>NW_026294606.1:124097906-124811656 GCF_007827085.1 Peromyscus californicus insignis
TTTGTCCTCCATGGCATCTCTGACCAGGGCCTCTGTGCTGCAGGGAGGTGGTGGCTACCAGGGGATGTCTAGTGCAGGGTGCCCCTCCTCTACAGCGATACCAATTGGCACAGCCTCAAAAACCTTCAGGTTCGCACCGTGAAGACTTAATTGCCTTATGGACACCGGAAGAATGGAGGGGCTTCTCCAGGGAGCCCGTCCTCGCCTCGCTCTGCCACTCTCCCCCACCGGATAATGACAAGACTTGCGGCTGATTAAAGGGGGAAGATGAACCCCCCTCCAGGGGGCCTGTGACAGTTCCACCTACACTGAATGCCTATCCCCTCCCGGCTCCCCTCCTCCTCCTCCTCCCGACTTTTCAGAGGTGATTTTTAATTGCGTTTTCCCAGGTGGAGAGAGGAAGTGGAGATGAGAGGGGTGGGTCAGGGATGTCTCCCAGCATCCTTCTGTTACTGGGGCAAGCTTCTATGGGGCTCCAACGTTCAGCTCCAACGTTCGGTTCGTGAACCGGTCAGTGAAGGGGAATCCTCCCTCTGACTTCGCCTGCCTCGGTGTACCTCCTGGCTCTCTGACCCAGGCAGGCCGGCTTCTTCCACTCTCAGACCTTTGTTCTGGGAACTCCTTCCACGCGTCCCCCCGCCCCCAGAAGTTATAACTAGATTTCCCCACACACTTCTTTTCTTATTTGGACACTGCCTCAGGGTGATCCTGACCCCAAGTCCTGTGACATGTCAAAGTGTAGTCCACATGTCTGCAGAGGATGGCTTCTGGGACCACAATGCTTGAACACCTTTTGTAAAATGGCATTGTGTTTGCATACAACCTGTTCTTCAGACTTTAAACCACTTCCAGATGGTTTGTAATCCCTAATGCTGTGTAAACCCCATGTAAGTCAGTTTTATATTGCATTGTTTAGGGGACCATGACCAGAGGAAAAGTCTGTATATGTCTAGTGCAGGCCCAGTCTTAAAAAAAAAAAAAACGTTTTGTCCATACGTGTTTGGTTGAATATGTAGATATGGGACCAGTGGATATGCAGGGCTGACTGTGGGCTACCCAGGGGTTACCACTGGCCATCATTCACCACTGTACCTATTTGGGCTTTTTTTTTCTATTTGTGATTGTATTAAACATCAGTCAGCTCATGTCGAAATGTGAACTCCAAGATGCAGACTGGGGTGTCGTTGTGGCTCATGCTGCTTACGGTGGTTCACAGCCACTGTGGGAGACTATAAGGAAGGCCCCCTTATGGACATGAACGAGCTCTTTGGGCCCCTTAGGTCTGGCAGCAAGCCTTTCTTTGTTTAGTTGGGAACAGGCGGCTCCTAGGACTTTGCCATTGACAATGGTGCCTTCTGGAAGTCACCTCCATTTCCTAGCTGGCCCAGTGGGGCCGGGATAACGAAGCTGCTTTAACATAAATAATTTGCTTCCAAGGTATAAGAAATGGGGAATATTTTTAGAAGGCCTGCCCTCCTAGGGGAAGTAAATGACTTTTAAAAATGGGATTTTTCAAAGTGGCCTTCAAGAGAAAAGGGGGCCGTGTGTGATGGTCAAATGGAATCCTGTGAATTAGTGCGACTCATTATTCTGGCCGTTCTCACACAGATGCACACTTGCTCACTCACTCACTCTTCCTCCTGCCTTCCATTTCATGGTCTTAGCTCAATCTAAAATAAAACCCCCAGCAGCCCTCCTCCCTGGCCCTCAGCGGCGGCCGTCTGATTGGATACCTCCCACAGCCCCGAAGACCAGAGCTTCAAGGAGGAAGCAGCCGGGGACACGCTGAGTCTTCGCTTCTTAAAGTGTGTGTCGCAAGTTACCTTGAAATGTTATTTTATTTTATTTTTTTTTAAAGTATTTTAGGTTCAACAGACACTTGGGTTCCTGTTAACAACTCATTTAAGGCAAAAGTGGGGGAAGGCGTTCAGATCAAGGCTTCTTTGACGACGTGAACCTCCTTACTTTGAACCCTTACAATGTCAATGGGATGAAAGATTCAGTGGCGACGTGCACGGGTAGACGCACAGGTGAGAAAGGACAGATGTTAGTGACAAACGGAGACGCGGGATCTTGGGATGGGCTTTGTCTGGCCAATAATGGAGAACAGATATGGGCGGCGGCGGAGGGAGGCCCAGAAAAACCAAGACACAAAACCCACTTTGTGGCCATTGTGTTTGCACAGGCGTCTTGATCCGGGAAGATGCGCTGTTGTGAGAACTAACAAGGTGCCTGGCTTCTCTGATGAGACACGTTCTGAAAACCAAGGTCTACAGAGTCATCCGTCACTGTGCTCTGGGGCGTCTTTCCCTTTCTCCAATCTCTGGCCTCTTGGGGGCATGGGTGTGTCATCTGCCAATCACCCCGGGACTCCCAGGGATCCTGTCTCTAGGAGGTCCATGATAACCTTCTAACACCCATGTGCCCAACTTGAAACCATTCAATCTAAGAACCAAAGTCCACCATGAGCTGTTCTACTTCATTTTCTTTCCAGCTCCCTCCAAGGGACTTCTGCTCCCCAAGACTCCTACCGCTATCAGACTGACCCCAATTTATTCCCTTTCTTCCAGGTAAGCGCCTTTCTCTAAGAGTACCTTCTCCACTGTCCTGAGTCCCCGAGCCTCACCGTCTTCACTGAACCTGTCTTTAAGTTTTGATGCTGACCTGTGAGCATCTGACCCATGTCCTTGGCTGTCTGTCTAATCTACCAACTCTCCGGGGAACACAGGTCCTGCCTGTAGATGCTAGTACATAGCACAGGAGCGACAGAGCATCTCAATAAGAAATGACCAGACCAGATGCGGAAGGGTGTGGGTTCACCTCCTCCTGGAGCTCCCCCAGCCCCAAGGCTTAGGAGTAGGGCTCAAGAGGAATGGCTTTCATGCCGCACTCACCCTTTGCCAGCCACCCTAAAACCCAGACAAGGTCCAAACTTCCAGTCTTAAACCGTTCAGTTTTCTATCATTCAACAAAAAACTGAAAACCAACACACTCTCTGTGGGTACTGGGTATTTGGTGGCGATTATGTGAGACATTGTCCTTGGGGTAAGAACAATCGAAAGTCATTGAAAGGAATAACTATAACTGTGACGGGGCGGGAAAGGTAAGGACAGGTTGCTCTAGCTCTTGTTTCTCAAGGCAGCTGGCCACATCCAGGGGACTTTGAGCAGGCCACCTGTGTGTAGCAACACACAAGGAAGCCAGGGGCCACACTGGTGGAGCACCCCACGGGGTGATGAACGGCGCAGAGCTGATGGAAAGGGAACTCATTTCTGCTTGGCAGGCTGAGGTGGGGCTGGCACTCTGAAAGCAGGCAGAGATGCACGACTAGACAGACATGTAAGGCTCGGCTGCCCTTTCCACCAAGGCTGTAGGCCATGTGCTAAGTAAGCACAGCCATCTTTTCAATATGCCTCCAAGATTCCCTGCTGGGGCTCTCCAAGGCTTGGCTAACATCTTCCTGGTGGGAAGTAGTTTCTCCCACAATGGTTCTACCTCACTTCTTTGATTTTTCTACTAATGAGGTTAGTGAGCGGTCTTGGCTCATGGCTCTACCCGAGTGTTCTTCTTCTCTGTATCATGATGGACTGAAAAATAGCGTATGTCTAGTTCTTTGCAAAGCAAGCGTTCGAAGAGAAGGCATAAAAGGGAAAGATGCAAACACGCATTTGGAGGACCCACCCACTTCCAAATCCAGTGGCCACAGCAGACATTATTAATTGATCCCAAAGCTCATTTCTGCTATTTCTGGACGTGGGTTAAAAGCACCTCTCAGGCAGCTCTCCCTGACTTTCTGAAGTAGTCCCCTCCCAGTGTTTCCTTTACACTTAACAATCACCCACTTATTTAGGACCTGTTCCCAGCTAACCCACAAACCTCCTTGAGGTGCAACGATTTATGAATTTGTCTTTCAGTCTCTGGGGCGGGACACGGGGGTTGCTGAGCACCTGTCATTCAGGAAAGGCTCAGCTGGTGATTGCAGGGGGAGAAAATGGCAGTTTAAGGAGAGAATCTGGGGTTCCTGTGAGAGTTGCTAATCTGCCCCTGGTTCTTCAGTTTCCTAATTCTGCACACTTGGACAAGTCTTTCCTCTTCGCTGGGCTCAGTTCCCTATCAACAAAATGAGGCTGAAATCACTTCCTTCTCAGAGTCACAGTAGGCATGGAGGGTGTCAAGGGGATGAAAGTCCATTGAGAGGCGGACCCCAGCAGAGCTGTGTCATGTCCTGTCTCTCTACAGAGGCCATGAACTGGCTGAGCAGAGGTTTTTCTTCTGGAAGTTTCTGAGGATCAGAAATAAAGCTCTCAAGTGGCATGGCTTTAGGGAAGTCTACTTCTGAGATGCGAGCCTACCGCTTGGTGGCCAGTGTGGCCTCTCCTCTCTTACTTAGGTCCAGAGAAGCAGCCTGGATTCCAAGGACTCCGTAGAGAATGGACGCCAGTTCTCCTCCTTGCCAGTGGGACATACAGGAGTTATGCAGCCCTGAAGCATCCTGCTGCACTTAGTTTTATCTCCCCAACGTTTCCCCCATTCCTCCTCCATGCCTCCCTCCTCAGACCTTCCTTCTTTCCATTCTGAGGAAGGAGGAAGGCCTCATGGGTCCCTTGTTTCTCCAACAAGTTCCCATGGCTTCCTCATTGGGATGGAGCCTCCAGAGCTGTTTCTGTGTGGGACTAGTGCAGCCTGACCTGTGGAGTCCGCCTAAGGTATCCTGGGAGAGGCAGATGCCTCAGGCAAGGTAGCTCAGCCTGCCCTGAGCGCTAAGGGCCCAGCAGCCCAAGCCCTGGGTGTTTTGTGCATATAGGCTGGCTGGCTGTCGCCAGTCCTAGAAAGGGCCTAATGTCAGACAAACGTTAAGACTCACTTCCTTTCACTCTTAGCTGTGTGAATGTGCCCTCTTGGGAGTTAGTGAGCTGGGCAAGTGGGAGCTCCAAGCCCAGAAGCCAAGTCCACTCACCTTGGCAACCAGAGACCTTGAGTTCCAGCATCGGGAAGGAAAGGGGCGGGGATGAAAAGGCGAGGAACAGGGAGCATCACCCCTCAGGTTCAGAAGGTCTGGGACATTTCAAAGGCTGTTAATGCCCACTGTCCAGCCTCATCAAACGTCTCAGAAGAGCCCAGCACCAGCTCTACCCTCTGCGGTGCGGCCGGTCTCTCTACCTAGAGTTCTAAATCGGATACCACTACCTTCAGACGTCTCAGGGCTCCTCAGGGAGGCTGCTAACCTCTGCATTTTCTCCCTCACTGATTAACAGCATCTTGACTTCACCTTCCTTAGCCCAGGAGTTCAAGGGTGTGGTCACAACTTCTGCTGCAAAGGTCCTCACCTCTTCATGCCTCCTCCTGTAATGCCATTCGAACAGCTGGTCCCCATTGGTGACTCCTGATAGGTGCCAAGACTCTGGATCGATATACCAGTGTCGCGTTATTTATTTTCTTTCTTGTTGACCAAACCTGAATTGTGTGACAGACAGGACAACACAGACGTGGTGGTGGTGGTGGTGGTGGTGACTTCTGAGGTAAGCTTCGGGGTCTAGAGTTTTTACCTGCTTAGAAGGAGACCATGTGGAGCCAGCCTTGAGACCTGGACGTGGTCGGGGAAGATCCTCCCACACAGCCAGTCCTCAGACACTGGCCGCTCTGGGACAGAGTTGGAGCTCCCATCTAACTGCCTCTGTGTCCTGCTCCGATGCTCAGGCACACTGTGGGAGGCTGAGGGTTTCTCATCGCTCAAGGCCTGTGACACCAAACTTTAGACAGCCATGGAGCTGCTCAGTGCTCTGTGGGAAGCTCCCTTTCCTTCCTTCTTCCAGAATGTGGCCCTCCTTGAGCCAACAGGTAGGGGTTGTTCCTTCAGAGGACATCATGAACTCTCCCTGGAATGTGTACCTGGAGCAGAAATGCTGATTCTGGAAACTACTTGACGTCACACACACACACACACACACACACACACACACACACACACACACACGCACGCACATACATATACATATATTCACACACACAAATACACATATACACACATATTACACACATACACATGCACACATATACTCTCATAAATACACACATATACACACATACATACATGCACATACACATCTACATACATATAGATACACACACACAAACACACATATGCATGTACACATATACACACATATACACACACATTCACACAAACACACTCACATATACACATACACACACCCGGAACATGTATGTGTGTGTGTGACTGTGTATGTACACATGCATGTGTGTGCTCTTTCAGAGGAAGATGTGGAATGCCTTCCTCTGTTGCTCTCCACTTTATTCTCTTGAGGAAGGGACTCTTACTGAACCCAAAGCTTCCCATTTCAGGTATGCTGAGTAGCCAGCAAGCTCACAGGACCCATCTGTCTCCACCCTCATCACTGGGGCAACACGCACTCCTGGCTTTTCAACATGGGTGCTGGGGATTCAAACTCAGGTTCACATGCTTGACCAGCAAGGGCTCTCACCTACTGAACCTTCTTCAGAGCCCCGGACACTTCTCTTTTGCCAATGACAGGTATGGCCATGGCTAACATTTTCTTCAGATCATTTGCAGTCACAACACCCATCAAAGCCGCTGGTGCCGGGAACATCCACTGTTCGGTAGCATCAGTATGCTGGATAAATTAACCATTGAGAAGTGAGACTGATATGAGGGATATCTGCTGCCATTTTAATTTGTTTTGTTCACAGCCTTGGAAAAGAATTTAAAAGCTGCGAATTTGTGGTGCTCGGTTCTCTGAATATCTCTCCCACCTCCCCCAGGACAGCAGTTTCATGCTGGCTCAACTATCCCAGGCAGGGAGCAGAGGCACGTCCACACAAAAGGCCCAGAGTCCGGAAGCCAGGCTCCTGGAAGCACACTCTGGCCGAGAGGCAGGCAGAATCATGGAGGGAGACTCTAACAGGGTGGCAGGGAGGTGCTGTCTTTGTTGCTGGGAGAGAAGGCTGTGTGGCCCCCAGGAGGCAATGTCACAGCCGTGGTGAATCCTGGAACAACCCTAGAGGCAGTTCTGGATGGTGACTGGCAGGATTTGGTAGTCCCTTGAGATTGGTGCCAGATGGTGCTCCGGTCAAGCCTTGGCCTCAGGGATGTGAGGAGTATATCCAGGTCCCACGGATTTCCCACTGTCCAGTGAGACTGAGTGTGAAATCAGATGCACCATCCCTGACTTAGGCCAGGGTGGCATTTTCCTCGCCCTCGAGTGTGGAAGAACACTCAAGGCTGCTGGCACGTCAGCTCCAGGCTGGCGGGGTTTGGCTTTGGTCTGTTGTGTCCATTACTCTGCAGTGCAGTATATGAGCCCTGCCTGGCACACGGCAGACATCTAAAAACTGCCAGTGTCTCACCGCACAGCAGAAATGTGATCATTTCCTGGGTGATCGCTGCCCTCGGAGAGGAGCGCCTCAGAGTTCTCACAGCAGCCCTGAACTGGAGCCTGCCCACCTGCCCTCCCTCCTTCCCTCCACCCTCCCTTCTTCATTCTGGTCACCCTAGGCGTCCATGCCTGTGACCTATTGTAAGCTGTGTGTGTGTGTGTGTGTGTGTGTGTGTGTGTGTGTGTGTGTGTGTGTGTGTGTGTGTAGTGGGCTAGCATGTCCCTTGTCATATTTCACATCTTCTTGTCAGACACGGGTGACCTCTGGGACCCTGCAGATCCTATATGTCCTGGGATGAGTATCTATGAGTACGTTTGTACTGATCTTTGGGTTTCACACTCAGGCCAGGGTCATCTGCTTGCCCAGAGGGTGGGCTTTATCTTGGAATGTATGCTCTGCTGCCACAAGGCACCGAGGGTCCCTCCTTTGGTGACGGTAACTCTAATGTCCTCTCGCATTCTTGTTAAGTCTCCTCATGTCTGTCTAGCTGACATACATGGATACCACTCTGTTTTAAATACATTTTTTGATCCTATTTGGGGGAAGGATCACAGCCTCAGGAAAGTGACATGCCCAGGGGCCCTCAGCTGGGTTGTGAATGGCTGCGTGGGTGCCTCTCTGAGCTCAGGCTGGAATGTCCAGTCTCCTTGGATGGGCCTGTGGCTCTGCCCGCAGCTGAGTGGACGCCTGTGGGTGCCTCCAGCCGAGCATCTTGTGCTGGGATCGAGTGCCACCTGGTGGCCTCTAGAGGGAAAACGCTTGGGAAGGAAGGCAGGCCGGCCAGTGGGAGACTGCCTTCAAGGCTGAATCTCCCCCCCCCCCCAATTTTTTATTCATTCTTTTTTACATCCCAGCCACAGCCTCCCTCCATCCTCACCTCCCAGTTCCTCTCCCCCACTTCCTAGTCCCCATCCCCCAATCCCCTCTAGGAAAGGACAGGCCTCCTGTGAGTTTCAATAAAACATGGCATATCAAGTTGCAGTAAGGCTAGGCCCTTCCCCATGTGGTAAGACTGGGCAAGACCCAGTATGAGAAGTAAGGTCCTAAAAGCCAGTGAAAGAGTCAGAGTCAGCCCCTGTTCCAGCTGTTTGGAGTCCCACAAGAAGACCAAGCTACACAACTGTCACATACATGCAGAATGCCTAGGCCAGTCCCACGCAGGTTCCGTGGTTGTTGATTCAGACTCTACGAGCCCCTCTGAGCACAGGTTAGTTGACTGTGTGGGCCTTCCTGTGGTGTCCTTGACCCCTCTGGTTCCTACACTCCTTTCTCCCCTCCTCCCGTACTCTGCCTAATGTTTGGCTGTGGGTCTGCATCTGCCTCCATCAGTTGCTGGATGAAGCCTCTCTGATGACAATTGGGCCAGGCACCAATCTGGTCACAGGAGACAGCCAATTCAAGCTACTTATCTACTATTAGACTATTAGACTCCATTGCTAGGAGTCTAAGCTGGGGTCCTCCTCAGAGGCTTTTTTTTCAAACATGAAACCAGAACTTTGTTATCAAGACTAGGTATAAATGTTCTGCATACACTTTTATCTTCTGTGTTTGAGACAGGGTCTACCCACGTTGGCCTGAAACTCACAATTCTCTTGCTATAGTCACCTGACTGCTGGGATGACAGACATACATCTCCACACCTGGCTTAACTGTGGTGTGTGTGTGTGTGTGTGTGTGTGTGTGTGTGTGTGTGTGTGTGTGTCTGTCCATGTCAGCATGGTGGGGCATGCCCCGGCGTGAGTGTGGAGGTCAGGGGAGAATCTGACTTTTTACCTTCCATGTTGTTTGGACAGGGTATCTTTTGGTGGGCACACCAGGCTAGCTGACCTGAGGGCTTCCAGGTCAGGAGTCCTGGGATTACAGATGTGCCACTGCATCTAGTTTTCACATGGGTGCTGGGGATTTGAACTCAGGTCCTCCTGTGTGGGTGGCAAGCTCCTTACTCACTGAGCCATCCCTCCTGCCCATGTGTACTTCAAAGGTCGGCACACACAAAAGGCAGACACTCCCAAGGAACAGCTCATTGAGTGTTCATAGTCTCCCCAGTCCTGCATTCCACAGAGCTATCCCACTCTGGCTTCTAACACTGGAAGTTCCTGGCTGAAGGCTGTTACATGGGAATCAAGGTACAGTCCCTTGAGTTTTGCTACTTTTGCGTGGTGCTGTTTGTACGTTTTGACCTGGTTAACTTCTACATGGGTCCTGGTTTGTCTATAGTAGTCTGTTGTGTGAACAGACCCCAGGTCTTGTGCTGATGGGTCCAGACCTGATTCTAGCCTTTGGATACACCAAACAGGGCTGCTATGAACAGCTAGCATGTCTCTGGTGCCCACGTGAGTAAGTGTGCCGATGTGCACTAATAGGAAATGTTGGACCATGAGGCTGTTGCATGCCAACAAAACAAGGCTGCTATCTCTTCTCCCTGCTCTTGCTGTCAGTGGCCCCTCCATCCAGACTTAACTGCAGGTTCCTGACCTTTGTGTTCTCCTGGCAGCTGAGCCCTTGCATGCTCTGTTCTCTCTGCCTGCCCTTCCTTCTCTCATACAGATCCGGGCATTCTTGTTTCTCAATAAAAATAGTTCCTATTCTGGCGGTGGTGGCGCACGCCTTTAATCCCAGCACTTGGCAGGCAGAGGCAGGCAGATCTCTGTGAGTTCGAGGATGGCCTGGTCTACAAAGCGAGTTCCAGGACAGCCAGGGATGTTGCATAGAGAAACCCTGTCTTGAAAAACAAAAACAAAAACAACAAAAACAAACAAATGAACAAAAACCAAAACAAAAACAAATAACAAAAGTAGTATCTTCCTCTAGGAAGCCATCCTCCCTAGCACACTAAGATCTCCTCTCCAGGGATTTGACTCCATATTGTGCACAGGCTGCCCACCAGCTCACCCCTCTGTCTTAGGGACTACAAGCACCCTCTTGGGATTACCTACCCTGCACACTTTCCTGAGAGTTCGGGCTGTTCTAGCTTTCCCTTTGGGAACTTTGTGTTGCACACAGGTCCAGAACATGTGGGACAGAGCTTCTGGACAAGTAGACCTGCTTCTGTTGGTGGGACCTGGGGTCTCAATGGACCACAAGAGGAATTTAGCAAGCCATGCAACACACCTGGTGGGAAAAGAATGGATAATAGATAAAACTGGTGTTACCGTGAAGTCAGTCCTTACAAGAGAGGACATCAGCCACCAGCCCTAGGCCTACACATGGGCCAGTTCTCCACACAGCTATGTCCTTCATAGGGCAGTGCCATGTGTCTCCAGACAGGTGTTCAACTTTTTCTCTTCTCTGAAGTTCCTCTAGGGACTCAGAGCCCTATTTTCTTGCTCAAGAAGCGTTTTCTCCTAAGAAGCAGTTTGAAAAAGCTTTGTACTCCCCACTCCCATTTTGGTGTTTTGGACAGGGCCTCACACAGCCCCAAGTTGGCCTTGAACTTTTAACTCTTGGTTCCCCTGCTTCCACCTGTGCTGAATACAGGCCAATGCCACTGCACCCAGGAAACATTCTCAAGGAGCCTCTCTTCCCAGTCACTCCTGGGTTGATGCAAGGCGGAGCCAAAGACAAAGCTGACACCAGCTAGTGGTGATGCGTTTGACTTGTTCAACCCGTGTAGTTTAGGGAAGCCAATCCTCAGGGTGCTCAGACCACATGGGAGGAGCCTCCAGTGTGCAGTGCCAACTGGGGCAGTTTAGGGAAGCTAATCGTCAGGGTGCTCAGGCCACATGGGAGGAGCCTCCAGTGGGCAGTGTCGACTGGAGCAGTTTAGGGAAGCCAATCCCCAGGGTGCTCAGGCCACATGGGAGGAGCCTCCAGGGGGCAGCACTACTACAGTGCTGTGCTGTTACGATGTTCGAATATCTTCTTGGCGTCTATCTCGGCCTCTACCATGTGTGGGTGGATTTCCACATCCATCCCTGCATCCTTGCACAGCTTGATCAAGGTCTTGATGTTGTTCTTGGACAAACGCAGGTACCTTCAAGAGAAGGTAGGGAGAGGTGACAAGGAGTCGTGGGACCTGGCTTTCACTAAAAAAGGGTTGGCTGTGGGCTTGGTGTAGTAGTGCACACCCTTAATCCCGGCACTCGGGAGGCAGAGGCAGGTGGATCTACTGTGAGTTTGAGGCCAGCCTGGTCTACAGAGTGAGTTCTGGGACAGCCAGAACTACACAGAGAAACCCTGTCTCAAGAAACGGTGGGGATATGGGTTGGCTTTGGGCAGTAGGAGGTCGGCAAGAGACCTTGGCCTGACTCCCTGTGTCCCTGATAGAAGGTGGTAGGGGCTCATGGTACTGTAACTCTTGGAAATCAACCTGTTAGGCATCACCCTGGTTATCTGCAGAGAAAACAGGCCAGTTTTCATTGACTCAAGCATGAGGTCCATGGAAGTAAAGAGAAGCTATGTTACAGGAAGACAGATGCTCATTGGGGGAATGAGGAAGTCCATCAACAAAGTGACAATCTGGTAAAGAATGGGCCATCCCATTTGGAAGACTTGATTAAAATGGCATCAGGAAGAAAGAGGACATGGCTAATGTGGGATGTGGGTATGTGTTAATTTGGGTGGAATGTGGTATGTTAGGCACTGCGGCAGGAGGTGGATCTGAGTCAAGGCTGGGGGACTTGAGTGTGCATACACAGAGCTGCATGAACAGGCATACATGCCTTCCTTTAATTCAGTGCGTGTGTGTGTGTGTGTGTGTGTGTGTGTGTGTGTGTGTGTGTGTGTGTGTGTGTGTGTATTAAATCAAGGCCATTGATTTAAACTGTTTTCTAAAGCCTTGTAATCCTGACTTTTGCTGAGGAGTGAAATTGATCCCATCTGTGCTGTGTGTGGGATCCAGACAGAGTTCCTGGTTTCACTGTCAACCTTGACCTTGGGGCCAGCTTTATACTCAATCACTTCACCTGTCTGTCTGTCTGTCTATCTATCTATCTATCTATCTATCTATCTATCTATCTATCTATCTATCTATCTGTCTATCTATCTATCTATGCCGAGACAGGACCTCATGATGTAGCTCAGGCAGCTGAGACAATCCTCCTGTCTCAACTCCGGAGTGCTGGGATGATGGTGTGTGCTAATCTGCTGACTTCTTGGTCCCAGCTTTAGCAGAGGCTGGTTCTGGGGGACAGGGAGGAGCTGTGTTGTCATCACGGGGCTTCCTGCCTTGCCTGTGCTTGGGTTCTGCCCCTGTACTGCCTTGGCTGGTGGCCCCAGTTCCCTTGACCCCAGGGCAGCCTACCTGGGAGGTGTGGGTGGGTTGGCACTTTCACCTGTGGCTTCCTTAAGAGCCCATTCCACCATCTCACCCTTGTCTTAGGTGCCTCCCTGATGACTTTACAGATGCCACCTGCCCCAGTGTTCCTGCTCTCTCTGGGAAAGAAGGCACCATTGTGGAGCCAATTAGAGCTACATCATGGCTTGTCCCTGTGAGGAGGGCAGAGGTCAGGTGTGGCCTCTCATTGGCTCCATCCCTGCCTCATCTCAGTCTCCAGGAGCAATGGACAGCACACACCTGGGCACTGTGGCTGCTCTGTCATCCAAGATGGCTATATTGCTGCCAGCTTGTTGAGGGTGACCCTGTTATCCTGTGGCCTCGATTCCTCCTCAGCTAAAGGGTTTTAACCTTGCCTGTTACTCCTCATTAAGGATGACACCGGCCTTGGGTGTTTTCAGAGGGGAGACCTGGTGACACGGTATGGGTGGAGAGTGAGCCAGAGATAGGTGGGGCTGTGGCTTAGTGGTGGAACATTGCCTAGCTCCTGCAAGGACCCGGGTTCCATTCCAGCAGTGGAAAAGGAAGTGGGGAAGACAGAAACCAAACAGTTCATGGTTGTCTTGGGAATCTAACCCCAAACACAGCAGAAGGTCACTGGGGACAGTGACACTATGAGAAATGTCCCTTCTGGGCTCTGGTGTTTAAATACTTGGTCCTCCAGTGGATGGCACTGTTTGGGGAGGTTTAGGAGGGAGTGGCCTCAGTGGAGGAAGTGTGTAATTGAGGGCGGGCTCTGAGAACTTAAAAGCCTCACCCCACTTCTAGTTTGTACCCTGCTTCTTGCTTGTCTTTGGAGATACGAGCTCTCAGCTTCTTGTTCCCGCCACCAGACCCGCTGCTACCAAGTGTGCTGATGGACCTCCCGCCATGACAGACTCTCTCATCTCTCTGGAACCATAAACCCCAAATAACCCCCTTCTCATATAAGTTGCCTTGGTAGTGGTATTTACCAGAGCAATGGAAGAGCAACCAGTACAGATACTGTCGCTCAAATTCACCAGAGTGGAAGGACTCAGGGCAGTTTCTTTATGAGAAAAAAGCCGCAGGCAACCTGTGTTTTCCTTTTGATGAATCCCTATGGCTTCTGTTGTGAGGCAAATGGAAAATTTGGATTTCCAGTGGCAGAGCTCAAAATGGCAGCCCCCACCTGGCTGTCCATCAGGGGAATTTTAATAGGAGTAAATATATTGCTTGTAGCCTCTGGCAGTAAAGACTGCTGGGAAACCCAGGGTTTTAGCCTTGTAGCAATCCTTTGCCAGGTAGGGCCAGGTAGGGCTGAGCTGGTCCCCTCCATGTCCAAGAATGCATTCACACACTGCTGACTTAGGCCTGCCCCCTCCATGAACAAGTGTGGGTCTATGGTCTAATGTCCTAGGCCTGCCCCATCCATGTCTAAGTGTGGGTCTATGGCCTGATGTTCTAGGCCTGCCCCCTCCATGTCCAAGTGTGGGTCTATGGCCTGATGTACTAGGCCTGTCCTTTCCATGATCAGGCATGCATGCATTCACACACTGCTGTCCTCGGCCTGCCCACGCACCCCAGTGGTGCTTACCGGCAGCTCAGCACCTCCTCCGGCTTCAGCATCTTGGCTGACTCTATCTTGGGCTCTGTGCCCTTCTCCATGAGGCTCTTCAGCTTGCGATCATCAGGAGCCTTGCTTGACCAGTCTCTCAGCAGACCTACCCTCCGTGTGCCGAACATAGCGTCCTGAAGCACAGGGTCAACAGAGCTTTGTCTGCGGTACGGGCTTACTCGAGTGTTGTTTTCTAGGGCTATGACATCCTTGATGTCTAAGTCTGAAATTGGAAGATACCACCAGGGAGTTAGAGTCTGGGAGAGGTGAGAGTTGAGCAGGGTGGGGTAGTGGGAGTGGGAAAGAGGGAGCTAGAGGAATGAATGGGCTCCTCACAGCTCATCTGAGGTCTTGGCAAGAGCTCCCACAGGGCTGCACTTACCCTTCGCCCATCCTCCACTCTCCAGCCTTCCCAGCTGCCTTCCTACCCAGCTTCCCCCTTGCTCCTGGCTTTCAATTTTTTCTGTTCTCCCTTTGCAGAGGAGGTTTATCTAATGGGAATTAACTCAGAAGGAGAAGAAATCCGAAGAGGTGAGTGTTGAGCCGGGCTTAAAAGGGCAGCAGTTTATGGTGTGGAGACATGTTGCCGGTGGGATACATGTCAGGCAGAGGCACAGAGCACAACTGCATGGATATGGGAAACCGGAATGTCTGACATGACCCGAACACGGAGCTCAAGCCGGACACCATTTGTCCTTGCTTTATAGAACTACTGGAAGGCACATTCTGTTCATTCCACTTCTAATTGGTATCATTAGTGCAGAGAAAAGCCTATTGCTTCAAAAATACACTGCCACTTAGAATGTCTTGAGTTTTGCAAATATTTTGGAAAAATCAAAATACCTTCCTCCCAGTGTTTATAAGAACTACATATTCTTTTTGGCACACTGCATTTGACAGTCTGAAACAGTATGGGTGACAGGCTGAAGGAGATTACATTTCGGTCTCAACTTTAAAATGTCTTTAGCATCCCATCGCTTTGAATGAGATTAGCCAGTTATATTTATTTTATAATTTTTGCCTTTTATTTTATGTTTTCTTGAAACAGAGTTTCTCTATGTAGCCCTGGCTGTCCTAGAACTCACTCTGTAGACCAGGTTGGCCTTGAACTCATAGAGATCTGCCTGCCTCTGCCTCTCATATGCTGGGATTAAAGGTGTGCGCCACCATGCCCGGCTTTGTTATTCATTCATCTCCATTTTTTTTAAGTTGAAGAGTATCTTTTAACTTTATTTCCTATGATTGTTTTAGGATAAAATAGATGTCTCTAAAATCTTATGTTTTAGGAAGCTGAGGAGATGGCTCAGTGTTTAAAACCCCACATTGCTCTTTCAGAGGATCCAAGTTCAGTTCCCAGCACCCATGTCAGGTGACTCACACCCGCCTGCAACTCCAGCTCCAGGCATCTTCACCTTCTGGCCTCTGAAGACACTGTGCACACACATATGCAAGACCATACTCAGATATAGGTGCATATGCATAATTTGAAAAATAAAAATAATCTTTAAAATAAATACAATCTTTATGCCTTATGAAAACTTATTGTTGTGAAGTTTATAGGTGACGTTGACAAATAATTGGCAATCTGAGATTTATGTTGTTTAAATGTGAGTCTATATCATCTGTAACTGCATGATTGCATTCTCTAATGCACTTCCTGTTATAGCCTTTTCTTTTGGAAGAGGAATACTTAAAATTTCCTAAGTAATCATATTTTAGAAAAAAAATTATTTTTATTTTATGTGTATGAGTGTTTTGTCTGTCCGTCTGTATGTGTGAATGTACAGTGTGTGTGTGCCTGGTTCCCAAGGATGCCAGACACCCCTGGAACTGGAGTTACAGTTCTGAGCCACCATATGGGTGCTGGGACCCAAACCCCACTCCCCTATAAGAACGGCCAGTACTCTTAACCGCTGAGCCATCTCTCCAGCCCCGCCACATATTTAAAAGCGTTCTCTTGGATTTCCTCATCTCTGCTTGCCCTGTTTAGTTGCCATGTCTGGTGACTGTGGCTGTTTGTTCTTTAACATTTAAGAGTACCTTTCGCTGCTTTCTCGGGTCTCTTTCTACCCTGTCCTACATTTGCGTTTCCTTGTTATCTCCACCTTAGCCTTTGTTTTCCATTTTTAAAGTCACTTGGTTTTAAGGATGCATCTGAATTTTGACTTTTAAATCTACTGTTGCCTAATTTGATAGGCTTGCTTTCTTCTGTGGCATTTCCTGCAGACAGAGATGTCCATGACTGTGCATCTTAAATATCTCCAAACTTGCGGAGGCCATCCAGTCACCCTGATGTGATGCTGGTGTGCTTGAGGCAGGTTTATGAGCTATGGATTTTCCTCTGTAATCTAAAGGCACCGTGGCTTCCAGCAGCAGGCCAGGTTGATCCCCCCGCCCCCCAGCTTATAAGTAAACTTCTCTGTAAGCCTTCATGTTTTCACTAACAAAGTTCAGGAATTTCACCAGGATATGCCTATGGGGAATGGTTCCAGGCTCCCTGCGACGGTCAGTGGACTTGCCTAAGGTCTCAGATGGGTATGTACTAGCCTCAGAACACTTCATGCCCCATATGGTGTTCTGGCCTGTGGCTGGTCCCTGACAGGGTGACCGGGTTGGGAGGTCTCAGCAGTGTTTGCTTGTGCTGATGGGGTTGGTGCTATCCTCTGGGGGACATGGTCTTAGTGTCCTCTTTGAAAATCAGGGATCTTAGAGTAACAGCATATACTTTCCCGATCCTCTGTTCTCTGATCCTCTTCTGGATCCAGATAGGCCTACGGTGGAAAGAACGGCAACAACATTAAAGGTTGTGGCAATTCAGGGCTCTCTGGGGTCACTCTACTTTCACAACCATATCGTATACATTTAGCCAGTGAGAAAGCGAAAGGTCATGTATCCAAGACCCCCACATCTAATGCATGGTGAACCCAGGATGTTGGTGCCTTTTCCTGGAAGTCTGTTCTGACCTCTCTTTTAGAATAAAATGATCCCCACTTCTGGTACAGAGCAGAACAGATACGTTAGATGTTTCGAGGGCCACATCTGGGACTCCAGAGACGACTCTGCATCCATGTAGACAAAGTGTGCATGTGTACAACCATCACTCTTAGCCTTTCCCATTAGAAAAGCTCCCTTGGCCTAAAGCCACAGAATGCACACAGGCACCCAGTGACTGGCCACCAAAAGCTCTTCTTGCTAGTGTTCAGACTTCACCAGGATTCATTGTCATGGAATATGTTCCATGTTTTCCTAGGATCTTTCACTGGCCTCTATCCAGGGTGACCATTCTGAAATTCAAATCCAACTCGGTAGTTCCCTTCTTAAATCACTCCAGGGACTTGCCATTGTATTCCTTTTATTTTAGTCCATACATCTTTATTTGCAAATGTTCTTTGCAATGCGTCATTGGTCTTGTTTGAGACCTCTGACTTCTGCTACACTATCAATACTGGATCCTTACTGGGACTCCTCTTGGATATCCTGTTGCTGCCCTGTGTCATGGAGATCCTGCAGTTTTGGATATAAAGGGCCGGCCCCTTCACATGCTCCAGAAGTTCATAGGTGAGGTGGATCTTAGGGTGGGCCAACTCAGCCCTGAATCTGGACCTGGGTGGTAGCTGAGTTGGTCAGCCCACCAGCTCTCCCACATCCTCACTACCAGGGTGAGTTCTCCAGGACTGCCCTGGCTAGCTCACCCAGTGCCACAGGCAACAAGGCTGGATAACAGAAAGTGAGTGTTTGCCTTCCAACACAGTGAGAAACCTGGGCATCATAAGAGTCTGGGGCATTAAGACACTGGACAGCAAGCAACACGAGGCAGTGAGAGGAAATAAGAGTTCAGCCCGTGGCTGCCCCGCGCCACAGCAGGTACATCTTTGCAGGATAGCACGGTGGATCACGGAGGGGAAACCAGACAGCATCAGGAGATGCTCCTACAGATTGCTACAGAGCGTTGGAAAGCTCCTCTCAGCTCAGTCATCGTGGGGAAGGAGGGGGCACATTGACAGAAATAGATCAGAGCTGGGTGATGGTGGTGCACGCCTTTAATCCCAGCACTTTCGGGGCAGAGGCAGGTGGATTTCTTTGAGTTCAAGGCCTGTCTGGTCTACAGAGCTAGTTCTAGGACAGCCAGGGATACACAGAGAAACCCTGTCTTGAATAACAAAACAAAAAAGAAATAGCAGATTAGAGGGGAGTCTCATGTAGCCCAGGCTGGCCTTGATGTTATCCACAGGAAGATGACCTTGAATTTCTGATCTTCCTACTTCCACTTCCCGAGTGCTAGGATTACAGGTGTGTGACGTCATGCTTGGTTCTGTGTGATGGTGCTGGGGACTGAACTTAAGACTGTGAGTGTTAGGCAAGCACTTTACTGGTTGAGCCACATCCCCAGTCTAGAAATGTCTATTTAAACATACCATTATGCTCATCAAGGCATGAGTATGCTAGAGGAGATACAGAAGATTCAAAGTGACCCAAATTGAACTTCTAGAGATGAAAATATCAGTGTTCGAAATGAAAAACGTGTGAGATTAACAGCAGATTGAGCATTGCAGAAGAAAGGACTAGAACCTCAGCGGCGGTCAGGGACTATACGAAATAACTCATGAAGAGATAAGGCTGAAAGACAAAACTAGTGATCTGAGGAACTTCATGTGTGGTTGGGGTGTCTGAAAGACAGAGGGGAACAAAAAAATTAAAGAAATATTGGCAAAAATGTTGCAAATTTGATATAAACTAGAAACCAAGAGTCCTTGCAAACCTTGAACACAAGTGTAAGAATTATGAGGCCAAGGACGTCGAGGCTCAGCAATGGGGACCTACTCAGAGGAAAATCTTTAAAGAACGCCTAGAATGAGGTTCACCCAGCTTCAGAGGGCAGCCAGCTTCCAGTCTCTGCCAGCAGCCAGGAGGCCAGCAGGGGGAGGGGCTGATGGAGACCTGGGAGAAGAAAGACCCACAGCCAGGGGGGCGGGGTGGGGGAAGGTGAACTAAAGATCTCTTCAGATGTGCAAAGGCTGCAAGAGTTTATGTTCTTATTCAGATCTGTTGAAAGCCTCAAGGGGAGGAGAGTGATTCCAGTCGGAATTCTGGATCTATGCAAAGGAAGGAAGAACACTTGGGATGCAGGCAAATGCATGTCTTGCTTAAATGTGTTAAAACAAAACAAACAAGGGCTGGAGAGATGGCTCAGAGGTTAAGAGCACCGACTGCTCTTCCAGAGGTCCTGAGTTCAATTCCCAGCAACCACATGGTGGCTCACAACCACCTGTAATGAGATCTGGTGCCCTCTTCTGGCCTGCAGTCATTATACACAATAAATAAATAAATCTTAAAAAAAAAATAGTGTGAGTGCTACCATTAAAAAAAAAAAAAAACAAAAAACAAAAAAACAAAACAAAACAAAAACCAAACAAGAAACCCCCAGATCCCCATGATGCATTGTGGGTCTGTAACGTGGAGAACCGTGGTGCTGGCAGCACAACATGGAGGCAGTGAGGGCCACCAATGGAGCTCTGTCCTTGTAGATCCCCTTAGGCTAGCAGGAAGAGAACACGGTATGAGAAGTCAGGTGCATGTTCAGGCAAGACTCTATCACTCCAACAGTGCAAGAAAGATGGGACAGGAGCAAAATCACCCACAGGGGCAGGAGAAAAGCGAGCAGGAGCGGACAGAATCCTTTAGAAACAAATACCAAACTAGTGGTTTGCGAACCCAGCCTCGTCAGCAGTGCTAGTGTGTTCGCTGAATTGGACTTGATGTTTATCGCTTTGTTGAGGTATAATTGACAAATAAGTTGGCTTATATTTAAAGTGCAGATGTTGATTTGATGTACATGTAGATCAAGATATGACAACAGCAATCATGTTAACGCACCCAAAACCATGGCTACATTCTTTGTTAAGCTCAACTCTCTTAGTAAATTTGAAGTGTATAATATTGTATTTTTTATTATAATGTAGTGACTTCAAGTGTGTAATGCAGGGCTGCTAATTACACTCATCATGAATACATTGTATTAGATCCCAAGGGTAGGAGCATGGAGGTCTTTGTGCTCACACAAGCATTAGGGGAACCTGGGATGTTAAGCACAGAAGATTCTTCCTTCAAGGGAAGGAATGCAAAACCTGTTATACACCCAGAAGGCTGCAATGGACTATTTTCTAGCCTGGTGACCTTTGTGCTGTCTCTGTGGCTGGAGACTTTTCTGGCACAGGATGCCCCTAGACCCTTATCTTAATGTTCAGTCAATCTACAGAACCTATCTTTACAGACTTTACAGAGAGTTTCCATGTAATCATGTCTGATCTGCATTTCGCTTACTTTGTTCCTCAAGGAGATGTATGTATGCTTTGTTGTGCACGTGGGAATGAGTTAATTATCAGTAGAATAGTTTTCACCAAATTGTGCTGTACTTAAATATACCTAAAACAAACCCTCAGGGTCAGACTCCTGAGGTTTGAACCAACACTGGCTACTGAGTTGTGTTGAACCAGACTGCCTTCTTGCCTTCCGTAGCTTATCACTCTGCCATCCATGAAGGTCTCCGAGACCCGGGCACCCAAAATCTTTATCTTGTCCTGAACATCTATACCTTTGGCACGAATGTCCACATTTTGCCCCTCCAGGTTGTTGGCGACCAGCATTCTCCTACTTCTAGAAGCTCAAGCATTTAGATCCATCTAGACACAAACTTTCTCCAACCTTTCACTTAGCCCAAACCCTCTCAAGTCATTCATGTCGCTAATGACAGAGGTTACTTCTTTTTCATGCCTGACTAGCATTCCATTGCACGTACACATCTGGTTCCCCCTCCTCCGCTTTTAGTATTTTTATTTATTTATTTATTTATTTTTGTGTGTATGAATGTTTTGCCTGCATCTATATCTGTTTGCCATGTGTGTTCCTGGTACTTGTGGAGGTCAGAAGAGAGCATCGGATCCCCTGGAACTGGAGTTACAGGTGGTTGTGAGTCACCATGTGGGTGCTGGTAACTGAACCTTGGTCTTCTGTAAGAGGAGCCAGTGCTCTTAACCACTGAGCCATCTCTCCAGCCCCCACATCTGATTTTCTTACCCATACACACATCAGTACTTTTGTGGTGCTGCCTTGAAGGAATGAGTCCATCAGTGTCCCCGAGATCCACTCTCTTTTCGCCTGGCTGTGTATCACGTGTGGGATAGGTGTATCAGAGGGCAATGCATTTTTTAATTTTTAAAAGGAAGTTTCATGTTTTCCAAAACACTCTGCCAACTTACAATCTTACCAGCAGCATTAGGCTCTCTTCTTCCCACACCCTCACTGACACTTGCTTTACTTGTTTTTTGATACTGGCCGTCCTGTGAAGTATAAAGTGCTATCCTCTGTGGCTCTGGCTTTTCTATTACTTAGGGTTTTCTAGAGGAACAGAACTTACAGAATGAATCTCTCTATACATCTGCATAGCTCTCTCTACATATTTATTAGATATTATATCTCTCTATATAATACATATTTTATAAATAAAACTTATTATTCTAATAAATACATGTTTATATATGATATATAGACATATATACACATATGATATATAATATTAGAATATATAGACATATATAATAGACTATATATTATATAGAGAGACATATATATTGTACGTATAAAGGGGATTTATTAGAATGGTTTACAGGCTGTGGTCTAGCTAGTCCAACACTGGCTGTCTACCAACAGAAAGTCCCAAAATCCAGTAGTTGTTCAGTCCATGAGGCTGGATGTCTCAGCTTGTCTTCAATACTTCAATGCTTCAGCATCCTGAAGAAGTGGGCTCTAGTGCCAATGAATGAAGGGCCTTGCTAGCAAGAGTGAGAGCAAACAGGCAAAGGCCAAAGACTCCTTCCTCCATGTCCTTTCCATAGGCTGCTAGCAGACGGTGTGTCCCAGACTAAAGATGGATTGTCCCACCTCGAAAGACCTGGATTAAAGGTGGCTCTTCCCACCTCAAAAGATCCGGATTAGAAGTGGGTCTTCTCAATTCAAGTGACTTAATTAAGAACAATTCCCTCCCAGGTGTGCCCAGGCATTTGGGTTTTAGCTAATTCCAGATGTAGTCAAGTTGACAGCCGAGAATAGCCATCACAGCTCCCGGGAGGTGTGTGATACGGATTTGACTTGCCTTTCCTGGTAGCTAGTGGTTCTGAGCCTGCTCTCACAAGCTTGATGTGTGTGTGTGTGTGTGTGTGTGTGTGTGTGTGTGTGTGTGTGTGTGTGTGTGTGTTTTGCCAGTAATTCAGCAGCCATGTTTAAAAGCATTTCAGCTTTTGCTGTTGTCCATGAGTTCGCTGCATACTTGGATGTTGTGTTACTCAGTTTTTCTGTCACCATGTAAATACCTGAGAAAATTAACTTGAGGGAGAAAGGATTTATTTTTGGTACATGGCTTCAGACAGTCTTCTGTCAGCTGTCTCTACTGTTTCTGGGCCTGTGGTGAAGAAGGGCATCATGAGCCATTCATCTTATAGTAGTCATGAAGCAGAGTGGGCTGGGGAGTTCTTGGGGAGCAGGGTCACCTTCCCAGCACACGCCCAAATGGCCTACATCCTCTATACTCCACTTCCTGTTTTCCAATACTGCCCACCAATGCCTTTGTGTCAGGGGCTGGGGAGATGGCTCAGTGGTCAAGAGTTCTTCCTGCTCTTACAGTTTGGTTCTCAGAGCCTATACCAAAAGACTCACAACTGCCTGTATCATCAGCTCTTGGGCTCTGATGCCCTCTTCTGGCCTCCCTGGGCATGACACACAAGGCATACATGCACATATATATACGTGTAAATGAAAATAATAAAAATTTCCTTTTCAGAATTTGTCAAGAAATACGATATCATATTAAGCAAAATAAGCCAGAATGACAAAAACAATAATATTTTCTCTCATGTGGCTACTAAATTTTATGTGTATATGTATGTGTGTATTTATAAATTCATTTTTGTTTAAACATGAATGAAAGTAGATGGGGGCTCTCTGGGAAAAGAAAGACTAGCAAGGAAAGGGTACAGAGGGTGGATGTGGTCAAAATATATGATATAGTTGACAATGTGTTTATTCATCACCCATTGCTGTGGGTGATGAATACATACCAATAAAACAGAAAGAAAATCAATTTGAATTTGTTTAATTTTAACTTTTTGTTTGTTTTTGAAGTCTTTTTAAGGTTTTATGACCATGACATCTAAAAAGAGATGATTTTATTCCTTTCTTTCTGATTTTGGTCTCTTGTATTTCTTTTTCTTGCTTAATTGCCCTGGCCAGGGTGTCCTGTATCATGGCGAGCAGCAATGGTGAGTGGGCACCCTTGCCTTGTTCCTGGCCTCAAGGAAAATCTTTCAGCTTTTCACAGAGTGTGGTTTTAGCTGTAGGCTTGTGATGTGTGGTCTTTGCTCTGGTGGGGTGAATGTCCTATGATTTATTGAGCATGTAGCATAAACTGATGTTGAATTCTGACAATTCACACTTGACCTGATTTCTGTTCTTCATTCTGCTGGTGCAGTGCACCGTGTGTGGATTTTCGGGTACTGACCATCCCTCCATGTTGGGGGTAGCTTGTGCTTGGTTGTCGTGCGCAGTTCATTCTTGTGTGGTGTTAACCCCAGCTTGTACCATGGGCAGTAGCCTGTGAGGTTTTTTTCTCCTGTTGCCTTTTTTTATCTGGACTTGGTACCAGGAGATGAAGACCTTGTAAAATGGGCTTGGGATATTCTCTGCTCTTCAGTGTCATAGAAGAGCTTGAGAAGGATCTGCATTGATTCTCATTTAAACTCTTGATAGCCTCCCCGTGAACCACCAGGCCCTGGGCCTTTCTTCGATGGGTTTTGTTTATTGATCCAATCTCCTTGCTGTTGTTCTGATTCTTCATGATTCAATTTTGACAGGTTTCATGTTTCTAGAAATGTCTTTCTTTCAGGCAGTAGCCTATTGCTACACAGCCATCTATAACCTTTCCTTATATCCTTTGCTCTTCTGTGGCATCTGCAATGTAAACAGTAGACTTTTTATTTGCAGATTCTCCTTTTTTGTGAGTCTAGCCAGGGATTTATCAATTGTTCATCTCTGAAAAATCAACTGTTAGTTTCATTGATCATTTTATTGTCTAAGAATCTATATAGTAAGTATCTTTATTATTTATTTTGTTCTATTAACTTGGGCTTGCTTTTTCCCCATTTACTTGCAGTTTTCTCTTTCTGTAGCATGGTACCTGTAGTGAGTGCAGTTTCAGGGCCCCCCCCCCCCCACCCCTGAGCCTTGGCATGCTGGGCCTCCGTTCTCATGTATCTCTGGATTTGTACCACATGCTTTGGACTTCTGTGATATCCTGGTTGTTCAGAAGAGTGCTGTTTAGTTTACCACTTTCCTCTGATTCTAGTTGAATGCAAAGAAGACACTTCCATGAGTCTGAGGCCTAATGCTCTATCCTGGAGAGTCTCCATCGTGCTTGAGGAGCATGCGCAGCAGCTGGTGGCAGACAGACGGGATGCTCTGTATGCATCTATTAGGTCCATTGGTCTTGTGTTTTCCAATCTGCTGTTTCCCGATTGATTTTCTGTCGAGATGATGTATTGTTTCCCCCTCTTTAGGTTATTAAGTCCCCCACTATTATTGTCTTGCTATTTACTTCTGCTTTCAGTGCTGTTAACATTTGTTTTATCTATTCAGGCAATCCAACAATGGACACAGAGATATTTACAACTGTTAGGTCTTCTGACGAATTGACCTCTTCATTGTTATATAATAACCTTCGTGGTCTATTTCATCTGATGCCAGTGCAGCTACCTCCCGCCTTTTCCATTTACACAGAGTACCTCTCTTCCAGCCCTTTACTTTCAGCCTATGTGTGTTCTTAAAAGTTCAAATGAGTCATAGCTAGATTTTTGAGCTACCCAGCCACTCTGTTTGGATTAGCAAATGCTATAGTTTACATGTGCCCCCCAAATTCCCATGTTGGAATCTTGCTCCTCCATCGGGTGGGAAGTGGGGTGTGCTGGGAAATGCCCGACTACCATTGTCAGGAGAGCATGCTGTCGTGCAGTGAGTCCATCCTCCACGCTTCCTCTCCTGCACACACCAGCTGCCCTTTGCCCTCAGCTGCATGATAATGTAGCTCAAAAGCCCCGAGCAGGTGCTGCTGCGGGCATGTTCTCGGGCCTTGTATTCTCCCAAGTGAGGTAGATAACCCTTTCTTCACCCGTGTGTGGTGCTGTTACAGCGACACAAGATGGACTGGGGTGACTTTGCTTTTGTGTTTAAGGACAAGGACTTACCATTACTGCTTTGTCTTTGACAGCTTGGACATCCTCTGTTCCTTTCTTCCTGTCTTCCCTTGTGTGTTGATGACACCTTGCTGTGCTGTGTTTTGACCCCTTTCTCTTCGTATCTTGCATATCTACTAGAGGGCTTTCTTCTGTGGTTACCATGAGGCTTACTGCAACCATTTGACAGTTACAACACTCCATTTTAAGCTCCTAACGTTTAGCCTTGATGGCATACAAATGGCTTCTCCCTGTGGTGCTGGATGTTGAACCTCAGCCTCCTGTGCTAGGCAAGGGCTTTGCCACTTAGCTGTCCCCCAAGCCCAGAATTTTATATTTTTAATCTTGTATATTCGTTAGCAAAGCATTGTAATTATAGTTACTTTTTTCTAAATATATTGAAATTTATTAACCTTTCTTGGGGAAGTAATAACTCCACTTTATAATTATAAATACCCCATAAACTTTGTTAGTGGACACACAAGCTAATGAATATATAACTGACAATGAACTCCCACACAATGGAAGAAACATAATAACTTGATATGTTCTATAGTTAGTGTAAATATGTACTAATATTATGAAGTCAATTATAAAAGACAAAAATATTTAAAATGTTGCCCTTACTAGATATAATTATATCTCATAGTTATAGCTTTTAAAATGTTGGATTTTGGGCTGCAGAGATGCCTCATAGTTAAGAGCACATACTGCTCTTGCTGAGGACCTGAGTTCGGTTTCTGGAACCCCAAATCAGGTGGCTCACAACTGCTATAATGCCAGCTCAAGGGGATCTGACACCTACTGCCTCCTTAGACACCTGCACTCATGTGCACATGCCCACATATGGACTACACACCACACAAGTACACATAGTTAAATCTAAAAAAGATGTTTACCTTTGAACTTTCATTCCAGCCTTGGACATGATTTACAAACAACCACTACAACACTACAGAATTCTGAGTTTGACTATATAGTTACTGTTAGTCGGGAGATTTTTACATTCATTATTAAGTATGTTGTTAATACATAGCATCTTATTTCTGTTGAGAAACAACCCTGGTTGTAATATGAATGAACTCTCTCAAATTTTGCCCATTTCAGGAAATACCTACTGCCCTCATCCTCTTTTTCCTGAGATAGGGTCTCACGTAGCCCAGTTTGGCCTTAGCTTATGACTCTCAGAGTTCCGGCCCTGAGTGCTGGGATTACAGGCATGTACTACCATGTCTGGTTGTCTCTTCCATTTCTCTTTTTTCTCTTTCTTTTTTCCTTCCTTCCTCCCTTCCTCCCTTCCTCCCTTCCTCCCTTCCTCCCTTCCTCCCTTCCTTCTTTTCTTACTTTTTTTCTTTGAGACAGGGCTTCTCTGTGTAACCTTGGCTGTCCTGGAACTCTCTCTGTAGATCAGGCTGGCCTCAAACTCAGAGATCCACCTGCCTTTGCCTCCTGAGTGCTGGGATTAAAGGCATGTGCCATCACCACCACCCGGCGTCTCTTCCATTTCTAAAGCACAGCTTTCATGGGTATAGTACTTTCGGATGTCAGATGTCTCTTTTTTCAATATTTTGAATACATCCTCTACATATGTCCTGCTCTACAGCATTTCCATTTAGAAATTCATAGTCTTATGGAAGCTCCCTGTGTATGAAAAGTTACTTTTCTGTTGCTTTCAAACTCTTTGCATAGACTTGGGATTTAATGTGTCTTGTCTTGGTGTAGATGTTTTGGGGTCTCATGAATCGAAGATTTTTCTCTCCCTGAATTTTGGAAGTTTTTATTCTTTTTTTCTTGTTTGTTTGGAGACAAGGTGTCTTTCTGTAGCCTTGGCTGGCCTGAAATTCGCTATGTAGACCAGGCTGGCCTTCGACTCACAGAGATCCTCCTGCCTCTGTCTTCTGAGTGCTGGGATTAGAGGTGTTCATCACCATGCTTCCTTATTTATTTCTTAGATGACCTTCCCTGGTCTTTTGTCTTTTTCTCAGACAGCCACGCTGCATGTATTATTTGATTTTCTTGAAATTTCTATTTGTCTCTCTCACTAGATAATTTCAAAAGTGTCTCTGGATTGAGGAATCTGTATGTTCTCTGTGTGCAGTTAAAACACTCCATTGCAGGACACTGTGTGTTCCTCAGTCCCTCAGATTTCTGGTTTTTGTCTTTTAAAGTGGTTCTGTTTCTTTGCCGCACTTCTCATTTCATTCAAATATGCTTTCTCTCATTTCATTCAAATATGCTTTCTCTCATTTCATTCAAATATGCTTTCTCTCATTTCATTCAAATATGCTTTCTCTCATTTCATTTTGTTGCCTCTTTTGTTCCTTAGTGTCCTGTTTGTTTTAATTGAAGATTTTTTTATACAGTGTATTCTGATCAGTTTCTTCTCCCTCATCTCAGATACATCCCAGATTCTTCCCTTCCTTCCTTCCTTCCTTCCTTCCTTCCTTCCTTCCTTCCTTCCTTCCTTCCTCCTTCCTTCCTTCTTTCCTTTTCTTTCTCTTTATAGAAATCAAAAAAGACAAAAGAAACAAACAACACCAATTTAAAAAATAAACAAAGAAAAAGCATGGGACACACACACGCTCACACATACACTCACACACAGACACACACTCACACAGACACACACAGACACACACACACCACCACCACCACCACCACCACCACCGCCCAAATAGAACCCGTAAAAACACAAAATTAAAAATCATAATATACAAGCAGAAGACCAGTAAGGTAAAAAATTCCCAGACAAAGCAATAAATATGAGACAAAAACCTTCAACAGTACCATTGAGTTCATTTTGTGTTGGCCATCTATCTCTGGGGCCTGCACTTAAGTGTGGTTTATATACCCAGTGAGACTTCATTGGAGAAAACTTACTTTTCCTTTGTCGGTGACTGTCAGTTGGAGATAGCTTCTTGCTTAGGGATGGACGCTTGTGTCCACCTTCCCCCTCAGTGCCGGGACCCCATCTGGCTTGGAGCTGTGCAGGGCCTTGCACATGCTGCCTCCGTCTCTGTGAGTTCACATCTGTGTTGGTCCTACTGTGTTTAGAAGGTCTTGTTTCCTTGGTGTCCTCCATCCTCACTGGCTCTCACACTCTTCTGTCTCCTCTTGCACATAGCTCCTTGAGCCCCCAGGGCAGGGATTTGGTGGAGACATCCCATTGAGAACTGAGTGTTCTAAGGCGCTCTCTGTGCATTATTCACTTGTGGGTGTTTGTATTCGCTCCCATCCACTGAAGGAGGAAGCTTCTTTGATGATCGTTGCCCTAGAGTTCATTAAGCTTTAGGAAAAATTGTTCTGAATTGTTTTTCAATCAGTTCACCGATCTTCATTTCTTTGTGGTAAGTCGTCCCTCATTTGAGGTTTATTACTTTTCTATGGCAATGTTATGAAGAAAATCACATTAAACATAAACACACAAATTAGTTAGGAAGGGAAATGTGGCAGCCATGGGAGTCACAGCTGCAAGAGGACCGTTCAGTGGAGGACCAAGCGCAAATAAGACAATAGTGGCGGAGACACAGATGAAGCATAAAGGTGGGAGAAGCCACAAGACCAGTCTGTGAAGGCTGGAGGAGCAGGCCACCAGCCAGGCGCTTTCTGCTTGGGCCATTACACTGTCCTCCTCTAAGGTGAAGGCACACGAAGCTTGTTGAGCCTGTATAGTTCAAAGATGTAACGGGAGGTGGGCGTGTATCTGGCTGCCTCCTCACCGTCGTGTTTCCTGGTCCAGGTCCTGCCTGCTTGTCTGAGGCAGCTTGCAAGACTACATGGGAGGATGTCTGTACTGTGGCTAAGCTCAGCTTGGCCCAGTCCTGGATGCCGAATGAGGACAGGTTCAGGTGCTTCTTAGCTGCCTGGACCCATTCACTGCCCTCTAGTGGCTATGGGCTGTTATCCATCAGAAGCAAGACTTCCCTACTCTCAGATATGGTACATTTGTCTCGGATGGTGAGGAAGAGAATAAGAGGACAACAGGGGATCACGCTGCCTGCCAGTCAGCCTTCATGTCTCCATCCTGTACAGCGAGGTGAAATTACCCATGGTCAGGATGTTTTTTTAGGGAAGGGACTAATTTTGTTTAGGAAAATGTCTTCATCGCATACTTTATGAATGAGACAGAAGAAACCAAGGAAGAGACTAATTTTCTTTAGGAAAATGTCTTCATAGCATACTTTATGAATGAGACAGAAGGAACCAAGATCAGAGTAAGCAAAAAGCCAGTGGCACTGAGTGGGCTGGGGAGTGCAGAGGTGGAGGCACGGGTGGAGGAAAGAGAGGGGAGGAAGAGCCTTCGAGGACTGGAACTACGCTAGAGGCTCCTTAAGCAGACTTCTGCTCTCCATCAGTGATGAACACCAGTGCTTCTGGTCGCCTCGCTCGAAACTCTGCCTGGAACTTTCAGAAAACCCCAGGAAGCTTTCCTTACTGGCAAGTGCAGCTAAGAAAATCTTTGGGGGGTCAGGAGACAAAGGACTCTGAAGAATGAAAGTGGGGTCTCCTGACCAGCCCCTGATTTGTGCGCACTCTTCCTCTGTGATGTGATTCTTAGCCTCTGCTGACCCCCAAAGTTTCAGTGAACTCTGCTCACACACAAAGGCTTCCCGTGAGGAGTCTGGGAAGAAATCACAGTAGCAAGACTACTGTGTGTCTCAGTTTCAGGAGGCAGGGAAAGGGGGTTCTGCTGGAAGCAAGATCTAAGGAAGCTCACGAAGCCAACAGGGCCCCCATAGTGGCAACGGTGGCAGTGGGGGTCACAGACACTGCGACTGAAGTACGGAGCTTCTCATCTTGATTTTATTTCTCCAGTAACTTTTTAATACAATTTTTAGAATAATTAAGAATTTATGTAACTTTATATAGTAAGAACAATTAGAATAGCTTCAAAGAAAATGAAGAGGGCTTCTAATACCCTTCACTTGGTTTTCTTGAATGCTCACGTCTAATACAACCACAGTGCCTTTACTAAAAGCAAGGGATCTACAACTGACAGTTTGCAGGGCTTCTTTGGGTTAGATGAATGTCCCATTAACGTGATGCTGTGGGTTCAACTCAGAGTCCTCTGGTGCTCTTAGCACCACAGGTCCTCTGTCATACTAAACTGTGACAGACCAGAGGCTTCCGTTTGCAGACCACGGCTTTGGTGTACTAAATGAAAAGTTGGGGAAAGTGTTTGTTTTGAGACACAAAAGTGTGCCAAGCTCCTGCCCACTTTCCACACAGGCATGTAGGAATACCTTCCGGATTCTACTTTCGCCATAAGCTCGTGTCCCAAGAGACCAAGCACACCCAAACTTAGTGTTTCTGTTTTCCAATCCTCTGAGCACTTCTGTGTCAGGCTGATTTACAGGCCCTGGATCACTGCAGGCACACTACAGAGAAAGTAGGGTCACTATACCATTTTATATGTGACAAACCTAGACCCGGAGCGGAGGGCATGTCGCGCATGATACAACTGAGTGGTGGAGCAGGACTGTGAACTGGAACTCAGACCTTTCTCTTTCTGGGGATGGACACTACTTGGCAGATGTCAGGTCACTAGGATGGTACCTTCTGTAGTAGACATTGTCATAGTGTTTAACTTAGGAAATTTGGAACTCATGGAGGCAGTGTCACCAAAATAATTCAGGACCGAGCAGCACACTGTGCTGGATCCCTGAGAATACTGGGGGATAAATGGAGCTCATCAACCACTCCCTCCTATCCAATGCCACCCTGGGAGTGATTCCCCAAGGACCCTGCATGCGGGGTCCTAACTCTTACTTACACAGGTTTCAATTGACATGGATGGGCAGCTCTTCTGCTGCCTCTGAGAAATTGGATCAGGGAGGATCAGTTCTGGTACCCCAGGGCCCAGGTTGTCTTCTTACCAGACTTCTTAAGGCCATCCCTGCTGAAGGCGGTGGACATCATGTTCAGACGCTTGCCCTTTACATCTGTTACATACCCCCTCTGGTAACCGGCAGGGAGCTTCTTGATGGCATTTGGATCTTGATTCTTGGAGTCAGGAGAGAAATTATGCTGAGCATCCTCCAAACCCAAACAGAGAAATTTCCAGTTTGCTCAAGGACTTGCCCTGGGCCCAGGAAGAGTTTGAGGGGGCAGTGGTGCCCTCTGTGTTGACTTACTGAGACTTCATTTTTATTTTGCCTTATCTCCTAGGGGTACATACAGCCCATGCCTGCAGGCAGGTCTGGGATACCCTCTAGCTACAGGGCTGAGTGCTCCCATGGCTCTCTATGCCCTGGCATCCTTGAGTGTGGAGGGACGTGGGAGGAGGAAGGTGAGACACTTGTCCTGAAACTGGACCTCAGGAGAGTAGGGATTGTTGGTCAAGCAGCACGAGGTGGGGTGGGGGGTGCATACAGGAGACTTATTTATTGAGCTGTCATTACAGGACAGAGAGGATCTTGGGGCCTTCATAAACCGTGTGGCTAGACACCACAGCAGAGCAGCAGCTGTGGGGGAAGCTGGAGGGGTGATTACCTTGTTGAAGGTCACCTTGCGGCCCTCTTTGTCCTTCTTCTTAGCCCCTGGGCCTTTCTTCCCTGCCTTCTCTTCTGCACGGTTCGCCTCTTCGATCTTTTTCTAAAAAAGCAGGAGAAAGGGCTCTGCAGCCACCCTGTGAGGGTTCCACCTGCTGTCCCTAAATAGGAGAACAGTTCTGGCAAGTGGCAAATGACCTCTTAGTACCTACACTCTGAAGTCTCTTGTCTCTTCACTGTCTCTTGGTCTCTGGACTACCCCTAGCATCTATCCCTGGTACCTTTGTCAACATTCCAGAATGACCTCTGTGTGTGTGTGTGTGTGTGTGTGTGTGTGTGTGTGTGTGTGTGTGTGTGCGCGCGTGCGTGCTGTGCACCTGGCTAGGAGCAGGAGGTGACAGTAAATATTGGCTACAGATGAGTCCATCCTTAGTCATGCTCTCTTCACCCATTTGCTCTGGGACAAGAGGCCATAGGAAGCATCCTCTGCAGCTGGGAGATATGGGATCTCAGTATCTTCTGAAGAGGGTACCACTTTCCATAGGCCTAACTTGATTTTCACAAATGATGGACCCAGGGGACCTAAACTCTGGGGGGTAAGGCAAATTTGGTACCTAAGACTCCCAATGAAAGAGGAATGGGCTGGTGAGAGCAGCCCTTCATGTGGGGGAGGACTCAGGTATATGCTGGTAGGAGTCTCAGTGGGGGGACGGCAGTAGGAATGAATGATCTATGCTGGAGTCATCGGGAGGAAGTGGAGGCTTGGAACAGTGGGGAGGCCCCTAATTTGCCCACGTGGAGACCCCATAAGCTAGTGCTCAGGACTATTTCTAACACTGACAGGTATTAGCAATGCCCACAGATTGACCTAGTGTTAGGCAGACTTCTTCCTCACCACAGACCCTGACTCAAGTGCCTTCTAGAGCGTCTACTTCAGAACATTTGCATTTGAGCAATCTCTTTCTCTTCCCCTCTCAAAGAGAACTCTGTTAGCCACACCCTACATTTTCTATAGTGAAGCGTCTTTCTCAAGGACCTGAAGCCATCTCTTAAAATATGGCCACCAGGAAAGACTGGAACCCTGAAGTCATGGTTGAGAAGAAGCCCAACCATGACAATTGCCATTAGGAGACACAGACAGCCCAACCAGGGTGAGTGGTCTCACCTCTGAACTTACCCACTGGCTTACCCCAGTGTTTAAAAAATGATCCCCCTTTGCTAGGGGGTGTTGAATTTCAATTCTCTCTCCTGTTAATAATCTCGCATAAAGTCTTCCAGCAATTTCTTCCAACGTACACACCTGGAGGGCACGCTTCTTCTTGCCCTGCCTCCTTTCCAGCCACTCCAGCACCCGGGTGAGGTCAGACATCCGCCTCTCCTCAGCCGTCCTCCAGACAGACTTCCTTTCAGTGGGCATCAGATCCTTGAGGTCTCCTAAGTCTTGTGACATGCTGATATCTTAGCTGTGCCCACAGGAGAGACTGGTACTCTTTTTGTCGTGATCCCTGGGTCTGCTAGTGTGGTGACTTAGAGGTAGGTAGGATGTGTCCTCTGGATGTAATGATAAAGGGCGGAGTTGGAAGCAGATGGATGTTGGCCTGGGGGATAGAAGGCCTGGACAGTGATTGTGAGGTCACTGCTGACTTAGCAACCATCCCCTAGGTCAGGGGTAGGGGTGGAGGTAGGATGTAAGCTACCTCCCACTCTTTCCCATGAGTTCACCCCCATCTTGACTACTGTCTCCCCTGGATTCTGCCGTGTTCTCCTTGACAGCCTCTCTGTTCAAGTTATGTGAGGGATGACTTATAGGAGTGGAGATGACTCCCAGGCTGCCGCTTCACCGAAAGCTCACCTTGAGTGACAGCTCACACACACGGCAACCCAGGAGCTCTCTGCTCAGCTTCTGGCAGACTGCTAGTTCAGCGAGCCTCTTCCAAGCAGCTCTGGCTCCTCTTTTGTTCCCCAGCAATTGTTTTATTTTCAAGATTTAAATTTTTTCTGAGATAATGTAGTTACTCATTTCCCCTTTCCCCTTCCTCCCCCAGACCCTCCCACATACTCCCCGATTGCTCTCTTTCAAATTCATGGTCTCTTTTTCTTTAATTGTTATGATTATATATGTAATGTACATTCCTGTTATAGATATTTATGTATTATGTGTACATATTATATACATATATGTATGTATATATATTCTTAAATACAAAAATACCAGTTTAGTCTATATAACATTATGGGTATGTGTGTTTTCAGGCTAACATTTGGTATTGCATAACCAATTGCTGTGCTCTTCCTTGGGGAAGATGTCTCCTGCTTTCTGCATTCCTTAGTTACCTGTAGTTCTTTGTGTAGGGGTTCCCCTGTCCATGTTAGCATGCCTACTGATGTTGTCCTTGTCTTTGTTTAGCTCATGTTAGGACAGCCATGTTAGGGTGACCTCATGGGTGTAGATTCTGACATTTCTAGGAGACACAATTGTTATGAGTAGATTACGGGAGATGACCACTCAGACACAGTTTACAGCCAATTGAAAGTCTTTATTCCAACCATCTGGGGCTACATCCAAATATTTGGGGACCTAGGTGTAGCCTCAAAAAACCTCAAAGAACAAAACCATATCCCGGCATCTTGCTCTGTAGCTGCTGGGGAGCTTTGTAGAAGCAAGCAGTTTAACAGAAGTCAAGATAAGCAGTTAGCTGGAGGGGGTTCGGCACAAACAGGCAATTTAACAGAAGCTAACTTAACTAGGACATCCTGACCTTTGGTTCCTAGAGTAGAGCTGGGTAATTTTCCATGGGATTCTTCATCAAGGAGATAAAATTCTAGTAAGACCTGAAATGGCTTCCACAAAAACTCAAGTTGGAGGAACTTCTGCACTGTCTTGCCCTGCCACACAAGCTCATAGCAAACTCCCTGTTCCTCCAGTTCTTACAATCTTTCTGTCCCCTCTTCCACAATGACCTCTGAGGCTTAGATACAAGAGTTGTTTTGTAGATGTATCATTTGGGACTGGGCCCTACCACTCTGCACTTTGACTGGTTGTGGTGGTTTCTGTAATGGTCTCCATCTATTGTAAAGAGAAGTTTCCTTGATGAAGGTGAAGACTACACTTATCTATCTGTTGGTATAAGGACAAATATTTAGAATGTAGTTAGGAATTATGTTGGTTTAGTAAAGTGGCAGTTGTAGGTTCTCCTCTAAGATCCATGACTTCACTAACCCTGGGTAATTGGCTGGGTTTCTAGCAGCAGACATGATTTCCCTCTTATTGAATGGGTTATGAGCCCAGTTAGGGAACTGCTTGTTACTGCCAAGGTATGCATTCCCACTACTGCACCTTTGGGGTTACTGAGCCATGCTAGTCACTGTTGTGGTTCATAGACATCATAGCTACGTAGGACAATTGGTTGCCTTCCTCCTTTCGAAGCTTGTATGGTGCTTTCTGGCACCATGAAAGCTAATCCTTAGGGAGGAGGCTTTCAGGTCAGATCTAGCTTGGGGGGGGGGCATCTGGGACCTAAATCTGAAGTACATGTGTCTTCGTTAGGGTTTCTATTGCTGTGAAGAGACACCATGACCACGATGACTCTTATAAAGGAAAACATTTAATGGGAGCTAGCTTACAGTTCAGAGGTTTAGTCCATTATCATCATGTTGGGTGACATGGCAGCATGTGGCAGACATGGTTCTGGAGAAGGAGCTGAGAATCTTACATCTTGATCTGCTGGCAGCAGAAAAAAGCTGCGTGTCACACTGAGCATAGCTTGAGGATAGGAGCTCACCCCCATAGTGACACACTTCCTCCAATAAGGCCACTCCTACTCCAACAAGGCCTCACCTCCTAATAGTGCCACTCCCCATGGGGCCATTTTCTTTCAAACCACCATACATGGTATCTTCAGCAATAGGGACTCACCTTCCACTTCTGGGATGGGGGGCAAACAAGGGCAACATTAATAGCCTGTAATGTTTTGGGATTCTCTTGAACAATGCTGAATAACAACTTAGAAGAGGACTTCCCATGACTGGTGTTAGGGTTTTTGTTAGATGGTCTATGGCTTTGGGAAACATTGTCACCCCAGACAGGAAAATTTTATTTCAAGTATATCTGCATATTTATACACTGTCTTATGTGTATCAAGGCTATTTTTAGGTAGATAGTTAATAGTATGGTTTTTTATGCCTTTTCAGACACCTTTGCTATTATTTTACCCTCTTCAATTACTTTTTCTGTATTTATCCCTCTACTCCTCCCTAATTAAAGTCCGCCCACTTTCCTCACTTCTTCAATTCATTTGTACCCTGCTTTGCCCCTCTGTTGCCCCTCCCCCACACAATGGCCCATTTTAACTTTCTAGTTCTGTAGTCACTCCAGGTTACCTAGCAGTTGTTTACTGGGTCTATAACTTTTTTTCGGGGTGTGTGTGTATGTGTGTGTGTGTGTGTGTGTGTGTGTGTGTGTGTGTGTGTGTGTCTTGTTCATTCCAGGAACTTCTTGAGACTCCTAAGTTGTTTGCTCGTGGGGTTCATGAGTCTTCTTCCCCCAAGCTCTTCCATGCAAGGAATGTTTCAGTTTAGGACTTCCTGAAACATGAGGATCTCCCCTGGCAGGGTGGACTATTTCAACTCTGAGGAAATTGCTGCACAAACTGGTTTTAAATTCTTTTGGTTCTCTCTTCCATGATGTTCCCTGAGCTTTATAGAGGGTGATACAGATGACACTGGACCTCTGTACCATAGTAACAATCACTTGTTCCCAGGAGCTTCTCTGGGGGGGGCGTGGCTTATGAGTCTCTGGAGTGTAGTACACCATCCCCTGTAAGAGGAACCTTCCTTCCATGTCCAATTGTGGCTGACAGCACCATTGACCTATGGGCTTAAGCATAAATGTTTATAAGGCAGTTTGATAGGCACATCACACCCATGTAACAAAACAGTAGCAGCCTTCCTACTGGGGCCTAAGACCTCTCTAGCTATAGGTTTTTGTGTTGACTTATAGTTCCGGACATGAATGCCCTCCTGTTAAGTGATCTTCAAATCTAATCAGAAATCTGTTGGCTGTACCCATGATAGTTGTACCATTATATGTACCTGCCTGGTATTTTGGTACTGTAGCATACAAAGTCTATAGCTAAGCAGGACCCTTAGTGTCAATTCTTCCCCAGCAGCCCACAAAGCACCTTCCAACACTGTAAAATCCGGCTGGTAGGGAGGAAGCTCAGTCCAGCTCTATTTTTCCATGTCTTGCAACCAAAGCATGTGGTATCTTCAACACTATGGTCTTACCCTCTAGTTATGGCATGCAACTAACTATAGTCAGGCTTTTCTTTACGCCACATGCTCACAAATAATGACATGAAAACTTCTTATTAATTATGAAAGCTCAGCCTATAGCTTAGGCTTGTTCCTAACTAGCTCTTGTAACTTAAATTAACCCATTTATATTAATGTACATTTTATCATGTAGCATTACCTCTCTTTCATCTTACACCTCCTGTTTGTTCTCCTTCTGGCTGGTGACTCTGCCCTCCTTCTTCCCAGAGCACTCTTTGTCCAGAAGTCCCTGCTATACTTCCTGTCTATTGGCTGTTTAGCTTTTTATTAAACCAATCATAGTGACATATCTTTACATAGTGTAATCAAATATCTTGCAACATTTCCCCCTTTTTGTCTAAATAAAAAGGAAAGTGTTCTAACTCTAACATAGTAAAACTATATACAATAAGGACAATTATCAGGTAACAATTACATTTATAATGTCTACCATTTGCATTTGGCAAATTTAGAGAAAATACTCCATAATCTACCCTATCTTAGTATAAAGTTTTATACTTAAACCATTTTTTGTCATAACTTGTACTACCATCCTAAAAATATCTTCTTAGACTTTAAAATACTTTTTTAGATAAACAACTTAAGCTTTTATGTTTTTCAACTATATAAACTTTATATCTTTTATTAAGTTTCTTTTCTGAATTTGGTAACAAGGAAAACTGTAAAACTATAACTAGCTAGTCTTCAATCCCCATCAGAGACCCACAAAGGATAAAATATTATTTGAGCAAACAGGAAGTGCAGAGAAAGCAACTTTCAAAACTATAAAAAATGACAGAAACAGCTGGCTGCCTGGACAATGACCCAAGTTTCCTCTGCAATGTTGGGGCATCCATCTTCAGCCTACAGGTCTAGAATACTGACAGATTTTCCTGTGAAGCAGAAATTTTTGAAGGGTTGTCCTACCTTGTCTTGGCAAAGTTCCGCAGTCACTTTCTTTTGTGTCCTGCTTGTCCAATTTGGACAGCATACTGCCAGCAGTTGAGGCAAGGGCATTTTCTTGCCCAAATGACTAGGTTTTGTCACAAAGAAATCAAACTCCTTATGAACATTCTTTGATGCCCATGAAATAGATTGGTACTGCTAGGAGCAAACGTATCTCACTGTCATGAAAAGGCCTATGTTATTAAAATATTAAATTGCCATATTTTGTAGGTCTCTGAAGTGTTTGAAGACCATCTATCTATTTAAAATATGTCTCCGATTGACCTCGAAAACATACCTAACATGACTATAAGTTTGATTGTTATAGATGACTATTAACCTGTGTTTCTTTATTATCTTAGATAACTTTCAAGGACTAAAACTTTACATTTCCTTTTTAAATGAGCTGCATAGGTACAATACCTTAAACAAGAAATAGAACCATATAATACAATATAATAAAAATAACTTTAAATTTCTATTATACCAATGTAAAATATTTGAGACTAGTGGTTGTTCAAAAGTAGATTCAACAATCTACTCTTTTATTTCATCACTTTTATATTATATTCCCCCTTTGTCCCTTTAGAAAGAGAACCTTGAACCTAATCTCCTTTGTTTAACTTTTTCCTTGACCATGACCAGTAACAACTTGTAACCAACCCCCCTAGACGATGACCCACTGAATGACCAAAAACCACCCACCCCTTCTCTTGGGAATGTGTTCTCTAGAATGCTTCCTGTTGTCTCAGGGTGCTGGAATTTTTAGGGGACCCTGAGAAACTCAGGATAATGTAGTTTTTTGTTTTTTATTACTTACTCTTTGGAGACCCATGACCCAGCTCCCAAATAATCACATGGAGACTTACTCTTACTTATGAATGCCCAGTCTTAGCTTGGCTTGTTTCTAGCTAGCTTTTCTTAACTTAAATGGTTGTGTTTATCTTTTGCCTCTGGGCTTTTACCTTTTTCTATTTTTGTATATCTTTTCTTTCCTTCTTATTCTGTGTCTAACGATTTGGCTGGGTGGCTGACCCCTGGCATCCTCTTCTCCTCCTTTTCTCTCCCGTTATCTTCTCTTATCTCTCTATTAATTCTCTCTCCCCACCAGCCTTGCCTATTTCTCCCTCCTTCCTAGCTATTGGCTGTTTAGAGCTTTATTAGAACAATCAGGTGATTCAGGTGGTCAAAGTAACACAGCTTCACAGAGTTAAACAAATGCAAAATAAAAGAATGCAACACATCTTTGCATCATTAAACAAATAATCCACAGCACAAATGAATGTAACACATCTTTAACTAATATTCCACAACAGGATAATGGTCAAGTCTCGGAAGAGCTAGCTGTATCATTTGTTGTCCAGTCTCTGTGTAACAGGAAAGTACAAGGCTTATCTGAAGCCCTGAGTAGTCTGTGAGGCTGGACCATCTCAGCCAGGGGCCTTGAAGCTGTTCTGGATGCAGAACTCTGAGGAAACTGCAACAGAGACACTCTGAGAAGCTGGATCACCAGGGCCACCCATTTTCATTGGTGTCTGGTTCCCTTGCTCTGAAAACACACAAACTTTAAAATAAATAATATTTATTTATTATATATACAGTGTTCTGCCTGCACACCAGAAGAGGGCACCAGATCTCATTACAGATGGTTGTGAGCCACCATGCTGTTGCTGGGAACTCAGGACCTCTGGAAGAGCAGCCAGTGCTCTTAACCTCTAAGACATCTCTCTAGCCCACACACAAACTTTTAAAAGTAATATACATATCTGTGTTAACACAAGCATGGACTATGCATTGTACACAAGCCAGCCAAAGATGATTTTTTGTTTTATGTTTAAACAGGTAAAATATACATCACTTGTCTTGTAGTTTTTATAGGTTTATTTCTTTATGTCTGTAGCCAGGATTTTCAGGAGGTCTCTTCTGATCAAATCTGATCTCCATCAACCTTGAATGAATCCACAGCCTTTTGTTTTCTTTAGAAACAAAAACATAACCTCTTCCCCAACATAACATATTTTTTGACTTCCATTTTGAAGTTAAAACATTTCTAAAATATATAGGTTGGTTTAATTTAGTAGTTTTTATAATCCAATGTCTCTCAAAACAGGTATTGTTTGCTCATCAGCAATCAAAACATTTAAAGTCAATACAACACCATACAGGATCCAGACTCCCTGGGTTTTTCCTATCTCTATGTGGCTTATCCTTTTTATATTATTTTATTTTCTCTTTAAAGACTTTATTTTATTATTTATAAACTATTCTTTCCTATGACTGTTTATACCCATTTTCTTTTCTAAGTCTACATACATTTTTAAAATACACTGCAACCTGTTTAGAGTTTTTTCTCCTGTCTGGATCTGTCTTTACTAAGCATCATATGAGACAAATCTTAAATTGCTATGTCAGCTGTAGGCACAGCTCAGCTTAGTGGATGGTGTTGGTCCATGGCACTGGTGGATGGCTCTAGCCTGCAGGCAGCAGCTGGTAGCCACACCCCTGTATGTCTTCCAGCACCAGCCTGCCTGAAAGATTGTAGGACTATGAAGCTCTTTGTCCAGAGCATTTTTTTGCTTTCTCAGGCCCTATGTTTGGATATTTGAGCCCTCACATTGGACAACATTTGTTGTTAGACTTTTCTTTGGGCCACCAGCTCATGAATAATGACATGGAGACTTATTATTAATTATGGAAGCTCAGCCTATAGCTTAGGCTTGTTCCTAACTAGCTCTTGTAACTTAAATTAACCCATTTATATTAATCTACATTCTATCATGTGGCATTATCTCTCTTTCATCTTACACCTCCTGTTTCCTCTCCAACTGACTGGTGACTCTGCCCTTCTTCTTCCCACAGCTCTCTCTGTCCAGAAGTCCCTGCTATACCTCCTGCCTAGCTATTGGACGTTTAGTTTCTTATTAAACCAGTCACAGTGACATATCTTTACACAGTGTAATCAAATATCTCACAACAACTAACAACAGTGTCAATAGCCTTTGTGGTTTATAGGGCCTCGGTAGCACATTCCTGGCACTGTGATTTTCATTTAGCAAACTTATGGCCTCTGGGTGCCCTTTTCTACCTGTGCATTGTAAAGCAGGTGAAAACATCAATGCAGCTTGTCTTCAGCTCAGTTCTACTCATCACTGTTTGTGACATGACTACCCTTGTAACTGTCAGTTTTTCATAACACCCATACATAACACTGAGTTGATGAGGCACTCGATGGTGATTTCAGGTGTTGTTCATTTGCACTGAAGTGCTTATATGAGACTTGTGACAGTGATCACACAGGAGAGGACAGACTTGCATCCATCACTGAGAGGTATAGGTCCTGCATAGTCTATTTATTAATCATTTACAGGCAAGTTGACATACGTAGGATTCTACCAAGGCCACAATCAGAAATAGACCTTGCACAAATGAACAGCATGTGGGACATCAAATTATTTTACATGAATGCTGTGTTGGCTTCCCTGTGACCAGACTTTGAATGACCCAGTTAGTGGCCTCTGAGGGCAAATGGCCTGTATTTTGATTAAAGTAAAAAGTATCCAGGAGACTCAATGGACTGTGGGCTGTCATATGGAAAGCTGTCAGGGGTTCTGATTCCTGATGAACTCCCTTATAAATTTGCTTCCATATCTGTTGTTGCCATACTGGCCAACCTAGTGCCTGCAGGTCTTCCTTTTCCTCCCATAAAGAGAGACCTCTGGAGAGAGGTCACAGGTTGTCATGGGCTAAGTGTCACGAGTCCCTATTATCTGTACTACTTTTATTCAGCTTACAGGCAGCATTTTCTTTTCCCTCCTCCAGCCACATGTATCTATTTTTATTTGTATTTCTACAGCTACCTATTCCACTTTGGTGTTCCTACTGTATGCAGCAGGCATTTACAGGGATGTGTGGTGTTTCTTTTAACACTTGATCTGGCTTAGCTGTTGGTTCAGTTACTAGAGGGAGCTGAGTAGCTTAAAAGGACAGGGACCTAGGGCAGCCTGCACCCCATTTCTGTACATATGCATGCCACCTTTGGAGGGGTTGATTCTGTGCCACCTCAGGAAGGGGCTACACCAAAAGGCCTCCATCCCAACTCTTAGTCAGATAAGCTGAGGGGGGGCCTGTGCACGCCACAGTTACAATGCTTTATCCACAGTCAGCAGTTGCTGTTTTCACACTGGACACGGAGCTTCTGTCTTTTTCCACAGCTGATGCCAGACCCTATTGGAACTGTTAGCATGGGTTGTTTTTGCCACAGCCCCCAGCGATAGCTTTCTTAGCTTCTAGTGACTTCTAATAGAAAGGGATGTTGGGCTAATGGGGGCACGCAGCTGATTAGCCTGGCTTAGAAGGGTCTGAGCTTATTCCAAAGCCTCTGGAGTACTTCTGCCCCAATTCCGCTTGGCACCCTTCTTTATCAAATTGTGCAGGAAGGATGGGCAGCTTGGATGAGGTGGGTGTGGAGGTCCACCAGTCTCCCAGGAGTCCTCAGAAAGGCTGCATTTCTTTTCCATTCACAGGTACAGGCTGTTGGGAGTTTTTTTCCAACACACTTTTCAAGTATTATGTGCACCATACCAGGCTGTGACACCCCTAACTTTGCAGCAGCGCCTGGCCTTCACACACTTTGTAGACTCACCTCTTATCCCCATTCCTTCAGGTGCACCTCTACGCCTTTTAGAAGCTTCCCTAAATTTGTAAAATGGAGGTCAGTATTCTGTCATCTATGTAATGAAACCTTTTTACAGAGGGTGGGCAGGATAACAAGGCAGGTCCTGGATTGCCATGTCATGACGACTAAGAGGAATAGGAAAGTAACCTGGTGGAATACACGGAAGGTCCACTATTGATGATTCCAAGTGAACTGGAATTGGTCTTGCAATTCAGCAGCTAAGAGAATTAAAAAAAAAAAGTGTGTTAGCAAGGTCTAGTATGCTATGAAAAGATTTTATTTCTTATATCAGTTGAACAGCATTCTCATCCTAGGGCACTCCCACTCCACTCCCGTGAGTTTTCTGGGGTCTGCTCAAGCTCTTTTGTTTAGCCAGGCTAACATGGGGCATGGCTGTGCCAGGCTACCTGGCTGCTTCCCCTGCCTGGTTCTATTCTCCCATCTGGATGGGCCCCTGCCTGGCTTTCTTCCCCTCCCTGGCTGCCTCCACCACTTGGCTAGTCCTTTGCCTGGTTGTGTCCCTACCTGTGGCTCCCCCATGCCATGCTTCCCTCCCTGTCCAGAATGTCCCCCACCTGGCTGTTCCATGCCCTGCCTGGCTGTCCTCCTTCCTGTCTTCCCTCCTCCTCTTTGCTCTATGCCCTGCCCTCCAGCCTGACTGGATGTCCACCCTTGCAGACAACCTTGGTCACCCCACCAGAAGAGTAGCTGGGTGGATTCCACCCCCGGGGCATCTCTCTCCTCCAAAGCACAGAGTACAGTGAGAACCACTGTGTCTCTCACTCCTTTCAACCCTTTTGTGAACCTCTGGTCAGAATCTAAAGCCTCTGAAGACCTCCCAAGCCCAGAATTTGGTTATCTGGAATTTTCCCCCAGGAACTCCAGCTCTGCCACATTTGCTTATGCGTAGCTAGGATAGTCCGATGGTCTGTTTTCTAGTTCTTCATCTCCCCTGTGCTTCAGCACCTTAGGGACTCAGTTCAGATGCTGGTTTGGATCATTCAGGCCTGCCAGAACTTCTCTTATTTCCTAAAGCTCATGTCCCACCACAGGTCAGCAAAACCACTAAAGCTTCACCCCAGTCCTGAGGTCCCCAGCGATCTGAGCTCTTTCTCGGGGAAACACAGGTCTGTGTGGCCTGATGCCTGGCATCAAACACTGCTTGTCTTGTCCTTCTGTCCTTTGTCATCTCTTTATCCCCCTTTCCTCCCTCTTTACTATCTAACTCTTCCAGTGGGTCCCAAGGCTTGGTCCCAGCAAAGGCTCCTCAGCACAGACCTACTTCATCCTTCCCCTCTCAGCCCCCCTCCCAGCTGTAAGCTGAAAGCCAACAGTTCCGTTTTAACATCCACCTTTCCACTTTCCTTTCCAGACCAGAGGCTAATGTGGAGGATGCTGACCGAATCTCCTTTTCCCTCACACACACAAGTTCCCCCGGGCCACTGTCTTGGCTTCTGATGCATCTCTTAGTGCACATAGCAGTGACCAGGCAACCCCTGTGGTAGCTTGCTGGTATTCTCTTCCCTTATGTGTTATTTTTGGGGACTGCAGAATTTGCTCTGAACCTTTATAGATTTTTAGGGCATCTCTGCACCCACATGGTAGAACCCACTCAGAAAGCAGACATGGCATTCCATTCCACATTACATAGAGGAAGACATCTTGCCAGGAGTCCCCCAAGATTTCCCCTTGGTTAGAGGACTCAGCCTTGGTTTCATGTCTCATCTCCCATGTGAAATTGCTGCCACAGTAGGCAGGCATACTACACTACACACACACACACACACACACACACACACACACACACACACACACACCACACCACACACACATATACCACACACATACCACATACACATATAACACACACACACACACACACACACACCATATACACATATAACACACACACACCACACACCACACACACATATACCACACACACACACACCACACCACACACACATATAACACACACACACACACACACACACACACACACACACACACACACACACCACACAAGATGACAAGGCAGAACTGAGAAAAGGTACCAAGTCAGTGGCTAAACATAGATAAGAATTATGGTTTAATTTAAGTGTAAGAGCTAGTCAGTAATAAGTCTGAGCTAATGGCCACACAGTTGATAATTAATATAAGCCTCTGTGTGTTTATTTGGGTCTGAGCAGCTGTGGACTGGGGGGGACACAGGAAAACTTCAGCTACATTTGTCACACCAATGTGGGGCTCTCGACAGAGGAGGGTGGGGGTATCACCCCTACCCAGAGAAACAAGTGACTTCTGTGCTCCAGGACAGAGACAGAGGCGCAATCCTTGCTACATAGGGGACACAGAGACACCTTGAGACCAGTGGAAAAAGAGAGGGGGATCACTGGGTGGGACACCCTAAACTCAAATAAAAACCCAAACTCCCTCAGAGTTGGTGCCTTCCCCAGCTCTGGAGGGTTGGGCTTCTCTACTGGACACATCTGTAATGCTTGCTAGTAAACTCTCACTTTGCACCATGCGTTTTTCTGTCTTTGAATTCGTTAATTGATAGGGAACAGAACCCCTGTTAGCTAGTACCATGGCAACCTCTGGTTGCCAGCTCTGAATAAAGCATGATTTAAAGAGGCAATTGTAAGGAAGAACCTACCATCATTTTTCTAGATAGACAGAATGAAACTGGCTGCTAATGACTTACCACTACACCCGTGGATGACTGCATCTCACGGCCCTCTTCGGAGAAGCTGCTTCCTGTAGAAAATGATGATCAAGGCAGAGAGCCACAATGGGCCAACACAGAATAAAACTGCCAAATGCTCAGCCCCAAATGGGAAATCCATATCACATCTCCTCCTCCCAAGGCTCAGGGATCATTGGGAAAAGAGAGTAAACAGAAGTGGAAATCGGGGAGAGGAGAGATAAAGAAAAGAGTAGAAGCCAGAGAAGGAGGAGGACTCCAGGGGTCAGCCACTCAGCTACACAGCAAGCCATGGAGTAAGAAACAAAGAAAGGTATACAGGAATAGAAAAGGAAAAGCCCAGAGGGAAAAGGTATACAGGATAATTTAAGTTAAGAAAAGCTGGCTAGAAATGGATCAAGCTAAGGCCGGACATTTGTAATTAAGAATAAGCCTCCGTGAGTGATTTATTTGCGAGCTTGGTGGTGGGCCCCCCAAAAGAACAAAGACAACACCTTGGAGGTCAGAGGTTCTGCTCGGATGGGAATGCCAGGAAAACACAGAGAAAATAATGAGGTATCCCAATAGGGGAGGGCTGTTACGATCAGCTCTTGGAGTAAACACTGAATGCAGTATGCCCAAATCACAACCAAAAGCATTCATGGGACCAGCACCGTGGCAGCTCCCCCAGCACACCACTCACTGCCTTCAGGACACCGTAACCCAAGTTACCAGGTTTGCCTGTTTTGGATAAATGGGCTCATAGGTGGAGTGGGTTTTGTTTGTTTTTGCATCTGAAATTGTTCACTTTTCAGATTTGGCGATGAGGTTTTGTCACTATGTAGCAATGTCTTTATATTCCCCTAATTTTTAAAGCAAGCGTTGCTGGCAGTGGGATTCTTGGGTCGGGTGATTTTGAATTTCTTCTTGATGTTGAACTCCTTCCTTGCTGATCTCTGTCTTTGTTTTCATGTCTGGGGTGTTGGTGTGTGGTGTTTGCCACTTTGTTTTTATTCTTTGGGGGCTTTTTTTGGAACTGCATCACTGTGGTCAACTGTAAAAGGAAATATTTACTTTGGTTCCTGGCTTCAGCCTTCCAATCCATGGTCCTTGGCTCCACGACTCCGGGTGCATTATGAACTGGTGGAAGTGGGGGCCACTTAGAGAAGGGGCTGGAGCCCCACCCCAATGATTGCAATTTTACCATCTCTGAAAATGACACCACCCACTGGAGACAGAGTGCTAGGTCTCAGGGAGCCTGAGAGGGACATTTCCATTTAATCCACCACAGTATTTAATATTGTCGTTGTCAGATCTTGGGAGCTTTGGAGCACTGTTATTCTCCAGCATTTTTCTGTACCTTTTTTTGCTTTTTCGAATTTCTTGTGTCTGGGACTCCCATCATGCCTTGGCTGCTTGATCCTTCTCACTGCTTTCTACGGCTCCTGATTTTTCTTGAATGTGTTTTTAATCTCTGCCCTTTAAAAAAGATAGTTTTTAACCACTCTGTCTTTAGCTCACAGGTGCTTCCTTCCGTCATATAGAATCTGCTTCATAGTTTTTCTAGTAACAAACAGTATCTTTCAGTTCCTGAATTTCCATTTATTTTTGTAACTTCTATGGTGGTTTGAATAGGAATGGCCCCCATAGACTCATGTGCTTGAATGCTTGGCCCTTAGGGAATGGTGCTATTAGGAGGTGTGGCCTTGTTGGAGGAAGTGTGTCACTGTGGAGGTGGGTTTTGAGATCTTATAAGCTCAGGCTATGCCTAATGTGGCAGCCTCTTCCTGCTTCTGGTAAATCCAGATGTAGAGCTCTCAGCTCCTTCTCCAGCACCATGTCTGCCTGCAGGCTACCATGCTTTATGGCATGATGATAACGGACTGAACTTCTGAGACTGTAATCCAGACCTAATTAAAAGTTTCCCTCTATAGGAGTTGTTGTGATTATGGTGTCTCTTCACAGCAACAGAAACCCTGACTGAGACAACTTCTATCTCCTTATTTTAATTGTTATCTACTGCTTAACTATTGATATGATTTTATTTAAAATTTAAAACATAATTTCCTCTAATTCTTTGAATGCAGTCCTTGCTAAACATATTAGAGGACATTTGAGGATGATTTCCTCTTGCAATATCCCCCTGAATAGTGTCCCATGTTTATGATTTTTTGCATACCATAAATATTTATTTATTAATTTATTTAGAGAGGGTATCACTGTAGGCCAAGCTGGCCTCAACTTTGGGATCCTTCTCTCTCGGCCCCCCAAGTGCAGGGGTTACAGGTATGCCTCACAACCCCCAGCGAATGTATACACACGGCAAGCCTGTACTACCCACCGTAAGTGCCGGAACTTCTTCAGCTTAGGTCTTGATGGAGTCCAGTTCCTGCCCATGTCCACTGTGGCTGTTTACCCATTTGTTTCTTTGCTGAAGAAATTACCTGGGCTCTGGGCATCATGCAGTCCTGTCTGGAGAGAGGCCATGAATTCTCTGTCTTAAAGTGAACCTGCTAAAGTTTCTGATTGGACATTTTATATTCTCAAGTCTCACATGGAGGCACGGTAGTCCTCACTGTCTCTGTTTCTGCATGGCTGACTGGCAGAACATGACCACACACTTGAGGCCAAAGCCGCTGTCCCTCCACTGAGGGTCTACCTGTGGGGAGGAAGCTGCCTCAATGACAGGTTTTCCCCTAGCTTAATGACCTAAACCACTCACTGATGATCTCACAGCTTTTGTGAGTCAGGAGTCTGGAGGTCTTCACTGGGTCCTCTGAGGAAGGCCATAGTCTGGGTATTGGCTTGACTTATGGGGAGATCTGCTTCCAAATGCCTCACGTGCTGAGTGGCAGGAGTGTGTTCCTTGTGGACCCCGGGAACAGAAAGCATCAGCTCTTTGCTTGATTTGGCAGGAGGCCATCCTTGGTTCCTAAGAGATGTGCCTCTCTACACGCAACTGGATTCTATCCCAGAAGCAAGAGAGAAGAATGAGAGAGAAAGGGAGAGCTAAGCAAGCAGAAGCCAGCAGCTTGGGTCCTCGCCTTGGAAGTGACGTCCATCATTCATGCCGTATTCTGTTTATGAGAAGCGAGTCACTCTGTCGGCCGCTTCTGGACAGAGGGAACCACACAGGTGCTGATACAAGAAGGCAGGCACCACGGGGGCCATTTCCAAAGTGGTCTACTACAGGAGAGCACCCAGGGCCCAGGCTTTTCAATGCTCTGTCTCTTTCTGTTGGGCTCCTTTTTATCTTTGTGGTGACATGTAAGCTCAGGGTTGGCAGCAGAGTGTGGCTAACTGGAGCCTGTCTTGGTTTGGCTGTGCATGTGTCTAGCTGAGGCCAGCAAGCGATGTCCAAAATACCAGGCCAGCAGAGCTCTCGGCTTACCAGCATTTCAATTAAGTCCAGCAAGTCGGCCAAGAGTGGGTGCTGCCCAAAGCTTCAGGACATCAGAAGCTGGGGTCCTCACCGCCTGCTCAGTGTGGGACTGGGCTGGGAGGGGCACGGGCAGCTCAGAGACTCAGTGCTGTTGCCTGAATTTCTAGTTTTCAGCATAGCTGCCCCTTCAGTATCATGCTTCCTCAGAGCCATTTCCTATAGACTCATAGTGGCCTCCAGGAAGGAGGGTCTGCTTTCTCTCTGCCTGGATGCTGGCAGCATCCTTAGCATCCTGCTGTGATAACCCTTTTGCTATCATGAAATGAAATCTGCTTGAACAACCCATAGGTGTAAACGTCCTTTAAAATTTAAACTGAAGCAAAGTATCTTTTGTTCTGTTTTGTTTTGTTTTTGAGGCAAAGAGAAAAATGAAAAAAAAATTGTTCTTTGGGAATTTCATACCTGTGTACAACAAAATATGACCATATCCACTCTCCATTTCCCCTTCTAACTTCTTTGATTTCTCTTCAACACTTCTCCCTCCCAACTTCATGACCTCCTCCTGTCCCTCCTCTTCCTCCTCCATTTCTTCCTTCTCTCCCTTCTTCTTATTTTAAATAACCCACTAAGTCCAACCGGTACTGTCATATGTGCAGGGGTGCAGCCATTCACCAGAGCTTGGGCAATCTGCCAGGGGCCACAGCCCCAAAGAAGAATGCTTCTTCCTCCTCCGGCGGCTGTCAGCTGCCAATAGCTCCTAAGCTGAAGAAAAGTTTGAAAAAGTTTCCTTTCACGGATATTTCAGTATTTTAGTGTCTGGTCACAATTAAAATAGAAGCCCTAGGTTTGCCAAGTGCCCCTCAAGAAACGGTATGACCCCACAAAACAAAACAACAAAACAAGGACGTGAATAAAAGTTCTTCTGGTTGTTCCTGAAGTTGTTGGGGCTAAGCTATGTTTAGAAAGCTCCTGGGCTAGGCATGACATGCTTATGATCTATGCACTTACTCTACGCATGCTTATATCCATGCTTATAATTCTAGCACTCAGGAAGTGGAAATAGGAGGGTTAGACATTCAAGGCCCATCTTCCCTACATAGTGAGATCAAGGCCATTACTCAGCCAATATCAGACCCTGTATCTGATTAGCCTACATCAAAAAAGCAGTCCATATCAAAACAATAACAAAAAAAATCCCAAGAAAATAGAAGATTCTTCTCACACTGTGTCATGTGGTAAAAGCCGCAGAAATCACTGTCTCCAAAAAGGGAGGAAATGCTTCCTGTTTCTCGCTCTCTTCCTCCATCAACAGTCAGCTGTGATAAAAATGTCTTCCCATTCAGTCAAAGGTTTGAATCTCTTCCTTCCTCACTCAGCCCTGAAGACAGATGGTTCACTTTTCCTCTGAATATTTGTGCAAGCAGATCACCTTAGAAGCAGAAGTATGCTTGCTTCCTCCAAGGACATTACCCCGGAGGCGAAGCAGAACAGACAGGGGATGCCTGTCAGGAGCAGCACTGAAATCCAGTTGGATAGCCCAGAGGGAAGAGAGGTGGGGGTGTCTAGGGACCTGGATCAGGGCTGGGAATGTGGCTGGGGGAGCATTCCTGGGCTGAGGGTGTGCTTCAAATGCTTAAAGTTAATCCACAGGCAGCTGCTTCTCCAAAGGCTGAGACGTCCCTCTGATGACAGCCTTTTAGCCAACGTGCTCTCCATCCCACACACGCTCTTCCCCAAGATTTGCAACACCGTCCAGCCTTTGCTTAATATTTATTATTTCCCATTTTCGAAATGCAAACTCCACCTGGTTCCTCTTCACATCTTTACCATGTCAAGCATTGGGCCTGTCTGGACCATAGCTAATGCCTGACAATCATAATTTGAAATAACAGTAAGTTAGTAAGACATCTAGGAAGAAATGAGTGACTGGATTATCCAAGTGAGACAAGGAGCAAGTTAGGAGAGTCCGTGAGCGGGCTGGGCTGGGTCACTGTTTCAAGACATGTGCCGATCAAAGCATCCTGAGCATCCAGCTCAGAGGCTGACTCTCACTGGTTTAAGTGAGACTGCATGGGAAGGCTGGCTGCTCCTGGTGGGTTAGGAAGAGGAACTTCTCCAACCGCAAATAATGATGCTAAGTGGATTGGGCCGGGAAGCCATGCCAAGAACCAGCACTAGACAGGTCCTGAGGATGCCTCAGGACTGAGTCTCTGGGTTGCAGCCAGAAATCAACAGGGCCAAGGAGGGGGCCCTGTGACCCTCTCAGTCTGTCCCTTGCCTGCCTTCTGTCCTTTGATTCTGGCTGTCTGCTTCTCACTGTCCTCTTCCTGCACACCTTCCTCATAGGACAGTCTCCAAGACTTACATTTTTCCTGTTAAAATTTACAACAAAAAACCCAAAACCAACCAACCAAACAGTAACAGTGAAGCAGAATCAGACTCCTATTCCACTCCCACTGGGTGAAGTCTGGTTTTCCTTGGGGCAGCTGTCACTCCAATGTCATTGTGATGGAGTGGGCAGGGGTAGGCAGGCACATAGCCTGCTCCCATGCTGCCAGAGCCCCATGGGAGGCTGTGATGAAGGGGTCCAAAGGCCAAGAAGTGAGTGTGGATGCCCCAGGCCAATCTCAGGCATCTTCCCCCAAGATAACTCTTTACCAAACCTGTGTCAGGAGAGGCTAGCCGTGCCCTCTTCCTGGAGGTCTGCCCACACCCAGGTAGCACCTGGAGGCTGTCTCAGGATGGGTGGAAGCTGGGGGTACCAGAGATGTTCTTATAAACAGTGGGTGACAGGTGTCATCTGGATGGGAAAGAAGAGAGGAATTCAAATAGAGGAAAGTTCCTGGGAGTGAGCTGCGTGCCTGGCACAGGAAAGGAAGGGGACCAGAGAGCAAGTGGAGCCAGCCCTGCCCTCAGTGAGCTCTGGGTTCCTTTGGGGGAAAACACAAAGCCTAGGGATCTTGTGGTCTCTTTCCAAGGCCTCTACGGCACTCTGGTTGTATTCTGAGTTGGTTTAAACACTGTTCTCATCTGGGGGGAGATTTGGCTCTCACTGAGGCCAGATTTCTCTAAGCCAAGTAAGAATTGCTCTAAACCATAGCTCAAGTGCTTGGGACAGAAGGCCAGTAGGTATGAATTGAGAACTTTCACTTGGGGTTGGGAAGGGCTCTTCTTTGTTCAGGTGGGCTTATGAATGTGAAGCTGGCAGTCATCTACCTTCATGAAGGAGTAAAATTTCCCTGAGGATGAACCCCCATTCAGTTTGGAGGGAGAGCCAATGTCTTGCTGACAGAGAAGCTGGTGGCAGAGTTGGTGCTTTGTGACAACTGGAATTGGGTGTTCTACTTGCAATTGAAGACTTCTGTGTGATGCAGAAAGCAACCACTGTGGGGTGATCATTGCAACTACAGTTTGGGTGGTCATGGCAACCACAGGGGTTGTGGTTGTGTAACCACAAGTGGGGTGGGCATCACAATCACAGGGGTGTGGTCATTGCAACCACAAATGGAGTGAACATTGCAACTACAGGTGGGATGGTCATGGAAGCCATGAGGGTGGGGTGGGGGTGGGCATCCCAGTCATGGAGGAGTGGTCATGGCAATCACAGGGGGTGTGGGCATCCCAGTCATGGAGGAATGGTCATTCCAACCACAGGGAGGGTGGCAATGGCAACCAAAGTGAGGGGGTCATCAAAAATACAGAGTGGATGGTCACTGTAGTCACTGGGGTGTGGTCATGGCAACCACAGGGAGGGTGGTCATGGCAATAGTAGGTGGAATGGTCATCATAACCACAGGTTGAGGAGGGGTGTGTCACTGCAGCAATGGAGGTGGTTAGGGCAAACACAGATGGGGTGGCCATAACAACCACATATAGCTTAGAAAGTGTGTAGCAACAGAAAGTGTGACAACATGCAAAGCATACTACGGGAAGTCCGCATCAGAGAAGACCCCATGAACTAGATCGTGAGGAATGCTGACCTCACGACAGGAAGGACTGCCAGTGCCTGAAGGTGGCAGTATGGAGCAAACATTCTGGCACTCAAGGCGGGGGGCCCCTGGGACAGAAAGTGACCCGAGTGGGATCCAGAGGCTGAAGGTGTGTGAATGCCTGGCTGCTTTGGAAAGCTGTCTTGGTCTGTTTGCTATGGTTATAACTGAATACCCCAAGCCAGCAAAATGATGAGCCTTAGGAGTTCATTTAGCTTTATGGTCTGGGAAGTGTAAGATGGAGGAGCAGCACCAGGTATGGCCCTCATGCTGCACAGCATTGTGGCAGAAAGGTACGTGGGTGTGAATCAGAGAGAGGCAAGTGGTGGCTGAATGTATAACAGACCCACTCATGACACCTGACCCAGTGACCCAGTGACCCAGTGACCCAGTGACAGCACTGACTGCTCTTGAGAACAGAGCTCTTGGACCTAACCACCTCTCAAATGCCTGGCCTGCTAAAGCTATTACAGAGGCAGGTCAGTCTCCATGTGCGTTTGGGAGGGAACAGTCAGACCGTCCCAGGTTCATTCATTCATCCAAGGAGAAGTTCTTGGACTCTTTATGGGCCAGGAACCTCTAATGACATGAGCAGAACTGAGGGCGGGTGGAGTCGAGAGAGGCGACTGAGTTAGGAGACTCACACAGACACGGAACGTCAAGTCCAGCAATGCTACCACAGAGAACTGAAGTCCAAGTCTGGACTGGGACCCGGGGCTGCAGTGAGGGCTGACGTGGAAGTTATGGGAGCGAGAACAGAATGGAAAGAATGAGCGTCCCCACCTCCAGCACTGACTGGTCCTCAAGGAAACAGCATTCTCAAGACAGTGCATCAGTAGGCTGTCTGTTAAGGCTTTGATTTAGCATCAGACCAACATGGGCTCCTGGTCTCGGCTGGCCAGGCTCCAGTCTCACGCCTTCCTCAGTCTGAGGAGAGGGGGCAGGTCAGTGAAGAGAGGAAGCATCTTTGGAAGCTTCCACATAAAGGATCCCTGGGCCTTCCCTCTGCTTGCTTCCTTTCTCTGCAGACACTGCAGGCAGAGGCTGAGCTGTCCAGACTCCTGCAGAGCCAAGGTCACAGGACAGGTCTGGGAGCTCACAAAGTCAGCTGCACATGCCCTTAGAGAATGCCAGGACTTGCCCTCATTCCACAGATGGGAGGAAACCAAGGGCCCAGGAGCTCCTAGACTTGTCCAGAAGACACGTGAAACCTAGAAGGGCCATCAAAAATGACAAGGCCTGTCCCTGGACATGCTCCCCAAAGGCATTTCCTATCTGGTCTAGTGCACTAGATCAGAGTCTCAAATTCAAGGGCGAGATGAGTAACCTATAGAGGGGAACTTGCTGGGTAAGGACAGCAGGTGCCAGGTTTCTTCATAGGACAGCTGTCACCCGGCTTGGATGGTCATGGCTTTGTGGAACAGTGGGAATGGTTCCATCTTTCAGTTTTTCAAATGATGCCGGAAATCATGGTTTTCATACAAACATGGTTGAGGTCAAATTTAAAAAGAAACACTGATGCTAACTCCCGTGGCTGTGCTCAGCCTCCCTTAGCCATACTCCCAGCTAGGAGGCATGCCAGGCCAGACTGCAAGAATCTGAAGCAGGGAGAGGAGGCTGCAAAAATCCTCTGGAGCCTGGGCCTCATCCTGCCCCAGCTCTGTGGTTCCCAGGAGGGAAAAATCTGAGAAACAAAGTTTATAAAAGGGGTCCTGTGTTCCCCAAGTCCAGTCTTTGGGGTACTGACATAACATAAGTTTTAGGTTTAAACAGAGAACAATAGGTATGTGTAACTAAGCAGTCCATCCACCCAAACTCAACACTGTCTCAGTTCCAGTGGCTTGGGGGACCACTGTCTCACTAATCTGACAGAAGAGAGATATGGTAGTGTCTTTCTTTTTAAAAAATTAAATTTTTTTTTTAAATTTTGAGATTAAAATATAATCACATCATCTCCCCCCTTTTCTCCTTCTTTCAAACCTTCCCATATACCCTTCCTTGCTCTCTTTCAAATTTATGGCCTATTTTTCAATAATTGTTGTTACATGCATATCTGTATATATATATATATATATATATATATATATATATATATTATATATTCCTAAATATAAGCTGCTCAGTCTGTAGAATGTTACTTGTGTGCATGATTTCAGGGTTGACCGTTTGCTATCAGATAACCAACTGGTGTGCCCCTCTCAGAAGACTATTGCTCCCACTCTGAGCATGCCTGTAGTTCTTTGTGTAGGGGTGAGGTCTCCTGGTCTTCCCCTCATCCACATTGGCATGCCTGTTGTTGACCTTGTTCACCTCATGTTAAGCCAATCATGTTGATGAGACATTATGAGTGCAACTTCTGACATTCTTAGGAGACAGTCTCAGCAAACTGGCTCATCCTTTGGCTCTTACAGTCTTCCCGTCCTCTCTTCCACAATGTTCCCTGTGCATTCGGTATGGGAGTTGTTTTGTAGACGTATCCATTGGGACCGGACTCACAGCTCTGCATTTCGATTGGCTGTGGTTTTCTTTAATGATCTCCATCTGTTGCAAAGATAAGTTTCCTTGATGAGGGGTGAGAACTACATTATAAAGAACACTCTATCTGAAGATTTGGAGCTAGGAGTCTCTGATGAGAAAGAGCACGAGACATTTGTCTTTCTGGGTCTGGCTATCCCGGCTCAGTATGATGTTTTCTAGGTCTGTCCATTTACCTACAAATTTCATTTTTCTTTATGGCTGAATGTTTTCCCATAGTGTAGTACATGTATCAATTTTTTTATTATTCATTTGTTGGATAACAAAACAAATTTGCAAATTTGTTTTAGGTTGTTTCCATTTCCTAGCTAGTGTGACTAGAGCAGCAATGAACGTGGCTGAGCAAGTGCCTGTGGGGTAGGATGTCAAGTGCTTTGGGCATGTGTCAAGGAGTGGTAGAGCTGGGTCATATGGTATATGTATTTTTAGCTTTTTGAGAATTGTCCACACTGACGTCTGTAGGGGCTGTACCAGTTTGCAATCCCACAAACAATGAATGAGGGCGTTCCTCACAGTTCCTCACACTGCCTCCATCATTTGCTGTCAGTTGTTTGTTGCTCTTTGCCATTCTGACTGGGGTAAGATAAAATCTCAAAGATGCTTTGATATGCATTTCCCTGATTGCTAAGGATGATAAATATTTTTATAAGATATTTCTTAGACTTTTTTCTTTTGAGAACTGCAGTACAAATCTTAAAAGGTCTTATTAATAAAAACAAACCCAGAGCGAGGTATTGGGGTGAACGCTGAAATGTCAGAGAAACAGAACAGGCCACAGCTAACCTCAACTCGCCAATTTCTCAGCCGATCCTGTTTCCTAAAACTGGAAGCCTCTGAGTCCTCATTTGGAATGGATCTCAGCTGAACTGCTGCTAAAAGCCTAAAAGCTTAACTAGGCTCTAGTTCCTGGTCCTCACGTCTTATATACCTTTCTGCTTCCTGCCATCACTTCCTGGGATTAAAGGTGTGTGTCACCATGTCTGGCTGTTTCCAGTGTGGCTTTGAACTCACAGAGATCCAGACAGATCCCTGCCTCCTGAATGCTAGGATTAAAGGTGTGTGTGTGTGCCACCATTTTCTGGCCTCTATATCTAGTGACTTTTCTGTTCTCTGACCCCAGATAAGTTTATTAGGGTGCACAATATATTGGGGAACACAATATCACCACAGAGAATTCTTTGTTCAGATCCCAGGTCCATTTTTTTTGAATGGGTCATTTGATTTTTGGTTCTTTGCCTTTTGAGTTCTTTACATAGTATGGATATGAATCCTCTGTCAGATGTAGAGCTGGCAAGGATCCTCTTCCATTCTGTGGACTTCCTCTTCACCTGGCTGATTGCTTCTTCAGTTGCGCAGATGCCTTTTAGTTTTATGAAGTCCCAAGGGTCAATTGTGGAGTTCATGCTTAGGCAGACAGAGTCCTATTCAGAAAGCCCTTACCTACACCTAAATCATGAGGGAACCACCTATGTGTTCTTCCAGCAGTTTCAGTGTTCCAGGTTTCACGTTTAGACCTTTTATCCATTTGGAGTTATTTGTTGTGCAAGTTGATAGATATGGGTCGAATTTCACTTTTCTGCACTCAAAACTCCTTCTAGGAAGCCAATATCTCTGTAATACCCAAACCAGAAAAAGACACAACAAAAAGAAAACTACAGGCCAATATCCCTGTTGAACATAGATTCAAAATTGCACAATAAAACATCTGCAACCAGAATACAGATGTACATCAAAAAGATTGTCCATCATGACCAAGTTGGCTTTACCTCTGAAATGTACTAATGGCTCAACATATGTAAGTAAAAAAAAAAAAAAAAAAAGACAACAAAACAATATGTAATTATTCTGGATTATTAATTCAAGATGTGTTACATTTGTTTATGTCATGGAACATTTGTTTAATGATGCAAAGATGTGTTGCATTCTTTTATGTTGCATTTGTTTAACTCTGTGAAGCTGAGTTACTTTGCCTGTCTAAAACACCTGATTGGTCTAATAAAGTGCTGAACAGCCAATAGCAAGGCAAGAGAAAGGATAGGCGGGGCTGGCAGGCAGAGATAATAAATAGGAGGAGAAATCTGGGAAAAGCAGATTGGGGAGAAAAAGGAGAAGGAGAGGAGGACTCCAGGGGCCAGCCACCCAGCTACACAGCAAGCCACAGAGTAAAAAGTAAAGAAAGGTATTCAGAAGTAGAGAAAGGGTAAGAGCCCAGAGGCAAAAGGTAGATGGGATAATTTAAGTTAAGGAAAGCTGGCTAGAAACAAGCCAAGCTAAGGCCAGGTATTCATACAAAAGAATAAGCCTCCGTGCGAATTATTTAGGAGCTGGGTGGTGACCCCCCAAAAAAAAAGCAAAGACCAAAGAGTAAAAGAGCTAAAAAACAACCAACAATATGTAATAAACCATGTAAATGCATTTAAAGACACAAATCATATAATTATCTCAATAGAGTCAGAAAAAAAACCTTTGACAAAAATCCAACATGCCTTCATGATAAAAGTCCTAGAGAATGCAGGGCTAGAGGGAACATATCTCTACATAATGAAAGACATATATGAGAAACCCACAGCCCACATCATCCTAAATGGAGAAGAGCTTGAAGCAATTCTACTGAAGTCAGGAAGGAGGCAGTCCCCCCGACCCCCCACTGTCCCCACTCCTTTTCAACACTGTGCTCAAAGCACTAGCTGGAGCAGCAAGACAAGGAAATTAAAAGGATACAAATAGGAAAAGAAGTCCAACTATCCCTATTTGCAAATGACATGAGTTATACATTATAGATCCCAAAAAAACCTCTAGAAGTGATGAACAAATGCAGCAACCTGGTAGGATACAGAATCAACTTGTACAAATCAATAGCTTCTCTATAGAGAATAAAAATAAACACACAGAGAAGTGATCATGGACACACTCCCATTCACAATATCCTCAAAGAGAATATGATACATAGGAACAAACCTAACCAGGGAAGTGGAGGACCTCTACAGTGAAAACTTTAAATTCTGAAGAAGAAGATAAAGACACTAGATTGTGGAAAGACATCTCATGCTCATGGACTGGTAGAATTGATATTGTGAAAGTGACCATTTTACCAAAAGCTGTTTACAGATTTAGTGCAGTCCCAATCAAAATCCCTACCTCATTCTTTACAGAAATAGAAAAAAAAATCCTAAAATTCACATGGAACCACAAAAGACCTCAGATAGCCAAAACAATCCCAGAAAAAAAAAAAAAAAAAAAAACAATGCTAGAGGGATCGCAATTCTAGATCTTAAGATACATTACAGAGTAATAAAAACAATGTGGTGCTGCAGGTCCAAAAACAGACATGTGGACCAATGGAACAAAACCAAAGACCCAAACATTAGTACTTGTAACTTCAGCCACTTAATGTTTGACAAAGAAGCCAAAACCATCAGCTGGAGGAAAGAAAGCATCTCCAGCAAATGCTGCTGGAAGGCTCTTTATTACCATCAGTTTCCTCATTTGTTACAGGGCTGTTTGGGTTGTTGACTTCTTCTTGGTTGAATTTTGGTGGTTTGGCTGAATCCAGAAATTCATCCATTTAAGTTTTTCAACTTGATGAAAGACAGGTTTTAAAACATTCCCCAGTGATAGTCTGAATTCCTTTCTGTTTCATTTCTGCTTCTGTTCATTTGTGTTCTCTATTTCTATCTTTTGATTAGTTGGGTCAAGGGTCTGTCAGTCTTGTTTATTTTTATCAAAGAACCAGCTCGTAGACTCAGTGAATCTTTGTATCATTTTCTTTGTTTCTATTTCACTGATTTCTGCTCTGATTTTTATTATTTCTTGCTGTTGACTGAGTTTGTAGTTGGTTTATTCTTGGTTTTCCAAATTTTGAGTTGCACCATGAAGTCATTTATTTGTGCTCTTCCTGATTTTTTTTTTTTTTTTAACAGTAGACACTTAAGTTTAGAGCTATTATTTTCCCTTGTAGGGCTGCTTTCAATGTGTCCCAGAGGTTTTGGTGTGTTGCATTTTCATTTTCATTTAGTTCCAGGATTTTTTTTATTTGTTTCTTGGTTTCTTCTTTGACCCACTCATCATTCAATAATGAGTTGTTTAATCTCCATGAATTTGTATTGTAGAGATTTGTTTGAGGTCAATTTTAAGTTTTATTGCATTTGTGGTCAGGCTAGGATACAAGGAGTTATTTCAATCTTTCTGAGTTTATAAAGGTTTGTTTGGTGTCTCAGGCTGTGGTCTATTTTAGAAAGGCTTTTGTATGCTGCTGAGTAGAATGTGTATTCTATGGTGTTTCTGTGGAATATTCTGTAGATATCTCTTAAGTCCAAATGACATAGGGTACCAATTAATTCTGATGTTTCTCTATTTTTGTACAGATGACTTGTCTATTGGAGAAAGTGTATACTGAAATCACCTACTATTAATGGGTTGATGTTAATCTGTGTCTTTAATCTAGTAGTACATTTCCCTCCTGATAATGGGTGCTCATGTGTATATGTTGAGTACATTTCCCCCCTGAAATTGGGTGCTCATTGTGCATATGTTGAGAACAGTAATGTCTTCTTGGTTAAGTGTCCATCTTTATCTCTGCTGGTTCACCTGAGAGGCCTGAATAAATCTAATGATAAGGTAGAGTAGCAGGAAGCAGCCCTGACCTTCAAGTTGTTTGAGTTTTTAAAGGCAAAACCAGAAATTGTGTGATGTATACAGAAAGGCAGCTGTGGACATCTGCAGGAAAGAAGCAAGTGTTGTTTACAGAAGTAGAAATATAGCAGTTATGCTGTCAGGCTGCTCTCCTAACCCTGAGGACAGGGACACATTGAATAGACATTTATGGCTGGTCTACATGACCCATGACCAGTTTACCCAAGGTAATTTTACCACCTAAAGTTTTTTCCTTCAGAATACTTTCCTGCGATGGCATAACTACAGTTCAGTAGCCCACTGCAGTCTGAAGTCCATTTTGTCAGATACTAAGAGTGATGCCTTCTTGCTTTCTGGTCCCATTAATTGGAGTACTCTTGTTCATCCTTTACTCCAAGGCAGCGCCTATCTTAAAGCTAAAGTGTTTTTCTTGTAGACCACAGATAGATGAATTTTGTTTCAGCCAGCCTGTGTCTTTTGATTGGAGAATTGAGGCCATTAATATTTAAGATTATTATTGAAATGTGTTTGTTAATTGTGGTCATTGTGCTATTGATTTTTGCTATTGTTTATTTTCTTGATCGTACTTTTACGACAATAGTAATTATGGCTTCCACATTCTTTCCACAGTCTCTTTGCTATGCTCATTTTCTTTTCTTCAGCCTAAAATATTGCATCCTATATTATCTTTAGGTTTGGTTTATTGATTATTACATTTTTAGACTGTTTATATCATGGAAATTTTTCTTTCTCCTTCAATGATAGTGGGTGGTTTTGTTGGGTTTATTAGTCAAGGCTGGCCATCACGGTCTTTTAAGACTTGGAATGCATTGTTCCAGGTTCCTCTAGCTTTCAGATTTTCCATTGAGTTGTTCTGATGGGTTTTCCTCGTGTGTGTGTGTGTGTGTGTGTGTGTGTGTGTGTGTGTGTGTGTGTGTGTGTGTGTGTTTCTCTTGCAGCTTCCAACACACTTTTTTTTGTTATGTATACTTAGTGTTTTTTGTTTGTTTGTTTGTTTTTTGTTTTTCAAGACAGGGTTTCTCTGTGTAGTTTTGGTGCTCTGTAGATCAGGCTGGCCTTGAACTCACAGAGATCTGCCTGGCTCTGCCTCCCGAGCTCTGGGATTAAAGGTGTGCACCACCACCACCTAGCTTATATTTAGTGTATAACATGAATCTTAAAAGGTCTTATTAATAAAAACAAACCCAGGAGCCAGGTATTGGGGTGAATTCTGAAAGATCAGAGAAACAGAACCAGCCACAGCTTCCTCACCTCGCCAATTCCTCAGCTGATCCTGTTTCCTCAGATTGGAAGTCTCTAAATCCTCATTCAAATGGATCTCAGCTGAACTGCTGCTAAAAGCCTAAAAGCTTAACCAGGCTCTAGTTCCTGGTTCTCACGCCTTATATACCTTTCTGCTTCCTGCCATCACTTCCTGGGATTAAAGGTATGTGTCACCATGCCTGGCTGTTTCCAGTGTAGCTTTGAACTCACAAAGATCTGCATGGATCTCTGCCTCCTGAATGCTAGGATTAAAGGTGTGTGTGTGCCACCATTTTCTGGCCTCTATATCTAGTGGCTGTTCTGTTCTCTGACCCCAGATAAGTTTATTAGGGTGCACAGTATTTTGGGGAACACAATATCACCACATTAGTGTTTTTTTTATTATTTATTTATTTATTTGGTTTTTCGAGACAGGGTTTCTCTGTGTAGCTTTGTGCCTTTCATGGATCTTGCTCTGTAGACCAGGCTGGCCTCGAACTCACAAAGATCCGCCTGCCTCTGCCTCCTGAGTGCTGGGATTAAAGGCATGCGCCACCACCGCCCAACAGTGTTTTTTTTAAAGATGATATGTCATGAAGATTTTCTTTTCTGGTCTTGTCTATGTGGTGCTCTGTGTGCTTCTTGTATATGTATGCTTGTGTCTTTCCTTAGTTTGGGGGAAGTTTTCTTCTATGATTAATTTTTTTAAAATTTATTATTTCTTAATTGATTTTTTTGGAATTTCACATCATGCACTCCAATTCCACCCATCTCCCAGTCCCTCTGCATCAGCCCCTCACCCTTGTAGTGTCCCCGAAAGGAAAACTAAGAGAGAAATAATAAAAATAAGATTAGAATTTAAAAACCGAGAAAAAATAATAAAAAATAAAAATACAAATAATATCAATTTCTATTTAAAAAACCAACCAACCAATGAAATAAACAAAACAAAGTGAAATATGTCACTCCTCTGTCTTGGCCTCTCATCGCCTCTTCATTCCTCTTAGCGGCACTGGGAGCTGCGGTGTGTCACACAGCACACCCTTTTGTCCACACAACTTTCCTTGCAAATGATCATTGTGTAACATGTTGTTCGTCAGGTTTGCAAGTGTTATCCATCTGGAGGGAATCAGACTGTGGGGAGTCAGGCAATACCCACAGCTCTGAAGAGAAGGGAATCCCGACTGTAGGGGAAGTCAGGCTATACCTGTAGCTGTGTTCTGGTGGGGGATGGTCTCCCCCGCAGGATGTGGCAATCCTGCTCCTCTCTGAGAGAGGTGTCACAGCTCAGCTCTGCTCCACTCTTCTAAGAGAGTTTCCCAGCAGAGATGTCCGTTGCTTCTCTGCTGTGCTCCACTCTGGCAAAAGAAGGTCTTCACCCAAAACTCAATCAAGAGATTTATTGGGAGGGAGGAATCCAGGAATCCTACCTCTGCCAGGGTAGGAAAGGGCAGCTCCCAACTGGACAGGCACAGGGCTTATATAGGGCTTCTTAAGGGTGGAGTTTTTCTAGGGAGAAGATTTTCAGGGTGGGAATTGGCTGGATTTCAATCCCTGAGCTTGGACAGGCTCAGAGGTTGGCTGGATTTTATGCTCAGGGATTGGTTGGTTTCATGCTCAGCTGGTCAGGGGCAGAGTGTTTCTTTGGCTCTGGTTTCAGAGCCAAAATGTGTTTGTTTCACTGGCTCTTTTTAATCTTTTGGCTCTGGTTCCAGGGTCAGAGTGTACTTCTTTGTCTGACCCTTTTAATCTACATGGTTCAAGGCCTCTGGCCTCTAGCACACCCTCAACACTAGACCCCCCACAGAAACTCCCCAGACATCCATTCCACTGTTGACCCAAGTCATGTAGACCATGAGGTCATGGGACCAGTCCCTTCATGCACTTCAGTGGGTCATAGATGGGGTAAATGTTGGGGTAAATGTTTGCCAATCTAAAGCCTTGTATGTGTACCTGGGTGGCTGCTAAGTTGGTCAGTCCATGTGGGAGCCCACAAAAGCTTTCTAGTGAGATCTGAGCTTGCTTTACACAGCAGGGCTGCATTAGAGAATGGCTTGACCATGTGCATGGTCACCAGGTATTTGGGATGGTCTGCACTTCGCTGTGCTGGGGGGAGGTCTTTTGTTCCATCCCTTGGCACTCCTTTAAAAACCCTTTAGTAGAGACAGAAGGGGCCAGCAGGTTTTGACCCAGGCCCTCCTGAGGCTATCCTGTGTTTCTAACTGTCTCTCTTCTCTATATTTCTATCTACATATTTCTCACTTCTCCCTCCTGAAGAGTACCCTGGGGGACGAAGAGGGAGCTGGTCTCCTTCAAGTCTGGGCTACTGGGACCACTCCCCTTAGGTGAGGGGCAGGACCATCTTTCCCAAGTGTGGGGGGCCAGCTCTCCTGCTAGGGGCAGGGCCAGCTTTCCTAAGTATGGGGGGCGGGAGGGCGGGGCAGCTCTCCCTGGTCAGGGATGGGCAGGACCAGCTCAAGGAGGCCCTTATACTTCAACTCATGGTTCAACACACAGTTCACATGGGCCCCTGTGGTTAATCTGGCAACAGACATCAACACAAACCCAACAGTGGCAGGACCAGGGACCCAGGCATGACCATCATCAGCAGCTTGGGTCTGGATGTCACCATGGCTATGGCTGGCAGTTTAGATCGGCATGGGTCCAGCAGCAGTGTGGTCCCCGAACTCCAACATGGTCCCAGGTTGTGGTAGAGACATCGGGCATTCGAACTAGCTTTTGTGGTAACCTGAGCCACAGACATTGACCTTTGGCAGTAGCCTGGGCCCAGATGACTCCACTGGCCACAGGTGGCAGCAAAGACCATTCAGGTTGGCATGACCCCAGAAACAGCACATCCCTCAGACCCCAACATGGTCGCAGATGGTGACCCTGAAGCTGGTCATTTTTGTGGCCTTTGGTGGGAATGTGGGCCATGGACATCAACACAGACCCAGCTGTAGTAGGATCATGGACCCAGACATGGTCCTCAGGAGCCTCTTGGACCATGATGTTACCATGGCCCTGGGTGAACTGCTCAAGCTTCTCAGATCAGCATCCCTCCCCACAAAGGTGGCCCTCAGACAACAACATGGCCCCAGGGGGTGGCCCAGACCTCATGCATCTGCAAGGCCTTCAATGGTACCAGGAGCCATGAACACCAGCACAGGCCCTGGCTGCAGTAGGGCCACAGACCCAGACATGACCCCTGGCTGCAGCCCGGGCCAGTTGACACCCTGGCCACGCGTGGCAGTGCAGTTTCTTCTATGATCTTACTGAAGACCTGCTCTAAACCCTTGACCTGGGATTCTTCTCCCTCATCTTCACCTATAATTCAAAAGTTTGGGGTTTTCATGGTGTCCCATGAAATGAAATGAAATACGTATTTTCTGTATGCTCTTTTTCCTGTGTTTTCAAAATACTTCCCACATCCCTTGCTTATCTGGTCTAGATTCTCAGCTTTCTCTTTGAGTTCTGATATTTTATTGTCTGCTTGGTCTGTTCTTCATGTAAGGCTTTCCCATGATTTCTCCCGCTGAATTACTGGATTCTTCCATTCCATCTTCTTTTCAGCTTGAGTCTTCTTCAATGCCTCTGTCTCCTAACTGCATTCTGGGTGGTGAAGCTGGGTTCCTGTCAGCCTGGCTCTCAGCCAGCCCTCCTTCCATTCTTGCATCAAGAATGGGTCGACACCTAGAACATCCCTGGACTCACTACATTGGTGGCTTTTCCTCCTCTTTGCCACTAAAGCCCGACACCTCTTGCTTTCCCACTGGGAGGAGTGGGGAAGGGCCATAGGGTAGAGTGAGGAAGGGTCTCACATTCCCAGGCTAAATAGAGGGGGAGGCCTTTGTATGGAGCAGGCCTATGGAGAGGCTGGGGAGACATGTATCAAGCTCACAATGGCTGTCCATTCTCTTTTCTGTTTTCCTGATCCATGAACACAGGGAGGCCTCGTCTGGAAAATGACACTCACGATACTCATGTTATTAGTCTTATGATTTGTAGTGGTGTTGGGAGGGCTTACAAAGTTGCAGAAGCCCAGGCTCCAAGATTGTGCGCTAAGTTGGAATGCTGGTTCTGGAGGGGAGATCTATATGTCAGCTTGTAGCCTCTGTGCAGGTTTCTTGGGGCTGCTTCTGTAAGATAAAACGCACAGTAGTTCTAATTGTGAGCACTCCATGAGATAGTTGGATAATGTGCTTAGAACCAGGCCAGGCATGCAGCAGATGCTTCATAAGCGGCTGGTGTGAATATGACATAGACAACTGGGACCTGTGGCAGCTGACAGATAGCGGGAGCTGGGGCAGCTGACGGCGGGACCTGGGGTAGCTGACAGCGGGAGTGGTGGACTGGAATGGGTGGAAGGTTCAGAACAATGACTGGGAAGGAGACAGTAGAGCCCAGTGTAGTGGCCATACAGAAACAATAGCAGGCAAGTTCAATCATCTGCCTCCCCACTTTCTGTTCCAGTTGGTTCTCAATATCCGAGCTGGAGCTGGGAGGGCCACCAGGAGCAGCTTTGGGCCAAGAGCTTGTCCCACCGTGCATTCACAGCTCCTGGAGGTGAATGGAGGAGGCCATCACAGGTTCTGGTCTTCTTGGTATTTAGGTGCTGCTCTGAATGGGGCAGGTTGCTCAGGAAATCCTGTTATATTTATTGTGACTATAATTTAAATAGAAGAACTTTGGGGGCCACAGGGCCACAGCATACTGCATGGGTGGGTTGTGCGCTGTGCACCAGCCACTTCCTGCCTGCGGCCCAGCCTGTCAGGACTTAGCTTGGGGTCTTATCTTGAGGAGAGTCCTGGTGTGGACCTTTCACTCCAGGTGAGCAGGGAAGATGGGTGACACACATCCACAGATGTCACAGCTCTCTGTCAGGGACCTGATGCTAGGACATGGGAGAGAGGAGGCTAGCGTGAGATCCAGTGAGGAGAACAGCTTGCTTGTGGCCTGAGAGTCTTTGATGTGTCCTGAGCTCTGCCCACCTTCTGCACCAGATGCTGAACTCATTTCCAACCAGCAGAGGGGATGTTATTGACCCTCGTTACAGCTGGAGAAATTGAGGACCGCAGAGCTTTGGTTAGCGGTGGAAATCCTGCATCGCCAGCAGTGGAGCCCAGGACCCCCTGCTCCCCAGGTAAGCGTGCATTGTTCCTCTCTTTTATATATGAGGAAACGGCTGGAGAAGGGAGGCCCCACAGGAGGCTGTTGGCGGCTCAAGAATTTAAATCACAGGGAGATGCAGAGACAGCCCAGTGGTCAAGGAGAGCAGCACCCATAGGGTGACTCACAACCCTCTGTAGCTAGGGGGTCCAACACTCTGTGGACCTCTGTGGGTACTACATGGCTGTGGTGCGCAGACACACTTTCAGGTAGAATACCCACACACATAGGATAAAAATAAATAATATTTTTAAAAAAATATTTAATTAACAAAAGGGTTTACACAGAGAAAGTAAATATCAGAGGCTCTGCTGCTGTGTGAAATCGGGGATCTGAGGCTGGGAGGGAAAAGGGAGGTCAGCCCTGCCAAATTAAAGTAGGTAGGAGGGGCACATTCTAGGGTGTTCCCCAGGCAACTGTGGTCAGCAGCATTATACTGAATATCTCAAAATAGGTAGGATCGAGGATTCTGAATTTCTCACTCCGGAGATAAGTACAAGACATGCATATGTTAATTACCGGAAATATTATTATACAATGTATGCATGTGTCAAAACAACACACCAGACCCATAAATATGTATAATTACATCCATTAGGAATAAAATCTAGAAAATTAAAAGAAAAAATTTTAATGAGCTTCAGGCGTTGGATCGAGCTAGTCAAATCCTCACAGAGAACCAGTAGTAGTTTGTGTCTTCCTGAGTTCACTCACTGCACTAGCACGCAGGTTCCTTGTGTGTGATTGAAGGTGAGGTGTGTGGGACAGCGGTTACTGAGGTCTGGGCTGGAGTACTGGAGCAGCAGGTACCAGGTCTGAGAGGACGACACCTTAGTGGCCGCTGCACAGCAGGGGCTGCTGCAAACCCCCTGTCTCAGGACTAATTTTTAAAAGAAGGAAGCTTCGTAGGTATTTGGCCACTTCTTGTTCCCAGGAGCACTCTATGTAGCCCTGCAAAGGCTGCAGTCAGTGCCGGGGTCTTCTCTGCTCTCTGGCAGGGACTGGTGAGGTACAAATGTGTGGATTCAGGGACCAGCACTCAAGGACTGGGTCCTGACTCTGCTCCATGGCACCAAGCAAACCATGATAACGCAGCACTCTCGGACACTACACTTAGCATTGACTCCTGGGACATGGTCTTAACTCAGCCACAGTGCGGCAGGCTGGCAGGCGCCTCACACTGTTAGGGACCATGACTGTAGAAAGCAGCCATGTGGGCGGCAGGGCAATCACTTCACTGTGATCCAAGCTTCTCGCCACACACTCAGCCCCCATTCAGAGCCTACCATGTGGGCTGACTGCAAGAGTGTCTGTGTCTGATATAACTTAGATGCTGAGTGATCCCTAAAAGTCCACAGTATTGGGAGGGACTATGGGGCACTGAGAAGTAGTCCTGAGGTGACTGGCCGGGTCTTGTGGGGGGAAATGTGATACTGGGTCTCTTTCCACCCTCTGGTTCCAACTGTCAGAACATTGCTTCTATCACGACAATGGTCATTGGCATTGACCCTTACTAGTGGTAATAAATGGGGCTGCCTGGTCTGAGACCTGGAGCCTTCTAAACTGTGAGCTGAACAGACCATCTGTCCTGCTAAGTCACCGTCTCAGGCTAGTTTTAGTGAAGGTGCAGCATGGCCCTCCATTCTGGTGCCCGGTGTGCTGAAGGCTCCACCTGTTTCTGCCTGCCTTCTGGCCTCTGTTCTCAGGACGTCCCTGACATCCCATCGGACGCAAACCTTTCCCATGGGACATCCTGGGTTGTAAGTCTATTGCAGTGGCAGTCTTGTTGGCCCAAGGGACATTTAGCTGTATTTTGTCATGATCTGTCTGGTGGGAACGCCTAGTATCCAGGGGTAAGGAAGATGCTAAATATCTCCTAATTCATGCACAGGACAGTCTGGTAGAAAGAATTAAGCCTAAGTTGCTGTCAGTTATACTGAACTGGACTATCTCATGCTATCAGAAAATAGGAACACATGCCCAAATGGGTCAGATTAAATATGCTAAGTGACAGGGGAAGTAAGGCTAGACCTATTCCAAAGTGCAGAGGTGAGCAGACATAGGCACTCTAGAAGGAAGCGAAGACACAGTGGCTTATACTACTGTCTACCTGCACCTGTAGTCAGCTAACTCACGGCGCAGAGACACATGTAACTCTTCTGAGAGTTCTAGTAGTTTTCCTTTTCCTCCTGGATCCAGCCATGCCTGAAGCCTTGCACTATCTGGCCAGAACTAGGTCCTTTCCTCTTGCACATGTCTGAGTTGAGCTGACTCTAATGCATGGAAGAAGAGCACAAGCCACACTCACAGTGTGTAGATGTCACCAGATTGCTTATCCTCCCGCACCTGGTGGCCCCCCTCCAGGACGGCTGTCCTTTCTCCCTCCTGCGGCTGGTGGCTTCTCTTTAGGGCTGTGGCCGTGGCAGCAGCCAACTCTGCAGCAGCACTACATGCCAGCGTCATTGTGTAAGGGAAGCACCCTGTCAGCTGGGACTGGGACCAAGATCAGATGTGGTTTCTGCAACAGCTGCCCGCGCAAGGCTGGCGGTTAATTAAAAGCCCCACGCGTTTAGTGATTAACTAATCACAGCATGATGGCAGTCCGTGACAATGGGCGACTTCTCTGCTGGAGTCAGAGGAGATGTTGCACGTGTCTGCCTCGGGCCACCCAAGGCGGCAGGAGGCCCAGGAACCCCCACTGCGGCCGTCTCAAACAAGTTGCCAGCATAATCCCAGCTGTCTGTCTGCCAAGTTTACAGGGTGAGGACCCAGGTAGGAGGGGGTATGCCCAGTTCCTCGAGGCATCCAGTGGGCAGGGCTGGAGAGGCAGGAGGTCGTCCTCCAACATTTTTAGTGGCACAGCGGCAGGAAAAGTAGAAAGAGCGGTCCCTGGGGACAGGCAGAAACCTGGGGTGAGCTTGGAGGTGGGAGAAAGGACATGGCTCTCTTCTTTTCCTGGCAGTGTGAGACAAATTAGGTGTGGGGTGAGTCACGCCTCTGCTTCAAGTAACCTATGTGACCGCTGACACAATTTTTAACTTCTCTACCTCAGTTTCGTTGGACCTGTACATTTTAGAGTGCACAGGGCCATTGTGAGGAGACAGCCACACAGTGGCTAGGAGCTCAGGTAGTATGTAGAAAATACTAACGTCCAGGGCAGCGACAAAGCTGGGGACGACTTCCTTTAGGCCACCCAGGTGAGCCATGGCTGTGGCTCTCACTCCCTGTGTTCCTAGATGCAGAAAGCGGGGGACTGACAGTCAGATCCTGGGGCAGGTATTTCCTTAAGCCAGGGTCTACCCCCCCAAAGGCTCCATAGCCTTCCAACATGGCACCACCAGCTGGGGACACGTGTTCGAAACGTGGGGAAGGGTGTTTAGATTCAAACTATAACAGCATGCTATTGTACCGCGCAAGGACACATTTCAGGGTAGTGAGTATATCCACACTCTTGTACAGCCAGCATCACCATCCAACCCCCAGACTTCATCTGTCCTAACTGAACTCTGTCTCCCATCACCCAGTCCATAGTGCTCACCTCTTAAGGCCCCACCACCTTCAACAGCGACACAGGCTGGCCACTACCCCTTTAATAAATGGACCTTCAGGGGACACTCCAGATCCAGACTACAGCAGGTGGAGTCAGACCTGTTTTTTTTTTTGTCTTTTGTGGCTGGCTTATTTCACTTAGCACAGTGTCAAGGTTCACCTTGCTGCAATGTGTTAGAATTTTCTTTCCAGGCCTGAACAAATATGCCCCTATATGCTATACCGCACTTCCTTTCCCCACTCATCCCATGGTGGGCAGTTTCTTCCACTTTCTGCTACTGTGACTAGTGGTGCTATGAGCTTGGGTGTTTAAATGATCTGTTTAGCCCCTGTTTTCATTAATGAAGTCTTCTAAAAATAAGAAATAGTGCAAGTAAGTCCAAGGTCTACAAAACACCACATTTCAAAACAAGATGTGGTCAGTAATGACCCTGTGAGCCTTGTAAGCGCCAGCACGCTCACTTCAGCATCCCCATCCCTTTCAAGCTGTTACCCCAACCTCAGCCTGACCATTGGCTTGGGATTCTCCCAATCCCGCTCGAGGCCCAGGCAGATGAATTATGGAGACAATTATGTATCTTCCTGCCCTTGGAGTTATTTTGCTAAGCGACAAATAAGAAGTGCTTGTCCAGGCGCGGTGTGCCGCAGAGCCCCACAGGGCAGCTCCAAGGTTGTTCCGAGACCAGAGGCTGCTCTTGATCGCCGCCTGTCGACCCATTAACCTGGTGAAGCAGACTAGGAGGCAAGCGTGGCCTCTCACCCAAGCAGCAAAACGCAGTTCAGCTCCCACTGTGAGCAGGAGGGCGGGCGGGGCAGGGGGAACAGAAGGACAGATGAGACCCATCGGTTGTGGCCCGAGGCGAATATTCAGGTCAGAAACTCAGGGTCCTTGGTGTGAGTGGCTGGAGGAAGTCGAAAGAAGCAAGGCAAGATTCAACTCAACTCATATCCTTGGCAGCGCGATTGCGAGTTTGTGCCTACGTGTGTACATGTGCGTGTATGCCTGTGTGTCATGTTTCGTGTGTACACCTGCGTGTGCGTGCACGTGCGCATGAGGGTCTGTTGGTGCACACTGGTGCGTGTGTGTGTGTGTGTGTGTGTGTGTGTGTGTGTGTGTGTGCGTGCGCGCGCGCGCACGCTCGCTGAAGGCGCCGTTCCTGCTTGGCCTGGCCTAGAGGCGGCGACTGTTCCAAGTGCTTACTTGATGCTATTCCGCCATTGACCAGCAGATGGCGAGAGTGCAGCGGGAAAGTCAAGGCTGCAGGCGCTGTGCTCTGGGGAGGAAAAGGGGAGACTCAGATGGGGAGAGAACCCTGGGCTACAGCGGCTACAAAGGTGTTGGGCCGGTGGGCAGGGAGGCAGCTCTTCACAACCGCTCCGGCTCCGAGGCGGCTGTCCAGGGCCAGTGCTCCCGGCTTCCCGCCTTTCCTGGGACATGGTCAAGGCCGGCTTCTACAACCTCTTTAACCTTTCTGACTTCCCAAAGACCCCCTGTCCAAGTGTACACTCTTCTCAAGAGCTGGGGCTTGCATCTAAGAAAGGCGGACACAGATCAGCCATAACCCAGGTGCAGGAGAGCGGGGAGCTGGACGGGGACAGCCCAGCTCTGGTGCTGGACTTCCAGAACTTGTCCAGACTATTGTGACCTTGGGACTCACTGCTCCTCTTGTTGCTATTTCCTCATTCCGAAGAGGGTCTCGCTCCACCCTCCAACACTCGACTGACCCAGTGACCAAAATGTCCAGAGCAGCGCTTAGGGTACACCCCCTCCCCGTAAACCGTGGCTCTACCTTCCTTTCCCAGAGCCTCAGACGGAAGTTTCACTTCCATGTGACAGTGTTGACTATGGGATAGGTGACAGGTGATTAGGTCTTAAGTTCTTTAACTCCCGGGATGCATTCTGGTCCATAGTGGCCTCTTCCACCCTCCTGTTACAGGTGCTGCTGCTTGAGGTCCTTTCTAAATGTCCGTGTCAAGCTTTGGGACTTCAGTCTCCAGCACTGAGAGCTGAAGGAACTTTTGATCTATCCTGCAGCCTGCTCTGTGTAGTAGCGGGAAGCAGAAGCTATGAGATGGGATTAACCACACCACCTTTACTCAGATTCCAAGATTTGAGACCTGCATAAGCCTACACAGCAGGAAGCAAATTCGAGACCCCACCCTGTGGCATAGTGGCAGTGCAGAATTCTCCAGAGACAGGAGACACAGATGGGGGAGGGGCAGGACGCCCTGACATACCCTCACCTGACCAGTGGTGTCCCTTCATAAAGCTGGAGGAAGGGTGAGTCTGACGCACAGCCCTTTCAGGAAACATAGGTTCCAGAGCAGAGGCCTGGAAGCTGGCCCAGGGGACCCAGGACACCCCGCCAAAGAAGCAGAGTCCCAGGTGCACTGAGATGTTGCCTATTCCACCTTGGCTGGCTGACGGGGAGGCTTGCAGAGGCCTGTGCAGAGAGCAGACTCTCTGCCTCTTTCCCAGAACCATGAGAGGGATGCCTAAATCTAATAAGTTAATCTAGACTCCTAGAAACAAGATTAAATTTTCAAATAAAGGCAAGCTCTGACAGCTAAGGCATAAATCTTTTATTTAAAAAAGAGACGAAGCCATTCAAATGCAATCAGCAGTGACAGATGCAGGCAGGAGCTGACTGTGATAGAATGGGCACTCGTGGACTGGCTCCCCCTCGGTGACATGTCACAGAGGGTGACCTGAAGGGCAGTCTGGGAGCGTCAGCGAACAGTGGGGCCTCTGCATCTGTTTCCATCTTGCTTCTTGGGCCAAGGTGCTGAGAGTGACAGTGTCCTCAAGAAGATGCAGGAAGAAGCTGGTGCAGATGGGAAGGAATCACGGTCCCATGCCACCATCTCGGCTGCCACAAGAGGACAGAGAGGGAGGCAGCATCTTCCCGAGGTTTCCAGACCACCAGCAAAGCCCTGTGGGAGAGGTAGGTGGCTGTGAGGTAGAAGGAGAAGCCAAGAGCAACATTTGTCTCAGCCACTGGGTGGGCACTTCCCCTTCCCAGACATTGCCCGTTCCCTACCTGGTCTTGGTTCATCCTCTCAGGCAGGAGAAAGCTCCAAAGGAGCAAGTGAGCTGCTCAAGGCTGCACAGCTTCTGAATGGCCAAGCAGAGACTCAGCCCAAGGCATGCAAGCTCCAGTGCCCCTCTGTCTAGCACTTCTCAGTTCCCAGACACCCTGAGATGGCACCAGCTTTGCAAAAAACACTGACACCTCATTTGTTCTAATTCAGGCAAAGAGAATGCTTTCTGCTAAAATCCTAAATATCACCTCCTCTGGGAACTCTTAAGATTCTTGCCACCCGACCTCTTCAGAGCAGCATGAACCTAGTCGCTTCCATTTGCATATATTCTCCAAGGACACAGTTCCCAGGACAATTCATAAATCCATGTCTTGGGAAATGTTTCATAGGATGCTACAGACAAACGGGGCTTTGCTAAGTAAAGCTGAAGGGTACTGCTGACTCTTGTCTGATTCTTTCTAGAACAGTGTTTCTCAGCTTATGGGTTGCGACCCCCTGGGAGGGGGTCTAATGACCCATTCACAGGAGTCACTTTAGACCTCCAGAAAACAAAGATATTTACATTATGATTTTTTAACAGTAGCAAAATTACAGTTATGAAGTAGCAGGGAAAACAATCTTATGGTTGGGGGTTAGCACACATGAGGAACTGTATTAAATAAAGTATTGTTGCATAAGTGAAACAGAGGAGAGGTGGATCTGGGGGAGAGGGGAGGGAGGGGGACTGGGAGGAGTAGAGAGAGGGGAAACTGCAATAGGGACGTATTGTATGAAAGAGGAATAACAAAAGGGTCTTTTTTTCCAGCATTAGGAAGGTTGAGAACCACTGTTCTAGAGTTACAAAACATATCACAATACTAAAGGCTTGGAGAAATCATGCAGAAAAAAAATCCTAAATAGTTAGCCCAACATCTCCCCAACTCACATGGACATCAAATGCTTTAGTTTCTCTCAGGATATAATGAAAAAAACAGACTGAATTATGGTTTGATGTGGTATATCCCCTTAAGTGTTCATGTGTTAGAAAACTGGTCCCCAGTATGATAATCTTAAGAGGTGATGTGTCCTGTAAGATGTGGAATCTAGGAGGGGGTCCTTGGGTCACTTGTCTCAGAAGGGACTAAGGTGGTTCTGGCAGGGTTGAGTTCTGAAAGGAGCCATTTTAAGAATGTTTAGCCATTCCCAGCCTGACTTCCGGTCTTGCTCTGTGCATGCTCTCCTCACAACATGCTTGTGCCATGATGCCATATGTATATGTGAAAAAGCTAGGGGTCTTTGCCAGAGCTGGCACTTTGCTGATGGGTCTTTGAGTCTCTGGAACTGTGAACCGAATCTCTTTTCTTTACAACATAGCCTGCCTTGGGTATTTCCTTGAAGGAATGAAAACTGACTATTGCACTTTATGTAACAAGGAGTCCATTTGGAGAAATGTTGACAAAGCTATCATCTCAGGTTGGCTCAAAGCTTCCTGCTTGTCCAGAATGCAAACTGGTGCATGGAATTCTATCATGAAGTACTAGAAGCAGTTATCTGGATGCTGGAGAAGGTGCACCTGGTGCTGCTGGCCCTCTTTAGGATTAGCCTCCTTGGGTAATTCCATGAAGGCCTTCACACTCATATATGATGGTCATGCACACAAAATGTTTAATTGATTTCCTGATCCGTGGGTTCTTAAGGTCTGGCAGGCTTTAAGTTATCATCCGCTAAGGTCCTTTAGGTGGTTTGAGGCATGCTCTAGCCTTGCAGGATGGTGAAAAGATATTGGAGGAAAGGCTGTTGATGGAGTCCATGCGAAGGGGCCAAACACATTCCTTGCCTTCTAATGGGAACCTGGAGAGATGTGCTGTCACATGATCAGTGAATGGGTGAAGTGGAGCTGGAGAGCACCATGAGGCTAGGTGAGGAGAGGCCCCTCTGCTTCCACAGCCCTGCACATAGCTCCAAGCCTCACATCACTGCAGCCTGACCATGGCCAGCAGGAGGAATATTGATGTAAAGGTATCAGTCAAGGGTAGCTTGGCACCAATGTTTTCTATCAGGAGACAGCAGTATGTTGGCTCTCTGGGAGCTGGTCATGTCTGCTTTAGCTTGTATGCATTACATGGAACAGGCCTGGACTACCAGAGGGCACCATTTTTTGGTCACATGATTGACTCAGGAATATGGGACCTAACCAAGATTTAGTGCCAAAATGATATACCATGCAACTTTTATGAAGAGGAAATATTTCTCAGGATCATGGATGAAACCATATGCCAGGAGCTGTTTGCAGCCATATTGAGTTGTGGGGGAGCTCATCTGAGATCTTCCATGGGGGACATGCAGGACATGCAACCCAGGTATCTCTGGGAAGCTCTTGACGTCAGTCTGGGTCATGCTGTGATCCAGCCTTACACACATGAATCAGTGCCTTCCTATCTTGCTTAAGATTGGCAAGCCCTTTCTGTCCCTTGCAATGGAAAGAACCCTAATTTCCATGTCAAAAAAATTCCCAGGGAGCTGGCCAGAGATAGTTCAGTGGTCAAGAGCAATAAGGACCTGGGTGTGATTCCCAACACTCACAGGGTGGCTCACAACCATCTGTAACTGCAGTTCCAGGGGACCCAATACCCTTTTCTGACCTCTGTAGCATCAGGCACCAGGCATGCCATAGACATACAGGCAGGTGAGAACCCATACACATAAAATAAAATAATTTTTAAAAATTCTCAGGCCTGGGCCAGATGGCTGAATTAGAACCCTCGGCAATGTGAAGATTGGCCTACATAACTATTATCCATGCATGCATGCATGTATCTATCTATCTGGCTGTCCGTCCATCCATCCATCCATGCATCCATCCATGCATCCATCCATGCATCCATGCATCCATCCATCCATCCACCCACCCATCCATCCATCCATCCATCCATCCATCCATCCACCCACCCATCCATCCATCCATCCATCCATCCATCCATCCATCCATCCATCAATCTATGTATCTATCTATCATCTCCTCTATGTCTGTATCTGTATATGCTGAGGACTGGGTTCTGAACAGTAGCATCTGAGCAGAGGTGATATGTACCTCTCCAGGATCAGCTCAGGAAAATCTCTCTGAGGGCTTGTTCATGAGTTTGCACCTATGGATTGATGTGGCAAACATAGAAGCCAAGTCAGAAGGTGGCCAACAGCAAGGAGAAAGGAAGCACCATCGTTCTTAGAAGTCCTGCTTGAGGCTCTGCACATGAAAAATGAGCATCCATCTGCTAAGCACCAAAGTCCAGGGCTTTGCCTACCACTGTTGTTTCCAAGAGTGAGGTGTGATGGATTTTAGATAACTTTTCCTTCTATCTATTCATCCACATCTTATATGAACTCTGGGCGGCAGTCTGGGGATGGCATTGCATGCCCTCTGGATGAGAGGACAAAAGATATTCTAAATAGCCAGGATGATGCAGGCAGAGCAAGTTATGACAATGTATCTACCCTCAATCCAGTCCCCTTCTCTTCCCAGAGACACAATATTCACTCCCATTCTCTTTGCTTATCTGGCTTGCACAGAAGACCCCAGTCACTGCCTCTGTCCACGGTACTGAACAAACCTGTAGTACTGGCTTTATGTCTAAGCGTTATGTTCTCTTTGTGAACCTTTTAACCACTCCAAACAATAATTTTGTTGTAAAAGGAGAAAAGTACCTTTATCACTGGACTGTTGCGACAATCAAGTAAGGAGGAAGCACTGAAAGGATTGGTATGTTTTGTGAGCCCTCTCCTCCCTTTTCATAGGAACCTCGTCGTCTCCTTCCTCGTCACCTCCCATTTATCACATGAAAAAGCCAACAACCTCATACTCGGGCATGATACTGACTTTATGGGGCAGACTCTCATTCATGGTGGTTCGAGTGAATTAAGAAAAAAAGCAGACTCCAAGAGAGATTGTCCTTATAATTCTAGCTATGACAGGCAACAGGAGGCTACAGAATATTCTCAGAAAGTTTCAGAGCAACTTGTGGCTTGAGAAGTGTGACTCTGTCCCTTTTTTTCTCCTACACAGGGGTGGTGGCTTGGTGGTCCCTGGCTCTGGAGGATGAAGGGACTGGCTTCCTGCCACCCACTGCTGCTCTCTGAAAACATTCTGTTAACTAGACACATTGTACTGATTAAGGAGTAACGAAATCAGATCCTCCAGTTTAATTAATAAAACACATTTAGAAGTGATTGTGCAATAAAAACAGTATTAAGCTTCCCATTAAGCCTGTGCTTTTGTTAGTCTGTGTGGCCCCACTGCTGACTAATGTGTGGGTTCCCTTAGGCTTTTAAACTTTTTTTTTTTTTTTGCCAAAAATTTACAGACTCTGATGTCTTCCTGTGAACCCTAGGATAGGAGTTTGCTTTTTTCTTTCTTTTTTTCTTTCTTCCTTCCTTCCTTCTTTCTCTTTCTTTCCTTCCTTCTCTTTCTTTCTTTCTTCCTTCTTTCTTTCCTTCCTTCCTTTCTTTCTCTCTCTTTCTTTCTTTCTTTCTTTCTTTCTTTCTTTCTTTCTTTCTTTCTTTTTCTTCTCTCTTCCTTCTTTTTTTGGAGGGAGGGTGCTATGTTGTTTAGGCTGGCCTTAAGTTTACTACTCTCCTTTACCCTTCCAACATGTGTGCCACCCAGCTTAGGAGTCATTTCTTAGAATGGATCTTGGGAGCTTACCGGATGTGACTAGGCTCTAGGGATTTGATGTGCTGAAAGGGGTGGAATTAAACCACAGAGATCTTGCCTAGGGTTTGCTCAATCCATACCCAGGAGCTGGAACTCATAACCTGCATTCCCTTCACTACGATGGGGACCTGGAGTAAAAGAGCCAGAGTGTGTGTGTGTGTGTGTGTGTGTGTGTGTGTGTGTGTGTGTGTGTGTGTACATGCATGTGAAACTGGAAGTTTGGCTTTTTAATGAAAAAAGTGCCAAGGGAAACAGTCCATTGGCATCCTCTCTGTTTATATGCTCACCCCTACTGCCGCCATGATGTGGGAAGCTAGTTGAAATCAGAAGGTGTTTGCTGGACAGAAAGCTAGAGGCAGGAAGTTACTGGGCTAGTCTTGACGACACTGACTTCTTACTATAATGTCTGCTAGGATGTAACCTCCCAGGTTTTCAGAACCTGCTTCTGACCCAGACTGCTGCTTTTAGCTAGTGCTTATCCTGCCTGGGATCCTGAGTCAGTGTGCTTCTTTCCTGTCTGGGGTTTAGTGGCAGTTGAGTCTGTAACTTTGGTGTAGTTGAGCCTTAGACTGGCCAGCTAGCATGGCCTCGGGGGAGCAGGGCAGGCTTCTTCCACAGGTTGCTGGGCTCCTTCCAGAAAAGCCCATGGATCTGGATGATGGCCACAGATAGTTCAACGGCTAAAGATGACTGTGATGGCATGATGAAGGTCCAGACGCTTTGCTCCACACATCCCATCTGCCAACAGAATGGGACCATGGGGAGGTGAGGTAGGAGACGAGGGGTCAAAGGAATAAAAGAATGTGCGGCCCATGGGCAGCAGAAGAGGTCTCTGTTCTACACTCAGACTCTCTGGCCATGTCCCAGACTGCCAGGGAGAATGTGCGTAATGTTGCCTCATTTCACCAAGGGTTTTCTGCAACTTAAAAGAAGACACAAATCAATAAAACAGGTAGATAAGGAAGATCAGGGAGCTAAAATGAGGTCAGACTGTCACTGGCTAACCTCGCAGAGAGTGGGGATTAGGTTAGTGTTGAAGTCTTCCTGCTGCAATCCCTGGCAGTCATCCGAAGTGGAACTGAGCCTCCCAGGAGCCAAGGCTCAGGTGAAAACGTGGCTGGCTCTGGCACTCCTAGGCCACGTGGTGAATCTCCCAAGAAGGGACAGTGGAGAGTACTTCTGTGGCCATGTGGAGGAAGAATCCCTGACCAGGTCTTTCCTGAAGGGGGCAACACTCCAAGGGTCCAGGGAAGAGACCTCTGCAGATGGCATTTGTTGTGTTTTGAGAGAGGTTTCATTCTATATCCCAGGCTGATGTGGCGCTCACTATGTAGCTCAGGCGGGCCTAGAAGTCACAGCAATTCTCCTGTCTCGGCTTCTCAGGATCTGGGATACCACATATGAGCCACATGCATATTTGAAGACAAGGTTTCAAAGGAACAACCGGCCCCTGTGGGGCTTTGCAGAGCAGCCCGTGTGTGGTAGGGGAGAGGGTCTCATGCATGTTATCTGAACTGGCCCCTGTGGGGCTTTGCAGAGCAGCCCGTGTGTGGTAGGGGAGGAGGCCTCATGCATGTTATCTGAGAAGTGGCCACTTCAAAGGGAGACATGCTTGGAATAACTACCTACTTCTATTTAACAGGTAAGTTGACACTAGTATCTTGAAAGACAACACAGTGGGCACCCCAGCCTTTGCCTGGGGCAAGTATAGGGTTATAGCAGGGGTGGCTCTGACTTGGGCTGCTGTCATTCAGTGAGTGGGGCAAGAGGATCCTCCTCATCATAGTCATCAATGCTGGCTGACCATGAGCAGGAGGCCTAAGGCTGTCAACACGTGGACTATGTCCCAGGGTGGCTGCCATGTCCTCATGCTATGCAAGCTGCCTCCCCCAGTGAGTCATCCAGACAGTAAGGACGTTGTTGGTTTTTACTCTTTTGGAAGGCCCGCCACCCAGCTCCCAAATAAATCACACAGAGGCTTATTATTAATTATAAATGCCTGGCCTTAGCTTGGCTTGTTGCTAGCCAGGTTTTCTTAATTTTAAATTATCCCATCTACCTTTTGCCTCTGGGCTTTTTCCTTTTCTCACTTCTGTATAGCTTGCTCTTTCACTCTTACTCCATGGCTGGCTGGGTGGCTGGGTGGCTAGGTGGATGGCCCCTAGCATCCTCCTCTCCTTGTTCTCCTGCTCTTTTTTCTTCTCCTCCCAGACTTCTCCTTCTATTTATTCTCTCTGCCTGCCAGCCCCACCTATCCTTTCTCCTGCCTCACTATCGGCTGTTCAGCTCTTTATTACACCAAGTAGGTGTTTTAGACAGTCACAGTAACACAGCTTCACGGTTAAACAAATGCAACATAAAAGAATGCAACACATCTTTGCCTCATTAAACAAATGTTCCACAGCATAAACAAATGTAGTACATCTTAAAATAATATTCTACAACATAAAGAAGTCACAGGGTCTTTATGACCAAGCTTTGGAAATCACCCCCTGCCATCAGTACCCAGGGTCAGTTCTACTCTATGTGGGAAGAAGGTCCATGGAGGATCACCCAGGGACAGGCATAGTAGTGGCAGCCATTTTAGTTAAAACGAGTCAGTAGGAACTAGTGTACATGGGATGCAGGCACTGGCTGAGGTTGCCACCAGCTCCCCATTGCTGATGAGGATGCAGCTCTGAGAAGTCGTGTGAGTGGCAACAAATTAGAGCTGGATTTGAACCGATGTCTTCAAGAGTCCAGGACCCATTCTCTGGACTGCCTCTCCAGGCATGTAACTCCTCCTGCCCTGCATGTTCAGGAAACCAAGCCAAAGAGCCCAGGAGCTGGCTGGAGAGACCCTGTCTTGTGTGTGCCCTGCCCTGCTCCACATCTGCCAGCTAGATGTAGAGGACTTGCTCTTATCTTGAGGACGTTTGAGGGCCCTGCTTCTCCCTGATTTGTGAGCCGAGTGGGTGAAGGACACACCTGTTTTCCCAGTTACTTCTGTACCCTTGTCCTTATCTATGCCATCAAGAAATATGCTTCCTTTGTGCCCACGTGGCAGAGGCTGGACCAAGAATGACAGTTGGTGCTAAACCTGGGGCCTCACCCTTCCCTTCCAGCTGGCTGCCACAGCTCCAACATCTCTCCAGAGCAGAGTGAACGGAGCATGGGTAGCCAGCCACTAGAAGGACGTGTTTCAGGCTGTTAAGCAAAGCACAAAGAGAAGCAGTTTGTTTTGGTTCAGGATTGTGGAGCTCCCAGTCCATGATGGAGCGGGCCTGTGGCTCTGGGCCCATGACTGTGCAATGGATGGAGCACAACTGTCCACCTCAAGGTGAAGAACAAAGACAGAGAGGGGGAGACTAGGATTACACAGTCCCCACTTCAGGAATGGGCCTCCAGTGATCCAAGGACCTCCCATGAGGCCTCACCTTTTAGAGGTCCAATACCTCCCAGTATTCATCATCTTCAGGATTATGCCTTTGTCACAAGCTCCTGTGTGGGGCATCCTAGAACCAAACTACAGCAGCCACATGGGTCCAGACTGGCCAGTAAGTTTAAATCTGCTCTTGACATGCCAGCTTCCTCACCATTCCCGGTCTGGAGTTCTCTTCCTGATCCCACTGCCCCTGAGTAGCTCCACCATGCCCACTCACTCCAAAGTGTCTCCACCCAGAGTCCAGTGCTCCCCTTCATGCCTGTTCATGGTGTTTTCCAGGCCTCCCTTATTGTGGCCTTTTGCTTTCATGCTAGGGCTACATTTACTCCTAGGCTTTCTAAAGAAAATCACGGAGGGGGCATGTTGACATGCACCTGCAATCCCAGAGCTCAGGAGGCTGAGGTAGGAGGATTGTGAATTGGAGGCCAGCCTCAGCTACACAGTAAGACCCTGTCTCTCAGTCAGTTAACCAATCAAAACTAAATGAGGTGCCAATGCTCCTCTGCTGAGCAAATTTATTAATGCAGGAGGTATATTTGTCTCTATTCATGGCCTGCCAAGGTGGGAATGTTAACAAACCTTGTGGGAGACACTGTGGCAGTGTGAACGGCTTCAGGACAGAAATACAACTCCTGGCATGGACAGGCAGACAAAGCATGGAATGACCTGGTCCCCACTCTTCATCACCCTCCCCACTGCTCCCCGAGCCCCACACTGAGCCTGTGTTCTGGTCCTCAGCCATGCCCAGCTGATGCCTCCTCAGGCCTATACACCCCCAATCCCTCTGCTGGGGGTGGCATCACAGGTGGCTCCTTGCTACTCTTGGGTCCTGCCTATCTCTATGTTGCCCACACTCACTGGTGCCTCTCTGTTGCAATACCTGACTATTTCATAGTGGCACTTAGCAATTCCAGAAGTCATCCTTTGAAAAGTTTGTTCCATTGTATGACCTTTGCCCTCCTGGACAAATCTTCCCATAAGCTAGAGTCTGCTCATCTTGGCTGTTCTTGTGTCCAAAATGCTACAAACATGTAGGTCTTATTTCATGGGCCACACACAGATGCTCACAGGCAAATGTTCATTTTTCCTGAGTGAGGAGTCTGGACCCTGCACCTGGTGTCCTGCCTTAGCATGGAATGTTCCATATATAGGTGAATTACAGAGATGCCTGTCTGCTACATTGCTTGCCTTTCAGAGGACAGCCTGTGCATTTCTGTCTCTCTAGCTCCTTGAAGAGAGATGCTGAGAGGGCCTCTGATTTGAATAGAATCTTCTAGAAGCACTGTGCAGCTCTTTGGTCTTGTCCTTGAGTGGGTGGGCTGGGGTGCTGTGGAAGCCGGCACTGGAGCTGGCATTCTCAGTCTCAGGGTCTGGATGGTGAGAGTGCAAAGGTCACATTCACACAGCAGATGTGTTGATGGAAACCAGGAGGACCCGCTCCCCGTGCCAGGCATCAGAAGAGCCACACAACATCATTCTGACACTTGAAAATTGCAAATTTGAAAGGTTCCTTCTCACCTGCCAACTCTGCAGGCCACCATTGCCTAGCTGGATTCCAGACTTTTCCCCAGGGCTAGATTTCCTAAGGCCCCAGAATTAGCCAATGGAGGGTCTTTCTGACCCCACCATGCACCAAATCCTTCCAGTGTCCAACGCCTGGAGTTTGCATTTAATCAGGACATTGCCAGTTACAAGTGACTGTTACCTGAAAAATGCTAGACTTGAGTCACTTCCTGCTGGCCACATCCAGGGTTCCAGGGTGCCATCTTTTCTTAGTTCATTCTTCCTAGAGACTGTCCATGTGATGGGGGTCGGGTAAGGAGGCCCTGGAGCTTAGACTCATTCTTCTAAGTGAATCATGAATATCCAGCTCACTTCATCACAGCCACTCATTCTCCCTCAATAAGCCAGGCACATTCCTGCCTTAGGATGCTGGCACTGGCTCCTGCAAGTGCCTGGAAATACCTCCCCTCCCCTTTACAGCTGCTGCCTCGCTCCCACCTGTCACAGGGTTTGGCCCACATTTACCTTCTCTGTTTCAAACGGCAATGTTCAGTTTTCTTTTATCGTTCACTTCCAGTGAAGTTACTGACTCACTCTAGCCAGTACTTATTCATTACTGCTATTTCTTCAAAACCCACTTGGATACCTGTTTGGTTCACTGGTGAATCCCAGAGTCCTATTGCATAGTCATAGCTCAGTTTGTGGGACGAATGGAGCAGACAGGTAAATTAATCCTGCATTCAGACACTGGACATACAGCAGTGAGTGGAGCTAAAGACCTCTAGTGTCTGTTTCATTTGCTGGGAGGGAAGGAAGCGTTCCATTCCATAAAGCTGGCAGAAGAAGCCCTGACACCAGACCAGTCCACAAACACAGAGGGATGTGCAGGTTGACATTTGCTGGCCACAAGAGCCCGGCCTTGGAAAAGGCAGCAAGTTCCACCACACTATCGATGGCTCCCACCTGCAGTCTGGAGAAGGTGCAGTTCTCTCCAGCTCCACTGTTACCACGAATACAGGTAATGTTGGTAAAATTCATACCCAACAAACAATTTAGGACAGTCAATAAAAAAAATTTTTTTTAAAGTGGTACTACCTGAGCTTCAGGTGGCAATACCTGCTAAACAGGAAAGCACAGCAGATGCTCACATTCCAGAGATGGTCCATACTGCTCTTCCTTCTTGGAAGCAGAAGACAAGCACATTGCTAAGGGTGGCAGTGAAGCTTCTCCCAGATCTGTTTGCAAGTTGCCTTTGCTTTTATTTTCATTCCCTCTCAACTGGAGTGTGGGAGTGGGTGGGCAGCTCCCTGCCAACCCATCATTCCCCTGACATTTCCCACTCACACGACTTAAATGAAGAAAAATGCAGACTGACCAGGAGCTGCTGGAGTTTGCAAGCCTCTCTTGGAGGCAGCTGGTGTGTGGAGAAGCAGAACCCAGACCAGTTGCAGGAACTGACGCACTCTGACATTAGTGTCTTTTTATTGACACAGTGTTTTATCAAAATTCATCTCAGGGGTAGAATATCCATCTTCATATTGACTTAAAATACAAGGTAATGCAGGGTGGGCATCCCATCTACATGCTATGGACCTCTGCATGCAACTGTAGATAAATAATCAATATTTTATCATCAAATTATGAGCTAGATTTCAGTGTTTTGCAAGAAGAATCTGGAGATGCATAGTGAAGCACAATAATGCTTTTTATAAGCAAAGTGTCTTTTTGCATAGCAATAAGAGGTAAGCTGCTTTTGGCTATCCTTTTGGACCTGAGGCAACCTCCCCTCTGGTCCAAAGAAGGATAAGGTGGAGGTGACCGCAGACCAAGCTTGACTTTGCTGTCTGTTGGATGCGGTGCTGGCTAGTTTTTATGTCACCTTGACATAAGCTAGAGTCAGTTGGGAAGAAAGACCCTCAAATGAGAAAATGTCCCCACAAAACTGGTCTGTGGGGCATTTTCTTGACTGATGATTGATGTGGGAGGGCCCAGCCCACTGTGGGTAGTGCCACCCCTGGGCAAGTGGTCCTGTGTGGTGTAAGAAAGCAGGATAGGCACACCATGGGAAGCAAGCCATTAGGCAGTGTTTGTTCATGGCTTCTGCTCTAGGTTCCTGCCCTGGTTTACCTCAGTGATGGACTTAGAAGCTGTAATGTGAAAGAAACTCTTTCTGCTTTTGCTCATGGTGTTTCATCACAGCAGTAGAAACCCTAAGATAGAGTCGGTTGCATCCATGGGCACACACTGCATGACTCACAGTGCTAGTGCCCCACCCAGGTCCTTGCTGATTTGTGCCGTCGCTTCTGCACACATTCCTGCCAGGGTCACTGATCTCGAGCTGCTCCGAGGAAGGGCCTGGCTGCTGGTGTTCCCTGGGAGCACCCTTAGCCAGGGTGAGGAGTGAGGGTGGAGAGAAGAGCTCGGTTCCAGCGCTGTGCTCCCTCCCCCACCTCTCTGTCCAATTTCTACTCCCTTATTTTTGTCCCCTGAAACATTCCCTCCACATGACACATGAAGCCTTGTCACCAGATCTGCTACTGGAGGCACTGACACTCTACTCGTTCCACAAATACAGTACGCCGACTACATGGCGGGCACAGAGGGCAGAGATAGGAATGCAACAGAAACAGAAGTAGATATAATTGACCTGTGTCCAGCTGACTGCAACAGCTGTGAAAAACCCCTCACCTCACATGGCTAGGAAGTTAGGGAGCTCCAGGGCTGGCTGCTCCAGCTCCTCAGACAGGGGCCACTGTGGGTCTAGCTCTTTCTCTGTTCATTGGAATACGGCATGACTTGCCGGTGGACTACAACACTCTAGATATCACATCTGGGTAAGACACACTGAGGAAGAAGAGGCTAGACTTTCTTGTGGCTTTCTCTTTAAATCTGGAATACTGTTCCTAGAAGCCCCTAATTCCCCAGGAGTTACCTTTGCCTCATTGGCCTGAAAAAGTCCCACATTCCCTCTTGGGCCACCTTGGGGAAGGGTTGGAAGGACCTTTGTGTCTGTGAAGCCTACCTGGGACCTAGGGGTAGGGGTGGACTATCTTATAGTTGCAAAGGTAGCAAACTGGTGATACCCAATGCCATTGGCACTCTGCTAGGAAGGGAGATGGTGGTTGCAGCTGATGGGGAGCTCTGCCCCCTGCACGTCTACCTTCTGCCTCATCCATTTCCTCTCTGCACTCCTCTGTGACTGCATACTCTGTCTGTGATTTGATGTGGTTGGATTCTTTCTGGTGTAACCAGAGGGCAGCACCCTGTCTGTTCCACTCAATGTGGTTGCCGTGGGGACAATTATGCTCATTAAAAACTTGATGAATAAGTAGATTGTGAAGGTGATGAATGAATGCTTGCATGAATCTGTGTAGGATGGCACAGATACAGAAAAGGCTAGGGTGGGCTAGCCATCCTTTCAGTGTCCTGTGAGGACAGCAGGGGTGAGGGGTCCTTTTTGTCCCAGGAACCCAAAGACGGTGAGAAGAGCAGCTTGGGGCAGAAAACCTCAGCTCCCATTTGGCTCTGACCCTAACCAGCGACTTTGGGTTTTCCCTGCTCTCTGAGTCTGTTTCCTCTGGACCCAGTCACCGGACAGTTTTCCGGGCACTAATTGTGAAGCCACTGGGGCTGCACATGGTCATGGGGCAGGTGCCAGGGAGCTGCGAGGCTCTAACTCCTGGCACAGAGCCTGCACTCCCAACTATTCTTAGGAGTGTGAGAGCCTAAACTGTGTAGAAAGAGTACAGAACATCCCAGGTGAAGAACGGGCAGGCAGATGGAAGCCAGGCTTGCCTGAGGAAAACAAGCCAGCAGGGCTGGCCCTTGGGGGTGGGGACACTGCATGAGAGAACATCTGGGGCCACATGGAGGGAAGCTGGATGTGGTGAATGAATGTCCTGCAGCTAGATTTCAGGGGTCTGGATGAAGCAGCAGCCTCAGCAGGGACACTATGCCACATCCAGCCAGGTGAGGGCTGCTGCTGCTGCTGCGGTTCAGACAGGAAGGCAGAGAAGTGGCCATATCTGAGGGACATAGTGGCTGAGGACAGCTGGGCTTTCTGCTATTGCTGGGCTTCAAGGACACTGGTCAGTCCCCCCACCCCCACCCTCCTACTGAGCAAATTGGCCAGTTCTCCTCAGCAGGGAGGAAGCATTCCAGGCTTTGTAGAGGGAAGTCTTCACTCTCGGCTCAGGGAATGGAGTAGGAATCGAGCCTAATACAGTTAAGAAAAACCTTGCCATCAATCATGTTGGCTTAAATTAAGTGCAAGGTCCAAGTGGGTTGCCTGGCACTGTTCCACAGCAGAGGCCAAGGTGGGTCACATCTAGGTGGTTACCGTCTGAAGCTGGGAAAGGGTTCATGATTTTGGGAAGAACGGACACTGTGTGCATGTGTGGGGGGTGTTAAGGGTTTGGGGTCTAAGCTCTGGACAAAGATTATTTAGAATAAACTGTAATGTCGTGGTAATTGTGTGGACTGGGATTGCCTTTGTTGAGTACTGGCTGTGTGACCTTTGTGGACCACTCACCTCTCTGGCCCGTTTCCCTCCCTAGAAGAGGGCAATATCAATAGTTGCTCTGAAGGCTCCTGTGGGTTTAGATCAAAGTGTCTTGTCAGCTTCAAAGCACAAGTAAATGCCAGGGACTAAAAAGAAAGTTCCTTTTAAGCAAAAAGCCCCTAATTGGGTGATATTGTTGAATTAATATTTGTTGGAGGGCGTCAGGCATAAGAATATCTTCATCTTTAGGGGACACATGCTATGTAGGAGTAAACAACAAAATGGTAAAATGCCCAAATGGGTCAGAACAAGCAGCACTCCTTAGAGAGCTGGTGGCCTTCTGTATGTCCCTCTCTCTTAGAGAGAGCTGGTGGCCTTCTGTGGGTCTCTCTTTTAGAGAGGTGACAGCCTTCTGTAGGTCTCTCTCTCTCTCTTGAGAGGCAGTGGCCTTCTTTAGGTTCCTCTGGGCTGCTAGTTTTTATGTCAACTTGCCATAAGCTAGGGTCATCTGGGAAGAGAGGACCTCAATTTAAGATTGCCCACATCACACTGGCCTGTAGGCAGGTCTGGGGAGCACTTTCTTGATTCACGACTGATATGGGAGGGCCCAGTCCACTTTGGACAGGTGGTCCTGGGTTGTATAAGAAAGCAGGCCAAGGTACTGGAGAGCCTCAGCAGTTAAGAACATTAGCTGCTCTCTCTGATGACTTAGGTTCAATTCTCAGAACCCACATGGTGGCTCACAACCATCCGTAAGACTGATTACAGGGTAGAATCTGATGCCTTGTCCTTCTGGCCTCTTTGGGCACTACATGTATGTGATACACAGGCATACATGCTGTCCAAACACCCATACACCAAAAATAAAAATAGATAAATCATTTTTTAAAAGCAAGCAAGTAGGCCGAGCAAGCCATGATGAACAGACAGCATTCCTCCATGACTTCTGCTTCAGTTCCCGCCTTGACCTCACTCAGTGATGGAGTGTGACCTGAGAACTGTAAGCTCAAGCAAACCCTTTCCTCCTCAAGTTGCTCTGGTCATGGTGTTTATCACAATAGAAAACTAACTAGAACATCCTCCAAATCCCCGATTTCCCTCTGGAACCTGAACTTAGTCTACAGTCTAAAGGAATGATGGTTAATCTGTGTATTTGTGTGCATATGTTAATTTCACCAATTAAGAGTAAGACCACTATCACAGTTTAAAGCCAAATTTGAAGCAAGCTTTAATTAAATACTGGCCAGGGGGATGGGCTCTGGCCAGGTCCATACCCAGGTTCCTGGGAAATGGCCCTGAGCCATAGGTTGTAGTAGTTTAAGAAGGAAAACCCGTAATTCATTGCATTTCCCATCAGGTCCAATCAAGAGCAAGCATACATCCTAACATATTTCCTGCCTGTGAACCTCCCGCCCACATGTGATTGAGCACATCCTGTCCAGATGGGTCAAGCAAACTTGTTTAGGGGAGTGAAAGCATGTGGCTTGTCATCTCCCATAAACAACAACCACCAGCATTTCAGGAACTATCTATCCTTGCAAGAGGCTTGCAGATCAGAGACATTTCTGTTTCATGGATCTCTTAGGCATAACAATTAAAACTTAAAATGTAACTTTGGCTCTCTCACATACATGTGTATGAGTCATGTGTATGTTCATGTCAGGTTTATTCCTCATTATCACTCTCCAGTTTACAGACAGGCTGTCTCACTGAGCCTGAAACTCACTCATTTTTGAAGACTGGCAGGGCAGGAAGTCCCAGGGATCCTTCTGTCTCCTCCTCCTCAGCACAAGGATTACAGATACATGCAGCTGCTGCTTCTTTGTTCCTCCTCCTCCTCCCCCTCCTCCCCCTCCCCCTCTTCCTGTCTTCTTCACCTGCTTCTCCTCCTCCTGCTCCTCACAGGATCTGGGGATTAAATCAGCCCTCAGGCTTGTGTGATATTTAACAGCTAGCTGAGCCATCTCCTCAGGCTTGGAGATGGTTAATCTTGTCTACCTGATTGGATGGAGAGATGCCCAGGGCACTAGTGGGACATGCCTGTGAGTATGAGAGGAATTTCCAGCTTCCATGGTAGAAGAAGGTCCATGGGTGGGGGCAGCCATCCGGAGCACACTTGCGATCATCTCCCATTCTGAGGCTCCTAGAACAGAGGCTCTCGCCTCTGACCACCACTATCTCCCCACATACAGTTAAGAACACAGTGGCCTCCTTTGCTCCATTTCCTTAGTCATACCTTCCTCCTCACCTTCCACTCTGGTGGCAATGAGACATAAAAATCAGTGGAAATAAGGAAATGCCACCAAGGAAGAGGATGGCTTAGACCGGACAGTGGCCTCATGGGAGAAGGGCAAGGCAGAAACCCCTTTTGTACTGTCTACAGAAATCCAGACGCCAGCTGATGGATGTTGGAGCAAATATGATCTGCCCTACAGACCACAGCGCCTCTGACCTGCTCCATGCACTTCGGCCCAGCCTCTGTGTGCGAGGTGGCATGGCTACAGACAGTCCTCCGTGCACTGGACACGAAGCTCAGGGTTGCCAGAGGCTAACCACACAGAACACAAGCACTTCCCTCTTCACCGCCATGCCAGCTTGCCGTGCAATGTCCGCTCAGGAGCTAGCCCCGGTCAGGGTGAGCTCCTGAGTGTCTTCCCAGCTGTCCCCACTGCTGTCCCAAGAGCTCTGGAGAAGATGGAGGTGTGACACCACACAAGTGGTTTGGGGACAAACAGAAGATTTCATGGAACTTGGCAGTGAAACCCATACCCCAGCATGCGCTGCCTTGAACTCTCAAGCTCCCCTCCAGGTGCACTCGAGGTCCAACTGCACAGGCCCACTCTGGCTTAGTTTCTGACTCTCAAGCATTCATCTCCAAGCGGCTTCTCTAGGAGGGGCCAGAGAGCCAAGTGTGTGTAGAAGTGTGAAGTCTGTACCTGCTGGCTACTTGGTCCTGTTCTGTGCCTTTTCTGCAGGGCCCGGAATCAAGAAGTCAACAAAGGGACTGGGTGTTTGCCTGGACTTGTGTTCATCTTTTCCACTGAAGCCCCCTTTGGAGTCCTTGCCCTTGCTGATGTTGGGAAGTGTGGAGACCCGTAGCTTGGGGTATGTGCCACCAGGGTGACTTCTCTCTGATCTATTTCAGTCACTCACCTGAATATACCAGCACTTGCCAGCCTGGTTCCACATGAGACTCAGTGCAGAGTTCTTCCAAAAACATACCTGTGCTCAGCGCCATCCTCAACTCACTTTCTGCCCAAGCATCTTAGGCACAGGCATGTCAAACTCATGGGTGACTGCAGCATACAGACAGCTGTACATGCAGAACTGTACTTTGTAGGGAAGGGTGTTGCCTTGAGAGCCACCAACTGGCAGGTCTTCCTCAGGAGCTACCTGTACTGAGAAAGTCTTCTAGTGGCCCTTGTTTGGTGGGCCAACCAATTCACTGTCAACTGAATAACATAAATTCAGTTATTACCCAGAAAAATGCACCTCACCCCAGGTCTAAACTTCTCCAAGGTGCAGACAGTCTAAGTGGAGAGTTTCAGAGAACTCTGACATTCAGATGTCCTGTGCTTTCAAAACAGCTTCCAAGTGCAAGCTGACCCCTTCTCTTTGATGGCCACACTGGACCACTTGCTTCCCTAATTAGGAGAGGCTATGTCTTAATAAAAATTCTTTATTTGATTAAGTGTTCAACGTTCAATACTTGGCATATAGGAAAACCATGATCACTAATTTGGCCTATAGAGGGAAAATAATTGTTTAATGAATGCTTTGTGCAATTTTAAAATCAGTTCTTTGGGGGTGGGTGATGGGCAAGGGCAACATTTATCTGCTGCACAGCAGTCTTGGAGCACTAGAAACCTTGCTTTCTGTGTGTAGTTACACACTAAGGAGAAATGTCACCATTGCCTGACTCACACCTGCCATCCACTATGGTCTCCCTTCTGCTGCTTTTTGGTTTTTGTCTTTATGAAGCCATTCTTCTGACAGACCTGTGGGCCTCAACCTGGTTGCCTAAGAGCAGAGTTTAGAGCTCAAAACGTCTGGACAGTTGTGAAACACCTGTCCCAGAGACCTTGACTCAACTCAGTTGGCCTGAGGTAGGCCTTGGTTCCAATGATGCTAATGTCTGGGGGGGGGGGGTGCAGGAACAACTTCCAATGATGATCAGCTCTTGCCAGCAGCTGAGCACCATGCCCTCTTCCATCTGGCATCTCCAGCACCTGCCATGGAGCCAGGCATAAGACAGCCTCACAAGTCCACTGTGAGTCATATGCAGAATACACCTGCAAAGTGCTTGGGATTCTGGACCATCACACCATACCACCTCCTTCCGCCGAACTGCCCAGGAGACCTAGACTGTCTATCCTATACAGCAGGGTTGCTGTGGTACTCAATCACCGTGCTTCACCTGGGTCTGTCTCGTAAAGACAGTGCCACAGCACTTTAGTCAGTAGGAGCAAATCAGTATGTTGAGAAGGCATAGCATTGGGGTTAGAAATGTGTGCTAATAAACTGTATTGTGATGCCACCTGGTCCACACAGAACGCTAGTCAGAATAAACATCTGTTTCTTCCATGTGGGTCTCAGGGAAACATTTAAATAGCTCTCTGCACAAAAGGCATAAACCCAGCAGTCCATTCCTTCTTTTTGACATGGTCATTCATTCATTCATGCCAGCTTCTCGAGGCTCACCATGGCGCAGGCACTGTTGTAGGGTGTGGACACAACACTGAACTTGAGGAACATACACTGGGGTTCATGGCACTGAGATTGCAGAGTGGAAGATGCTGAGAAGTGGGTTAGCAGACAGCATCTAACTCAGGCTGTAATAGATGTGGTTAAGCAGAGCAGAGCGAAGTCTGCTGAGGCCCTGGGCATGGGGCCCTGGTGGCAAGGGCTCCCTGAGGAAGTGGCTGGGGCACGGAGGACCAGGATTCTAAGGACCCCAGACAGCAGATGTGCAGGGGCAGGGCCAAGGCAAGCCTGATGAGGGGACAACCCAAAGGTTGGGGAGAGGGTTGTATAACCGAGAAGCCAGAGCCAGTCTGCTCTCATCGGCATGCCCTGGTTGAGTGTGGAAGTACTTGGTTACAGTGGTAAATGCACCATCTGTTTACTTGAACCAAATTGCTACCACACAAGGGTCCACACAAGAAAACTGGAAGGGTGAGTTTTCCTGTCTTGGGAAGCCGTTCATTGGGTTGTGTTTCACCTAATCCCATAAGTAAACAAAACCAAACCAAAACCTCATATGTTAGTTTATGATGGGGTTACATCTCAATAAAACAGAGTAGGTGAAGATTATCCCAAGAACGCCTTTAGTGTACTCAACCTGGGTCCTATCTTACCTATGCTCAGAGAACTTCATGAGCTCAATGCTGGGGAGAGTTCTCCCACACAAAACCTACTTTTAGAAAAGTGTTGTCTATCCCATGAGATTTATTAAAAGCTTAAATCCAAAACACTAGGAACATCCATGTGCCCTTGTGGTTATGTGGCTGACCACACTGTGGGCCACTGCTACTGCCCAGCATCATGAGGGAGGGTGGGGCTGTACACAAGCCTAAGAAAATATTAAACCCAAAGTACTTTCTACATCGTGCTTCCCTTCCTCACCACTGTGAAATCTGAAATCTCGAGAAAGCCATCCCACATGGTGGAAGGAGACTGGGGTGCTGGACCCAAACCTTCTCATCCCGGATCTTCATCTTAACCTCCCTTCAGATGTCACTTCCCAGACACCTCCTCCCAAGCGCATCACTTGGCACCTGGCCTCCTGCTGGGTTTTGTGACTTACACTATGGGATCCCCCTGTACACCCATCTGCTCTGTACACACTGGAATGTCATCCTGCGGTCACAGGCTGCATTTACATTGTTTTCTGCTGTGTTCACCATAGTCTAAGGCACATGGAAGGTGCTCATCCATTATTTGTTGAATGAGATTGGAATAACCACCACTTGGTTTTGCTGCATTCTTCTGGGCACTGAGGACTGGAAGGGTCCCCAGCGTTCTCAGGCTCCTGTTCCCAAGCACATTCATGTCCTCTCTAATCCTTCTGCCTTAATCACCTTAAATGGGCTGACAAGCACAATTGACCAATTAATAGTACTTCTGCTCTTGTTACATCATTTGTAATCCATGATGCTCTTTCTATTTGCAACGGCCTTTCAATTTTTCATGACTCAAAATGGAGGACATGCATAATGAATACAAATGGCAAATTGATTAAATGTAACGCATGTCCTGCTGCTTGCTGCATTTATGCCTGTTATTAATGACAGAAATCCAACAAATTCTCATGAAAACACAGATAACACACAACCTTCAATGCAAGACGTTGGAGCACGAGGGCCCTAAATTTTCCTAATTACTAAGCAACAGCAGACATTAATTTCTCAGACGGCAACCTCTGTAAATAAGAACACTGCCATGGCTTCTTTGTCTGAGTTCTGGTTGCTGGGCACAAACTGCTCTGCAGCCCACAGACTGTGTGTGTTTCAGAAACAAAAACAAGCCACTCTTGAGGAATTGCCAAGGAGTGAAGTAGAAGGACACCACTTGTGTGGAATCATATGTATCATCTTCTACCCCGATTGCATTTTTCCCTGAAGCTAATCTGCTCTGATACAGAGCCGCATAGCTTCCAATGGTGTTCTGTGTGCTAGAGCATCGAAGGCGATAACATGGAGGAAGAAGGAGACACAGAAAGGACAGTGGCCTCGCTGGACGTGTCATCTGGGTCTCGGGGACAGGCTGGTGTGGTGGAAGAGGCTGCAAGGAGCACCCTTATTTTCTTAAGGTAAAACTTAATTTACCCATTAGTGGGAAATGCGATAGGGCAAGTGTTTTCTTAGACTGGAATGGTGGCTGGCTTACTCAGGTTGGTACTAGAAAACCACGAAGCTTTTGTCTGCTAGGCCTGTAAACAGAAGAGGTGGCTCACACTTGTAATCCCAGCACTCAGGTGGCTTGAAGGAGGAGAATGCCTATGAGTTTGAGATTTGCCTGAGCTATACAATGACTTCCAGACCAATCTGGACTACAGAGTGAGTCCCTGTCTCAAGAAACCAAACCAAACCAACCAACTGCCCACCTGCCCCGCCCCCAGAAGAGACAAAGCAGGTCGGAGCATGCTCAGAAGCACACTCACAGTGTGCTCAGCGTTCTTGCTGAGCTCCTATCCTCTCCAGCCTCTAACACAAACTGGCTGTCCTGTATTGCAGGAGGATGAATCAGGAAGGGAAGGCGTGGCCATGGCCCTAGTTCACGCTATTCTAATTCTACCTACGTTCTAATAGGTAGGCATTCACCATGAGCTTAGCTCCAAATGCTTGCCCAGCTGTTTGCCAAAATGTGTCTTGTCAACTCAGGGTGCACAGTGGTTTTGGCAAAACTAAATTTAGACTTGTGCTTTAGAAAGTGTCCAAACCATCTTGGGTTGGAAGCCCCCAAAGAGACCTAGAACCAAGCACTTGGAAGTGAGTGGCTGGTTGAGATGTGGAAGGTGCTGGGGAACTGAGAAGACAGACAGGGACAGGAGGTGGCTCGGCAGTAAGGGGATCTCATGACATCAGCTACACAGTGAAGGCTGCTGCTGGAGCACAGAGGGAACTCTGGGCAACGTCAAAGTGCATGTCCCAGAATGCTGTAGCCCCACAGCAAGGGAGCTGGATTCATACTCACCTCCTTGGCAATGGCTGGTTAGGGCTGCCTGTGGAAATACAGTTCCTAGGGGCTTCTAGCCATGCTCTGGACAAAGGCTTCCAGAAGCCTGCATGACAAAAATGCAGTGAATGTGGGTGAGGTATCAACAAAGATGGCGCCCAAAGTTACCCAGGGATGTGGAATTCCCTCTGCACATACAAGTCCATCCCATCCTGCACCTCTGAAGCCTTCACCGTGCTGGTGACAAATGTCTGGTTGGTGCCTGTGGCATATTGAACATGCTACTGAACACAGTTCGAAGCGAGCAGAGGCTACTGGATGCTCCTTGCTAAATTTCCGCTCTTTGGAGACAGCAAGACAGATTTCTTGTGTGAAAATTTAGGAAATATGCATGCTCTCCTCCCCCACTGTCATATGTCTATGTGAGAGAATAAAGAATTCACAGCTCGATCTAAAAACAGCCAAATTAGGAAGAGAAATACATTTACAGACCATAGCATAAGAGAAAGCAACACACTGACAGAGACAGGAAGAAAGGAATGAGGATTTAATTTATTATAATAAAAAACCACACACACGCTCACACACACACACACACACGCTCACACATACACGCTCACACACACACATCAAAACTCTTGGTACTTTTAAGCATCTTCCCCAGGCAAAGCAGAGGTGCAGATGTTTGAACAGGAGCATCCTAATCTCATGGCATCTAATTGTCAGATGGGCCACATTCTATATTGGAATTCACCTTTTAAAGCCAAAGATTTCCTCAGAGCCTCTACCTCTTTTGATATTTCAGTTGTAAAAATATTTTCTTAATGCCTAAAATATAAAAATTCCACAAGTTGGCATTTATTTCATGTTAAGTATGGATTGTTTTTATATGCATTGACTCTTACCAAGCTTGTAGGGGAGGTCTTGGTTTTCCTGTTTCCAGAAGAGGAGGCTGAGGCATGGAGAGGTTGAGTGAGTGACTAACCTGGTACCACTTAAGAACTAGAGTCGGGATTTGAGCCCAGGTGACCAGAATCCCCCAGCTGTGTCCGGTATTGCTTGGTCCTGGAAATCTGGGGGGGAGGTAGGGGGGCGATGAGGAAGTGAAGGAAAGACAGATGCACAGACAGGGACAGCTGGGATCAGGTGGGCGGGGCTCTGCTGGAGCAGCACCAATCACCAGTAACTTGTAGCCTCATTGCGCTGTTATGCACAACACAGTGGGAGGAGTTAGCTGGTCTTCGAGGTCTCCAGGGGTGACCAGTCTTAGGCCGCAGTCACTGGGGAGGAGGAAGCTGTGGTTGCTAGTTTTTGCACACACTGCCAACATCTGAACTCAGATCAGAGGAGGGCTTTCTCTGAGCCTGACCCCAAGGACGGTTTTGCCTGCTCCCAAGGCTCTGAGGCATCAGGTCCTTGACATGACTGTGCTAACATCCACAACACATTCATTCAGGACTTCCTCAGCTCTCTACGCTCATTCTATATTTCTGTATTATCTTTCTTCCACGACAATGTCTTGATAATCAAATGTTTTTAAAAACATAAATCCTGTGATAATTGGTTGGGTATGTCTTAATTGATATGGTCCTGACTCATACCAGGACAACGAAGGAAAAACATCCTAAAACAAGAGCCTATTCAAGTGGCAAAGGCACCAACTTCCCTAGGCATGCCCAGTCTGTGATAGCAAGGCTGTGGATTTTTTTGTTTTTTGTTTTGACTTTTTCGAGATAGGGTTTCTTTGTGTAGCTTTGTGCCTTTCCTGGAACTCGCTTTGGAGACCAGGCTGACCTGGAACTCACAGAGATCTGCCTGGCTCTGCCTCCTGAGTGCTGGGATTAAAGGCGTGTGCCACCACCGCCCGGCTGGCTGTGGAATTCTTATCTCATGCCCATTTTAAAGACATCTGCTCTCTTAATCTGGGGAAAGTCACTGTGGGGTTCAGGAGATGGAATTTATTTGACTCTCCGGTCACTGAGTGAGCCTGCTGGACTCCACACTGAGTAGTGTACAACATGCACATGGTGCTGCCTCCTCATCAGCGTTCCCTGGCATTTACTAAATCAAAGAATGCACATGACTGTAGATGGAAGCACTGCTTAGAAAGCCCTCACACAATTGCTTACATTCACATTTACTATAGTGTGATCGTGAGCCTAGAAAAGAACTGACATTTCACTGCGAGCAAGCCTATCTACTCAGACTGGAGAAGCCACTCATCTTCCTAACCATCTCCCCAGGAGGGACGAGAGAAGGAAGCCCAGGCCACGGCACTGAAAGCTTGAGGTTTGCTTTCCCATGGTATTTCTATTACCACCGAAGTGTGGATGTGGCAGAGCACATATGCACAGAGATGCTCTTTGCTAAATTTAAAGGAAACATTCTTTCCCTACTTCTCACAGCTAAGGACTTACAAGAGATAGTCAGAAGAGCCAGAAAAACCCACCACTACACATGGTAAAAGACCCTCTGTTTTGTTAAACACCAGAGCACTGGTGTGGCTTGAGTACAGAGCAGCTGTTAGGCGACAGGGTAGGGCACAGCTTCTGAGCAGCTTACGCTCGCCCATCAAACTCTGGAGAGAACTGGCAACTCTACGGCAAGCATTCCAGAACCCCACCGGCTTGTCTCGGCTTGTTTTTCCCACATGTTCAGTAATAGCAGCAGCTTTGGCAATGTCAGGCCCCAATCAGTCGGGAGATTCGTTTAGAAATTGTGACCGGTCACAATGTACCTTTATTTAATTTTCATTCTCACAAGTCATTTTCATTACTTAGGCTGCCGTTTGGTGGAGTGTGTGGCCTGCACAACTGAAACCACCTCTTCAGACACCCACAGAGCCACTGCCACGGACACCTGCAGGACACTGATTCTCCAGAGTGGGAGGTGGGTATGCGTGTGTCTCCGATGCCCTTTTGACAGCTGCCACATCTCCTGATGTGGCCCAGGACTGGTCTAGACCGAGAGCAAGTCCAAAGGTAATGATGAGATTTGGATTTTATACTCATGTGCCTCATCTCCCTGTGAATCTGACAAACTCCCAGCTAGGAACAGACATAAGATTAGGATGTGACAACGCATAAAAGTCTCCTAAGGACAAAGGACAGCATTGTCTAGCCCAAGATAACTGTCATACTTTGGGTTTCTATTGCTGTGATCAAATCCATGACCAAAAGCAACTCAGGAAGAAAGGGACCTTTCATGTCCCAATTGCAGTCCACCATGAAGAAAAGTCAGAGCAGAAATACAAGGCAGGAACCTGGAGGCAGGAACCGAAGCAGAAAACATGGAGGAGCACTGCTTACTGGCTTGCCTACCATGACTTGTTCAGCCTGCTTTCTTATACAACTGGGAACCACCTGCCCAGGGGAGGCACATAGTGAGCTGGGCCCCCCAACATCAACCACCAATCAATAAAATGTACCAAAGGCTTGTCCACAGGCCAATTTGTTGGGGATACTTTCTCAACTGAGGTTCCCTCCTCTCAGATGACTGTAACTTGTGTCAAGTTGACATAAAGCTAGCCGGCACAATGACTAGATTAAAAAGTAAGTCAACATAAATTTCAAAAGCCCATTAGCCAAGTCTTCTATTTACAAAACACAGCCAGCCATGCACTGCTGACTAAACTGTTTCAATGGCTTATGCTCTTAATAGCTGAGCCATGAGATGTGAGGATGACCACAACCTAGACAGATGATGCTAAATGGAAAAATGGCCAAACACTGATAATCAAACAGACAGACTGAAAAACAGAAGAGGAATAGTAAATCAAGCCTGTCTTTAACAACTGGAGACTCTTCTGTATGCTGCAGATGTTTGTGACACTGGAATACTACAGAAAATAGGGTGTTAAGTTGGAAAGGAATTCGGTAAGGTTGCCAGCTGTGGGAATAGTGTGCAAGCGTCCCAGGAAATAGCTCCAGCATAAGACGACTGTTCCAAAGCCAGCTCTCGAGCAGTCCCTGGGCAGTGGGGAGAGTGCAGTTTGGAGGCAGAATTTAAAGTTGAACAGAAGAGAACTGTAGGCTCTGACTAGAAGGGAGATCCCAGTACAGGGGTAGACATTTGCTGGCCACGACCCAATGAGACCAGCATGGAGGTCATGGCACTGCTATAGAGGGCCCAAAGGCAGCCAGGAAGCTTCAGTACCCCCCTCCACTCAACTGGCTTCTAAAAATACAGCGTACTAACACTGTCACTAACAATACAGTGACACACGTTTATAAAAGGGAGTTTTTTCCTCCATGGAAAGTGTAGACTGGATAAAATGCTGAAAGATGGAGTAAAACCTTATTTTTATTTTGTCTGATCACATTCTGAGCTCACATCAACATTTACAGCACTCACCAAAGAAGAGGGTCAGTTACAGCATCTCATAACAGCCAGTTTTTATCATCTTAACAATTCGAGAAGATACGATTATGACAGCACTTTATGGATAGGGACAACTAGGCTTGGTGAGCTTGAGTTTTTTGCCCAAGACCACACAGCCAGCAGGAGCGTGGCTGCTCTCTCAGCAGTCAGGCTCCAGGGTATCCTAATTCACCGTGATATTGCCTATCCAAGCCAGGGGTGGGACATATTTTGGCTTTCTAATTTCTCAGCTTCTGAATCTTTGAAAGATTAAGTCAACATAAGTTACAATTCTACATGCTTTGGGAAAGGAAAAATAGTGAAGAAACCCAACTTTAGAATGTACTCATTGTCTTTATAATTATACATTGGACCTTAAGGGTCCTTTAGAGAGTTAAACTGCACAAAAATAAAACAAACAATTAGATGGCTGGAAAGACATTTTTTCCATAATTCCTCAATAATTTTCACACAGAGATCAGATTAGAAAGCAACTAGGACAAATCACCAAGAATGAATTCCCCCAAGTGACCTGTAGACTGATCCTAACAGAAGAAGGCGTGAGAGCATTCTTGTGAAGTGCTCCCTGCCACAAAGGCTGGGCAGGCGCTAATGTTAACAGCTCCCAAAGAGCTGCAGGCTGAAAGAAAGATGTCCTGAAACAAGGGTAAACTGCCCTTCCCTGTAAATGTTTCAAGAATCACACATTTACCTGTAGTCTCGATTACCAATAAGGCAGCAGCCACTCACTTATTCACTCAACAAACATCTACTGAGCTCTGATCTAGCACTCCAGCGACCTCAAAATCAGTGAGTTGTGGTTTCTATTCCTCGAGAAGTCCACTTAGAGAATATGAGTTTCGATAAATAATTACAGTGGTGAACTAAGCATGAACAATGTGCTTCCACAAACAGTGGTGTCTTAAAAAACCAAACCAAACACGGACAACAGTCTACAACAGTCTGCAGTACCCAATGAAACACTACCTCACAAAGTGAGAAAGGAGAAGGGAGGGCTGACAGGAGGAGGGAATCAAATGGACCCCACATCACCACAGCGAGCACTCGAAAGGCTTTAACAGCATCTACTTGCTCAGATGTCAAGAACACACATGCACACGCACACTCACACAGGCACACACACACTTCAAAAGACCCAAACTGAATCACTGGAGATGAAGACCATAACATCTAATGTTAAAAAAGAGCACACTGGAGGACAGAAGGAAGCACCAGTGAACTCGCAGGCTGGTTAGAGAAAGCATTAACAACCAGAGACAAAGAAAAGGGAGGGGGATTTTATACACCAGAGCACAGCACGGGGTTAAAAATAATGGCCCCAAACTCCAATTGTGACCAAATAATAAAACCACAGATTCATAAAGCACAACAGATAGGAAGCAAGTTCCATCAAGGTATGCCATCACCAATTTGCCTAAAAGCAGTGAGAGAGTCAATCTTTAAGGTTAAAAAAATGTACATTTCCAGGCAGATAAAGCACCATGAGAAGACAGTGGGGTCTTTCCCCTGCTTCTTGTACACCAAAAGATACCAAGTAGCAAGAACTTATTGAAAGAGGTTATTTTTTAAAACACCTAAAAAAGTTAGGTATGACATGTTACATGTCAGTGTGAAATTTCTGAGCCATAGAAATACACAGAGGGTCCCCAAAGTCCCCCGGAACAAACAGATCACTGACAAAGGGCTGAGGACTGCAGTGGCATCAGATGTCTCCATAGAAAAACAGGGGAGAGAGAATGGAAGGGTGATGGCACTGTGTAAGTCCCCATCTGAAACGGGAAAAGGTTGCTCATCGTTTAAGGGTAGAAAACTACCAAATAAAAACACAAGCATTTTATTTAGATATGTACAGCTAAAAACCAGAAGGTCTACACACAGAATGGGTTAAAACTGCCTGCTTTTGCATGGGCACTGGGGAGCTGGTTCTGCCCCTCGTCTGAATAAGGGGCAGCCCCAGTGGCCTGGACTGACCAACTCAGCTACCACCCAGGCCCACAGCTAGTCCTGGGGTTGGCTCACCCTAACATCTAGGACCTGCTGGAGCTCGTGAAGGGACTGGCCCTGTGGAACCATAACTGCAGGATCTCCATGACCTGGGGCAGAGCGAGATATCCGAGAGGAGTTTTGGTGAGGATCCAGTGATGATGGTGTACCAGAAACCAGAGGCCTTGAACCAGACCAGTGACTCACTGAAATGATTTGCCAGTAAAGCTGATTGGACAAAAGGGTCTATCTACTCTGCGACACACTGTGGCTTCCAATGCCATCAGGACGAATGAAGAGGTGTTGGAGAGGTGGGAAAGATGGAGGAGCAAAGAGGGTTTTTGTTGTTTTGTTTTTGTTCTCTTGTTTTTCACTTTGTGTTTGTTTGCTTGTTTTGTTTTGATTTTTAAAAAATATTTTTGTTTGGAGGGGACTGTTGCAGGGGTGGGGGGACTGGGAGGTGAGCAGAATTGGGGTGCATGATGTGAAATTCCCAAAGAAACAATAAAGAATTGAATTAAAAAACAAACAAACAAAACTGCCTGTCTTTGGGAGTGTGACCAGAGAACAAGAAGATGGGCCTGGGCATAAGTGAATAACTAAAAATCCTACTTACATTACCTGTTGAAAGTAACTTCAAAATTCTTTAAAGATACAATGGGAACATGCTGCCATGAGAGCCCAAAGCACACTGAATGGATGCTGCACTTTTCACATGTCCAGGCATCCCAAATCACACATTAGTGCCTGTGGCCAGCTATGACCCACACATGCATGGATTCCACCACCCTCCTGACGCCATGAGACGAGTCAATGGGCTGTCCGACGTGAGCCGCTACGGATGCTCAGCTCACCACAGGGGAGAAGGCAGTGCAGCCGGCTGACCCTGGACTGGAGCCTCTGGAAACACCAGCTAAAGCTATTCTTCTTTCCTCGCTGCAGGAGGAGGGATGCACAGCTGAGGAGGGAAGATACAGCTTGATGTTAGAACTGCCGGTCAAACAGTCAGTGGCATTAGAATGCCCATGCACTCACTCCTAATCCACGGATTCTTGAGTCCCCAGACATCCCATCTACTGTCCTTGCCACGTGCTCCCAAGTGTGGGAGAGTGGATTCCCACACTGGCTTTAGACGATGCAGCTGGGCCTATCAGGAAGCAAGTGACTGACTGCTCTTTCAGTTCCCTTCTGAACCCTTCTGGGGCCTGTTACATAATCACACCTTTTGTTACTCAGTATCCCTTTGAAACAAGGTCCCTTGCTCAGACCTCAGGTTAGGGCAGATTATCCCACACTTGTGTAATTGTGTGCACTTCTGTGCCACTGTGAAACTGCTTTCCGTTGTGGCAGTGACAAGGCTAAACTTCTCCTTTAAGTGAATTGATGATTAGAAGTAGGTCATTTAAGGATACTGGAGCAAACCCTGGCGGCTCGCGAGCGGGGGTGGGGGGTCATTACGGCAGCCCTTGCTAAGGTGGTTTCCAAGCCCTGTCATGTGGGGATATGTCCACCCACAGCTCTGTCTGTGCACCCCCACCATGCAGCTCCCAGCAGGACAGTGAAAGTGAGGCAAGTGTGGTCTCACTCAAGCTGGACACCAGAGCTTTTCTGGGTGAGAGACTGAACTTGCTCATGGTTTTTAATAATCACCCAATTAAATGCAACTGCTGAGATATATCCCAATTTAAAGTGTACAATAAAACCTGGAATGCAGCCCTGGGAGTGTGGAGCAATTTCTGAAAAGTAGACAGTAGGGAAATTGCTGAGCTAGGTTTTTCCTTTCCAAAGACACACACATACACGCACACCTCCAGTGTATAATGAATGCATGCATCATTTCCATACACCCTTTCCACATACAGACATCCAGCCTGCACCCGAGACACACTGGAGAGAGGAGCTTGACACTTCTTTTGGCTTGAATATGAAATGTCCTCTTCAGACTTAGGTGCTGAACACCTGGTCTCCAGTGCTGGTGGTGTTTGAGAAAATTCTGGAAATGTTACGAGGTGAGGGCCTAACTGAAGGAAGTAGGCCACTGCGGGTAGCCCTTTGCAGGTACCTGGTCTAAGCCTTCCTCACTCTGGGGTGACCTTTTGCAGGCACCTGGTTTATGCCTTCCTCACTCTGGGGCTGTCTTCCTCTACATGCTCTGCCTTACCCAGGCCCAGAACCAAAGAAGCCAAGGACTATGGGTTGAATCCTCTGAACCAATGAGAAAAGGGAACATTCTCCCTTCCGGTTGTTTCTATTAGTATCATCTGTCACAATGCCCAGGCTGTTCTGCCACTCGGCTGAGGAAATGGGTGTTGGTGACAGATACATTCCATGTGTGCACGAGAGAGATGCTCCCAGCACCCAGTCACTGCACAGTCCCAGTTCTAAACTTCAAATGAGCACAATCATTTGGAAACATCACCCATGTATGCTACTCATGAGATGATCACTGTGCCATATGGGTTCACAAGGCAATGTGAGTAAAGGAATAAGAATGGGAAGAGTAAACCTAGGTCAAACACAACAGAGCCAAAGGATACAATAAATGAATTTAAAACCCAATACATGATCTGGGAGGTTAGAACATGCCCGCAGACATGGGGTTACAATGTAGTGTACACACACCACAAATACCAATACCCCCACACCACACTCACAGGTATTCCCCCCCCCACTACAAATGCATAACTTCTGTAGATCAATAGGGCAAACAGCCGAATAGAAAAATGGGCAAAGTGTTTGAACAGCTACAGCATAGGAAGGAAACACCAGCAGCCAATAAACATGAAAAGTGGTTCAATCTCCTTAGTAATAAAAGAAATGTATACTAAAGCAATGAGATGCTGTCTGGCACCGAATAAAGGAATCGACATTTTAGCGTCTAGTAACATTAAGAGTTGGTGAGGATGCAGGGAACCAGGTGGGGAAATAGATGGAAACCTCCCTTTTGGAGAGAAGTTTAACATAGCTGTCACTTTCTTGTGTTAGGTAAGACATGCTTATTATACAATCAGCAATTCCACTGGTGAGTACACACCTAGAGAAACACTCACGTGCCCAAGGAAGTCACAGACTTCAGGGGTTCCCAAGAGCCGAAAACTGGGAGAGCAAATGCCCTGGAGTGGGAGAAAAGCTAAGCACACTACAGCAAGGCACATCCTAAGAATGATCACAATGAAGTGATCTGGGCAGACTCTCATGGGAGGAATGAAGGAAGTCGGGTGCAGAAAGACCCAGAGTGCTCAGATAAAGAGGCGAGAACCTCTTAAGAACAGTTCTATCTGGTTGCCATTGATTTTCACACTGTGCCTGAATGTATGAAAGGTGTCTGAGGACGCAGCCACTGACCACTGAAAGGGGGAAGGATAGTGGAGACAGGAGAGGAATAGGAATTTGTCTTGGGGAGGAGCCTAAGCGACTAAGTTCTCTGTAATGTTTCAGCTCTTTTTCAAAGGGTTGGTATTTATGTATTACTGAACAATTGAAACCACACACCAGAGAGCTGAAGGGAACAACACAGGCACTCTAAGAAGGGCAGAAAGAAGGACAGAGAGTGCCCAGTGCCCAGGGTCTGTCTATGACCTCATCGAACTCCTAAGAACAATGACTGTCCGGAAGCCATCTTTGGAAGGGTGCTGGCATGGGACTCCCCTCTGCACAGTCCTTGGCAACTCTGCAGGGCTCACAGGCATCCCTCTCTGTCCTCCCCCGACTTCTAGGGGTGAGGAGGGGGGCGTGCCTACCTCTCTCCACCTCACAGGACTCAAGCTGAAGCTTGGTGGTTGGGAGGGAACTCCCAGGAAGATACACAATGGGTAAACGACTCTTTATCTTCTTCTGATTAAATTGTTACATCCATGTTAGCAGCCAAAATAAAGTCCCCAAATGTAGTCTCAGGGTAGTCATATTGCAAAACAATATGAAATAGCAGTAACTCTCCTTTCTTAAGGCAGAGATCTGAAACCTACACTTTACATCAGGAGTTCCAACTTGCTAAAATGCACAGCGTTAAGAGCAGATTTTCTTCCTAAATGCCTTGAAATTCATGTCCTTTTTAATTGCCCAGAATTCATGTCACTTGTGTGAAAAAGCTATAAACATACACAATCATAAAAACACACTTAGACATCATGCACAAAAATCAATGGCGTATTATTGTAGTTTATTATTCCTTGTGGAGTTCACGCTGGTCTTCCTCCTTTGATATTTATTTATAAGGAAGAAGCGAAAGAGCATAAATGTCACACTTGGGACAACACTAATGTTAGAGCTGAACGGAATACAGACAGCAGCTGCCTTAATTTAAGAAAGCATAGCAGTCTCTGTGAATCAGCCTCCCATAATGGAGGACAAAGCTGAAGGTCACTGTATTATTCATTTAAAAAGACACTGATAAGAATGAAAATTGAGGTTCTTGAGATCTGAAGTACTGTTAACTTGCTTAAGTGACTAGTTCCTTCATGACTGGGTATGACAAGACAGCCGGGCCGGGGGTGGGGATAATAAATACTGTAAGAAAGAATACAGGCCCTGCCCCCAGGCTTTGTTATTTTTCTCTCTTCGGGACGGTCTTCTCAACTTTACCGCTTTTACGGAAAATTAGCCGTGGCCTTCCCTTTAACAGAAAGACCTCATTTACCCAGGACTGTAAAGAGGTGTCAGGAAGTCCCTCTGGGGAAGCATCCCACACACCCACACACTAATGGCTGCGGTCCTGTTAGTTCAAAGACGGTGAGTGAACAGGACGCACAGCTTGACACAGGCAGAGAACAGGGCTGTATCCCGCTCACACAGGCGGGCAGAGAACAGGGCTGTATTCCGCCCACGCAGGCAGAGAACTGGGCTGTATCCTGTCCACGCAGGCAGAGAACTGGGCTGTATTCCGCCCACGCAGGCAGAGAACTGGGCTGTATTCCGCCCACGCAGGCAGAGGACAGGGCTGTATCCCGTCCACACAGGCAGAGAACAGGGCTGTATCCCGTCCACACAGGCAGAGAACAGGGCTGTATCCCGTCCACACAGGCAGAGAACAGGGCTGTATCCCGCCCACACGGGCAGAGAACAGGGCCCACCCAGGCAGCCAGCGCCAATGGCAGGCCCCCTCTGCCCTGCTCCTGACTCCTTTACACGCTAGGCCTCCAAGCCGATGTTTGGCAGGCCAGGTGGATTTTGTGGTGCGGGGAAACAGTGAATGGTTGTCTCATGAGCAATGCTTTCAGCTCAGCCGCCAGTACACAGGAGCCGAGCTGGGGGAAAGGTGTGCTTGCTCTAGAATGATGATCAAGACAAGGATGACGTGGTTTGGGCCCTGTCGTAGGTGTGCGGGTCTTTGTTCTAAAGGAGCTGTGATGGTCAAGGTCATGCTGGGGAAGCCTCCATTGCCACCATTCTCCTTTTGTATTACTTCAGATGTTGACGATGGCTTTTCCCTTATGCTGAAAAAATGGAAGTGGAAGTTGGGAGGAGGGTTCCCTGACTCTTGACTCTTCTTGCCCTGTGCCCGACTGAGATGGCACATGCAAGGCTCCAGGTTACCCTCCAGCCAGGAACGTGCCAAACAAATGACAAGATGCTTGGTAAAGCTGAGGGGCCCCTTTCTTTGTCACAACTGTTAGTGAGGCTGGAGTAAAAGGAACCTTTGCCCACTCCTACGGTGTGAATGTGAATTAGTACAGCTAGTATGGAAAGCAACACTGAGCAACCCAGCAACTCCCATTTCCTTGTTAAGGAATGGAAATCAGTCCATTGAAAAGACATTCATTCACACCCCCATGTCCACTGTAGCACTGTCCACAAGAACCAAAGGTACAGAAGCAACTGTATCCATTAACAAGTGAGCGCACACATACACTAGACTAAACCCAGCCTTTAAAGGAGGAAACCATGCCATTTGTGACCGAAAGGATGGACCTAGAGGATACTGTGTCACGCGGAATAGACCAAGCACAGAAGAGCAAGCACTGTATGATTTACTCATGTGCAACTGAAAACTGAACTCAGAAGTAGAGCAAACTGGTGGGAGCCCGAGGCCAGGGTGCTGGCGGGAAGACAAAGGGGAGGAAGGACCGAGCACAAGGTACTGAATTTCAGCAAGGAGGAATGCTTTCAGTCTTGTTGCACAGAATAAGAACTGAAATGACAGGGCAGGGTATATTTGAAAGCTGATAAAAATGGATCTGAAATATTTTTAAACCATAAAAAATAAGCAAGGAGGTAATTCATTTGTTCCTGTGGTCTAATTACATAGTATCACAAATATATTAGATATACAACTATTAGCTGTCAGTTAAGAAACAAAAAGAAAAGAATGGCCACCAATCTGAGGCTAAGTGCGTACACTGCCTGGGCTTCCACAGAGCTAGTAGACCAGAGGGAGAAGTGGAGCCAAACACATCTTACTCAGCTAGCAGTACAATACAACCACACGTGTGAAGGGCCATGCATCTGAGATATCTCTCTCTCTCTCTCTCTCTCTCTCTCTCTCTCCACACACACAGACAGACAGAGAGACAGACAGACAGACAGACACACACACACACTCGCTCCTTCCCCAGGGTTTTTCTTCATTTTCCATTTACTGTGTTTGAAAGCATTGAGCTTGGGTGGCTGGAAATGTGCAGTGGGGACCTATCTGTGAAAGACAGCCATGTATGGTCAGCTATACCCAGCAATGCTGACTCTCCCCAATCACTGATGGCTTAAAAGGACACTTAGTGATGGTAGCTGCACCTTAGCTAAAATACACTTTCTGGAGAGCTCTGTTTGTTTCTTTTCAATCATGAGGCTCGGAAGACACCAGCTGGGCAGACACTATTGACTCTGTGTGCTGCCTCTGTACTGGGGTCCTGTTAGGATGCTCTGAGGAGTCACGGTTCCTTCAACTGCTGGAGCAATCCCACGAGGGCTGCACTATCACTGCCCATCGTACAGAGAAGAAAACCAACCAACAAGTTCAATGGCTTGCCTCTTTCCACTCTGCAGGCTGCAGAGTGGGGTTCAAGATTGGTGAAGTAACTCTGGTCTGCTCTAATTTCACTCTGAAGAGAGATGGTATTTAGAATACTTTTAAAAGTGTAATTATAGACACCAGATCCCAATAACTTAAAAAAAAAAGTCAAGAGGAGAGCCACGAACAAACAACCACAAAGAGCAGGCAATGAAAACCAAAATCAATTCCTGCTTTAAAATCTATTGTAAGGCTTTTTCCACTGTCAACATTTTATTATTTGATATCAAAAAATCATTACCTCCACAGCACATCTCACAAAATATGACATAAAATGAACTTTGTTCCTTAAGGAAATGCTATAAATATGCACAAGGAAAGTGTTCCTTTAGAAATGGCAATCAACCAATAAATCAGGAAGTCATACATTAGTTCCATCTCTTCTAGAAGATTCCATAAGACTTGTAATCAGTTCAACAAGAATGAGAGATGTCTTAAGAGGCCACCATGAAATTCTAAAATACAAAACTTCACCATGACAAAATAACTCACAAAAAGGTTAAAAGTCAGCTGCAAGAGGGAGTCAACATTTGTCACAGAGCTGGTGAACAAAAGGGCTGGCCATAGATTATACTGAACCCCACAAATCAATCACATAGACCACTCGGTACACAAAGGAGTGTTCATATATTTAAGAATTTCACAAAATCTGAAAACCCAGGTGTCCTGCTGCTCAATAAAGAACAATGAACCTCATTAATAATTAGGGGAACATAAACAGAAATCATGTCACCTATTTCAGAGAGGTCAGTATTTACAGTTGGCCAGTAGGAGCTGTTGGGGTTGGTGCAAGGCAGGGTGAAGGCTTCATACACTCATTGGTGAGTGTCTAAACGGCACATAACCGGGAATGTTTGTTAGTACCCAGTATTACAGAAGATGATCACGTTCTGTGCCCTAAAGTTATCTTTTCAGATAGGTATCTGTTTATTTATTTATTTATTTATTTATTTTTGGTTTTTCGAGACAGGGTTTCTCTGTGAAGCTTTGTGCCTTTCCTGGAACTCACTTGGTAGCCCAGGCCGGCCTCAAACTCACAGAGATCCGCCTGGCAGATAGGTATGTGCTGGAGGATATGGTCCCTTATCATAATTAGAAGTACAAAAAAACTGGGCACACTCTAAATATTCATTACAAAGGAGTGAATAATTAAATGTGGCATATTCATGTAGAGCTCAGAAATGAATGGAAACATAAAAAACAAAAATAGTGTTGCCATTCACACAAATAAAGACATCATCTTTTTTATTTCTTTTTCTTCTTTTCTTTTCTTTTTCTTTTCTTTTTTTTTTGAGACAGGGTCTCCCTTAGCTCAGGCTGGCCTCGAACTTGTAAGCAGCCAAGGATGATTTTGAACTCCCAGTTCTCCTACCTTCCAAGTGCTGGTTTTACAGGCTTGCACCATCAAGCCCCATTCACTGTATGTTTCTTAGCAAATGCATATACACTTGCAAGAATTATTTAGAAAACGCTAGAAGCATATACTCCAAGTTCACAATACTGCCTGCTTCTCAGGAATAAAGGAAGAGGTTGTGTTTGGAGGCACATGCAGAGGACAGTGGTCTTAATAATGTGCTTTTTTATAAAAAGAAAAAAATGTATTCATTATCACTTGTATTATATATATACACATATATGTATGTATATATACATATTTTCTATATACATAAGGAAGAATATACCAATGGTTAATTCTGGGTGTTGAGAATTTGTCTTACTGGTCTTTCCCCTTATTTAAAAAAATAAATTATATATACATATATTTCAATTTCTAAAATAAAAAAGAAATTAATTTAAAAATCAATAAAAATGTAACTTGATTTTCAGCAGAGCCTCCATGCCATGCTCTAGCTCTGATGACGAAACAATTTTTATTTTACACAATTATGCTCTTAAAAAAGGACAAACTGAAGTCAGAACACTTTGTGCCTTCATTTCTTCTGACACAAAAGAGCATCCGTAAGTGGCAGCAGTCTTCCAGTGTGTCCTTGTTTGAGATAGAGCCGTGTACTTCCTGAGTTATGGATGACACTGTTGGAGGACTGACTCTAAGCCCATGGGTTCTAGCATTTCTTAAAATCCTGGGAACAGGTTGTACCTTTGGGTTTAAATGACAACAACTGTAGCAAAGACTTGAATAACTCTTTGCCACTCTGCCAGTCATGTCTGCAAAGCTCCGATGTAGCAGCCGTGTGTCTGTCCTTGTTTAAACATCGTTAGTTAAGACTCCAGTAATTAAATGTAATTAAAGTGGAATCGAGGGCGACTAGCCTCATGTCAAGTGCGCAATAGGCATTTGTGGTAGAGGTACCGAGCTGATCACCTCCTGAAGTCCTGCACAGCACTGGGTTAAAGCCTGGCTCCTACAAATGAACTCCATGGGACCCTGGCTCCAGCTGTGTCACTTAGGAAATATTTAGTCATAGGCAATTAAAAATAACCTGTTTAAGCTTTGTTGGTTTAATTCTAAAATAAGAAAACTATGCCACCCTTGCTGAGTTGTTGTATGGATATGATTTAATGAGTCCCTGTAGAGCTCATATTAACACAGTGAACAACAACTAACCATTACTATTACCTTTCGGTTGTCTGACAGTGAACAACAACTAACCATTACTATTGCCTTTTGGTTGTCTGATTGATGGCAATCAAGGGCCACTAGCCCTTGGTATTGCTTATTACTTCCAGAACCACTGGACATAGAGGAGGAACGATGGCATGTTCTGGTGGATGGGAAGAGAGCCTTATTCTCCTGTGGTCTCTGAATGATCATGGAACACTGGCTCATGGTTTACTCATTCTTTTTCCATTGAAGTTCAGAAAGTTTTCACTCATTCACTCCCTACTTAAGAAGCACCTATTCTATGGCTTCAATTCATTCACTCCATAGTTAAGGAGCACCTATTCTGTGGTTTCCACTCATTCACTCTATACTTAAGGAGCACCTATTCTGTGGCTTCCACTCATTCACTCTATACTTAAGGAGCACCTATTCTGTGGCTTCCACTCATTCATTCCATACTTAAGGAGCACCTATTCTGTGGCTTCCACTCATTCATTCCATACTTAAGGAGCACCTATTCTGTGGCTTCCACTCATTCACTCCATACTTAAGGAGCACCTATTGTGTAGGCAGTGGGGACACATTAGTGAACTAATGTGGTAAGGGTCCTTACCTTTGAGGAAATCTCACCCTAGTACAGAACACCAATGTATCTAGAGTAAGTTTCCCAGACCAGATGGGAGGTAAGAATGGAAATAGATGGCTGTGGAGGAGCAGGAAAGGTAACGCTCCCTGAGAAGGTGCCTGTGAGCTAGACTTGAAGGAGGTGAGTGGGAACTGAAAATTCTAGAAAGAAGTTCATGGTAGGCAGCAGGAAGGCCCTGAAGCGAACAGCCATGGGCTGGAGTGTAGTGGAAGAGGAAGAAGGTAGGAGAGTGCTTAAAGATGGGGGAGCCGGAAGCCAGTGGGGACAGACCTGGGCCCTGGGAAAGACTTGGCCCTGACATCAGAAAACGGGATTTGGGGGGCCTTTTGAGGGGAGGAGTGATGTAAGTTGACTTAGTCTGAAGGGCAGTGGTAGCTGCGGAGCGGAGAACACCCCAGGAAGGTCCAAGGGCAGATGGCCGGCAGGGCGAGAAGGCATTGCAGTAACCCCAAGGCACACCATGTGTGTGAGAGGACACCACGGCGGAGGCGTGAGAAACCATAGGCCTCATCTTACGACGCTGGCTTGTTTGTTGTTTTTTGAGACAGGTCTCCTTGTAGCCCAGGCTATCCTGGAACTGATGATCCTCCTGCCTCAGCTTCTCAAGTAAATCCTGGGATTATAGGCCTATGCACCAAGCCTGCTAGGCCTTGGGTTTTAGAGTTATATCTTGACAGATCAGATGGGACATATGATAGACGAGTCAGAATCTGCAGATAGCTTTTTGCCTTAGACAAAGTCTCACCATGAAGCCCAGGCTAGCCTAGAATTCACTTTCTTCTTGTGTCAGCCTCTTGGGTGGTAGGATTATAGGCGTGTGCCACCATGCCCAGACCTGCAAAACCCCGTAAACTTGTTTGCTCTATTTGGCGCCTTGAAACAGAGGCCTACATCACAAATGTGCACTTGCCAACTGTAAAAAACCGTGTGTGCAAGTATGTGTGCGTGGGTGCTGGAGGTGCCAGCGGACATCCTCTTCATTCCTCTACCTTAATGACTTGAGACAGGCTCTTTCACTGAACCTTGAGTTCTCCATTTTGATGCCAGGCTAACTGGCACCCCGGCAGCCCTCAGATATCCTCTACGGGCCCCTGCCACCAGCACTGACGTCTTATTGGCTCTTGAGTGTATCTCCCACTTTTAAAGCTGGTACTAGGCATCCCAACTCAGAGCCTCATGGTTGCACTGCATGGATGTTTACTCACTGAGCCATACCTAGGCCCGACTGCCACATTTTATTAAGTAAAAACAAAGCTTTCTAGATGTGCTTCTTTATCAAGGAAAAAGAGGCACACAAACACGTTCTCACGTAGAAGGGGTAAGTCACTTTTTTTTTTTTTAAGACAGGGTCTCATGTAACCCAGACTAGCCTCAAAAGTAGCCCAGGCTGACCTGGAACTCTTGATCCTCCTGCCTCTGCCTTCTGGGTGTTGGGATTATAAGCACCCGTGTGATTACACTCCTAGTGCGCATCACCAGACCTGGCACAAGAAGGAAAAGAATAAATCACATTTTTAAATCATTATTTATAGGAAGAGGATAAGGGAGGAATGTTAGACCTCAGTATATCATCAGTACTTTGCTTATAGATTTGACTTTGCAATCATGCAGATACTCTGGTATTTATAAAGCACTACAAAGCTGGAAAAAACTATTAAAATTGTAAAGCAAAATGAAAGGACTGAACCTCACATGTAAATAGTTGGTGGTCTGGCCACACACAGCCTGCTGTAGGGGATACCTGAAAACCAAGAAAAAGGGCCAACTTATTCACTAGTCTCGCTGTTGACCAGTCTGTATGTGATGACCCTGAGGCTCTGAGCAGTGCAAAGTACAGCCAATTTGTAAGGACACTGGCATGCCTTGGAACCAGGGTTTTCAGCCCAGGAGAGGGAGGTAAGGGTAAGGTAAGCCAGGTAAAAATACCGCTATGCTGAATTCGAGTAGGTGTAGAATTGGTTAATTGGTTAACCCTTTTATTTCACATTTTCTAACTTTATTCACTGTAAATAACAACCACTTCCTTTACTCCCAAGACTGTGGTCACTAAAATAACATTCCTACTGAAGGATGAGGTCTGGGGCTAAGGAGGTAGTTCAGTAGTTAAGTGCACTCCCTGTTCTTGTAGAGAATGAGAATTCCATTCCCTGCACAGCCACCTGAAACTCTAGCTCCAAGGCATCCATGTCCTCTTCTGACTTCCATGGGAACATGCACACACACACACACACACACACACACACACACACACACACACACACACACACACACCTTTAAAAAATGTAAGGTCTGAGGCAAAATATGTCCCTTGCCACACATCAAGGATCTTTGGTGTATGTGATAGGGTCTCGTGTATCCCAGGTTGGCCTTCAACTTGGTATGTAGCTAAGGATGATCCTGGCTCCTCCACACGGGCATGCGCCACCATTCTTGTTTATGTGATCAGACCCAGGGTCCGCACATGCTAAGCAAGCACTCTACAAACTGAGCTCCATCTCTAGCGAAGCAGCTTTCAGCAGGAATTACTGTCTTGCAGAAAGTACTCAAGCTGATGTGTTTTGACTTCCAATAGCTAGAGACATAATTTAATCAGAAGTAAATGTTGCCAATACCTAAAAATATTATACATAACCTTGATACAAGTAACAATAAAACAAAAGTGAACACATTCTTTCATCACTTTTGAAAGATACCAGGAAAGAACTCATTACTTGGCAAACCAGTTTGTAAAAGGAAATAAAAGCACATTCCCCAGGGTTGACTTCACCCGACAGTCGCTGAAAAGGTGAAAAGGGGAATGCTCTCTACAGAACACTATAGCTAATAAATGAGCAGAAAACTGATAAGGGAGTATGACCATTTTCACAACTCCTAAAAAATAGGTGGATATATTATTATGAAAATAGAGACTGTAGGACATTGCAAACTATTTTTGTTTATTGTTTGTTATTTCTTTATTCAGACAGGGTCTTGTCTGTAGCCCAGGTTGGTCAAACTCTCCATCCTTCCGCCTCAGCCTCCTGTGTGTTGGGCTGGTAGCCACACCCATCTCCAGACAAATCGTGAGAAGGAGGTATAGAACCTTTAAGAAACAATCTTGCTGCCCCTTTCCCAAAGGAACAACAAAATCTGAATCTCCAACAGAGTCGATTCAGAGGAAACAGAGACACAAGGATGGGACCAGGGACATGCCACACATCCCCAGTGGCAGAGAACAACCAGACTGGACAGGGGACAGGGAGAGTGACTTAGGAAACGTGGTCACTAATGTACAGGCCAATCTGGAGGACACTGAGCTGAGAGGTGCCCCAGGGATGCTGAGTCATGTGCAGCGCCCACCCCAGTGATGCTGAGTCATGCTCAGGTTTCCCCCAGTGCCTTCTCAGATAATGCTTTAAGAAATGACTTCAAGATGATGGTTTCTGTTTTCTGTGGTCCTGAGGTTGAGCCCAGTGCCTCTTGCTAGGTGAGCACCCCATCTTGAGCTAAACTTCAGCCCTTGTCTACTTTTCTTCTTGAGACAGGGTCTTGCTAAGTTGCCCTGGCTAACTCTGAACTTACTCTATAGTCCAAGTAAATCTTGAACTTGCAATCTTCCTGCCTCAGCTTCCTGGGCAGCTGGAATTATAGGCCCGTGCCACCTGGCATGGCTTGATTTTTTTACGAGTTTTTTTTTTTTTTTTTTTGGTAGAAAGCTAAAGACTAGAATATTTACAGATGAAATTATAAACTGGGGCAAGGTACACAGTGAGGAAAGAGCCATGTGTATTTGAACTAGCTGCTGGGAAATGCAGGCTGAGGTGTGCAAGTGGAAGCTGGACATTTGAGAGAGGCTGAGTAGGGGATACACCTGACAGAAATGTACATTTATGTACAAAATGCATTTAAAGGTAGGATTCACCAAATTTCACAACAAAACAGTAACAAAAAACCATCTTACATAGTGTGATACTTAATCCTCATTGTCAGCCTGACTGAATTCAGCAATACCCCAAAAATACCCCTGGAGGTGTCGTGAGGATGTTGCCAGAAAAGTTTAACTGAGCAGTGGGTGTCACCCTGAGTGTGGGTGACACTGTTCCACAGTCTCGAGCCCCAGACTGAAAGGGAGAGAGAATGGACACTGGCGTTCATCTCTCTTGGCTTCTTGACTGTGGATGCAATGTGAGCAGCTGCCTCATGGTCCTTCCGCCATGACTTCTCCATGACAGGCTGCCTTCAAACCTAAGCCCAAATGTTAGACCATCCTTAGATTGTCTTTGTCAGGTATTTTGTTACAGCAGGGTAACTGATACAGGTAATAAATGTGGAGACACTCAAATAAACTTAAAAGCAGCTCATATAGCCTTTTAACTAACTTTATCCCTGCATTAAAACATTTTATCATACATTTGTAAAATGTTGACACAATGGTGAATAAAATATATCTAAGTATAATGGGTCCGGTTCCTGCCGTCACGGATCCCAGTCTAGTAGGGAAGACAGACATTAGACAAATGCTGCAAAACAGCTGTTCTGGTGCCAGCTGGGCAGTCCTGGGAGAGGTGTGAGACGAAGCGGGCTACAGACTAGCCCTCAGGGAAGCTGCACTCTGGAAGCACCAAGTACAGCCAACAGAGCTTCTTCTAAGTGAAGAGGGATGGAAAGAGGTCATAATACTTTCTTACAGTGGAGAGGAGGGTTAGGATCATGTAAGGAGTGCTAAAAACTCAGCCTAATGGAATACTGGTGTCCTCACAGAGGGTTAGGGTCTTGAAAGAGCACTAAGTAAACTCAGCTCAGTGGCTACTTTCCTTGCTTGCCTGCAGTGAGTCTGCTGAGCCTGGGAGCCCAGAGTCTGCCCATCTCCTGTGCTGTGACCAGTGATCGGGCCACAAGGAGGGGCAGTGACATTGTGTGAAGAGGACCAACATGGCCCAAGCTGGTCCTACTGCAGGGTGAAGTACATGAGGAGCTTCTGAAGTTTGGTAAACCCACGTGGGAATCTCCATATGCGTGGGATGATTCTGGAAAAATGTGGTTCTTATGTTCTGGGTAAGTGTCAACCACACTTATTTCTTGGACACATCCTTCTAACAAACAATATATAAGCAACTGATGTCTACAAATGCTATGACAGAAGCCACGCTAGAAATTTTAAATATTCAGTACCAGTAGATCCTTTCATCTAAATGCTTTCTAACATAATAAACCAAATTCCTACGTTGGCAAGAGAATTCCTATGTTGGCAAGAGAGCTGTATATGTATAATTAACACTTAAGGGGACAGAAGCTGCTCAAGAACGAGGTCCTTGGAGGTGGCTGCCATGGGACACAGCCCAGGCTTGCACTTTATAAATAGTGTCTGTTTTCAGTGAGATGCAGCTTCTGCTCTGCCAGCTGGCCCCAAAGCTGGCCTGGACTTTGCAAGAGCAGCGGAGTACAGACTGTTTCAAGATCCCCTCCTCAGTCTGGGTGTGGTAGCTATGCTTGCAATCCTAGCAGAGTGGGAGGCTGAGGCGGGAGGCAGGAAGATGGTGAATTCTAGGCCAGCCTGGACAGAACAGTGAGATGTCTCAAAAAATGCAAGCAGCAGATACACACGGAGGCACACACCTATAATGCCAGCACTCATGGATCTGAGGCAAAAGAATCACAAGTTCAAGGACAACCTCTGATACATATCAAGACCCCATCTCAAAAATTAAAAAAAAAAAATGGAGAGAGCACACACCTCAGCACCACTGGGACACAGTGTCATAGCATGTGATCACATGGATCAAAGCATCTTTTTTCTGCCCACTACTAATGTTGTAGGGGTGAAGCAGGGGTGGGAGTGGGCACACTCTTTTGCTCTTGGCACATTTTTTTTTATTATCTGCTATTTCAAAGTAAGAATTATATTAATGTCATTTTAAATAGGAAAAACAAAAACTCTTTTATCTAGATTTTCAAGTGACACTGTATTTCTACTAGTTTATGGGAGAACAGCTGGTGTCCCTCCTCTGTGAAGAACGCATTGTGCTCCTGAAGGAAATGGTGAATGGGGACCAAGCATTCCTCTCTAGAGCACAAGTAACTAAGCACTTCCAAAGGACTCAGTTACGGTGCGCGAGTCACTGGGTCCTTTGTGGGCCGTATACTTCTGTGATGACACAGGGCTTGTTTAATGACTATTCTTGTATCTGCCCCCTTTAAAAGGCTAGCAGTTAACAAGGAGGGGCAGAGTGTCAGCAGGAGGCCCCATGGGTCGGACCAGATGGAGAGGGAATTTCTGCACCAAGATTTGAGAGATTCTTGACACCATGTCTGCACAGGCCACACAGCTCACCCTTTTTCACAATCCTGGGAAAAGAAAAAGAAGTCCTGGCTGGTATTTGCTAACCTTTAATAGTACAGGTTGTTGAGCGATACACTAGAATGTTCTAAATAGCAAATGGAGGGAATACAATAGGTCCTTAAATGCAGCATCAGAACACTTGAAGAGCGCTGATCTTGCGGGCTGGGGAACTGAAAATGTAAAGCAACACCCCAAAGGAGACACTGAATGAAAGAAAGAGAAACGGGGCTGGAGAGATGGCTCAGAGGTTAAGAGCACTGACTGCTTTTCCAGAGGTCCTGAGTTCAATTCCCAGCAACCACGTGGTGGCTCACAACCATCTGTAATGAGATCTGGTGCCCTCTTCTGGCCTGCAGTCACATATGCTGTATACATAATAAATAAATAAATAAATAAATAAATAAATAAATAAATAAATAAATAAATAAATAGAAAGAAAGAAAGAAAGAAAGAAAGAAAGAAAGAAAGAAAGAAAAAGAAAGAAAGAAAGAGAAACCAACAAGCCTCGTGTAGCATGTCTGTCTTTGTTTCAGTCTCCTGGTGGTTGTTCCCTTTGGTGGCATGCTTGGTACCTCAATCCGGGTCAGTCGGGTGGCCAGCACGGGCTCACAGGCCTTTGGGCCTCCAGGAGGGGTTGGGCCCACAGCAGCCTCACAGGAAATGAAGGAAAGCCAGCATACCCACTCCTTTTGTCTCCACTCTGGGGGTTGCTTGGGGACTGTGCCCCCTTAACACAGTCCCTTCCACACACCACTGCAGCCCATGTCCAGATCTGGGAGTCAGGATTTCTCTTGAAATCCTTGTCTCTTGAGGCTTGTGGTCAGAGCCTCCACAGTGGTCACTCTGAAGTGGTGCCCGTCTGTCATAGTCTTCCATGGTCTACATGTCCTTAGCTAACATCACCTTTATTTAAGTTCCCCCTTGTCCACCATTTAACACCATTTAACTCTTGTTTTTTCTCTGCTAAGTTCTAGAATTTGTTAAAAGGAGCTCTTCATTAGGGCTTAGGTATCTGAAAGGAAGTTCCAGTAGACAAGTGGCATTCTTTCTCTCTCTCTGGAGACAGTGTCACTCTGTAGCTTAGCCCTTCCAGGTGTGGGGACTACGGGTGTTGTCCCACTGCATATGGTAGCACCATTCTCTTTGCACCCTCTCTTACTCATTTCCTCCAAGGATGGCCCAGCATCTGAACTGATCACAGTCTAAGGACCTCCCTCCCTCGTAGGTATTGATGGGAAGTGGAGACTAACAATCCCACGGAAACCAGAGGTCCATTCTCCCATTTTCTTGCAGCTTGGGCTCAAACATGAGCCAGGCTCAACCATCAGATAGCCTGAGTCTTGGCACGATTGTAGGGAGGTGAGAAGCCCAGGTTGACTGAGGTTTGCCGACAACAAGGTAGCCCATGTCAGTGTCCAGAGGGAGTGACAGATTCAAGTGTCAGGCTCATGAGTCAATGGCAGAATATGACCCAGTTGTGGGCAAAGTTGGTCCTCTGAAGAGATTTCCTGCTTGGCTCCTTCCTCTGGGATACCAAAGCCTCCTTCCCTTTCCAGTTCAAATAAGCCACAGCTGTTATATAGTTAGGAGCTAAGACCAGTGATATAATGAGCAAGCCTAGAGTCTGATTTCCCAAATACTGCAGCTAAAGATTAAGCCAGTTGTTTGAGCTTCTCTTGCATCTTCAGTTACTATACTAGGTGCTACGAAGCTATGCAAGATGTCAAGTCAACAGCTCTAACCAACATGGTAAACATTCTGATGGGTCTCGGCATTGGGAGTTCAGACACAGATATGCTCAGTGATGTAGGAATGTTTGGAATATTCCGGAGAGGCAGTGATCCGGGCAGAGGGAAGGCAAAGGTGGGACTATGCCAGGACATCCCAAGAATGAAGGTGGCTTTGGAGGGACAGGAAAGTGGAGGGCTCTGGAGGGGAGGTGGTGCCAAGACCTCACCAGAGCCCAGGCAGCCACTGACCAGGCTCAGAGAACAGACTTTAAAGTGGAGGTGAGAAACGGGCTGGGTTTCCTGAAGGGCTATGGCCACAGTGGAGGCCAGAGAACTGAGATGTGAAGCCCAGGTCTTAGATGAGGAAGAGTATTGTGTCTTGCTGAGGGTAGGGTGATGCAGGATCTCAAGGTTCTCTGAAGTTCTGGCATGAAGTGTGTGTGTATAGCAATGTCAGGAACACAGAAAGGAATACCGAGCAATTTGGATAGGAGGGAAAAGGAGGCTGACTTCAGGCTCACCCAGGTCCTTTCTAATGCCAGGGAAGTACTAAGGCACTCAGTTGTTGAAGCTGGTATTTGTCTCTGACCACTGCTCCACTCAGAATCAAAGCTTAAGTCCTTTTAAACCATGCCTGCCATTTACAGGTCATTTTATGTACACTGGGTTTATCACAGCCCCAAACTGTATGGTCATCTTGCATGTGTCTAGGTTGGCAGCTAGGAATGTGGTAGCTAGGCTCTTTAGGTGATCTTCACACTAAACTTTTAATGGGAAGGTTTCAACATGACTTGGTTTGGTTTGTCTATGTTACCCACACTTGGCCTCCCCAGAGACGCGTTTCTGGTCCTGAGTCTCATAGCCCTTTCCTTAGCCTACCTGTCTTTGACTCAATCCCATCCTTGGCCTTGACTTTTTCTGCCAAGCTTCATTCTCCTCTTCCTTCATGGTGATGAACACAGAACTAAAGGCTGCTGTATCTCCAGCTCTTTAAGCTCAATTCTGAAAGATGTGGTAAGCCACAGCTTCCCATGGATTCTTTTCACGTGAACTTGTAAACTTCAAGAACATATCTGGCTTGGTCTGTGAGACTGCTAAGCCTCATTCTCGAGAGCATTCACTTCTGTTGTAGTAGTGAAGATCTGGTTAGCTTTTTGTCAAGTATCTGATGACATTTTAAAACTCGGTTTCAAAAGTGCTATCACTATGTACTCAGCAGAAGGAAGCCCTAGACTTTCTCAGTAAATGACTTCAGGAAGTTCTCAACACAAAAAATAAGGCCATGCAGGAAATACCCTATGATGCTACTCATTTCTGAAAGGAAAATGACTGGCTACTTTACAGACATTTTCCGGATACCAAAAAACAAAAGCTTTACTCTTCCACACCTTGGGAAACAAGGTACGTAGTCCTTACTTTTGCTTCATTCTGCTTTTTATTTATTTATTTTTTGAGACAGTTTCTCACTACATATGCACAGGCTGGCCTCAAGTTCACAATCTCTTTGCCTTAGACTCTGAAGTAATGAGATGCTGGGATTACAGGTGTGCACTACCACATCTTTACTGATCATTTATAAAATAAGCGTGAATCTCTGCTAGACTAGGAGCTGCAAGGGCAGAAATCAGGTTCAAATCCACCTCTAAATTCAGAGCACCTGGCACAATGCAAGCCGGATGACTGGTTCAAATAAGTCAGTTGGATCAGTCACTGATCTGTGACAAGAGACAAAGGGAAGTCATCTCTGAGCTACCTGATTAGACAAGTGAAACTGTCTTGCCACTGGAGGCAGAGTTGATGACAACTGTCATGCATGGTGGACATTTCTCATTCATAGAGAAACTGTCCTATGATAAGCAACATACTCATCAAACCAACACTGTCTTGGAGGTTGTTCTGAAGTCATAGCCATGCTAGATGAGCAATAAATTATGAAGGCTGCATGTATGAATCAAAGTTACTGATGTTGGGAATCTTATGACAGTTAATCTGACACATATTTAATGGCATGCATAATCATAATTAGGCAGCACTGTAATCAGCATTAATAATAAGCACTTCACAGCAATGAGTGCAGACTCCTGTGTTTAGCCAAATGAACTACTGGTAGGTTTTCTTCCTTCTTAGGTGCTGGTTATTCCCAGCTACACCAACGCCTGTAATGATGGGTTGCTCAGGAGACATGAAGACTCTAATTCTTCCCAGTGTGTTGCTGCAGAAGTCCTCACTGAGGATGGTCTTGCACAGAAGGCTCTCTGCACTGCTCCTACCACCTCCACCCCCGGAGGAAGCACATGGGAGCTCATCTGTGGCCTTCAAACCTTGCTATCCATGGGCTCCTGCAACCCATCTCTAGTCTCTAGATCTTGTCTGAAAGACTTTAATGAAGTGAGCTTGATGATTCACTATAAGCACACTGGAACTGAGAGGAAATAACCCCTCCCAGCTGCTGGGAGCTTGTGGATAACTTCTTCATCCAGCCTTCATCTCAGACTCGCAGAGATCCTGAAGACTGCCTGCCTTCCAAATGCCCCCAAGACAGCTACCTTCTGAATGATGCATCTCTCCGTTCACTAGTGTCTCATGGCATCACCTCCCCCCACAAAAAACCTCATGAACTTGGATCCTTATCTCTTTTGGTTTCTGGGGACCAACATAAACTAGATGTTGATGATATCTGATGGAGGAACTGAAGGTCTCAGAGGTTTCCCAAGCATTTCTTAGGCATTTACCAGTGAATCTGAGGTCACTTACAGACATGTGTTAGATGTTTGGTCCCTAGCTGATGTCACTGGTTTGGTAGGTAGGAGATCGTTGGGGGTACATCTTTGTCTCTTCCTGTCTGTCATTTGTCAACATGATGTGATTGTTCCTCCATGCTGTCCGTGCCTGGCGGACTGAACCCTTTGAAGCTATGAACTAAGAAAATCTTTTCTCCTTTTAAGTTGTTTATGTCAAACATTTTGTCCCAGCAACTGAGAAAGTCAACTAATACATATCTCACAGGTGCTTCCTATTCCACATTCATGGTGTCTGTGATCACACACACTGACCAACTGCATGAGTCTGAGTGGGAGTGCCAGACAGTCACATCTGGGTTCTCTGCACAGCAGGTGGTTGCAGATGGCACAAGGGCTGTACTTTAAGTCTGTAGCTATTCCTGGGGACAGCCAGGTCATCATGCTACAGGACACAGGAAAAATGAGATTCAAGATGTGATCACTAGAAAGATGAAAATGTTCTCAGAAAAATTGGAAAGAGAAGAGCAAGAATAAACCTGACTTAAGCAGAGAGGGAGAGCGAGTGAGTCAAGGCTGAAAGTCCACTGCCCAGCAAGGATGCTCTGGATGCTACATCAACTGCAGTGCAAGCTACATCAACTGCAGTGCAAGCATTTACAGGCAATGGGTCTCTAGTGGTCCGATGTTTAGGCCAACGATTCCTAGCTCATTCTTTTTGTCTAAGGAACCAAGATAGTCCAGAGACCTTCACTCTGCAGTTGGAAGAAAGGAGTTAAGCACAAATAGCCTTGGGAAAGTCACGAAAGCACATTCAAGCTAAAGTGTAAATGACTCACAGATCATTTTCTATTTTTATGGTGGGGAGGCGCTTTAGAACACAAGGTACTAATGAACTAAAGGGTCTGGAAAGCATGTGCTTAATGTACAGAGGTCAGAGAAGGGGGGAGTTAATGATGACCAAGACAAATCCTTCGTTTCCCACCTTGCCAACCCTCGCTATTGTAGGCTAAAGTGGGACTGGGAGCAAAGACAGACCATGTATGGAGGCATTACACTTCATCCCTGCTGCAGTGGTGCATGGTGGAGAGAAGACACTGATCAAGGAGATCCATGGAGAGATCACTCCAAACCAGAGACAGAACTCTACCTAACACAGCATCTCCAGGCCATAAGGAAATAGTGGTGTTAGTGGTCGGGAAGGACATCTCCACGTAGAATGTCAAAACCAGACGGTCCCAGTGCACTGCTCACTAGCCTACAACTTTGGGTGGGCCTCTGGAAGCCTTAAGAGCTTAGTTTCGCCATCTGCAATAGAGATAATATAACCCATCCCTATGTGTATTGTGCAGTTGGCAGGAAGGCTTATGTGGGCACAGCTGGGCTTGCGTGTTGTGACTAGCCATGAACACAGCCTCCAGAGTCACAACACACTGGAATGTCTACTCAACACATCCCATGGGATGCAAGGCAAACTATTTGTTCTTCATTTCCTCATCTGCAAAATGAGATAAATGTACTTAGTTCATAAGATTATTCCTACGATTAATTGAAATAATGCATGTAGAGAATTAAGCATGGTACTTATTGCATTAGCTACCGAAAACTGCAAGTTAAATATAGAGTATTGTGTGGGTATTCAGCACACTGAAGATAACCTCTGCTGGCTGCAGGAGTCTGGAGCCCTTCTGGATAGCTACAACCCAGTTTTATCAACGTAAACATGGTCACTTCACTATGCTCACGCAGGGAGTACTCAATCTGATTAGGAACACTTGCTTAGCAAATGGCGAGCTGCCATGAGGCCTAACATTTAGTTCTAGCTCTCAGTTATCTGGTTCTAATGGCATCTGAACCACCAGATTCCAGATTTTGTTGGTTGGCAAAGTTTCCTTTACATTTCATAAAGATGCTAAACTGGTATGCTGGCTGCAGAAAACATGCATTTTTCAAGGAATATTAAAACCAAGAGTCACTACAGTTGTGTGTCTGTTGGTACAGAATTCACAGAAAAATCAACTTTGTATGGCAAAGAAACACTGAGTGGGAGAAAAGTGATGTTGCGGGTGTATTTTCAGATCACGTGCTTTAAGAATTCAAAGACACCTCTGTCATTTTCTTTCCCTCAGACTCTCAGTTCACTAAGAAAGTGACCTGATCAAAGTAAATCAATAGGAACATAAGCTAGAAGTTACACAGAGACAAGAAAGTGATGACATTAACTACTGTCTGAAAGTATCCTCATGGAACTTAAAGCATCTGCCCCTCAAGTGTGAGGACAGGGGTTCAGATCTCCAGAGCCCATGGAAATGCCAGGTGGGTGTGCTGGCTCACCTGGAACTCCAGCTCCCAGAAGATGGGGATGGGGTCCCCAGAGCAAGCTGGCTAGTCAGACCAGCCATACTGGTGAGCTCTGGTTTTAAATGAGATTCTGCCTCAAGGAATAAGGTGTCAGACAATGAAGGAAGAGTCCCACCATCAACCTTGGGCCTCCACACACATGAACCTGCGCACACACATGCAAACACTCATACATATATGCATACACATGAAGGGAAAAGTATTCTCACTATGGTTGATTCCCGGGACATTTTTCCAGGCTAGGGTGCCTGCTAATGCATAAAAACGGGACAGGTGCCTTTGTTTGCTTTGGTGGCAATGTTGCCTTTTGCATGCTAGGCCAGCGGGCTACTGCTGAGCTACATCTCTAGTCCCTATGTTCTTGAGATAGGGTCTGTGTAGCACACGCTGGCCTCAATCTTGTCATCCTCCTGCCTCAGTCTTCCAAATTCTGGGACTGAAAGAGTAAGTCAACATTCCTGGCTCCAGATGCATTTTTAAAAACAAAACAAGAGATAATCAAAACATACTTAAAGCAATCTTGTAAGCATCTTGTGTATCACTCACTTCTATGTGTACAATGGTCACAGTACACTTTTTAAAACACCAACCTCGCATACTGCACAAGGGGAACTTATATTCTTGGAATGCCTTTAAGAAAATGAAGTTGGAATTTATAAAATAAAGCTCCTTTTGGGGGTAGTGGTGGTATCTCAAGAATCATCAAGTCCATAACTTTGTCACTGTAAAAGGATATCAAAAGGCACAAATGTAGTGGTGGCGGAAGAGGAGGGGCAATGGAGAGCTTTCCGTTAAGCTACGGAAGAAACAGTAACGCCTCTCAACAAAAGGGGACTTAAAAATTGGAGAGGCTAAATCTATAAAATGGCAGGAAAACAGAAATGATCCACAAACCTAAGAACTGGTCAACCCCTGTTACCTCTTCAATTGGGAAGAGCAATGTGTGCGATGTACACATCAGCTGCTCACTCTGCACATTGAGCTAGACGACAAAAGTTTCAGTTTAATCAAGTTACTTCTCATTTTGTTACCAATATGCTTTACAAAAGGATATATTAGTAAATTATCATACCCATCACTAGGCACTACCATTTAGCCTGGTATGAAGTAAGCAGACTTCCTCTGTGTGAAAACTGGAAGATTTTAAGTACTAAAAAGCAAAGGCCCCCTCATTACACTGAGGCCAGATCAAAGCTTCTGGATTCTGTCTTCAGGAAGGATGAGATTAAAGCTGAGATATTAAAAGTAGAACAGGATTAGTAACACATCACCCAGCCATCAAAATGTCAAATGGCAAAAGTGTCACGTCACTGCTTTCAGTTTATTCCTCTGCCTTCCTGTTTTCTGTGCATCCCTCTAACACTAATGCGCGCGCGCGCGCGCGTGTGTGTGTGTGTGTGTGTGTGTGTGTGTGTGTGTATGTGTGTAGGCCAGAGGGTAACTGGACAGTTACACTACAGTGCTGCCCACCATTCATTTATTCAATTTTTCTTATCTATACAGGGCCTCTCACTAGCCTGGAACTTTCCAAGTATTGTAGGTTGGCTGGCCAGCAAGTCCCAGGGTCTCAACTGTCTCCACTTCCTCAATGTGTACCTCCAAGCCTGGCTGTTTTTTTGTCCGCTTGCTTGTTTTTTAATCTGTGTTTTGGGAATGGAACTCAGCTCCTCATGCTGCAAGGTGAACACTTTGCCTGTGGAGCTATCTCCTCAGGCCCCCTTTGCCCACACACAATTTTTAAGAGTAGAAATATAACTGTTGTCATGTCACAGCTGTAGAAATGACTGTAAGGTACAGGCAAGCCAATACTCTCTCTCTGGCAGTGGTATATAATGGGACATTGTATACCATTTAGGGACAAATGAAAAGAAAACAGGAATTTTCAAATTAAGCTAGGCATAGTAGCATATACCTTTAATCCCAGCATTCAGGAGGTAGAGGCAGGCGAATCTCTGTGAGTTGGAGGCCAGCCTGGTCTACAGAGTGAGCTCCAGGACAGCCAGGGCTACATAGTGAGACCCCCATCAAAAACAACAAAAAAGAATTTCAAATTAAATGTTATTGCTTAGAAGGCAAAGGTTATCACATTAAAGGGTAAGTCGGCCAGCCAGGACTTGAGCCTGAGCCAGGGCTCTTTCCCAAGGGACAGTGCTGCAAGAGAAAGAGAACAGGCTTTAGAGGGAGGAAACAGAAAATCATCCCACCTTTGCAAGCTGAAAGCCTTGTGCAAGTACTACCTCAGCCACACCACCCTTACAGGCCCAGGCACTGGTATTAATAAGCACCTGAAGGCCTTATGTTGAGTGACTGTGCATCTGTCTGTGGAAGGAATACTAGTTTTCAGTAGCCAGTACTCTGTAAGCAACTGTTTTGCCAACTCCCAGATATACTACTTAATTCTATCCAGGTATATATGTACCCATATAGGCTTTGACAATGTCTTCTCAGGGCATTCACAGTTTGTGAATAAGATGGCTTTCCCAGTGGAATTAACCTGATGCTTTCCTTAAAACATGTAACCTTGAGTCCACCCCCACAAAGTAATGCAATGGTTAGGGCAGTGCTCATAAAAAAGGTTATCCTAGTTTCTCAGGTGTTAAACACCATCCACAAAGGAGAACTGCTTTTCAAAGAGATGTGTTTGTGCTGGGAAGAAAGGGTTTCCGCTTCAAATTATGGATGATTTATTGGTGAAAGCCAACAAGGGCCTGAGAGGCCCTTCCACGAGGACCCTCATGTGTGGTTTGGAAGGCTGAAAGGGATGGGGAAATGCCCGTATATTACCAGCAGACGTTATGCGAATTCTAAAACTATTAAAAGGAGACCCTCTCCCTTAGGATCTAAGGAGACAGTATTAAACACCCGTTTGCTGAGGTTTAGGGGTAGACAGACACAAAATTACAAAAGGTTAAGGGACACAATCCTAACCCAGGATACTAAGGATCCGTGTGTTCACACCTACCCTGTCGGTGTTCTTCTAGAACCACGGACAGAAATACTCTAAGTCCTTTAGTGCATCTTGTTACCCTGATTAATATCAAGTAGACTTCATGGGCAATCATTTGGAAATTGTCTCAGGAACGTAGGGCAATTTGATATAATTGAAACAATTCTGTGGGCAATGCCACATCATGAAGAGTTGCAAATAGTTCTCATCTCCTTGGACAGTAGCAAACCTGTGTTCATTTAGAATGAGTGAGACTAACCAAACTGATTTAGGCTTCCCTATTTATCTTCTAGCAAAAAAAAAAAATTGTAGTTCCATCTAGCAACACAAGAGAAAAACTAAATTTGCAGTACGGCCAGTTCTTGGGACTACCAAACCTCATCTGTTTTTTAGCTCCATCCTTTAGGTCTGAAATGAATCTCCCCGAAGCAGTGTCAGACTCTGTGCCAAGAGACTAGGATATAAACATCCTTTTGGTTGCTCAGCAAGACATATGCTCTAAAGAAAACTGGGCTCAAAACCCACACGCCTGTGTGGGTTTCTATAGAATAAGGGCGAACCCGCCACAGGGCTCCATTTTGCGAGCCTTGTCTGAGCTCTTTGTCGCCACCATGATGACGGCAATCCACTGTTTCCGTGATCCCTTACACTAATTAACTGCTATAAATTTGGTTTGGATGCCCAGAGACTGCACTTAGCTTCTGGGCAATGCTGAGGATGCACCCTAATATTCTAGCCTCACCTTTTACAAGGTGTACTCAGCACTGTGGGCAATTTCCACGGGAGATTATTCCATTTAAAGAACCACTCTTCCAGCGTGATACAAAACAGTCATTTATGAAGGTACAGGAGACACGACAAGCTCTATGTTTACACAAGCATAATGTCAAAGCCTCCCTTCCACATCACGGAGGGGACAAGGCCAAGAGAGTACGTCTATAAGAAGGAAGAACAATACCATGAAGTGGCCACGGCAATGGGACAGGAAAGATCACACACTTAATGAGCATGAGGTCTCATATGGATGCTGAGAGGTCAGACAGGCAAGGTGTGGTTCCCTGACTGAATGTAATCAGGCACTGGGGAAGGCTGAACCGGAGCAGCAGTCTCCATACATTCTGTTCCTGACCTTAAATGTGGGCACCACATTCCCTTCTTAATCAAATCTATCAAAATTACACTTTCCATAGACAAAAGCCCAGGAACCACTCTAAAATGGCAGAATGTATAAATGCAACATCACAACTACCTTCATCTTTAATTTGCAGGCAGCCAGACCCACAATCCTTGAAATCGCTTAAACTTAAAAATAGAAATGACAACATAAAATTTATAATGCTGATTTTCCAATTAAATCCTCAGTTAGAAATGGCAAAAAAATTAAATGTCATCTACAAAACAACCAAATCTTGGCTTGTAAAGTATCTCTTAAAGGATGCTTTAACTGAAAAAATAATATAGCTGTCATAATTGTGTAGCAGCCTAGATTAGGTGGTCAGTCTGATGTGCAGGATGCAGAACAAGTCAGTCACTCTTTGTGCCAGGGAGAACACTTACAAGGAGAAAACGTGACTGCTACAAAATCAGACACTTCCTAATACTCTGGGCTTGTTTACTAACAAATGTCCAGTCCCCACAGTAAATAATATGTTATGTGGAGGGTAGTCAATACACATTGGTTGAATAAACACAGAAAAAGAGGCCTGAGAGTGTTTGTGAAACTGCCAGTTATGTACACATTGTTACTAAGTACACAGGTGGTCTTGGCTTTAAATTTGAAGGTCAAAGACTTTCTATTAACACTAAAGAAAGATACTGTCTGCCTTCCAAGGCAGAGAAGAAAAGCTGGCCAAGAGCGATTTCCACCCATCCGGCTTCAGGAGGTATGCTGCAACACAGGACAGTGGAGATGAACTTGGGGTCCTGGGGGCGGGGCCAGCTCTTAGCTATGGCAAAGTGTGGACTCTCTCAATCCATCTTCACAGTCAACCTCTTAGGTAAATACAGAGAGGTGACAGCTGATCAAATGCCAGCCTTGTGGGCACAGGAAAGAGACCACTCTTTCTCACAACCTGCTTCTGGAATCACTACAGAGAAGCCACTGTGCAGTGCACTCTGACAACATGCACTCTGATGACATAAACTCCAGAGCCATCTGGAAAATGCAGGCAGACAACCCAGTAAGAATTAAGGTTCAGGCACTCAAAAATTTTGGTTTTGCCTAAAAAGGCTATAGAAACCTTATCTCAATACAACCCTAACATCTTGATAATGTTGATGTACTACATATTGGCACCAACTTCATAGTAATTGAGTAGGTTAGAAAAACATTCAGGAAATATTTTAATGTGGCATGAAAATGAGATAAATTGTGATACATCCATACTTATTTACAGTCATTACAAGACAATATTAGGAGTTCAGACAGCTTGTTTTAGTCTGTGAGCGCTAGCTGAGTAGTGTTTTCACTGAATCTGTTCTAGCTTTCATGGTTGTGTTCACATAGCTCATTTGCCAAAGGTTGCTTTCTAACGGCTTTGTGGTTGTGGTTTTGGTGAAAACCTCAAGCAAGGTAAGGAATAGTTATAAAATGCACAGTTAAGTTAAATGGCTGATGAAAAGGATTCCGTCATAAGTATCTAAATATTGAAATATATTTTATTGTGGCTTGCTTCCAATCTGTTACTTTAAAATTTAAATCATCACCTATTTTATGTAACAATAAAATCCTTATTTGTTTAAACTAGGCATAGATAAAAGTTTACAAGCTTAAAAACTGAACAGCAAGAATTGTCATGCTTTTTCAACAATGAAGATATTCTGGCAAGGTCTTCATAATTCAAATACTCGAGATAGCTTTATGACTTCCCAAGACATAAATGCCTGTTTGTGCTGTGAGGACACACAAGCTTTACTATGGGATTCAGCATTGGCCAATTTCAGAAATACTTTAAAAAATTTTTCACTTTAATATTTTTTAAAACTGTATAAGCTTAATTTGCTAATTCAAAGTATATAGTTTTTGGTAATGTCATGCAGCTAATCTAAATTTGTAGTAAGTCAGCATTTAATTCATAGCCATTTTTCTATAATTAGACAACTAATGGTCCTACAAAAGAATAAAGTATGTTAGACGTATTGGTTCTCAGACACAACATTTTATACTGATGCAGGTCTGTGGGATCACAGGAGAAAAGAAACTAAACTCACGTGAAACGGAGAGATTTCACCAAACAGGTGTTGGCAGGGTCAGAGCTCATTAGCAGATGCTGAGGACCCACAGACTGACAGACCTCCTGGCCTTGGGCAGAAGATGGAAGAAAGTGTTCCCAGAGCACACTGCTCTGGAGAGGAGACAGGGCCGCTGGGTAGGGGCTGATGACTGAAGGGAGACATCACAGCCAGGATCTTGCAGGGTCGTTTTTTTCCCCCCGCACCCCCTGGCTGCACTAGGAAGAGGGCAGGCAGGTACCCCAGCTTCTTCTCCGATCTCTTGTGGTATCTTTCGTGAGCCAGAACCAACTGACAGTTCTAAGAGGGCAGCTGCCACGGCAAGAGTAGGGCAAGGAAGGGCGGCTCAGTGGAGGCACACAGGGAGAGTGACGGCATATGCATCTGTTACCGAGGCCTGACCTGCAAGAACCAAGCACGTGCCTCTGATTTAATTTGCAGTAAGTCTGCTAGAAAATACCATCTGGAAATGCTCTTCTTTGAAAGGAATTTTTAAAAAAATACAGTCTCTATTTTCATGTTTCTGCATTCTCCATCATTAAAGATCTATTCAATTTTTTCCAGGTTCAAAGATCTCTGGTTAGCAGCCTTCTCAAAGGCTCATCCGAGAGCTCTCTGAGCTATGGGGAATCTTCATATAACTGTAAATGAACATACAGTGCAGGGGTTTACCAGAGGCCCTCCTAAAACTGGAGATAACTTCCAAAATGGCGATCCAGTCACCCACAATGACAATACCAAACAACTCCTCACACATTAAATGTGAAGTGTACTAATTTCATATGTGTAGAGTGTGTGTGTGTGTGTGTGTGTGTGTGTGTGTGTGTGTGTGTGTGTGTTTTATCTTACCTTCTGATTACAGGATAAAGATAAATAAGGAAGAGTCAAAGCCACCATTTTCAAGAAGCCTGCTCAGCAGAGCTGGAGGCAAAGGTGAGAAACGGTTCTCACTGCTGGCTGCTGTGGAACACAGAGCCTGATTTTGCACACCACTGGCACTCCACGAATGTCTCCTGAACTGGCTAAACCTTCGTCTGTCTCCATACTCAACTATTGAAAACAGCACAAAATTACTTCTTGGGAAAAAATCCAACTAATGTTTGAAGTTGCATATACATACATACATACATACATACATACATACATACATACATACATTTCTGAACATGGTAAGAAAATGTAGAACCTGGTATAAGAGCCAAAAGCAATTTATATGTATTTTTTAAACAAAAAAATTAAAAGCAGAATGTTAAAAACCTAGTCTTCACTAAACAAAAGGCTTAGTTTTATTAAAAGTGTTCAATTACAAGGTTAATTTTGAAGTAAACCTTTAGGACTGGAAAGCAAAAATGTTACATCTACCATGGGAAGGCAGGTTTTGGTGAAAGCTGAAAGACTATTTCATACTTGGAATAACTTATGATCAGACCCATACTTTGTAGGATATCTGTCTCCCAGGCACTGATCTGAAATGGCCTTTGATACCCTAAATGTAACACTCTTAAGAATCAAGCAGTCCTTCCCTTTTGCTTTAAGAAAAAATGAACCAAATCCCAGGGATCAGCACTGACTGCACCTTTTTACCAAGACTACAGAGAGGAAATCCTGTTTGGTGTGGAGAATCCATTTTGATTTAACAAAGGAACGAGTCCTGTGAAAAAAGACATCCTTTCCTGGATGCGCCCTCTCATCCGCAGGCTGTTCTCCCTGGGATGAAAGCAGGGGAGCAGGGCTGCTGGAGCATGATGCCTGTGGATGCTGCTCACGTTGACTTCCTTCTCAAAGCTCAGCACACAGCAAGAGGAAACTGCCTTGGAGTTCACCGCAATGCAAGGCCGGAGTAAAGGAAAGCTAAAGCAGTTCAAATTCATCATGGGTAATCTGTAGTTCACTAAATCTTTCTACCATGTTAATTTGCAAGCCTCACGGAAGCAGTTTTTAATACTTCATACCAGAACGCCGAGACAAGTTAAACCTCACAGCCGAACATTTCAGAAACAACCAATTCTTTTTATTATTCCAACTCAATTTTTCATTTGTTCGCATCATTTGATGAATGTTAAGGAATTTTAGGAATCTATCTTCTGGAAACCTAAAAAAATGAAAAGATAAAAACTAATTCCAACAGAGTTTTGAAAAAATTGAAAGTTGCAATCAATTGTTGATACGTATTTTGTTCTACCGTATGAGGTGCATTTTGGCTTTAAGGCTAAACCTCAAAAAGCATCATGAAAAACTGTCCCATGTAAAAATGGTTCTGAGATTTTAGCTGCAAGTATTGACAAAAGCAGGCTGTTTCTTACTGGGACTAAGGTGACAGTACCTCGTAAAGGTTTATATCATAGAAAAACAATCTGTCCGAATATGCAGCCAAAGCCTGAAGAGAGCCTAGTATCCAGATGTGCTGTACCTTAAAGGTCAAGACAACCCCAGGCATTTGCCATTGACCAAGTAAAAATTTTAAGCCAGTCTGAACTGGTGCTGCCACCTGCCCCTAAAACAGCAAGTCTCAACTTGTGAGTCAAGACCCCTTCAGGAATCCAAGGACACTTTCACAGGGGTCGCGGACCAGATAGCCATGTTATGACTCATAACAGTAGCAAAATTACAGCTATGAAGTGGCAATGAAATAACTTTATGGATGGTGGTCATGACAACATGAGGAATTGTATTAAAGGGTTGCAGCACTGGGAAGGTTGGAAGCCACTGCTCTAGAAGGATCCTGCCTCTAAAAACATGAGCAGCCTAAAAGAGTCGGACATTTCTAATGACTTCTCATCTGCATGGCATTCTTTAGTCATCTCAACTCAGGACAGCATATACTTATAACATTACATTAACATTCATTTATTTTTCATACAGTACCCAGGAAAGGGACGAGGGAACTAGGGGCATGATGGATTTGAAATAAATCTCACATGGAGAGACGTGGAGGTCACAGGCCTTCACAGATACTCATCAACTGAAGAGGGTAAGGCCCGAAGTGAGTCACTGATTTGGGAACGGTACACCGCCAGGCTCTTGCAAGTGACCCAGGCTAGAGATCATGAACAGCCTTATGAGAATGGCTCACACAGGCCACAGGGATGGAAACAGGTCACAGGTAGGAGGTTCTCCCACTGTTCACTGGGACAGGGAAAGAAGCGCTGAGTTTTGAAGGCAAGGAAGAAAACAGAGGATGGGTCAATTAAGCTTGTCTGCAGAACGTACATGCAAAGAAGGCCTGCAGGCCTTGAGAAGTACAGGTGTGGATAGAGAGCGATGATATGTAAATAGAAGGAATCCTTGACATTAGGTTGTAGTCCAGCAGTGGGCACTGCTCACTAACGCCTCCTCGGAGGGCAGGATGCACAGGCTAGCTGAGGACAATCATCCCTGTTTATGTGCTCCACGAAAACAGAATTCTGACCCCCATGTCTTGCTCTTGGTTGCACCCGACTGGGCATCACTCAGCAGGTGCTAGGAGACACTCCAGTGGCCAACAATGTCGCTAGTGGGCAGGACACTGCAAGGCTAGGTTACTGCTCCCGCGAGTGTTTTCCGGACACCTTTCAGGGTTAGAGCCGTCGCTTCATTATCCAGCTCTCACCTTCTATTTTATGCCAGAGCATGAGAACATTAGGCATACCCACAGCTGGCAATGCCTTCTGGGGATTTCTCAAAATACAGGAGCTGGAAAAAGTATCCTGTTTTAAAGTGCAACTGCTGCTTGTTCGTCCACCCCTTTCCTCTGGCACTAACAGGCAGGGTTCAGAACAGAGGCGGAGGTCTGCTATTGGGTTTCCTCCGGTGATTCTTTAATTTGCTACTAAGAAAAAAAAAAAATCTCCGAGAAAGGAGGCTGGGGAAGCAGCTAGGTGTGGCCGTTCCGGATTTCCGAGGCCAACACGGGAAAAGCTGCCGGCCTTGGCACCAACAGCCCGGCCAGCATCGCTGCACTCAGCGAGGTTCCTGTGGCGGGTGGCCGCTGGAGTGCTCCTGCCGCGCACAAGTACCAGCCCTGCCCGCTTCATTCTGGATGCCACGCAAGGTCCAAGGTCCGCGGCCCTCCGGCCTCGGCCTACCTGTCTGCGTTCCTGCCTCGAGGCGCGGGACCGGCCCGCCTCCGCGGCTCCTTTCCTCACACCAAGTGAGGATGTATTTTCATTTTGCTTTCGAATACGTGTGTGGTTTAAGTCTACGGGGCGGGGGGCAGTGCACAAGGCACGCCGGAAAGGCGCACAAGCTCATATGGACGCGGACGCAAAACATGTTCCAAGAAGCAAGGAGGAAACTACGGGCTCTTGCTTCGCCCGCGGCGTCCCGGCGCGAGGCCCACCTTGTCTCGTCCGCACACCTGCCCTCGAGCGAACGGGTCCACGCGTGACCCCGGGTCGCTCGGACGTCCAGCCCGCGCCACGTGCGCCCCCCGGGCCGCCACGCAGGCCCCGCCCCGCACGTACGTGCCCTTAACCAGCCCGCGGCTGCCGCTGCCCCGCGCGCCCGCGCCCACGGGGGGGCGCTCCTGCCCGCCCCCCGCACCCGCGCGGCGCCTCTTGGCCGGTGTGATCCTGCACTCGCGACCCGCCGCCGCGCGCCACCTCCTACCTGAGAGCCCGCGAACAGGGCGCGCGAGGAGGTCGAGGCGGCTGTGGGCAACGCGGCCAGGGAGAAGGCTCGGGGCAAGCGGCTGCGGTGGACTGTCCGGGAGCGCGCGCGCGCTCCCTCCCTCGCTCCCTCCACCGACTCCCGGCCGGAGCCCAGCCCCGCTGCCGCGCGCCGCCCGCCTCGCCGCGCCTAATAACAACGGCGCCCTGGGTCAGGTGGCCGCGCGCGGACAGGGCAGCCATTGGCTCGACGGGGAGCGCGGTGCGTCGCGATTGGCTGGGGGGCGGGGCCCCGACGGAGGCGGGGCGGGGCCGCTCAGGGAGGCTGGCTGGGAGGGGCGGGGGCGGGGCCAGGCTTGGTCCGCGCCTTTGTGCCCGGCGCGCGCTCTCTGCCCGCTCCGGCTGCAGCGCCCGCTGCATCAATAATTCAGAGCGGCGGCGGCGGCGGCAGCGGCGAGTGCGGACAGGAGGCGGCGGCAACAGCGGGGACCAGGCGGCAGAGGCTATGCATCCAAGTGCGGCTGGGCGGCCGCGGCACCCCTGAGGCCCGGGCGGGGCTCCGGGTGCACCGCGCGAGGGGACGTTTGTCCTGGAGTCCGAGGGAGAGGCGTAGCGGCCCGGGAGGCGTCGGAGGAGCTGTACACAGAGCTGAGGAGGGGGCTTCGGAGCAGGGCTGGGGAGGGGGGCGGCTGGCGTTGGCAGCCCCCGGGGTGGGGGGCGGGGTGGGCGCCGGCGGCGCGATGCTGGGCGTCGTGGAGCTGCTGCTGTTGGGGGCTGTGTGGCTGGCAGGCCCAGCCCGCGGGCAAAATGAGACAGAGCCCATCGTGCTGGAGGGCAAGTGTCTGGTGGTGTGTGACTCCAACCCCACGTCTGACCCTACGGGCACTGCTCTGGGCATCTCCGTGCGCTCGGGCAGCGCCAAGGTGGCTTTCTCTGCCATCAGGAGCACCAACCATGAGCCGTCCGAGATGAGTAATCGCACCATGATCATCTACTTCGACCAGGTGAGTTCCCCGTTCTCTGGCAGCATCCAGGACGGATTGGTGAAGGGGTGACAGGGAGAGCGTGGAAATCAGATGTGGTATCTTCTCCAAGGGCTCTGCGGAGGCGCGAGGACCACGCTGGAACGGGCTCCGGTCTATCCCCTTTCGTTCCTGTCTCCCTATAGGTACTAGTGAACATCGGGAACAACTTTGACTCAGAACGGAGCACTTTCATCGCCCCGCGCAAAGGGATCTACAGTTTTAACTTCCACGTGGTGAAAGTCTACAACAGACAGACCATCCAGGTCAGCTGCCACCTGGGGGCCAGGCTCTCAGTAGGGGGTTGCTGGCCGTAGGGGTCTGTCGAAGGCTTTGTAGCAGCGGGAGGCAGGAATCAGCGGCACACGCCCTGGCTGCTCCGGGGACGGATAGCAGGGCCTCCTGGTTCTTTGGTATGCATCACTCCTTAAGCTGTCCCGGGTTTCTGAGACTCAATTACATCTCCAGAGACAGTTTTCTGGCCTTCGCTTTCCGAGCCCTTCTGTAAAGGTCCCTCGGTTTTCCTTAGTGACTCCGGGGACTTCCTTTAAGGGTTGTTAGTTCCACAGACAGCTACGGCTTCTGTAAGATCTCCTCCACGCCCGCTTTCTAGGCTCAACAATTCTCTGCTGCCCACAGCCTTTTTGGCGGCTTTTCCGCTTTTCGTCAGCCCTGCGAACAGAATCTCATTCTCTAACCCTACAGCCTTCCTTTGCAGATTTGTTTTTAAACTTGAGTGTCTAAGGGTGGACAAAAGAAAAAGGTCGAGGTGGGGATGGGAGGGCTAGTGCTACTTCCTCCTGGTCCAGCCGTGTTCGGGCCAGCACCCACCCGCTAGCCAGGTCCCCAGAGATGTCTAGGTTACGTTAGAGCTCCCGCAGAGGCAGAAAGCGCGACTGGGGACAGGGAGCCTGGCCCTAGGCCGACGCTGCTACCGCAAGGGCACAACCAGGCTATGGCGGGCGCAGCAGGATCTGGGGCGAGAATTGAGCGGATGGCTTAGGGACGGAGCTCTAGTGCAGTTTCGCATGTCTCGGAATTCCGGACAGCCATTCCTGGCCGCTTCTAACTCGCTTGGCGCAGCGTCTTCTCTGTGCGCCCCCTGCCCCCGTGTCCTGGCTACAGACACCGGAGGAGGCCCGGGGTGCGGGTGTTTGCTTAGTAATTCAGGACGCGCGGGGAGCAGAGTTGCTCTGGGCGAGCTGGCGAGAGGCCAAAGGTCTCAGGACTCTACACCCACCTGCGGGTTTACTAAACTGCATTATACCCAGACGGGATTCGCTTGGCGCGCTCCTTCGAGAAACTGGAAGGAGCCCGACTGCCGCTCTGGAGAGGCAGACCCTTCCTCTACCTAGATACGGTGTGGGTCCCTGTTAGAGCCTGCGCAGTGAGCAGATAAGCCCCGTTTCGCCCCGCACGCCTCGTGCCCCATCAGTGCCCCCAGGCCTTTGCGGCAGCTAGCCAAGCACCTAGGTTGGCTCTCTCCCCCGCCGCTTGGGTACCCGCTTCGTGGCGCTTCTGATGCAGGCCTTTCTCTTTCTCAGGTGAGCCTCATGTTGAACGGGTGGCCGGTGATTTCAGCTTTCGCCGGTGACCAAGACGTGACCCGCGAGGCCGCCAGCAACGGCGTCCTCATCCAGATGGAGAAAGGCGACCGAGCATACCTCAAGCTGGAGCGGGGGAACTTGATGGGGGGCTGGAAGTACTCAACCTTTTCTGGATTCCTCGTGTTTCCCCTCTGACTGGCTCGTAACGGGAATGGAGGCAGGAGAAAGGCAGGAGGGGAGTGAGAAAGAGGCCGAAAATTACCAGGGCGAGGAAGCGGCGCCACCGGAAACTTCCTACGTGTTCCTAGCTACGACTGGGTACAGAGGTGCGCGCCGCCCGCGGTCCAGCTTCGTCCGCTCCCTTACTAAGAGAAGTAAATTTCGCTTAGCTCTGCACACTCTTATTTCCAAAAATAAACTCGCCTCCCCCAAGCCAGTCGCAGTAATCGAGGAAGAGACTGCCTTGTCATTGTTCCTTACCCACGTCCATGTCCCCAACAATTAACGAAGTAATGTGAAATGTTTCTCCCGACCCGACCCCCCCCCCAACCCTGCCACTTACTGAAACTTAGTATGCCCTCCCCCCACCAGTTTGAAGAGGGGATCAGTTTGTTTTCTGTTTCTGTTTTTGAATGGGGCAGGTAGTTTTAATATAACAGGTTTTGCTCTTCAAACACCGCGCGAGTTAAGCTGTGGAGATGTCCTCAGCTGCTTGTTAGCGGAGGAAGGACTCGCCTTCGTGGTGACTGGTTTAACTATACATAAATATGTATATGTATCATTTGTACACGAAGAACTCTTACGGGTGGACTCTGGCTGTATTCCGTATTTCTGTCCTGTTCGGAGTGATCGTGAAATCTAAGGCTGCTTGGTGTTTGTTTTCTGATGCTTGTCAATGCCCCGTGTTCTGTGGCTCCACCAAACGCCAATGAGGTTCTTCGGGACGCTTCCTCTCCCTCTGTAACATACGTGTGAATAGCCAAAATTTAATTTTGCTTTAATCCAATAAAGTCAAAGTGGGACTTTTATTTTTCTGAAACAGCTTTCTAAACTTCGCATTTTCCGGGTTGCGAGGTTGAGGGCTTGGGCTGCCCAAGACGGGCGGAGAAGCAGGAGACTTGGAAGATGCAACCAGAGAGGCCCGGGCACAAGGGGAGTTCTGTGCTTCCTCCCGCAGCAGGCGCGTTCTGCCTTCCTGGTGCCCCCTGCTTTGAAGGAACGAGAGAAATCTGACCCAAATCCTGCAGGGCGTAACTGAGGGCCTGGAAGCATTATTGTCCATCCTCAATTACAAATGCATCAGGAATTATTCCCAATTCCAGGACCCAAACCCGCCTGCCCTGTGTGACAGTGTCCTCGCGCCTACTGTCCCTGGATGTCTCCAGCTCTATCCGCTTCGCAGCTCCCGAAGCACCCTATATTTTGTACCAGCGCCTCTGAACCCGAGGTCCTCCCGCCAAACAACCCCGGGCTCTCAGACCTGCGATTGCGCTCCGTCGCAGGACTTTAAAGGGGTTCGTCCAGAAGTTTTGATTGTATCGAAACGTAATGTGAAAGCAAAATTGAAATAAACGACTTCGTTTTAAGTCTGGAACGCTGAGCCTGTGTTGGGCGCCGGTGATGCAGTGCCAGAAGCGGTTGGAAGCAGAGGGCCCGGGCCCGAGATCCGCGGCCCGGGTGGGCTTCTGTGGTTCTGGGCCCTCCTCCAGGGTTTTTCTTGGGCTAAGATTCAGATTCGAGTTTAAATGGTTCTGGAAGGAAGGATGGGGAAACGGGTTAATAGCAGCGCGGCAGGCAAAATTTCTGGTATTTTTGCCTTCTGCTCCCACTGATCGCTTCACAAACACCACCGGGCTGGGAACTTCAGTCCTGTTTCTCAATCACACAATCTAAGGTGCCTTGGCAGCAGCACCCTTCACAGACCCAGGGGACTGTGGGGGACCACAGGGGCTTCCGAAGTGAGACATAATCGAGTGCTGGTTTATTGCATCCCCACAGGTCTCCTCCCTGCTTCAGTCCCACCGGAAGGAAGAGGCGCCTTACAGGAATTTAGTGGAAAAGCGATTCTTTCCTTTTTTTTCTTTTTAGTAAGAGCTTTGTCTTCAGGCTTCATGCTGGGAAGGAGAGGTCAAGGACAATGGGAGTCTGCCAGGGAACTACCTTTACCAACCACTCAACTGTGCAGAGCCTACCCTCCAAAGTGGAGAGGCCAGCTCCACCGCTCCCGGCTTACACACAGGCTGTGGGGGTTAAGTGCCTGCTACACCTGCAAGCTGCTTCCAGAACATCTTGGAGCTCAGGGAGCTTCCAGAATGCTGTCCATTCCTCTTCCTGAGGGCAGAACCATCCCAGTTCTAGTGGCCAGGCCTCTGATGCTGGGGAACCACTAGACTGAGTTCCACCTGGGTAACATGGGCAAGTCTCTCTGCCCTCAGGTTGCCCTTCTGCATAAAGGCAGGGAGGAGTCTAAACATCTCCAGAGTCCCTCCTTCTCTGAGGACCCAACCATTCTCTGGTCTAGAGCCAGGGGCCTGCAGGCTCCATTGCCTCAGTGAGTAGCTGGCACTACACTAACTGGGAAGGGGGCAGGAGGCTGTGGGTCCCCACTGGGGCCCAGATCAGAGTCTCAGCAAGTGAAGGCAGAGCCAGTGGACCAGGGGAAAGAAGAGGCAAAGTTCTCTCTGATTCTGCTCCAGCTCTACCTGGCCCCTGGTAGGATCTGGTCCATGCTCCTGAGGTTGGCATTGAAACCCCTTAGCATCCGGTTCCACATCTCTTCCTTCACATGTCAGGCCCCTCCCAGTGCCCTTTGACTATCCGTCTCCCGTGCCTCTCTGTGTACCTACACATGCTACCCCAGCCTTGAAGTTGAAGCTGCTCTTTCTTTCCTTTGTTTTTCAAAATCCCATTCCACAGAGCACCTAAGTTCGGCTAAAAGGCTGCCTTTTCTTGGGAGCTGCCCCAATCCACAGAGCAGGTGATGCTCTCCCTAGGAGGCTTTCTGCCCACTTGCTCCTTGCCCTCCAGGGAGGGCCCGATGTGGTGCTGGCAGGGAAGGAGCCACTTGGGGCTGGGCTTGTCTCCCTGTTGCTTTGGGTTTCACATGGAACGGCCACCCACATTGCCTGGGCAGGGTGGTGGACACCTCCCCCCACGCTCCCACCATGTGACAATTGGGCATCTTCTCCTCTGGGGTGAAGATGGAGGCTGAGTATTCCTTTGATCCGAAACAGGTGAGCCAACCTACGCATGAAAATTGGGCCCTAGATGGGGTCAGGAGAGACTCCAAGTGGCAGACTGGAGATGGGTGGGGGAGAAAGGCCCGGAGAGCCGCAGTTTCCTGGGGACTTCCTTCCTGTCCTATTCAGAAGCTTGGGAGGTGGGTGGGTGGGGTGATTTAAAAACCTACACCTTACTTTGGTTCCCTTTAAGGCTTTGAAGCCTCTGATCCTGGCAGATCTGGGCCGCACCTCCTGCTTCCATTTAAAATAAATTGCTTCAGATCCCAACCTGTAGGGTTCCTAGGACCACCCCGAATATTACCTCATCTTGGGTCTGAAAAAAACGTCTCCCTCAAGACTCTGGTCACCTTGCTTACTTCCTCCTCGTCAGCCTGGAGAGTGTCTGGTCGCCCCTTCTACACCCCAGGACGGCAGAACTGACCCCAGGACGGCAGAATTATCATCCGTTCTCTGCGCCCCTCTAAGGAGTGTAGACTCTTACCCAGCTCTACCTCCGCACACCTCTGCCTCTCTGAGGGCAGAGGTTAAAGCTTATTCTCTGCGGCGATGTGAGCTAAGAGGCATAGGCTGTGGTGAGGGGAACCCAGGAAAGCTTCATAGAGTACACTGTGCCTAGAAGTCCTGTGGGCCGCTGGGTGAGGCTGCCCATCCAAGTTCCCTGGAGCCGCCAGGAGCTTGCAGCACTGAGGGAGCCCGCAGGGGACTGCGCCTGAGCATGAGCAGCATGCTGTTGTGGATTGACTCCTAATGAGAACATAATTACCCAGGTGGAGAGAGCGCCTCACCCGCCTCTAATTGTCGTCTTAATGGGGTGGGAGAGGGGAGGGGCAGGAGCTGGCGGGGAGGAGGCGGACTAGGATCCTAGGGCCCTGGACCTAGGGGAAAGTCCCTCCCGCCTCGGACTGTGATTTTATGCTACCCTCAGCACCATTTTGAGCCTCACTTTCCTCGGCTCCAGACTGCTAAGGGTGGCCTACAGTTTCTGGAAGTTGGTCTAACTTTTCTTATCCCAACCTGAGTTTAAGCCATTGCTTCCCAGCACTCAGCTGGTTCCCTCTCAACAGGAGCTCATACACTCTCATCACAGTCACCTCACACAGTGAAGCCAAGGAATGACCAGGAGAGACCAGAGGGAATACTCAGGTGCACCCGTCCTCCCGCCTTTGAACTAATACTGTGGGGGAAATAGGTTTCCCAGAGATCATTACAAAGGTCTCTTGAGTTCTTTGCATAGGGTTCATCATAGGCTACAACTCTCTCTTCAGTCTCAGTTCCTCATATTTCAAATGGAGACAATAGAGTCTTCACTATGGTAAAAGATATTCCGTGCTCATCCCCAGCTGATGTGTATAGTAGGTGCTGCATGAATGGTAGTGACAATAAAGAGTAGTAGACAGCTGGCCTGGTGTGCCGCACCATCACAGGGGTGGGGCATAAAGGAATATCTAGGAGAACTTCCACTTTGGTCAGACTGGACATCTGAAACCAGGTTAAAGCGCATACAGCAAATACAGGGCATTGTGGGTTCAGGACTGGATCCTGTGAGGGTCCTCCTCCAGCACAGGTCCCCATGTCGGGGCCCAGCCCTCACCCCAGATATTGTTTTTCATTCATGTTGCTTATAGATTTGCGTTGTTCAATGCTGATGAATGTTTCTGTCTGCAGGTCTGTGTGCTCTTTATTAGACCCCGAACACTGTTCCCTGCTGGCATGGGGCTGTGTGCCTTCGTAGGTGATTCCTTCCAAAGCTGTATCTTCCTCGTCCTCTCCTTCCTTGGCTCTGTGCTCATAGCACAATACCTGGTGGAGGGCCAGTGTCCTGTGATGATGTCATGATCTAAAGCAAACTGTGCCTGGTACAACTGCAGGATATGAGCACAGTCAAGGAAAATGTTCTTTAGAGGAGTTCTTGGAGTCCAAAGTCCCTCCTCCCTGATCCCCTATTTCTCCAGCAGGAACACTGATATGGAAATATCCCCCAGCCTCAGGTAGCTGGGAAGACCTTCCTGCCCTCTCCACTCACTCTCCCCATTCAGTAGAGGATGAGTCTGTCCCCAGGAAGTCCCAGTTGTGACCCTAGGATGGCAACAAGCAGGGGCAATAAGAAGGAGGCTAAGCAAAGATGTGTGGGACCGTGTTCAGATCTGCTAGGTTTTGTCTTTGAGAAGGTGCTTTCCTGTGCATAGATGAGACTGCCTGGGAAGTTGTGTGGACACATTCCAGAGCCCAAGTACGTCATCATTCTGAGGATACAGTGATGGGTGTGAGGTAAGGGACAAGAGACACTTTCCTTGGTGTGTTCAGGCTCCAACCTGACCTTAGGACTCTGCCTCAGCTCTACAGAGCTTTTCCTAACTCTGATCTAGCACCTACCCCTTGACTCCCTATCTGACCTCTTAGATTATACCGGCTCACAGTAATACATAAGAAAAGTATCTCTTGATGAACAGATGAATAGTTATAGGTAGTCTGGTTATGGGGCTCACTGGATTGTAAGAGTTTGAAGTACAGGCTCAGCATTAGGGACCTCCCTAAATCCCCACTGTCCCCTCTGGACAGCCACATTTGTGTTAGAATGGAATTGTATTGCATCAGTTGTCTGTAGTGGACCTACAATTCATCTTCCCCTGCTGCTTGCCCAAACCATGCCCAACATGCTGTGAGCACCATAGTGGGCAGGGGCCAGGCTTGATTTTTCTTAAAGGACAAGAACAACATTGTCTTCCCTCCAGCATAAAATACCATGAATCAGGACCAGTAAGATGGCTCACCAGCAAATGTGCTTGCCACACGAGTGTGCTGACTTGAGTTCAATTCCTAGACCCTACAGAAGAAGATTGACTCCCAAAAGAGGAATATAGTCTGCAACACACACTAATAATAACTACAAATTTAAAATCTTAAAAAAAAATCATGGATTAGCATTAGTTGGTGGGTTGTTTCAGGAATCTGAAATCAAGCAGTTTGTTTACAGTAATGTGTAGGTAGGTATTGAAGCACCAACTGTGAGTGGTAGGATACAGAGACCCCACAGTGTCCAGGAGCTGGTGAAACCCAGTAGGTTGCCAGGTATAAAGAGTAGCCTTGGCCAGCGAAGGGGATGGCAACTCCACTCATGGCAGCCATACCATCTCCGGGAATTTGTCTTAATTAACAGAGAATGGACTCTGCATTTACTTCACAGCCTTGGGATGTGAAGATCCTGGGGGTGAAGTAGGCCCAGCTGTCTCCTAAAAAAAAAAAAAAAAATCAAGAATTCCCCAAGTCCTCTTGTAGAGTAAAAGATCCAAGCTCATTTATGGGTTTAAAAACCCACCAATCTCTGAGCTCAAAATCCCACCCATCCCTGGGTTCGCCCCAAGCTCAGGACTTGAAATCCCACCAATCCCCACTTTGGAAATTTCCACCCTAGAAAGCTCCGCCCCCAAGGGACCCTATATGTAGCCTGCCTCATGCTCGGTTCCCTGTTGCTTCTTGCCAGAACAGAGGCAGTCACCCTTTTGTGTCTTTCCCAATAAATCTCCTGTGTGCAGTTTGTTGTGCGCTGTGACTTTGTGGTGTTCCATGGCTCCCGACTACCAGGATGCCTTGCCTCTCAGAGTTACAACACTTGTATAAGAGAAACCTTTCCCATCAGAGCTGTAGCACTTACACCCCCTCCCTTTCTGAGCCCCAGCATCCAACAGGGAATTCTCTGGAATGTTCTGAAGCCCACTTAAACCTGCTCACCAGGTGAAGCACTCAGGCCCCTTTCTTCCATAGTCAGAAATTACTGCAAGCTTTCAAAGAGGAAAGAGAGGCAACTGGGCATTTCTTCCTCTTCATTTGAAAGGAAGCTGTGTGTGCTGCTCAGATCTGATACTAAAGACTGTCCCTTGTATTCTGAGAGGCTCAAAAATAAATTCCCCATTGTATACTTTGCTGAGAGTTCAGATGAGTTTATAATGACCAAGTGGGTCCAAATATGGAATGAAGATGCTGCTGCTCACAGCCTGCTGTGCTACTAACCCATGCTCATCTCCTTAGGCCTCAGCAATGCTCTCCATGCTCTACCTCTCATTCTGTCCTCTGGAAGGAGTCCCGTCCAGGTGATGGGTCATTCTGAAGTTACTGAGAGACAGGGCATTTCTCAATGCCAGCCAGGCTAAGGGTGCCTATTTTCCAAGGGTTGAGTACTTTTCCTTACTTCTGGGGGCTTCTGAGGCCTCCCAGGTACGAGACTGCTCTGGAGGTTCACCAGTAGCCAGACCTGTGGGGGGGGGGGGGGTGGAGGAGGAAGCTCTGAGTGTATGTGTGTAAGGAACAGAGGTAGCCCTCAATAAGTGTGTGTTAATGACACGAACTTGGTTATGCCAAGAACCCCAACACCCAGACCCATGGGAATGGCAAAGCCTCACCCAGGTGGGACTCAAAGTCTTCCCCTGGCTCCAATACAAACGGTGACAGTGTTCTCAGAAAGCCTGCACCATGGCTCCCTCCTCCTGCATGTTCACAGCCTGGGACTGCCTGCTCCCCTACAGAGACTTTCCCTGTGCTGTATGGAAAGAAGTCACTGAGTTTCCGGGCTGCATAGTAGGTGCCCTTCATGAGAGTGAGCACAACCCAGCGGATCCCAGCTTCACTGTACATGTCTTTTTCTTCATACCCATGTTGCCCCACTCAGATTTCCAACACCAAGATGTGAAGACCAGGAACAGCCCCAGACACAGTACCATTGTGGGTGGCTGTGTGGTTCTGTGAGGCTGTGATGCTTGCGGCTGCCTTCCTCCACAGCCTTCGTGAGTCTCTGCCTCTGTCGTAAGTGGGATCGCACTGAGTTCAAACTGAATCAGTGAGCTCCAAATTCAGGGAGAGACCCTGTCTCAAAAAATATCGTGGCATGTGAGGCAGTCACCTAGCATCAACCTCTGCTCTGTCTGTCTGTCTGTCTGTCTCCCTCTCCCTCTCCCTCTCCCTCTCCCTCTCCCTCTCTCTCTCTCTCTCTCTCTCTCTCTCTCTCTCTCTCTCTCTCTCTCTCTCTCTCTCTCACACACACACACACACACACACACACACACCCTTTGATGATAAAATGAATTGGACACCCTTCACTCATTTTTCTAGGGAGATAGGACTTTGGCCTGACCCAGCAGCACCTTTATTACCTTCATTGTCTTTTCACAGGGTGAGATTTAGAGACCGGCATGACACTTCTTTAGTCAATGAAAGGCCTTGAGAGGTTTACCAGGATTTCTTGGATAGATTTGAAGCAAGGACAATGGAAGAGCTGGAGCTTCTGTAGCTCTCTTGAACTATGAGGAATGAAAATTGTTGAATGTGTCTTCTGAAGACAGAAACCAGGTGCCATGATCAAGTTCCACAACAATCTTTCTCTCTCCTGCTTTCTTTCTTGTCTGGTAATTCCACAGTAAGTTTTCTTCTCAAGAAAGGAAAGAACCCCCAGCCGATCCTAATATGACATATGTATGGGATATATGTAGGTGGCTTGATGCCATTGCTACTAACCAGGGGCTTGTTAGAGCTGGAAATTCTCAGTCCCCAACCTGTATGTGAGGAATGAGAATTGGTATTTCAGAAAAATCTGCAAAGGAACCACAAATTAGCACCCGTGGGCTTGTGCTCCTCTGGGGGAAACAATGCGTGCCTTTGGTGACGTCACAATGCCAAGGCACGTGGCACGGACACAGACTGTCGGGAGCAATGGTGAGAGCTGTACACTGTGCTCATCTCACAATTAAGCTGGCGCCACAGCAACACAGAAGAAATACCTCCCTTCACTGGTATGTGACCATCACAGTGGGAACAGCTGTGAGAGAAGGCACTGGAAGCATCTCACACAATGTGACAAAGGTTCCAGCATTCAGTGAAGTCCAGGCCTTTGCTTTTGAGCTTCCACAGAAATTCTAGTTCCCATTTTCATGGGTGTTGGTTCACTGATCCTAAACAGAATTAGATTTCTTGCTCAACATATTGTATATGTGCTTGTGCATGTGCGGGTGTGTCTGTGCATGGGTAGGGGTGTGTGTGTGTGTGTGTGTGTGTGTGTGTGTGTGTGTGTGTGTGTGTGTGTGTGTTGTGCCTTTCTGCCTTAGTCAATAGCAGCATCGTTCTTCTGGTGGCAGGATCAGACACTCTTGCATCAGCCTGGCTCTTCTTTCTCCCTTATAACCACCATCGAATCCGTTAGTCAATCCTGAAAGCATCACCTTCAAACTAAACCCAAAGACTCACTGTCCCTTGGAGAAGGGCAGCAGCTCATCTGGTTCTGGCTTGTTCTTGTACTGCCCGGCGTTGCTCCTCTCTTGGATGGTAAGGATGGTCCCACGAAAAGGCGAGTCAGGCCTTGGTGCTGCTCAGCTTCTGTGTCTCTGCTTGTTCAGAGACCACATAAACTAGGTATCATGTCCCTTTGTCATCTGCTCCTTCCAGTTTCTTCACAGATCTTGAGAAGTGCATCCGCTAGCTCCCGACCCTGAAGATTCTGAACCTGGGATCTGCACTGGGTGAGAGGCTTCTGCAGTGTCACACGGTCAGCGTGATTTGCTGTCCAGGCCTGTCTTTATAGACACTTGCCCGTTGCCGGTACTTGGCCTGGGCTGGGGGATAGGGGAGTGGGGCAGCAGAGGCTGAGTCAGCAGCTCTGCGCAGGTGTGTGCTTACCAGGGCAACGGGGAAGCAGGAGACTGACTCCTTCCCATAATGAAGCATGATTACACAAAGGCTGTTACAGTGTCATCCGGAAGAGATCATCTGAGATGTGCAATTAGCTCCTGTTTTGCAGGGAAGAGGCGTCTTGTCCATGTAGCCAGTGGGCTTCCCTCACACAGGATGCCAGGGAGGCGGCACTTCCTGCAGTTGTCCTGACAGCCCACTGCGGCGCTCCGTGTTCCTGTCTGGCTTCCACGCGGTAATGAAGGCAGCTTCACAAGGGCCCTTGGAGCAGCTGCACCTGCTGGAGAGCCTGCCCACCACACTCCTGCCAGTCAAATCCGTCCCTCCACACTGTCACTTCCACTCTATTTGCTGTCTCTCCTGCTCTTTGTCACCCGTGGGCTCGCCTGTCTTCTAGAATATGAATTCCCAGCTCCTTCCTTATGTCCCCTCATTCCTGAGCTGGGCATCCTGGACCTCAGACATGACCTGGGAGACCTGTGCCCATTCTGGTGTTGTCACTCGGACGCCTACCGCACTCCCTTTTTGTTAGGGTGGCAGCGGCTTAATTTCCAAGTATAGGGAACCTGTCAGGGGGCATGAAAGGCTCCAGTCTTCTGATTTGAGCCTCATCCTGGTGTTACAGCTGGGCTCTGGTAGAAAGGAATAGGAACGGGCTACTTTAAGCACAATGGGAATTGTTCCATATACCCTTGGGTAGCTCACAAAAACTTAAGTGAAGGACAAAGAAGGACATAGGAAATGATGACAGTCCCTTGGGTGTCACCTTTGGAGTGCAATAAACAGAGTCGCTAAGCTGATATTCCACACACCCTGGGGAGAAAATGGGGTCCCTAGCTCTTCTTGTCTAAAGGAGGACTGGGCTTCTCCATTGTTTCCCACGCAGAGACAGCAGCCTAAGGAGCCATGTCTGCTCCTCTTGGGGCTGGCTGGCCAGGATCCCTCTTGGTGCTTCTCTGAGCACCTGGCAGCTTCCAGCAGGAGTTTTTCTTCTTAGCTTGGTCTGGGAATCAATCTTCTCATTTGAAAATGGGGATAATCAGCAAGGCTGTGGTGAGGCTTGTTAAAGGGCAGAGAGGCACTCTAGGAATGTCAGTGGCTAGCAGTAAGACAAAAGGCAGAGGGGGGGAGGGGAGGAGAGAGGGAGGGAGGGAGGGAGAGAGGGAGGGAGGGAGGGAGGGAGAGAGAGGGAGAGGGAGAGAGGGAGGGAGGGAGAGAGAAAGAGAGAGGGAGGGAGGGAGAGAGAGGGAGGGAGAGAGAGGGAGGGAAGGAGGGAGAGAGAAAGAGAGAGGGAGGGAGGGAGAGAGAGAGAGAGGGAGGGAGGGAGAGAGAGGGAGGGAAGAAGGAAGAGAGAGAGAGGGAGGGAGGGAGGGAGGGAGAGAGAAAGAGAGAGAGAGAGAGAGAGATCAAGTACTCTTTTACGGGCTTTTGCAGGTCCCCTCCCCACCCCCTATTTCCCTCCCCACATGTGGATGTCTGGCTGCAGGAAGGGAGCCTCAGCCTCAGAACTCTCCTGGCTCCTAGGCCCCATGAACAGAGGGCCATCAAGGCAAGTGGCCCATCAACAGCATGGGCTTTGGAGGCAGTTCACCAACCCCATCCAATCCTAATTCTGCCACAGTTTTATGATCTGGGCCCATGGGGGAGTAACACTGAGCTGTACGGGAAGTAAGGAAATAAAAACTCCTTTCCTAGGGTTGATAGGGGGCTCCAGCGTCAATGTATAAACCCATGAGCTCCTGCTCTGAGCCGCATGCTCTTCCCTGGGTTTACAGTGTAGCAGCTAAGTCCCCTGACCTGGCCTCAGGCTCACAGGTATACCCTATGCGGGCATCCCCACAGAGATGCAGTTACTGTTAAACATTGAAGAAGGGGCTGGAAGGATGGCTCATCATCTAAAATAGTGGTTCTCAACCTATGGGTTGCAGCCCCTTTGGCGTCAAACGACCCTTTCACAGGGGTTGCCCAAAAACCACCCGAAAAACACAGATATTTACAATATGATTCATAACAGTAGCAAAATTACAGTTTTGAAGTAGCAATGAAAATAATTTTATGGTTGGGGGCCACCACCTGAGGAACTGTATTAAAGGGCCACAGTGTTAGGACAGTGGAGAACCACTGATCGAAGAGCTCTTGCAGTGGACCTGGGTCCACTTCCCAGCATTCACATGATGGCTCACAATCACCTATAACTCCAATTTCAGGGAACAAATACCCTTTTGTGATGTCCTTAGGCTTCTGCTGTGTACATAAACTCATGCAGGCAAACACTCGTACATATAAAACAGATAACATAAATCTAAAAAACAGTTGCAGAAGACATGTTTTTGTCTTCTGGAACCTTGGATCTGATGGAAACAGATCTTTAAGTCACACATCAGCTCCCCAAGGTTAGTAGGGGTAGGGTGCATTCCAGCCAGAAGAAAGCATGTCCAAACAAATGCCAAGGCTGGGAAACATTCTCTTGAAACTCCGAAAGACCGCTGAAGGGAAGATGTCCTCCCAAAGTAGGGCAGGAAGGGAGGTCAAGGTGAGGCCAGCCAGGGAGAGGGTTCTGACCTTCATTCCAAGAGTGCTGGGCCCTGTGAAAGAAAGGAGTTGAAGCAAAGGATGCTGGGATGTCTTTGCACTGAGCAGGTGCCATGTTGGCTGCTGAGAAGGGAATGGCCTGGAAGGCAGGCATGGCAATATGCAGAAGGGGGCAGGCTGTGACAGAAGCAGCGGGCTGAGGGACACAGACAGGTTACTAAGGCAGTGAGCAGTGGGAGCACGAAGATGGACCTGAGACTTGGCAGCCAATCCTTCAGACTGAGTGAAGAATGGAGACAGGAAGATGAGGGAGAGGTTTGGCAGGGTAGGACCTACTTTCCCCACGATTTCTGGTTGTGTTGTAGGATGGGTGTGTGGCTAATGGTCTGAGGGAGGAAAAGGAACTAGGGCAGAGGGGCTGGAGGTCAGTGGGGGAGAGGTAGCATTTGAAGGCCTTCTCAGCTATCCCACATCTACATCAACTAGATATTTAATAGATATCCAGGTGTGGAGGCCAGAGGACAGGTCTGAGCTGGAGGAATAGACTGTGGCCACAGCAGTGATAAGGTAGGGCTTGAAGCCCTGAGCAGAAATGAACTTGTGGGGAAACATGAGACTCATGAGGGGACTCTGGGTGGGTGTAATCCTACTGTTGCAGAGACTCAGAATGTGTGTGTGTGTGTGTGTGTGTGTGTGTGTGTGTGTGTGTGTATGTGTGTGTGTGTGTGTGTGTGTGTGTGTGTGTGTGTATGTGTGTATGTGCACATGCGTGCGCGCACACAGCACGTGTACTTATTTGACTCAATCCTCTTGTCATCTAATAAAGGTTGGACTTCAGAAGGGGCAGAAGGAGAGAGAACAGAGGGTATGAGGCCCAAAAGGGGGGGGGGGTCCACTCACCTACACCCAAACACACAAACAATTCAAGCCTGACACTTTGATTGAACTTAATCTCTCCCTTTCTAAAGCCTTCCTGGGAAGAATTACGAGCTCAGTTTCCCCTGACAGCACCGCGGGGAGGGCAGTATTGGTGATGGCATAAAAGTGGAGGAGGGAAGGAGGGTGAGAGACGGAACATTCATCCTGAGCCGTGTCCCACAGCACCCTTCTGAGTGAGACAGAGAGAAGCCAAGGACTTTAAAAACAGAAGTGCTTAGCTGCTTTGGGGGACAGCAATCCAGAGGAAAGCCCAGGCTGCTGGTTCTAACCAAGCACAGGATCCACAGGGTTGCAGAAAGGGTCCAGATCCCGGGACCAGAGACAGAGGACTGCTGGGCAGGGCCAGGCAGGGCTGAACTGAACTCTGCTCCTGGGGTTTGGGCTGGAGAAGTATAAAGTACTCCAGGGCTCTGAAGAGAGAGGCCAGTGCATAGGAGACAGACAAGTTGCTTATTGAGACAGCATGCCCGGAGACGGTAACAGGCAGGGGACAGGTTATCCCAGGCTTACCGGGAACACTTGCCTGTAAGTGCAGGTCATATTGCCAGAGAATGTGCTTCCTTTTACAGTCAGTGTGGGGGATGGGGCCGAGGGAGGCTCACATGCTAGTGGGATCACCAACACAGGCAAGTGGCAGTGTGTGGCAGAGAGGGAATGATAGTCCTATGAGACCTTGGCAGAGGCAGGAGGCCTCTCAGTAGCCTTTAATTTTTCAGAAAGTTTTAGCTTTGTAGAACAATTGAAAAGACAGCACGGAGTTCTCATGTGTCCTTCTGACAGAGCAATTTAAAGGCAGGGAAGGCTGACTTTGGGCTCCAGGTTTCAGAAGGATTTCAGTCCCTCACAGTGGGGAAGGCAGGACTTGAAGAGTGTTTCTGTCCGTGGTGGGCTGCAGTGTGAGGTGAAAGCTCTCCAGAGGGTAGGTGGGAAGGAAGGGCTAGCAAAACCGGAAGCAGGGGCCAGGCAAATGCCAAAGTCCTGCCCCTAGGGATCTACTTCCACAGCTTTCATTACAGTGTCACAAGCTGGGCCCCAAGGATTCAAAACAGGAGCCCACAGGAACAGTCCAGATCCAAAATGTAACCATGTCTTAGACTGGTGTGGTGTGTTTATCATGACTAACAAGCCAGCTTTCTTCAGTTTTACCTGGTTCCTGTTTCTCTCCCATTATCCCACCCAGGACACCATGATGTATTTGACCATCCCGTTTCTCTGGGCTCCCCTGAAGTGTAGCATTTCTTGGACCGTTCCTTGTTTTGAACTGTCAAGTCTTCTGTAGTATTGGGGATTTGTCCAGTATTTTCCTCATGATTATACTGGGGCTAGTGACTAGAGTAGGGAGGCTTCAGAAGCTAAAATGTTGTCTTGTCACATTGTTGTAAAGGTGTATACCACGGCTTGTCGCTGTTGGCACTAACGCTTTTTGACTGAAGGAACTGTTTACTAGGTTTTCCACGGCAGGTCATCTCCACTCCCCTGCCACCCATGTCTTTTAGTCTGTCATGGCCTCACAACATGCAGTCTCTCTGTAAGGAGTGAGAGGCAGTCTTCCCTCCACGAGTGCTGGGGACATCAGGGACCAAAGTGCAAGGGGGAGCTGCCTCCCCCAGTTCTTTATTCAACGGTCTATGCCAGTATTGTCTTCTAGCTTAGTCTCAGAGGTTTTTTCGATTGGCAGCCATGTTCATTTGACACACCACCTTCAGTGGGTGTCTATTTTTAAGAGATATTTCACTTTGGACCCATCAAGATACTGCAGGCTCATCCCAAGAATTTTCTAAGCCAGTCTTATAATCAGCCACTTCTCTACTGAGAACTGGTTCTTTTCATTGAATAATGACATGGGAAACTGCTGTGCTGACCCCTTATGGGAAGCAAAGTCTTTAGGTCATTGGGGACATGCCCTCATGACTGTGGAGAACCCAAATACCTCTCTTTTCTTTCAGGCTTGAGATGTGTCTGCTACTCATAGTTGCCTCCCACCATCCACCAGATGCTCTGCCAGCTGCCACAGAGCCTTCATCAGACTCAACGAGTCTCCAAAACTTTGGGTTGAGCAAACCTCTTCTATTCATGAATAGTTTGTCTCAGGTATTTCATTGTGGCAATAAAAAGCTGAATAACACAGAAATCAAGTGTTGTTGATTGTGGGACCTTTTAGCTGATAGAATAAGAATGTGTGTGTGTGTGTGGTTTATAACCCATATATATATGTATATATGTACATCAGTAAACATATCTACATGTACATAAATATCTCTACCTGCTGAAAATGAGCTCACAGTGATGTCTCCAACTTAAATCCAGTATAATAGGGATTGTACTAGTCTTCACTCCCCCCCCCCCCCCCCCCCCCGCCACTGCCCCACTCATTCTGGAGATCAGGCTGACCTCTAACTCAGATCTACCTGCCTCTGTCTCCCGAGTGCTGGGATTAAAGGTGTGTGCCACCACCACCAGCCCAGCCTCTACTGTTATCTGTAAATTACCCTCTAAGAAAAATGGCTTGGACCATGCAGCACCTATTTACCTCATGGTTCAATTATGGCACAAGTAGTGGTTTCAGAGCTGTTCAGAACCTATGCCCACGTAGGGAATAACTTCATCAGCCAGGGTGTGTATGTGACATTCTTCTGCCTCATTTCCTGTTACTTAGTTCTGTGTCTTTTTTCCCCACCCCTTTACCAAGGTTAGGACTGACATTCACAGCACACTTAGAGTCTCTAGTCACGGTTTGTGGTAAGTCTTAGGATTCTCCTACCTCCTAATTTTAAAAACATACATATTTTAAAGTTTACTGTTTGTGCTGAAACCTCCTGTGAGTTTTCAAAACTATATAATTCCACTCATCCACCATTAAAAATGTAATTGTCCTAAAGATATCTTATGCCTCATGTATTCTTCCCCTGCTCTTCTCTCCCGAGCCCACAGCAATCACTGACCTTTGAACTGTCTGTATATGTCATGTCTAGACTGTTATATGACTGAACTTACATGGCATGTAGCCTTCTCAGAGTGCCTTCTCTTACTAGACAGCCTCTATTGGTTCTCCTGTATCTTCTCACGGGCTACAGCTCATTTATTTTCGTTAGCATACAATAGAGGTACCAGTTCTGTTAGCCTCAGCTATTGAAGCCTGTGCTGAATGCTTACCATTGGGGCAACTGAGGTGATACCAGAAACACTTGCATGTAGGTTTTGTGTGGACATATGTTTTTCAGATTAGAGGCTAGGGAAATGACTCAGTAGGTAACGTACTTTTCTTGCTGGCACAAGGACCTGAGTTCAAACCCCAGAACCCACATCAGGGGGGAAAAAAACAAGGCATGGTGTTACAGACTTGTACTCTCAGCACGGCGCAGGAAGAGACAGGAAGGGTCCCTGGGGCTCACTGGCCAGCCAGCCTAGCCCACATTGTGAGCTACAATATACAGACAGTGCTCTTGAGGAGCAACACCTAAGGCTGTCCTCTGGCCTCCACAGGCACACACAAGAACATGAACACACAGGCACACGCGTGCAAGATGCAGAAAGGCTTTCAGAATAGTTGGGAAGTGCCCCAAAGCACAAATGATGGATCATGGTGAGAATGTGTGTCATTGTAAGGAACCAGCCACGATGAATGTGCTGCACTTCACCAGCACTGAGTGCTTTGGGGGTTTTGGATTTTAACTGCATTAGTATATAGTTCTCTCTCTCTCTCTCTCTCTCTCTCTCTCTCTCTCTCTCTCTCTCTCTCTCTCTCTCTCTCTCTCTCTCTAAATCAGCAACTTACAAATTTCAATGATGTTGTGTATCTTTTAGTATTTTCTTTTACCAATTTTTTTTCATTAGTGTGATGTCTGTTTGGATCCACTTAAAAGCTGCTTTCTTTGTGTCTTTTTTGTGTCTTATGTTAAGTTTTTAATGGTCTTTGGGATACAATTTCTTTATTAGATGTATGTTTTAAGAATATTTTTCTCCCAGTCTGTAGCTCATCTTCTCATTCTGCAACACACCACTCTTTTGGACAGCAGAAGTCTTAACTTTTTTTTTTCCGAGACAGGGTTTCTCTGTGTAGTTTTGGTGCTTGTGCTGGATCTTACTCTGTAGACCAGGCTGGCCTCGAACTCACAGAGATCCACCTGCCTCTGCCTCCCCAGTGCTGGGATTTAAGGCATGCGCCGCCACTGCCACCACCACCTGGCAAAGTCTTAATTTTTAATGAAGTCCAACTTGGCTTTTCTTTCATAGGTTGTGCTTCGGGTATTCCGTCTCAAAGCCCATTGCCAAGCACATGGTCACCTGTATTTCCTCACGTTTTCTTTTAGGAGTTTCTTAGTTCTGCACTTGTCAGTCAGGTCCATTTGAGCCTGAAAAGATGGAAGATCTGTGTGAAAACAGATTCTTCCTTTTCATTTTGCATATAGATGCATTTTTCACCACAGTGTTTTAGTTTTTCTGCATACACATAATGCACATATTTTGTTAGATTTATATCTAAGTATTTGCCATTTTAGTTTGGTTATAAATGATGTTTTTATTTTCATGTGCTGCTAAAATGAAGGAAATTTTTGTATAAATATTAACTTTGTAACTTGCAGTCTTGCTATAATCACTTGTAAGTTCCAGGATTTATTGTGTTGATTCTCTGGAATTTTCTACATAGGAAATCTCATCACCTGCAAACAAAGACTGTTTTATTTCTTTCCAGTCTACCCCTCTGCCTTTTCCTCCCTTCTTACTGTACTAGCTAAGACTATGATGGGCAGGACTGGTGAGGGGCCTTTTCCCCATCTTGGGGTGGGGGAGCATCCTGTTTCTTACTTTTCTGTATAGTGTTAGCGTAGAATTTCTGGAGATGTTCTTCATCGGATTGAGACACTTTCTTTCATTCCCACTTCTCTAAGCCTTTGTTTTAGTCATGAATGGCTGACAGATTTTATGAAATGTTTTCTCCATCGATTGATATGGTCACACAACTTCTCTAATTTTTTCAACCTGTTGATATTGTGGGTTGTTTTTATCTGTTTTAGATTTTGAGCCACCGCCTCATACCTGAATAAACCCGCTGCCTGGGTCATAGTGTATAATTCTCTTAGCACACTGGTGTATTGGACTCGTTGGTATTTCTACTAAGGATTTTACATTTGTGCTCATGAGAGGTCTAGGTCCGGAGTCTTCCTTCTTTGGACACATCTGTCTGGTTTTAATATTACTCTTATCAAGAGGATTAGAAGCGGCCCCTCTGCTTCAGTTTTGGTAATTTATACCTTTCAAGAAATTGGTCCATCTCATCTAAATTATCAAAGTGTGGTTATTCTTAATCCTTTGTGGATCTTTTAATGCTCACAGAATCAGCAGTGAGGACTCCTTTTTATTTCTGAAGGAAGTAATTTGTGTCTTCTCCCCATCCCCACCCATTGTTAGCTTAGAGATTAGAGGCTTATCACTGTATTGATATTTTTAAAGAATCAGTTCTAGTTCCAAATTTGGAACTGAATCAAGTTTGGTTCATTTTCTCTATAATTTTTTTATAATTTCATATATTTTTTGCCTCCAATTTATTTCTACATTAAGTTTTACTGTTTCTCTCTCTGCAGTTTTTACCTCAGGAAATGTGGTAACTCTGTGGCTAGCTACATACATGTTAAAGAATACTGTATCTTTTTGGAAAAATTGACTCTTTTCCCTCTACGTAATGCCCCTCTTTATCCCTGATAGCTGCCCTTGTTTTGAATTGGGCATTGCCTGAAATTTATATAGCTTTCCCAGTTCATCTACCTTAAAAATGTGAATTTTCCTAACTTTATGCAGGTACTGTTGACAAATAAAATTGTATATGTTTAAAGTATACCATGTTATATCCTGATATGCACACACATTGTGAAATAATTGCCTCATTCAAGTTGCTCAGCACATCCATCACTTCATACCCCAACCCCTCTTTGTGTGTATATGTGTGTGTATGTATGTATGTATGTGTATGTATGTGTGTATGTATGTATGTGTGTGTGTATGTGTGTTTGTATGTATGTGTGTATATGTTTGTCTCTCTGTGTGTATGTATGTGTGTGTATATGTGTATGCATGCATGTGTGTGTGTATGACTGTGTGTGTATATGTGTTTGTGTTTGTGTGTGTGTGTGTGTGTGTGTGTGTGTGTGTGTGTGTGTGGTGAGAAACTCAAAATCTATTCTCTTAGCAAAGTCCAGTATGCAGTGTACTATTCACCTTGCTGTAAATAAGACCTAGCCTCTGTATGCATATCTCATATAACAGAAGTTGTGCACCCTTGCCACACATTCTTCCGGCCAGCCAACCCCCCTCCCTTCCAGAAACCACATTCTATTCTCTGCCTTATGAGTCCAACATGTTTTGACTCTATAACAACTCCCAGACCTTAGTACAACTGACTCCATGATGGAAGTACCAGTCAGGGCATAAAACTCAGCAAGTAGACAGCATCACCTGCTAAAAGAAGAGCAAAGCCCTAACCCATCACAGTCCACAGTTCTGGGAGAGTCTCTAAATGGACTAACCTTGCTTTTTGGCTCCTGTAGTTCCACTTCTGGCTAACTGATCTTGCTAGCTGAAGTATGTCAACCCAGCATGTGGTTTTAAAAGCTCACCTGAGAGAGGCTCGGGGCTACACTAGAATCCTGACCACCCAGTGTAGTGGCTGGCTGGCTAGTAAAGACTTTCTATTGGTTTAAACTCTGTCTGAGTAGTCTTCTTTGGTAAAGACCCCCACAACACCTCCACATCTAAGTAAGATTGTCCACAGTGTTTGGTTTATCTCAGTGAAGCTCACTTTAGGTGCACAGATGTCACAATAACAGGCTCGCTTCTCCTTCTAAGGCTGAACAGTGCATATTTTATTGACTTATGAAATTATACATTTTTGTTTTAAACGATCTTATTAACATGTAATCATTGCACACATTTGTGAGTTGTCAATGGGCTTTTGATAACATGAATCTTTAGACTGATTTGGATAGCTTAGAAGTTCTACTATTAATTTTTCCTATCCATGAACATGGTATATTATTCCATTTACTGTCTTATTAAATTATTTCATCAATGTCTTAAAATTTTTAAAGTATAAATCTTTTACCTCTTAGGTTACATTCATTTCTAAATATTTTATTATTTTCTTTCTTCTTTGCTTTCTGTTTTTCTTTCTTTCTTTTTTTTGTGTTTTGTTTCTGAGACAGGGTTTCTCTGTGTAGGTAGCTCTGGCTGTCCTAGAACTCACTTTGTAGACAAGACTGGCTTTGAGCTCTATGATCTGCCTGCCTCTGTACCATCATGCCTGGCTATTTAATTATTTTCAATGCTAGTATAAAGGGGATTTCTTTTTTTCTTTTCTTTTCTTTTTTTTTCGAGACAGGATTTCTCTGTGTAGCTTTGCGCCTTTCCTGGAACTCGCTTTGGAGACCAGGCTGGCCTCGAACTCACAGAGATCCGCCTGGCTCTGCCTCCCGAGTGCTGGGTTTAAAGGCATGTGCCACCACCCGCCCGGCCCTTTCTTTCTTTTTTTCTTATTATTTTTTTTTCATTTTACAAATAACCTTTCAAATAGTTTGTTAAAGCAGAGAAATACAACTTGTTTTTTGTACATCAACTCCATGTTCTGAGATTTTACTAAATTCATTTATTATGGTTTTTGTGGGTCCTTTATGGTCTTCAGTATAAAAGATTACTTCTCTGTGATGGACAATTTTCTTTCTTCCCTTTTAATCTGGATGTCTCTCATCTCTTTTTCTTGAATAATTGCTCTGGCTAAGACATCCAGCATTACGTTGAATAGAAGTGGTGAGACTTTGTCCCTAATCTCAGAGAAACGTTTTGGCTTTTACCAGTGAGTGTGATATTTGTGGTGGGCTTATCATATATGGCCTTTGTTACATTGAAGCACACGTCTGCTGTTCCTAATGTACTGAGAGACTTAATGAATAAAGGATGCTGAATTTTGACAAATGGTTGTTCTACATGGATTCAGGTAATCAGACGGGTTTCAGCCTTTATTCTTCTCACATGGTCTGCCGTGGCTATGGATTTGCATATTGAACCATTCTTGTGTTTAGGGGATAAACCCCGATTGCTCAGGGTTTGTACTTATTTTAACGCGATGTTGCATTAGGTTTGTTGGTGCTGTTGGGGAGTTTTGCATCTCTGTTCATCAGGGTGCTGGTCTGTGAGCATCATTGCCTTTAGTATGGTAAGTTCACTTGCTTTTTGGAGAATTTTGACTTACTTTTGCTGTAAATTTATTTTTAGTTGAAAAATAATCATTGCATATATTTGTAGGATACAAATCATATTTCAATACACATGAACAATGGGGCTTGATAAATCAGTAATTAATCTATCTATCACTTCAAGTATTTATCATTTGTAAGTGGAAACATTTAAATCCTGCCAGCTGTTTGAATACACAGTACATTGGTATTCTACATATACTTACATAGAAAGGGGGTTAACTTTGAAACAGGTTATTTGGTGTCTTTTCATCATTCACATTTCAAGTTTTTTTTGATAACTACCTTGTTTGTAATTTTCTTCTCTTTCTTGTTTGAAGAGACAAAGTCTTGCTATGTAGTCCTGGCTGTCCTGCTACTCACTGTGTAGGCCAGGCTGGTTTCAAACTCACAGAGACAGCTTGCCTCTAGGAGTGCTGGAATTAAATGTCGTGACCACCCCGCTGTGATGTTTTCGCTCCTTGTATTTAGCCCAGCACGCTTCTTCTTGCCCTCTGGTTTTGGTCAAGCACTGGGCACAGGCCCATCTCCCCCATACTCTTTGTGTGATTGTGCAATACTTCATGATGAAGTATGGCTATAATCCTAGCACTTGGGAGACTGAGGCCGGATGACTGCAATTTTGAGGCTATTCTGGGCTACATGATGAGAACCTATAACAACAAAAACAACACTGAAAGAAAAAAACACACTTTAAAAACCATCACCCTGGAGCTTGCTGCATACCTTTATGATAATCTAATTGTACTCTCAAATAACGATGATATTTCACAGAGTACAGGTGTCTTCCAGCGGGGTATTCCCAGTGTCCACATCTCTTATGGAATTGTTTTCGTTCATTTCACATGCTCTAAGTATCCATCTTATATTCTATTGGTCCATGTGATGTAACCCCAGAGTAGCCTGATGCTGCTGTTGCTTTGAACAAGCATCTACTATAGGGTGAATAATAACGTGGACAGTCAGAGACTTTGCCTCACCTTACCTTTATCACAGAAATCTGACTTTCTGACCTGAAGTCTTTCTCCATCCCTTTAGTCCTGTTTTATTATTTCTTAGAGGGAAATAGACTGGCTATGAATTCCTCAGCTTTAGCCCTAGGCAGTCTTTATTTTCCCTTGCTGGGAGGGTGGTTTGGTTAGCTGTAGGAAGGTAGGCCTTTCCGTTCCACACTTCGGTCCTTTCCTCCACTCTCGCTGCCTTCGTGGCTTCCCACAAGACCTGCTGTGACTGTCATCCTTTTTCTTCACTGTCTGGTACTGTCCTCCTTGGTATCCCAGGGGCTTCTAAGATCTAGACTCCAGATCCTACTATAACTTCTGGACTTGGGTATTATCATTTGAAGTGTTTTTCTGCCTATACTTTCTTCTTTTTGGATGTTAATTTTTTAAAAATTAGTCTATAGTTCTGGAATACTCTATTCCTTTTACATTTTTGTATTTAATTCTTGGACATTTCCACTGAGATTTCCTCAAGTTCACCGACTTTTGATCCATGTCCAGTATTGCCGATGAGTTCAGCCCAAGGTTTTTATTTCTATTAAGGAGGTTTTGATTTTTAACTTTTCTTTTCCTTTCTTCTTCAGGCTTCATTATTCTGTTTCCATTACCCATATGTTTTTACATGTTGTCTACTTTTCCCATTAGAAAAAGCTAACACAGTAATTGTACTTATTTTAGATGTCTTGTGATTTTTTTTTTTAATTGAAAACCGAATGCAATGTATTTGGCAAGAGGAGCTTTGGTATCTAGGCCTTACATAAGAGGTTTTATCTGAACCTGGCTAGCTGTTGGTCGGCACTGAAGGTTTGCTGTGGCCATAGGTGTTATCCTGTGACCAGCACGACTGGGTCCTGGAAACATGACTGGGATTGGATGGGCTGTGCTTAGCTGAAGATGTACCAACGGGCTGTTCAGGAAGTTTCTTAGCTGATTTCAGCAGGGGGTCTCTGCAGGAAGTCTCTGTAAGAGGGAGGTTGGGGGGTGTGGTCATGCAGTCATTTGGGAGGAGGAAGTTGCTCTTGTTTCCTTTGTCTGCACTGTTTTTAGGTAAAGGTCAATCATTTGTCAACATCAGTACTTGGAACAGAGGAAGGTCTTGCCATTGCCAGGAGTCTGGGTCCTTGGTGTCCTTCACATGCCTGAGTTCATGTCAACAACAACACATTAACTCAGGACTCCATTCGCTCTCCACAGCATTAGTGGCTCCAAATTCCTCTAATGTCCTTGCTTTTGTCTTTCATCGTTGAGTTTTCTTTCTAAACAGGGCCTGGAGTTTGCAGCTTTTTTCCCTGTAACCCTTCTATCACTTCTTGGGAGCCCTGTTACGTTGGGGAGGGGAAGCAGTCGGTAAGCTTATGATTAAATCTTGCTGCTTTGGTGGCCTGCCTTCTGAGCTATGGCCTTCCCAAGTGTTTCTTGCCTTTCTTCACAGCCCATTAGGTGAGACAGAGAGCTGGAGGGGCTGCCCGTTGAGTAATTACCCTCTGCCTCTATGAAGCAAGCTCTGATGAAGTCTTTTCACTGGAGAGCGGCCCTTTGCTGTGGAGAATGCACTGGACCTATTTCAGAATGGTTTCTTGTCCTCTCTCTTTGCCAGAGCATGAGGGAATGTTATTTTATTTTTGGCTCTTTACGTGAGAAGCTGGTAGAATTTCAGGAGATAAAACCTGTGAAAGTTACTTGGAAGCTAGGCCACCTTCAATCTGCTGCTCACCCATTTTAGTGTCTTACCATTATACACTTGGGATTCTGCTCCAGGTAAGGAGACCTGGTTGTGGCTCCCCAGTTCTCTAGTGGGTCCAAGAAAAGCCGCTGGTCCTTAGTTTTCCCTCCAGTTATCCTCATCAGAACAAGTGAGACAGCTTACAAGTGTTTTCCTTGGTATAACTGAAAATAGCGGTCCAAGAGGAACCTTGCAAATTGGGTCTGGAAGGACAAGAATGGTTTCTCCGATAGAAAAGGCCTCTTTTGCCATTGCCTGTGGCCACCCCATCCTGAGACTGCTCTAAGCTGGGGCCAAGAACCTTGGCAGTCCAACCTCCATTAGGCCTTCCCTCTTCTTTAGTGTCTTCCTTGTGGGGTGGATCCAGAACCTCATCCGGAGTGGCCTCTGTCTAGTAATGTCTAGCTTTTGCTCCTCCAGGGGGATCACTCAAGAATTCACTTTTAAGAGGAAGTCACGAAAGATGCACACTGGTATTGTTCTGATCATCCACCCAGCCATCCACTGTTCCCTTTTCCATTTGAGACAGCTCTCAACCGACCACTGGAGAAGTACCCTTACTTCCCACAGCAATCTATGTGTTTCAGGGAAGCGAATTCCTTTTCTGTCTCCAGGCATGTGACTCTGGTTTAGCCAATCAGAGTCATGAGCACACTTGACTATAATGATGGGCTCATTGATTCCCTGGGAGCCGATTCGATATGAGAGAAGCTGTGTTCTGGAGCTGCCAGTGGGAATCTTGGGGAGACTTGAAAGCCAACACAGTTCAGCTTCTAGCTGAGCCTCAAATTTGTTCGCTTTAAGCTCATAGAATCTTTTTGTTTCAGGTGTCCCCCTTTAACTCCAAAATTCAAGTTATACAGAGTAATGAGTCTCATTGCAGCATTTTCAAACAGAGGTGTCATTATTCTTTGTTGTTAGTAACCTTCTACCCTCTCCAATGCCCCTTCCAACCCTCTGACTGGTTCTGTTTCTTCCTCCATGTCACATGTTTCCCTTAAGATCTCATCCTCCTTTCTTATGACCCCTTGTCTAGGTTCCTCTTCTCTCTCTCTCTCTCTCTCTCTCTCTCTCTCTCTCTCTCTCTCTCTCTCAACACACACACACACACACACACACACACACACACACACACACACACACACACACTTTAAAACCTAAGTTCTGCATATCAAACAGGACTCCCTTTTGGTTTAAGCCATATGGGCTGAGTTTACTGCCAACCTGAGCAAAACAAAAACGTGTGGTCAATAAACTTCATTATGCCAGAGCACAGTGCTATAATTAAAGATGTGGGTGGCACTTTAATTGAAAGAATTCCAGCCCTTATGAAGGGAGATATAATGTGCCCCACCAAATATATGCCCATACCCTGTGTGACTGTGCCCTGGTTTTTAGCACAGGATGTGTCCTTGTTGCTTAGGGTCTTTTTAACAACTTAGCTTCTCTTTCCTCAAAGTTTACCAGGTATATCCCCCAGTATAGACATTCTTTCACTTAACCTAGGCCATATCCTGCTAAATTCTCTGAAAAATATTCCCTTAAAGATACACTGAGTGCACCTAGCCACTCCGCACCCGTGATGAGCCACAGCAAATGTGGATTGTTGCGTGTTTCCCTTCCTGACTGCACAGCTGCAGAGTTTGCTACCATTGCCCAGCATTCTGAGACAATAGACTGCCGACCGGCTACCCTAGGAAAAGAGGAAAGCCCAGCATCTGAAGCATGAATTCTACCGATGTGCATCAGTTCTGCAGCATCACAAACTGCAATCACCCTAAACTGGGCTGGGGATGTCGCTCAGTTGGTGGAGTACTTGCTCTGTGCACAGGTAATTTTGGGCTCATTCCCCGAATCACGTAAGTCAGGTGTGGTAGTGCACACCTGTAATCCTAGCGGAGGGAAGCAGAGGCAGAAGGATCAGAAGGTCAAAGTCATTCTCAGCTATTCAGGAAGGATGCATGAGGCCCTGTCTAAGAAAAAGGTGCTAGGTTGAGCCATTGTGTATTGAGGGGCCCCTATATTTGGTTCTTTGTATGTCATTGTACAATGGTTAAGTCTCTTGCTTTATCAGAAAATTTTCCTTGTGCACTGGATGGTGGTTAAGAAAGAAACTCAGAAATTGGTCAAAGTGAAATTGACACATAAGTGTCAGTGGAGTGCTTAGCTATAAAATGGGACATCTATTATCATATCCCCTCTCCAAGGCTCAGGGACCATAACAGAAGAAGATTGTAAGAGCTGGAGGCAGGAAAGACTAGGGTGAAACAGTATCTTCTGGACATGATGGGATCACTCATTGCACTCACAAATTCACAGCAACTGTGTTTGCCGGTACAAGAGCAAGCCAGCCAACATTCTAGCACAAGCATGGGAGGAGCTCAGGAGACCCCACCCCTAACTGAGGTGCCATGGACAAGTTGATGGCCTCAGGGGGACAGTCCATGTTCCTTAAGGGTATGGCTCCTGATAGGCTGGCCATGCTCCAGAGGATGATGCCACACCCGTAAGTATATGGACAGCATGAATTAAACTCAATGAGTTATTAAAAAAAAAAGAGGATATGAAGTTGAGGGGGAGATAGGGAGGTGAGTGGATCTGGGAGGAGTTATAGAGAAGAGGGGGTTGAGTATGATCAAAATACATTGTATGAAATTCTCAAAGGAGGTATATATATATATATATATATATATATATATATATATATATATATATATATATATAAAGATGCTTTCTTGAAGATGAGCTCTTTCTCTGAACTTTTGTGTCCTTGGTATCTGTAGACACCTGCCTTCATTTAGCATGTGGTAAATCTGTCAACTTGACACAGCCTAGAATCACCTTGAAAAAAAGCCTCATTTGAACAGTTGTCCTCATTAGGTTATATCTGTGGACAGACTTATGAAGGATTGTCTTAATTGCCTTAATTAATGTGTGAGGGCCCAGCCCACTGTGGGTGGTGCCATTTCCTGGGCAGGTGGTCCTGGGCTGTATAAGGAAGCTAGCTGAGCATGGACCAGAGAGCCAGCAAGTGACATTTGTCTTTGGTCTTTGGTTGCTGCTTCAGGTTCCTGCTTGAGTTTCTGCTCTGACTTCCCTCAATGATGGCTTGTGACCTGGAAGTAGAAGCCAAATAAGCCCTTCCTTCCCCAAGTTGCTTTTTGTTATAGTACGTATCACAGCAACAGAATGGTAACTAGAAAAACCTACCTCTAGCTATCCAGAGACACATATGCTCATAGGCCTGCAAGGGTATTGAAGCTGATGAAACAGTGTAGTAGTGTGTGTGTGTGTGTGTGTGTGTGTGTGTGTGTGTGTGTGTGTGTGTGTGTGTGTGTGTGTGTGTGTGTGTGTGTGTGTGTGTGTGTGTGTGTGTGTGCATGCACATGTGTGTGTACTGTCTCAGCCACAGAGACAATGCGAGGGGGATCCTGTAAGATGATGTAATGACTTTAGGAATTCCACTGGCAGCCTGGCCATCATTCAGCCCAGGGGTCGGCAAACATCAGGCCAAATCCAGCCCACCACCTGCTTTTCAAAACAGCTGCAAAATGCTAAAACAACAGTTACAGTTCACAACTGGCAGAAATTATATATGAAATTATACTTCTGTATTTGTAAATAAAATCTTATTGGAACAGTTGTGGTCATTCATGAACAGATTGCGTGATTAATCTCACCTGATAATGGCAGAATTAGAGAGCTGTGGGAAGACTGAATGGCTCACACAGCCCCAAACATCTATTACGGTCTTCTGCAGAAAAAAAAAATGTCAGCTGTTGGTGAAATAAGTAGAGAAGTAAGTATTACCATGGGTAAATCTCAGCAAGCCAATGTTGAATGGTAAAAGCCAATTTCAAAGGTAGTATTTATGTCAGACTGAAATGCGATTCTGAGATTGCATGTGATAGGTACAGCATGACACAGTGATGCCGCTAAGGGATGAAAACCAGGATGGAAATAACACACAGCAGCTTTCTGGGGCTGCTGCCTCTGGGATGGAGAGTGGAATCTGAAATTCTCCCAAAATACAGTCCTGTGATATTTTGCGTCTTGAAAAGAAAAAAAAAACTTGAAATAAATAATGCAGAGGAGGAATATCTGTTAAAGACAGGGTGGGCACAAGTGCTCATTTTACCACTCTGGTTTTTTTGCGTGCTTGAAATAATTTTTTACAAGTCAAGGAAAAATGTACTGATTTAAGAACAATTTAACAGCAATATTTAGTAAATACAGTGGGTTCTCCAAAAAGATATATTCAAGTCTTAATCCCTCATAGCTAAAGTGGGACCTTTTTTCCAAATAGGTATTTGGCAGTTGTAATTGAGCTAAGAATCATAAGATGATAGTGTAGGATTTAGAGTTGGCTTAAAACCATTCTCTGGCTTTAAAAGATGAGGCGACAATACAAAGTCACATTAGGGGGACTAGAGAGTTCATGATTTTTCTCTGAAAATTGGAATTAAACCCAAAATGACAGTATGCCATCATAAACAATACATTGCATTCACTGTATAGAGTAAGTCAATATAAGTGGTGTTTTAGTTAGGATTTCTATAGCTGCAATGAAACACCATGACCAAAAGGCAAGTTGCGGAGAAAGGAGTTAAATTAGCTTACACTTCCACAGCATTGTTCATTATCAGAGGAAGTTAGGACAGGAACTTAAACAGGACAGGAACCTGGAGGCAGAAGCTGATGCAGAGGCCATGGAGGGGAGAGCTGCTTATAGGTTTGCTCCACATAACTTGCTCAATCTGCTGTCTTTAGAGAACTCAGAACCAGCAGCCCAGGAATGGCACCACCCACCATGGGCTGGGTTCTCCCCCAACAGTCACTAATTAAGAAAATGCTCTACGGGCTGGCCTCGAGCCCAATCTTACGGAGGCATTTTCTCAATCTTTTCCTCCTCTCGGGTGACTATAGTTTGTGCCAAGTTGACGTGAAGCTAGCCAGGACAACTGGTGCTCCTGAAAGAAGGGACATGGGAGAGAATGCTATTGAAGGCAGGGGCAAGGTGACACGTCATTGTCACGATCTGAGAAATGCCACTGGCACTGGAGAAGGCAAAGTGGGCAGGCCTCCTGCTGAGAGCCTCCGGAAGGAGCATGCCTGTGCTGCCATGTTGACATCAGACTCCTGAACACTATGAGGTAATGCCTTTGATTCACGTCACTCGGTTGGCGGGGTTTTGCTAGGTCAGGCTGTGATAGCTAAACTTGATTGTCAACTTGACGGTTAGATTAGTTACTTCCTAACTGCTGTGACCAAATACCTGACTGGAGTCAATCTAAGGGAGGGAGGGTTTCTTCTGGATAATGTTCCAGGAGATAATTCCATGATGGTGGGTGGGCGACAGGAGGGGAAGACATTGTGGAAGGAGATCAACTGATCACATTATATTTGCAGCAGTAACAGCAAACTGGAAGTGTGCTCACACTGCAAAACCTCAAGGCCTGCCCCGACTTCCTCCAGGGAGGCTCCACGTATTAAAGATTCTGCACCCCTCCCAACCAGCCCTTCAGGGGGACCAATGTTCAAACACGTGGGGGCGGGGCAGGCATCTCACATCCAACCACAGTGAGGTCTGGAAACTCCGAGGAGAAACGCTGTTGGATGGTGATAGAGCTTCTAGAAAAGATTAGCTGAGGGGTGGGGAGCCAACTTCCGAATGGTGGCATTTGTTGGCATGAGTAACCAGCAGGCTAGTGGCAGATTGGCTATACTGACCCACATCCATTACAGAGCAGGCAGTGTCTGTTCTTACAGGAATATGTACTTATTCTGGTAACAGGTTTGACTTTCTGGCATGTAATGCTTCTGCTCAAACTACCAGCAATGGAAGTACACAGTGTGTTATCCACCATTACGGTATTCTATATAACATTCCTTCCTTCTTATCAAAGAACCCACTTCACAGGCAAATAAGTGTGGCAGTGGCTGTTGGTTCAAGTTCATGTAATTCACTGGTCATACTATGTCCCCCACTATTCTGAGGCATATGGCTTGATAGAATACCGGAACTGTCTTTTAAAGACACAGTTTCAGCACCTTGGTGGCAGTTGCCCAGAGGGCTGTGGCATGTTTTCCAGAAGGCTGTGTGTACTCTGAATCTGGGTCTAATACATGGGACTGCTTTTCCCATAGCTAGGGGTTTCATAACTTTTCCTATGAAGATGTAAACAAATGTCTACTCATCAAGGTTAGACATTGATAGCAGACCAAAGAAATGATTTCACTAAGTCTAGTTTAGTGAACCAGTGCATTTACTAACAAGAGTGTGGGGGAGGGGTTACTTTGGAAGCTTAATGACTCAAAGGCAATGGAGGTGGGAAGAACAGTCTGGAGTCCAAGAGATCTGTGGGGCATCACTTAGTGTTACCATGTTCTGTGACTAACATCAGTGGGAAACTATAACATCCACAAATATCTGATAAGATGCCAAGAGTGATAAGTAGTCTAGATCCTTCAGGATTAAAGGTGGGGTCCCACCTCCAGGTAATGATCCAAGACCTAATGATCTGCTTGCTAAGGGTGGAAGAAATATGGAATGGATAGAAGGTTGATATAACTAGCAGCTATGGCCACATGACCAGCTACAGGAAAAAAGGATTGTAATTGTCACGAGTGTTTCTGTCCTATTTGTTACAATCTGTTTGTGCATATATACATAAACACTGAGCAGATATCTGTGCTTTCTTTCCTCTCACTTTGCCATACAACATGACATTGATTGAGCTAGTATCAGTTCTTCAGTGTCATCATATTTAAGTTATGGAATATTAAAAGAGTAAGCATTCCTCAGAGACCTTGTCCTCTACCCAGGAAGGAAGAATTAGTATGCTTTTTACTGTATGTTGGATAGGAATATCATGTTAGGTAGATTTATGACACTGTTACTGTCTCCATTTAGAAATGGAGCATGACATAAAGAGATGTGGTAAGGTATGAAGTTGACAAGAGATGGACTTGTGCTGATTAATTTTGATTGTCAACTTGATGGGCGGGACCTAGAATCACCTATGAGAGATACACCTCTGGGTGTGTTTGCAAAGGTGTTTCCAGAGACACTTAACTGAGGGGAGAAGGCCTACCCTCAAAGTGGGAAGCGCTTTCCAGTGGATGGCCCTGATGTAGAGGTCTGAGGCAGTGTGAGACCGCCTTCACTGAGCAAGTGCATCTACTGTTGCTGCTGCTATCCTTTGCTGCCTTCAGCCTCCAGCTTCTTGGACCTTCTTACCAATACGGACTCAACACAAGTGACCCTCCAGAGAACTTCCAGGTCTCCAGTGCCTGACTTTGAACCTCAGCCCCTGCACCCCATTAGACTGATTTTGCTGCAAGGTGACTCCTCATTCCTGCCCAAATATGTTCTGGGGGTTCAGATCAATGAACCACTGACAGCAAAGAATGGCACCAGGTATCTTCTCACTGTCCATCTTAGTCTGCTCCAGTTGCTGTAGACTGGGCAGTTAAGCAACAGAAACTAAGCCTCAGAGTTCAGGAGGTTGACAACCAAGACCAAGGCATCTATAGACTTGGTTTCAACCGAGGCCTTTCCTTGGCTTGTAGATGGCTACCTGCTTACTGCATCCACACATGGCCTTCCTTTTGTGCACATATGCCTGCAATCTCATTATCATTATTATGAGAGCATCAGTCATACAGGCTACCTTATTTTGGGTTACTATTGCTGTGATGAAACACCATGACCAAAAGCAACTTGGGGAGGAAAGGGTTTACTTGGCTAACATATTCTGAATCACAGTCCATTGAGGGAAGCCAAGGCAGGAGCTCTAACCAGATGGGAATCTGGAGGCAGGAGCTGATGCAGAGAACATGAAAGGGCGCTGCTTACTGGCTTGTTTCTCATGACTTGCTTAGCTTGCTTTCTTACAGAACTCAGGACCACCAGCCCAGGATGATATCACCCATAATGGGCTGGATGGACCCTTACACATCAGTCACTAGTTAAGAAAATATTCTATAGGCTTGCCTGCAGTCTGATATTAAGGAGACATTTTCTCAATTGTGGTTCCCTCCTCTCAGATGACTTTAGCTTGTGTCAAGTTGGCATAGAACTAGCCAGCCCATAGGCTTAGGGCCTCACTTTTAAGATGTCATTTAATCTTAATTGTATCTCCAAAGGCTATTCTCCGAATATAATTACACTGGAAATTGGGGCTTGAACATGAATTTGGGGGGTGGGGTAACCACCTTCCAGCCAGCCCTGTCAGTGGATTGGAATTGCCTGAGCCGAGGTGAACGGGAAAGTTCTAGTACTACAATGCTGCCCTGCAGACATCTCTGTGGCAGCTCCTGTGCCCATCTCCTGGGACACTATCCATCCCTAGGAGCGGTAACAGCCTATAAGGTAAGAGCAGCCTTTCATTGGGCAGGATGCTATCATGGACCCTCTTCCCTCCCCTAAGCCTGTCTCACTTCTGTCATCTTCCAGTCAGCTAATCTCTCCCATCCAGCCTCCCTCCCCTGAAAATGCCCCTGTGTGCTCAGCTGACACAGCCCGAAGCTGCCCATGCCATGTTCTCCTTTAACGTTCCGGGAAAAATCATCCCAGTCCACCTTGAGATACTGATGACATACAACTCCTCAAATAAAGAAAGGCACAGTAGTGAAGTTGGAGGTTTGAGGAATCGCTAGCTGGTCCAAAGATCCGTTCTGCCATTCTTTTCATAGTGTAGAGCAGAGGTTCTTAACCTGTGGGTCAAGACCCTTTTGGGGGTCGTATAGCAGATATTTACATTACAATTCTTAACAGTAGCAAACTTACAGTTATGAAGTAGCAACAAAATAGTTTTATGCTTGGGGGTCACCACAACATAAGGAACTTCATTAAAGGGTCACAGCATTACGAAGGTTGGGAACTATTGGTATAGAGGATATTGTTCCACCTCACAGATCTGGGAAGGAGTGGCTTTGGAGCCATTGGAACATAGTTTAATAGGCCACCCATTAAAGACCTGACATTGACCCTGATGTGTTATATAATATTGGACAACCACCCCTTACCTCAGTTTCCCTATTTGCACAATAGAAAGGTTAATCCTCCGGGGATGCTGAGAATAAATGTCATTAACAGGCAGAAAAGTGTTTTAGACAGAAAGCGCTATAAAATAAATTCAAGGTGCTATTATTTTAAGATGCAAGATCAGAACTTATAAAAACCAGGCATAAAAATGTCCTCTTGGATATATTTTCATTCTGTAGAAAATTAATGGCTACATCTTGGGCTTTGATTTTCCATAGTTAGTCCCTGGTTGCTGGCAGTGGGCGATCCCTTAGAGATATGCATTTCTACCCATCCTGAGAGAGAAAGGACTTGTTCAGTCGCAGAGCAAATTAGGCTGGGTAGACCTTGTGCTTTCTTTCCCATTTTAGTCTTCCTGCTTGTGGGGATGGTAGGACAGATGGTTGTCATTTGTGAGACACGTCCTAGCAAAACCTGGGGCTTGTGACTTGCCTCAGCCTGTGGGCCTTAGCCCTGTGCCTCTTAAGCCTCAGAGGAAATCCCAACCACTACCACCCATCATAGCTGACCTCAGTTCTTCAGCGCTCCAGGCTGGCTGAAGCTGGAAACTGCAGCTGGTCTCTTCTTCACCACTGAATGGATACTGTACAGTGTGGCTTGGTTTGCTTTGAGTGCAGAGGTAATTGCGATATATTGAGGTTTGGTATTGTAATAAAAATAGGGGCCATTACAGCTACCATTTATGTCATTAGTATTTAGTGGCGGTGTGCTGCAGCTTTTTTACTGCTCATAAAACTGTCGCTGCTTGCAGATATGTCACGGTGCTGATATAAATTTAAAGGGTTGGAAATCCATAAGTCATAAAAACTAGATAGTAAATAGCAACAGAACAGGATGGACAAGAACTGTTGCATTAGGCATGCAAATGCTTATGGATTTGCATGTCTAGTGCTCTATTCGCATAATGAGAAGCACATTTACATTACAGATGGACTTGATTAACTAGGTCCTTGTAAATAAAGAGCGCTCCGCCTAAATAGGGGGTGTTTGGGTCGCTGAGAAGGGATTGTTGCAAGACCCAATGGGCAAGTGGAGTTGTTTCTTGTCCCCCCCCCCCCGGAGGGTATTGATTTAGTAGAAAAATCTCCAGAATCGTCCAGATGGAAATGGATTTGGATGGGAATGGATTTGATCTAACAGTAACGGTCACTACCATGCACCGAGTGCTCCTTGTAAGCCAGCCACTACTTAAGCATTTACACATATTAGCTCACTTACTTCTCACATAGCCTTGTTATTGTTCTTCTTCTCCAGATGGGAAGCTGAGTGACAGCGATGGCAAGGGAACTTACCAAAGTCCACCCATTAAAGAGTGAGAGGACCTGACGTGACCAGGTGATCTGGTTCCATGACTGGATGCCTGTTAACACTTGGTTCACACATGTGGAACCAATCCTTACTAAGCATCTCCCAGAGGCCAGGCTAAGGACATAAAGACAATTGAGATAAGCAAGTGCTTTCTTCTTCAAAAGCTCATGTCTAGAGGAGAAATTAAGAAGGCGGCAAACATTCCCCACATTGTACTCAGAAAGACAATCCCTAGGAAAGATAGGTCAAAAAGAAGGCTACTTGGAGGAGGGTCCCTTAAACTGAGACTCAGAATATGTGAGAGCCAGATTGAGAGCACTTGTTTAGGGAACTGTGGACACAAAGCTATGGACCTGGGGCACTTGTCCAAAAGGAGATGCTGTCTTTCCACATGGGAGCACTGGGTATACAGGAATAGAGGGCAGGGGGCAGGGGCAGGGGCGGGGCGGGGCAGAGAACAGGGGCAGGGAACAGGGGACAGGGGACTGTTCTGAGGAAGACTGGAGAGGCCAACCTGTCATCTGGTCCTTCAGCCCTCTCCAAACAGATCAGGCAGTAGGATTAGGATCTCAAATGTCAGCTCCCTGTTACACATGCCTGGACCAGTTCTTGTTCCGATGCCCAGGGCTTCTTCAGGCATTTCACAGATTCTTGTATTTCCAAGGCCATTGCCCCTGGCCTTTTTACAGTGCAAGAGTCCTGCCACTACAGCATTCACCTGCTGGGTTGCTTGCCTCCACCTGAGGGCAGAAGGAGAGTACAAACGTTCACTAGTGGTGCCCAGCTGGATGAGAAGTCCACAGAGTTCCAGAGAGCATACATCAGTGTGTATCTGTTTCATGGGTTCTTCTTTTGGTCACCGCACCTAATAGCAAACATACTACTCACCCCAGGTGTGTGTGTGTGTGTGCATGTTATGTGTGTGTGCATTCACATACATGTGTATGTATTTGGAAGCCAGAGGTTGATGACTGGTGTCTTTCTCTATTGCTCTCCACTTTATTTTTTGAGACACTGTCTCTCGTTGAACCTGTATCTCATTGATTTGCTAGGCTGACCGGCCAAAGAACTCCACCTGTCTCTACCCACCCCCAGTGCTGGGGTTACAGAGGTGCATTTGGCTCCTAGCTTTTTACCACAGGTGTTGGGGCTCCAAACACAGGCCCACATGCTTGTGCAACAAGCTCTTTAGCTATTGAGCCATCTCCCTACCTACCCCTCGAGGCACATTTGGACATAAGCCTTGTGTGTGTTTTGTATGGTGGCAGACAAAATGTGCGAGACACGGGGGAATTCTCAATTGCTGATATTCTCTACATTACTCTAGGGAGCCCAAGTGGGCACAGTTCCCATGACGGGCTTGCTTTCGTTCTTTAGCATTCCAGACATCATACAGCACCTGAAGCACATTCACCAGGGAGCCCAGCATCCTGCTCAGCTTCTCCATTGCTTGGAAGCTACTCCTTTCTTGGCAATGGCTCTGGGGACTTCATTGAGCAGCGAGAAGTTGTCACGCAGTCTGCAGCAGGTGCCACGTGAGGACATTGGTTCTGGAGCTGATGTGAGAGATGACATGCAGGCATATGGGAACTATGAGCCATGGGTGTCTCAATCAGCAGATAGGGAGAAATATAGTAGCAATTTCACAGGTAGAGCTTTCTTGCACATAAAACCGTTGTCCTTAGTGAACTCTAGTCACAGTCCATCTGAGGTCCCTCTGGTACCACTGGGGTATACAGTCAAGATGAACTTTGCCACACTCTTGGCCAGCCTTGATCAGCCAAGAATTCCTTGCAATCTCCTTTTCACAGAGGTAGGAAAGCTGGGTTTGGGAACCAGGACTGCAAGAAGCAGAGAGAGCCCCTGCCCAGCTGTGGGCAGCAGAGCCCCCAGCTGCCTGGTTGCTTCTATGGGGTCTCTGACAGGTGAACCTTCTCAGCAGCCACAGGACACTGCTTCCCTGGCTGCCTTTCTCTTCTCCACGCTGGTCATTGACAATGCTTCTAGGGTTGGCTTGGAAACTAAATTTGGGTCTGAAGATGGTTTCCTGGATTCTCTAGTTCTTAAAGATGCCAAACATGTGTTGCAGTTATATAGTTCATATATATAGTTCCCGGATATATAGTTCATAAGAAGGTAACTGTGCTTTGTGACATTTTATTAGTGTACCCATATGTGTGTTAATTTGTCTCTGTGGGTCTAAGTACATCAACCTTTATGCATGTATCTCTGAATAAACACATAGTTGTATGAGTACAACTGTGTGCAGGTTTGTATATGCATGAGTGGGTACACATATCTGTGTATACCTGCCTCACTGTGTATGCACAGTCACACACATCTACGTGTGCAGGTGCGTCTGTGCACACACACATCTGGAATCACTGAGGACTATTAAGCAGGTGTTTGTTACAGGTTAAGAGCTGATGCTATAGTTTCTTCCTTGGACTTTCAGAGCTTCTAAGGAAAAAACTCCCCTACATGAGGTGGCAGCTTGAGTACAGCTGGGCTATAGTCCCTTGATGTCACCCGAGGGCATTGTCCCAGGCATTTGCCCTGGCCTGATAATTTGGGAGATGATAGGATCTTCAGGGTGGCATGAAAAATGTTGGGGGACTATAGCTGGAGGAAATAGGGTCTAGCTTTTCTTTTCCTGTACCTCCCTCTCTCCGCTAACTCTAACCCAGGAACATGGAGTGGACATTTGTTTAATGATGCAAAGATATGTTGCATTCTTTTATGTTGAATTTGTTTAATACTGTGAAGCTGTGTTACTTTGCCTGTCTAAAACACTGGAATGGTCTAATAAAGAGCTGAACGGCCAGTAGCAAGGCAGGAGAAAAGATAGGGAGAGCTAGCTGGCAGAGAGAATAAATAGAAGGAGAAAATCGGAGAGAGGAAAATTGGAGCGAGAAAAGAAGGAACCAGCCACCCAGCCACACAGCCAGACATGGAATAAAAAGGAAAGAAAAGATATACAGGAATAGTGAAAGGTAAAAGCCTAGAGGCAAAAGATAGATGGGATAATTAAAGTTAAGAAAAGCTGGCTAGCAGCAAGCCAAGCTAAGGCCAAGCATTTGTAAGTAAGAATTAAGACTCCATGTGTGATTTATTTGGGAGCTGGGTGACAGGCCTCCAAAAGAGCCAAACAGTAAAATACAACCAACTACAGGGGATATCACTGCCACAGCAAGTCCCCTTGAGCTAAGTCTCATGTATGTAAACTCATGGTTCTCTTCATAGGCCCAGGGTGGGGATCATCAGTACCAATTTCTAGATGAGAGCGTGAAGACAGTGCCTTTAAGCAGTTTGCCACATTGGCTTCAAATGCTAGGCTGTTACACACCAAGCTGTGAGATGAGCCATCCAGCCTGGAGAGTTCTTGTTCTCAGTGACCAGAGGTAAGTCTTTGCCAGAAGGCTAGCCCAGGAAAGGCTAGCCTAGGGAAGGCTGGTCCAGGGAAACTTTGAGCTCCATTATTCTCCCCTTACATTCTCTTTCTTCTCTTTGCTCCAAAGGTGTCCACAGCTCAACTGTCAATATGCAGAGCATCCTGCATGGGCCACCGCTGTGGTTAGAATGTGTTCCCAAGCATCATACCAGTCCTCAGTTTAGCTTCAGAATTGCCTGTGGTGTTGACCTGCTCTCTGCTTCCCATAGCGTTTCCACACTGAGCAAATTAACCAGTGCTGACTGAGTGTATCTGCTAATGAACTTGAGGGCTGCACTGCCCTGGAACAGCGTACAGGAGCTGAAGGTGCACTCTAAGTCCACAAAAGCTAACCTCTCTTGAGACACAGAAGAAATGGACTGTCTCACATCATACAGCTACCAAAATGGTATATTCTACTAACTTCTGGTTTTACAGTTAAAAGATTTTTTTTCTTTTAGCAGGGCTGAGTATTGGACTCAGGGCTTCATACGCAGTAGGCAAGTGCTCTACCACTGAGCTCTTCTCTAAGCCCTAATTTTACAGTTAATTTCAAAGAAACAGACTGGTAAGTGAGCAATTTTCTCTGTGTTGTAAAAGGAGTTGTCCAAAATGGGTTCAACATGATGACTGGCTTCCTCTCTCCTAGAGACTTTCTGGTTTTATATTTTGAGTATAACTTTATCATAATAAACTCATAAATAAAACATTTCACAGCAAAACTAAGCCCACTCAAGCATTTGCCATGTCCCAAAGTGCATACATCTCATCTATGTGTCTTCTGTGCAGTTCTGAAGCTGTGGAGCTTCACTTAGGGTTTTACATGTTCACTATCAATTACATTTTAAAACACTTACCTACCACAGAAAGGAAGTAAACCATGACAGAGTAGAAACTAGAGAAAATTAGCTTTATACCTCTTTCATGACATGAGTCATTTTGCTTGCATTCTAAATGTCCTTCCTCATCACTTAATGCTACCCTTACTTGTTATCCTTTCTAAATGTTCTAATTACAGTTATTTACATATAAACATACATGCAATATAGGCTAGGAAGCACAAATAAGGAAGAATATGTGGGTTTTTCCCTCTCTGACATTACTTAGTATTATACATTCTAAGTCCATCTATTTTTCTAAAAAAAAAATTGTGTCCATCTTTCTTTAGAGATGAATAATATTCCATTTTGAATATGTGCCAGACCTTCATTATCTATCCATCCATTGATGGATATCTGTGTTCCATTCCTTAATAATAAATGGAGCATCAGTAAACATGGATGTGTAAATATGGTAAGATATGGAATTCTCTGGGTATTTACACAGGACTAGAACAGCTGTATCACATGGTAGTTCTGCTTTTAATTACTTAAAGAAATACTTTCTGAGAACATGAAATAACCCACAATATGAGATGTAACCTCTTGCACAAATCCAAGAGAACCCAGAGGTATCAGCCACCCAAGAACCAATATCCTTTCAAAGGTAAGATACAGAAAAAGAAGAGCAGAGATAACTTGACTGTATCATTTGGGCTAACTACTTGGTATCATTCCATGACTAGACAACTGTATATGGAGGGCAAGTCTGAGATATGGAAAAGATGAAAAGCAGGTAAGATTAACCACTACCTGTGGGCTGAGCTCTCCACATCTCCTACTTGCCCCGGAGAGCCCTATGTGGTTAGGGATAGCCTTGATTCATTTCGTTGTTGGAATTCCTTTAAAAGCATGGCTGAATTAGCAAGCCTCCACAGACCTAATCTCAGGGAGGGGACAATGGGGGCATCTTGCAACATTGCCTTTCCTGATGAGGTCCCCGAATTCCTACCAGGCTTTAAGGGGCTCAAGGATACCAGATGGCTCACTGCACAATCATTCCCAAGGTTTTCTCATCTTCAAGAAACTCATGAGCTGCTTAAAATGAATTTTCAAATACGTGGTTAGGCTGGATTTACGTTTGAGTTGCTGCATATTAAATGCTGATTATTAAAAGCATTTGCATGGTGCTTTACAGCGATAGATTATGTATCTGTTACCTAAGTCTCAGTGAAGGCTTTATTAATTCATTATTATTTTATCAACATACAATAAACTGTTCTATTAAATCTAAATTAGACAGATATTTGGGGAGGGATCATCTAAAAGGACCTCAGCCGAGACTATCCCCAGGGAAGGACTTAATGAAGTTTCAAACAGTTAATAACCCTTAGTTCATAAATAAACCATGGGTATTTAAAGACCTGCAAAATACTAAAATAAGACATTGAGACTCTGTAAAGAAGGTATGTAAAAGCACTCTTGGAGTCCCGTTCCTAGACCTCACCATATACCTCTCATCTATAGACAATATTTATGGGCTCTCTGGGAATACATGGCTTCCTCCAGATGAACTCTGACCTGAACCAAATTCCCTAAGGAAACAGGCAGAGAAGCAGCCTTGAAACTATCTTCTCTTGTCAAATAATCCAGTTTTGACTTACGGGTGTTTTGGTGTGATGAGCCCCGTGAGATTCCACTGGGATGTGAGATCCTGCAGGTAAGTCTTATTTCCGGATGGCTGATCCTGTCAGTTTGACTGACCTGACAGATGCCAAGGAGATTAGGAGAGCACACCCCTGGGTGTGTCTGTGAGGGTGTTTCCATGTGGGACAGTGTCTGAGGGGAAGGACTCGCCCTGAACATGGGCAGAGACGTCCAATAGGCTGGAGGCTGGGATAGAATGAAAGTGGAGGACAAAGCCAGCCGGTTGAGCCGACTTTCCTAAGCAGAGCATCCATGGCTGCTTTTTATGGCCCATGAACATCAGATGTCAGCTGCTTCTGCCCTCTGCATGGACTCAGTACAGCAGCCATCTAGGGAGCTTCTAGGCCTTTAGCTTTAGGCTGGGATGCATCCTTGGCCCCATTTTTCTGAGTTTCCCAAATTCTTGGATAAAGTATTTACCAGACTCTCTCTCTCTAGGATACAGGTGGTCATTATTGGACTACCCAGGCTCTAATTATCTAAGATAGTGCAAGAAATCTCCTTTTATAATTATGTACATATGTATTTACACACACACACACACACACACACACACACACACACACACACACACACACACACACACACACGGCTCCATCATATTCAAGGTCCAGTGCCAAATGAAATGCCGGGCCCTTCTAAGTGCAAAGTCCGGTGGGCTTGTATAGGTGGAGGCTTCAGAAAGACAGGCCCTGAGCATGGGCAGTGCTGATTTTCCCTGGAAGACACGGCATGGCATTCCAGAGCAACAGTTGCAGGAAGAAGAGCAAGGCATCGGGTAAGTCTGAAAAGGTCACAGAGCCAGGGTAAGGGGACAAGGACGTTCAAGGCAGAGGGTGCTGACCTACAGTCTCAGGCCCACTGGTGGTCCAGGGCCAAGGGGGGAGTCCATTGGATAGTTTTCTGCCTGTGGCTTGTCTGTGCCACCATAGTTGCTCAGTTTGGGGCTTGACTGAGAGATGCCACTGGCTTTTCTTTCCTTTTCGCCTTGAGACCCCTGTGAACGTGTGTTCCCTGGATCATGACTAACTGACTGAAAGGGAGTTGAACCTTCCTTAGTTTGGCTTCCCATGCAGGAAGAGGCTGAGGCACAGAGTTGGATGTAGATGGTTTAATCACGGGTGACCACATATGCAGAGCGAGGAAGCAGAAAAAGGTGAGAGAGAAAAAAGTCAGCCAAACAAACAAGAGAGGGCCCTGGGGTTCCTCTGAGGAACCTGTAAACTGCATCACAGAGCTGTTGCCTAAGGGAACAGGGAGCTACAGAATTATCCCCCAGAGGGTAGGAGGAGGACATGCTTTGTGAGTATTGTCTGAGTACACCTTGGGCTGCCCCAGCTAGTGCTTGAAGGGCAGTTCACTTGACAGCTTGTTTGGACAGAACGAGTTGGAGATACGCTGAAACACCCATGAAGTGGGATGCTGCTTGGTCCTGAGGGGCCCCGCAGCAGCCGGAGATTTGAGGGGGCTATGGCATATGACACTGGACACTCAAAGTATTTGTAATGGATAGACAGAAAAGCATGTAGGATTTTCCGTGGTCTCACCCACACAGGGCTCAGTCTATAGGAGCACAAAGATGGTTGGAGATGTTTGGGAGAAGTAGTGGGCTGTTTCCAGTACTGACTGGGTGAGGAGGAAGAATATGTCTAGGATGGAGACACCCTAAGCATAAGCAGAGCAAAAAGCCACCCTGGAAGGCACACAGACTCTTGTCACGTCCCTTTCTGTTACATGCTTGGGGTTTTACTCCTGGTTTCTCTGTGTGGGGATGACATTTTATATTGATCCTTCAGTGGGAATGGTAGCTCAGCCAGCGGATTTTTGGCATTGTGGGCAAAGGGAGGGAGGCACACCAAAGCTCTGCCAAAGATCAGCCTGGAGGTCAAACCTGCAACTGTCTTAAGCATGTGGATTTTGGAGAGGGACAACACTGGCTTTGAGTCGTGGCTCCGCCCCTTGTCAGCTGTGGGATCTTGAGTAGTTCATCTACATAAGGAGAGATGATCCGAACAGTCCCTGAGCATTGTTTCTGTTGCAGGCCTGGAACAAGCAGCCATGAAACCTTGAGGCTAGAAAAGGAGATGGATGAGAAAGGAAGAGAGACAAAGGCAGGAAGGAATTGTAATGTGTGCAATAAAGATGGGTCATGTGGAGGGATCATGGGTGAGACAAGAATAAAACATGTGGCTGGGGTAGCAAACCTCGGCTTCTGAGGCTGGCGGGTGGGAAGAAAACCACTGTGGGAAGAGTGGGGTTGAGAGCAGACCAGTCAGGAGCATCATGGGCAGGGGTATGGACAATGAAAGAGCTGACTGGCCATGGTGAGGGTGGGGAAGAGAGCTATGAGATACTGAGTGCACAGGAGCAAGGTGTGCTGGCCAGTGGGAGCCAATACAAGGGAAGGCTTCCAAGCTTACATGAAGTGAGAGGGGGAAATCATCAAAGCATTTGGAAAGCAGAGAATGGGAACAGATGTATTTATTTATTTATTTATTTATTTAAACGAATAAAGATCACTCTTGACACAGTAAAGTGATTAATTTAGAAGCTAGGTTAGTAAGAATAGCCATGGGGAGATCATGGCCCTAAAGGATCCTGTGGGAGCTGAGGATGCAGATCAGCGGTAGAGCACTTTACCTAGCATTCACACAGCAGAGGATTTCCCCCCAGCAAGGGGGGGAAAGGAACGGGCCTCTGTCGTATTTCAGGTGACTCTGCTATATTTGGGAAGTTGAGTAGTGTAGTCTGGCTAGTCAGTTGGACCTTGAGGTGGAGAGAAAGGGAGCAGAATGGCATCCTGGGAAGACAGATGTCATTTCCTGACGTAGGTTAAAAGTGAGGTAAGAATGGAGAGGGGTGTACTTGTGGGAGATGAAACAGGTGGGTGTGGATTTGAGAGACCTGCATGGGTCATATCAAGAGGTAGACTTAGACAGCGGCTGGGGTCTGCTTGGGAGTTGCTGGCATAGACGTGTTGTTGCAAAGCAGGGAAACAGTGGCCTGTGTAGAGGAGACAGGTGTATCTGCAGGATCAGATGTTACATGTTAGAATTACATGTTCCCACCCCCTTCACCCTGTCCTTTCCTCTTCTTCCATCATAGGAGCTGGAGCATGAGCCCCCTGGAGGTTTGTCTGAAAGCTGGTGAGGGGCCGGCCTCACACGATAGCTGTAGTACAGTTTCCACTCAGCCCCAACACCAGCCTCATCTCTTCCAAAGTCCTCATTTCTGAGAGACATAAACTGGGTTGTGCTCAAGGACTGTCAGAAACAAGATGGGCGTGGTCCTTTGGAACCGAGTCATTCTCAAGACAGAGGCCACATCGACTCACCTCCCCTTCTGCACTGGGCTGAAGAGGAGAGGCAGGCCTCAGTGTCAGCAATGGAGAGGCCCACCAGCAACCACGAGCCCATTGGTGCTGCCATGACAAAAGGCCTTGGTTGCTAGGAAGGAGGCAACTGGAGAGGCCACACATACGCTGTTTGCCAGGAAGGATAAAAGGTACATTGAAATATGAATCATTGGAGGCCTTGTAAAGACCGCCACCTGACATACAGACATCGCGTTTCTCCTGCAGTAGAATATGGTATCAGGCATCAGTTGTTAGGGGACACGGCATGAATGGCGGGCCTTGTTCTGGGTTTTGCTCCATGTATATATTTCTGTTTCACAATGGCAGTTCTGCATAGTGTCTGTAAATTAAATGTCCAACACACAGACACACAAACACACACACACAAACACACGCACACAATGCACACACACACATACACACACAAACACACGCACACACATGCACACACACACAAACACACGCACACACATGCACACACACACACACACACGTGCCAGTTATTCATTTATAGATAGTTTAATGTTGCCTTGCGTCTTTGACAGAAGATTCAGAGACCTCACAGTGCTTTTGCCTAGCTCCCTAGAATGTATCTACAACTGAAGAAATTTCAAGCAAAAACAACACCAGTTTTGACTATATAGCATTCCCTGAGATTGCATTAAGAATCCCAGCTCTACACTCACACAGAGCTGAGTCTGAATTCTATCTCTGCCACTGTGACCTCAAGCATCCTTTATTTTCCTGTATTTCCTCGTATATGAAATGGAAGTGATACACACTACCAGTCTGCATGGAGTACGTGGGAGTGCTAAGAGCACTCTAATGCCCACCGAGCACTCTGCATACAGCCGAGGCTGTAGGAAGCCCTCAATTAGTGCTGCCTTGTCCCTGTTCTCCAAACCCTGACTTTCAGATGAGTTGAGGGAGATTGTTAAGGATAAGCCATGCCATCAAGATCACATAGCTGCTATGAGGTGAGACTGGATGTTTCTATCTACCCCAAATCCATGGATTAATTCCTAACCCCCAGTGCAATGCTATTTGGAAAGAAGAGATTAGGAAACAATGGAGATAGGTGTTCTGACTGTGTGGCCTTCAAGATCTAATTCCTATTCTTTAAGATCAGAGAGGGACATTGATAATAGTGTATTGAGGAAAGGTCACATTGTAGACATGGCAGGTAGTTTTCATGCTACCAAGAAAGTCCTGAGCAGAACACAGGATTGACTGACACTATGACCATGGACTACCAGCCTCCAAAACCTTTAAAAGTAAGTCCCCATTGTTTAAGCCACCTAGTTACAGTATTTTCTTATGGAGCTGACTAGGGTGTGTCAGTTCCAACTCATATTCAGTTGACTTTCAGGACCTTGGAACATAGATGCAAATCTCAGATCAGTGATAGTGGTGGGCACAAAGTACCAGGAGAGTAAAGGGAATTAGGAGCTGGCCTGTGCTCTCCTCATTCCAGTCCTTTACTTTGTCTTCATGGTGGTTGTGGTGTAAAATATACATAGTTTACTGACCAAATATTGGATTGTAAACTTGGGTGTTGCCAATGTGACTTACTCAACATTTACTCAATTCACTTAAAAAGTTCACTTTTAATTTTAACACACATTAGTCATCTTTAAATCACTCAACTGCTATTGAACACCTACTGTGTGCAGGGTCTTAGAGAAAGAAGTGTGATTTACTTAATTCCAGTTCCCATGAATGGTGGTTTGAAAGAAAATGGCCCCATAGACTCACAGGGAATGGCTCTATTGGGAGGTGTGGCCTTGCTGGAGTAGGTGTGGCCTTGTTGGAGGAAGTGGAGAGGCCTTTGAGGTCTTAGATGCTCAAGGTTGGCCAATGTGTCATAGTCTCTTCCTGCTGCCTATGTATCCGAATGTAGAACTCTCAGCTCCTTCTCCAGCACCATGTCTGCCTGCATGCTACCATGCTTCTCACCAAAATGAAAATGGACTAAAACATTGAACTGTAAGACAGCCCCAATTAAATGTATTCCTTTATAAGAGTTGTTGTTGTCGTGGTATCTCTTGACAGCAATAGAAACCCTAAGATACCATGGCTTTCAAGTTCCTCTGCAGTGTGCTCAGGGCATGGAGTCTGCCTTTGCCCTGGAGTCCTGCACCATGTTCACACCAGATTGCTCTCTTTCTGGTATCTGGTTCCACCCCAGACTTTAGGGCTCTTGGGATCCTCTGTGTTTATTTCTTGTTACACAAATTTAGTAGTCTGAAACAACAAAGATTTATTACCTTCAAAGTTTCCTTGAGGCTCAGCCTTGACTTCCTCAGGTTAAAATGAAAGAATCATCAGGGCTGGTTCCTTTCTGGAGGTTCCAGTGGAAACTCTTTCTGTGCCTTCCTGGTCTCATAGATGTTACTTCCTCTCTTTAGCTCACAGGCCTATCTTTTATCTCCAGAGCAAGAACATCATGTTTCTGATTTTTCTCTAGTCACAGAACCCTTGGGACAGCCGGAGAAGGCTTTCAGCTTCTGAGGTCCATCTGGATAATCTTCCCCCTACAAAGTGCTCAATGCGAGCCACTTCTGCATGGTCCCTTTTGTAATGTGAGGAAATACAGATGTCAGAGCTGATATCTGTGCATCTTTGCTGGGGAGCACTGCCTGTCACTGTCCCTTGCTGGTTCCTGATGGATTGAGAGCATCTGTCGCTGGGCTCTGGCATGAGTGCAGGCGAACTTTATGTCCTAAGCTAAGAACGGCAGTAAGTGGGAGCTCAGCTTTGGTGCAATGGACGGGGGCTCTCCAGTCAATCAAATTATAGTTCAATCAGTTCATTTTAATCACTCCTCTGGAGAGAAGTAAAACCCTGTGTTGAGGAATACACAGCAATTTTATTGATGACAAGTTTAATTGTTTCATTTTTCCTCACCGTCTTCAACACAGCCGACTTTTAATCAGTGGGAGCTGAAGTTCTAATGAAGTAAAGTCCACTTTTCTGCAGTTCACAACTAGCTGGAAATAATTGGGCTGAGACTCCCATCCAGACTCTGCAGAGCCGCTGGCATCTTCCTGAAAACTGGCCTTAATTGCTTTGCTGATGTTGTTAAGTAGTCCTGAGGGGTTGGAAGTAGTAATGCTGCCCACATATGCTGGGAAACAATACCCCAAAATGTCTTCAAAGGGTCCTCAAAGTCTGCCCCATCAGTAGTAGGGAAGACAGCATAAAATGGAGTGTTTTGTGCTGGCGGACCCTGGGGGAGCATGCGGGAACTGTAACACATGGAAGCATTGGGGCAGCAGCAACATCAGCATCAACAACCCCTTTTGTTCCTTTGAAAGCTAAGCAGGATCAAGAGCAGATGTCAGTGTGCTGATGCTCACGTGTGCCAATGTCTGCACCCCAGGTGCAATTTTAAGGAGTGTCAAGTCTTTAGGGGCAGGTGGCTGGCTCCAGTCTCCAACAGGATGACTCGTGGTGGCAGACCTGGAAGATTTGAATAGATGCCATCTCAGCCCTGAGGGGATGCAGAGACTGGCAGCTGCCTTGGAAGAGTCTAGAAGGCTTAGAAGGAACAGAGAGATTCCGTCTTTATTTTCTCCTATCCCCACACAATTTTACACTATGTCATGGGGATGAGGCTAACAATAGCAATCAGTGGTAATCAGGAGTGGCAGCTGGGGCTTGCTTGCTTATTGTGTAGATATTTGGACTAAGTACTTTAAGAATGTTCTGTTAGTCCTCATAAGACCCAATAAATTAGGTGCTATTATTATCCCTCAATACAAATAAAGAAAACAAGTCGGTAAGTAGGAGAATTCTTGCTTGTGGTAAGAGCCTCCAAAACGGCAGCTCCTGGGAATAGTGGAGGTGTGGGTGGTCGGGCAAGGCCTCCAAGAGGAGGGATGAGGTTTGAATTATTTTCAGGAGCCCACCAGGCAGGCATCAGGGGGTGAGGGGATGCTTTTCAGAAAAGGTAACAAATAATGCAAAGCTATTAAGGCAGGAGTGAGCTGGGTCTGAGCAAAAGGCAGGCCAGCGAGGCTGCACATGGTAAATTAAAGGGTACATTGTAGGGCCATTGGCTGTATGCGTCCCCCACACTGACTCTGATGTTGAAATCTAAGTCCCGGTGTGGTGTGATGGTGTTAGAAGGTGGGACTTTTAGGAGGTGATTAAGTCTTGAGGGTGGCCTTGTAAAGGAGACAGGAGGGGGCCTGATTCCCTTTCTAACACGAGAGGATGCCTAAACATAACCATTTATGAGGAACAAGTCTTACCACACGCTAAGCTTGGACTTCCCAGCCTCTAGAACTAACAACTGTAAGACATAAATTTATGTTGTTTAAAAGCTACCTGGTCTATGGCATCGTGTTGTGTTAAACAGCAGAGGCAGGCCAAGGGAAGACTGAAGGGGGAGAGGGAAGGAAGTGGCTTCCTGCAGGGTCAAAAGGCACAGGCTGGAGGGCTGGGATGGCACTCTCATCTCAACAAGCTCCACCCCTGGGCTCTGAACAGCGAGTGATGACCTCTGTTTTACTCCCTTAAATGCCATTTGGGGGTTCAGTTAAGGAGTGAATTTACAAACTGGGAGATAAACTGGGGGGTTCTCACTGTAGACATATGGGGATCTCCCAAATAATGATTGCTATAGTGATGATTGTCATTCAGAAAGAAGTTAGTGCCCACGGAGAGACAGTTCAATTTATAAGTAGCAGGAAATGTTCTGGCCAGTCATGTGAGAAGTAAAATGAGAATTTTGTGAATTAGTATCCTTGCATTGTTGTGTTCTTTAATGAATAAAGAAGTAACCAGTGTGGAAACAGGATGGGCAGCCTGTGAGACAGGGGTGGTGAGACAGTTGACATATGAATTGTAACATGCTGGTAGGAGCCACAGCAAGAGGGGCCCTGAATGTGGACACACTACCCAGACTGCATTGCTGATGTCTCTGAGTGAGAAAGAAGAAATAGATAGGTGCGTGAAGGTTATGTGAGATGAGAGTGTGTTTATGCATTTGTAGTATGTGGGCACCCACATGTGTACATGAGTGTGCATCAGAGGAGCAGACGGAGAAAATTCTCTCACCTCAGACCAAGCCACAGCAATATCTTTTGAAACATTTCTGCTCCTTGTGTATTAAAAGGGAAATTAAAATACAATAAAAACATTATAGGTGGAAAAAAAAAGTCACAAAAAGAATGACATTCTCCTGGCATTTGTTTCAAGGCTGCAAAACACAATAAAGAATGGCAATGTTGAGAGATTCTTCTCGTAAAACTGGGTGTCAGAAAGTGCGCTTCATTTAAGCAAATCAATATCTTTAATTTTGGCCTGTAGCTCTGGATTTAGAGCTGGATTTCCAGGGAAACGAAGAAAGAGTCAAGCCTCATAACTTTGCATAGTGTCCATGAAAAGGAGGAAAAAAAAGAGCAGCGAGGACAAAATGGGTACTTTTAGAGACAATTTGACATTTTTTTACTTCTTGGAAGAAATCATTGTGTATGGGAAAAAAGTAAAAAGAAGAGGAGTTAGAGGGTGGGGCCTATGGTTATAATTATTCTGGGTGGTGACATTTGAGTAAGGCCATGAGGAAGATGAGGCATGAAGCAGGGAGAAATGCATGTTTCTGTGCACATAGGGTGGGTGGGTGGATCCCAGGCAAGGAGCATAGAGCAGGCAAAGGCTCTGAGTCTTGTGTAGGCTTGGTATGTTGGAGAGGAGTTGAGTGTGGCTGATGTGGTGAGACAAAGAGGGGTCAGAGGGGAGACACTTGGGATTCACAGGGCTTTGTGGATCATTTCCAGGACTTTTGTTTCCAATCTGAGGGAGATAGGAAGCTCTCAGAAGATTCTGAGCCCACAAGTGACACGATCCACTCTCCACATGAGCCCTCTCTGGTCTGTGGTTCTCTGGTCTTAAGGAAGCAAGACAAGAAGAATTAGAGGGGTCCTTACAAATCTTCAGCAGCTGTTCTGAGAGATAGAGGAAATGCAAAAGGACTGGAAACTCAATAGGTTGGATGTAGACTCTAAGAGAAATAATAGAATCATTGGTGATTCCAAATTTAAAACTGTCAAAAGGTTGGAGTACCCATTCACTGAAAATGCAGGAAAATGAGGTGTGGGTAGCAGAGGTCAGAGGTCCAGGACATGGGAAATGTGAACTGTCAGGAGAATGTTGCAAAGGCAGTTAGATGCGGGTCAGACTCAACGTAGATGTCCAAGTGGAGGATCCAGAACTTGGAGACATCAGCATCAGGATATGCACGGTGTGGGATCAGATGAACTCCATGGAGGCACAAGGGCATGCATTAAAGAGCCTGGCTTGAAAACTGGGCTACAACCCTCCAGCTTTGGAGCTTTGCTGCAGTGATTATGTTGGGTTTAGCAATGGAAGACGAAGGGATGACTGGAAAGAACTGCTGGTCAACACTTTATTACTGGACTTTACATTTCTGCGGGTGTTTCAATTGTTTTCCAGGGCTCTCAACTAGGGATTTGTCTATCTGTCTCTCACCGATCCACTCACCATGTTGAGCATTCTACCAAAAGAATTCACAAGCGTGCTTGGTTTTAAGTTACTCATTCACACAGCTGACTCCCTTGGCCTCAGTTTCCCCATTAGTCAATGGAGAGTATGACCCGATGAGATGAAGGGGATACCTCTGCTATGATATTTGCTGATCTTTAAGCATGCAGAAACAAACTTTGGGATTCTTCATGGAACTCATCTAGTGTGGCTCCTGCTGGGAAGTGTGACAAGGCTGGCCCTTCCCTCTCTGCAGCTTCATCTGCTCCTGAGCACGCAGGAAGGCACACTTACAAACCTTTGTCTTCAAGTCTTCAGACTCATCTTTCTCCAGGTTCTTTGAGCTTCCTTTTGCTCCGGGGATGACTTTGCTGCACGGAGGTACTGACATTCAGATGTTGGAAGGATGCTGAGCAGGCAGTTTGAGGATCAGAGTGTCACATTGTCCGGGGGGCGGGGTGGAGCGTGAGTAGTTCTCACTGGGACCACTTGCTAATGGATGTTTGCCAGTTGGCTCAGCCCTTCTTGTAATATTATTATTTTAGGGACAAGAAAAGGCCAGCAGGTTTAAAAAAATATGGATCTCAGAAGTCTTCTTTGTCATCAGTCAAGTTTCGACAGCTCTTATCCATATGCATGATGTGACATCAAGTTGTTTTTTAGTTTGACCTCTGAGGTGTCTCCTTTGAAAAAAAAAAATAAGCTGGATCTTCCACAAATATATATCAAAGACCCTTTTACCTACTCTGTCTCAAATACCTGACTGGGCCCTAAGGTTTAGACCTTGGGATTAGGGGCTATTCTTGGGTCCTCATATACTTCCCTGTTTCATCCTATCCTGAGAACCTCATATTTTTATATTAACTGTCTTCTGTCCTTCAAGCCATGTTACCCATTGCTAGTATAAATACTTAAAATAAATGACCGCACCCAGAACCTAGGTAGATCAGTCTTAGCCCTGGGTCACCTTGGGGGCTCTCGCTGCTGGTAATGGTTTGGAATTTGGCACGGGTCAGGAAACACATGCCTAAGTGTTGGCTGTTGGCTCCCAGGCAGAAGCTGGGCCTCTGGCCATGAGCATCTTTATTTATGATCTCCCTTTCAACCTCCCTCAGGCAAGGCAGTTGTCATAATAGAGTAGGTACAATTTATTTCGGTCTTGGCAAAGGAATGTCCTCCTCTCCCAAGCTTTCATCTTCTTCCTCTCTCTTTCTCTGACATTATTTGTCAAATGATCTGAAGGTAATTTTTAATACCTTTACATTACACTGAAGCGAAGTTGTGCTGGGTTATAAATGATTAAATATCTTCTAGTCATCCACCTGCACAGCCTGTAACAAATTCTCCCCAGAAGAGATTAATTCCTTTATGACTTCGAATAAGAAGGTGACAAGAACAAGCCCCGCAGCCTCCACATCTTCAGGCTTGCACCAAAGCCCTCTCAGAAATCTGTACGATTGTCGGTTTTATGGAAAGGGTTTGAATCTCTCCTTCAAAGATCATTTAGCAGGAATTTAATGGGGTCCTTCTGGGATGCTAGCCCTGTGTGTGGCACTGTGAGACTTGGTGCTCAGAAGCACATGAGAAGTATGACAGAAATACAGGCTCTCGGTTCCTCTCAGATCTACCAAGTCATGGTTTCCATGAGTGGAGCCCAAAAGCAGGCATTTTTAATTTGAAGACATTTTATTTAGCATACACATATATCAATTGCACAAAATAATGTGTCTGAAAGCGAAATTTTCATATGTGCTTATAATGTACTTTGCCTAGTTTCCATATGCCTACTGGTTCCTTCCTTTCCCCTGTCTCTCCCACTTTCACATCTTTAAAAATAAAATCTAGATTCCACTCTGAGACAAAATACGCAATATTTATCTTTCTGAGTCTGGCTTGTTCTGTTTAACAATGATGACTGCTAGTTCTATCTATTTTCATGCATGATGTGACATCAAGTTGTTTTATGTTATGTATGATAACATATTTTTGTTCTATATGGCTGAGCAAAACTCCACATTGTCTTTATTCAAAGAATAGCCATTGTGAGGAAAACTCCCCAGGCACTTCTGATGCAGCCGCTCCACAGGACTATTCTAGAGTCTGTGCTGGGGAGAATGTAGGAGAGGCTGGCTTTTTTCAAAGGCTTGCAGTCCCAAACAGTCCTGGGATTTACCAGGATGCACCATCTAGTATTGGCACCTGTGAGATCAACTCGCGCTCCCTGCAGCTTGGAAGGTTAGCACATACAGACCTCTGTAGAAAAATAATCGAGCCCAGCCCCTCCCTCATCACACCACAAGATGAAGAGTCAGTTCTCCCCAGTACCAGGTTCCTTGGCATGTAGTCTGCGCCAGACTGTCACATGATATGGAACTTCCCTCTGGCCCAGGAAAACCAATAGAAGGCAGAAAATCCCCTTTGTTTAGAGGGTTTCTTTGAAGGCCCTTTTTTCCTACAGACCATCCATGGTGGCAATCTCTTACTTTAAGGTATCTTTTAGAGTAAAGCCCCTGCTTGGGTTTTTGAAGGCAAGCCACCTGATCTCCTTTCAAGTCCCCACCACATTGTCTCTGATCTTATGCTCTGTCCCTCCCAATTGCTCTTCCTCTTTAAGACCCAACTACAGACTTCCTCTGTGGTCAAGAGGCCATCTATCTCCTCATAAAACTCGTTCTAAAGGGTGACCAGTCTCAGCTCCCTTCTCCACAAGCCAACCTGCCACTCTGATCTGCATATAATTTATAACAATACCCATATCTGTTTTGGGAGGAATGTGCTTATTTTTACTGAGTTATGAAATTGTATTTTGGAACATAACATTATAAATAAGACTCCAACAGCTTAGGAAATAAGATCAACAACTGACAAATAGGATCTCATGAAATAAAAAAATCTGTTCAGCAAAGGATATGCTATCAACAGAAGAGGCAGCCTACAGGATGGGGAAAATGTTTGCCAGCTTTGAAACGGACAGAGGATTAATATCTAAGAATACACAGAGGACTGAAAAAAGTAAACAACATGAAAACAACGCAATTAAAAATGGTCTTTGGGGGCTGTTTGCAAAACCAAGCCTGATGATCTGAGTTCCATCCCTGTAACTCACATGGAAGAAGGAGAGAACTGACTTCTGCACATTGTCCTCTGACCTTCATACATGTGCCATGGCATGCATATACCTATACATAATAAATAAATTAAAAATGTTAAAAATGAGCTATAATGGGACTAAGCAAAGAGTTCTCAAAAGAAGAAATACAATGCTAATAAATACTTCAGAAGCCATTCCACATCATCAATCACCAGGGAAATATAAATTAAAACTACTCTGGGATTCTGTCTCACCCCACTCTGAGCGGCTAATATCAATAAAAACAAATCATTGACAAAGGAGACAGGGACAGAGGACTATAAACCATACAGCAACTACGGAAATCAGTGCGTGGAGTTCTCAAAGAGTTAAAAACATTATGACCCATTACTCCTGGGCATTTACCCCAGATATTCCACATACCCACATTCACCACTGCTCTATTCTTAATAGCTAGGAAATGGAATCAGCCTAGATGTCGATAAACTGGTGAATGGATAGTAAAAATGTGATACACAATGGAATTCTATTAAGGACTAGAGAAGAATAAAATTATGGGACTGGAGAGATAGCTGAGCAGTTAAGAGCATATATTACTCTTGTAGGAAACCTGAGTTCAGTTCCCAGCACCTACATTAGGTGGCTCACAACCATTTGTAACTACAGGTCCAGGGGACCCAGTGTTCTCTTCTGGCCTCTGTGGGTGCCTGTACTCATGTGTACATACCCATACATGAAGACACACATATACATAATTAAAAATAAAATTACGTCTTAAAAAAGAAATTTGCAGTAAAATAAATGGAACTGGAAAATGTTATACTTAGGTAATCTAGACCTACAAAGAGAAATACAGTATGTTCTCTCTTCTAAGTGGACCCCAGCCTTGAACTTTTTAGATTTCTGTGTTTAAGTCGAAGTGAGTGTTTATAGAGGCCAGTGAGCAAGAAGGGGGCTATGGAGTATGGTGGAGTGAGAGCAGAAGGTCATTGGGAGGGAGAACATGGTGCCTTGGTTTGAGATCAGAGCAGGCTGGAAAGGTTTGAATGTGGATGGGGCAGGGATGGGGGAAGGTCGGGGTTGGGAGGAAGTACAACCAAAGCTAAGGATGTATGAAAAACCACGGATACCTGCTACTATCTATGCTAACTGAGACCATAAGATTTTTAAAGTAAGCGTTTGAGTACTCTATGTAAGTTGATAATACTGTCCCAAGAAGGTGCATGCTTCTAAGGGAAAATTCTAGTTCCAGAAGTGGGGTACCTCCTCGAGAGGGTCCCCAAACAGCAAGGCTATTGTCACTGTTCTTAGATGCTCACCGAAGCTAGATGGCTTAAGACCCTGTTGCTGAATGCACTCTATGCCTTGGATACATGCCATGCTTTGGACACAGGGAAACAAAGCTGAAAGTGAGCGAGAAGTTTCTTCCTCTGCTAGCTAGCTATCACAGTGCTGGGAGGTACGAGGAAGGCAACGGACCGTGGGAAGGAAGTTATCTATGGTTTGTCCCAGCTGTGGAGCCTGCCCGTTACAATACCAACCTTTTAGGCAAGTTATGCCCACTGGTGCAGTAGTGGCCAGACTGTTTGGCATCAACCAATTATTTTCTGGTTGGCTCTGAGGCCTGCTTCATAGGAGGGAATTCATGCCTGGGACTGTAAACATGATCAAAAGCTTTGGCTAGGAAAGTCACAGACTCCAGGGGAGAATGGACTACCAATGTTTTGCCCAATAGACATGTAGTCAAACCTTTTAAGCATGTATGTTTCTACCCATAAAGTAAAGGGTCATGGAAGTTTCTTTTTGCTGAAGGCAATAGTTAATGCATAGACTTTCAATCAGTCCAAGAACTGAGAACAAGTGACTGTTGAATGCTTAGCTTCAAATGGAACCTCTCTGTCTTCCTCTCTGGTCTCAGCAACATTACTGAAGAGGAGGCAGAAAGACTGTAAAAACTGGAAGATGGGAAGCTGTGAAATTCTGTCCCTTGGATATGACATGGCCATTGCAATAATGAATACACAGCAGCTATGATGACCTGCACACAAGAGTATACACACACACACACACACACATACACACACACACACACACACACAGGAGGGAGACTAGTTGGAAAGTCAGTGGGAGTGGAAGAATAACAAGAGAGGGTAATTTGGGGTTGAGGCAAATATGACCAAATACATCCTAAATTGTTAAAGAAGGGGAACCATTCACAGAACTACTGCTATGTTATCAAATTCCTGCCAAAAGTATGCATCCTCATGTTATGTTGCACTTTAAATATTAAAACATCCCTAAAAAGGACTGTTCTATGAAGAAGGAAGGTTTGGGCGACTTTATGAGGACACAGGTGAAGAATGAAACTGTCATTTGAGTAGGCGGGGAGTTTAGGGTGGGCACACCTGGACATCCCAGCTGGAGGAATGAAGTCTAGTCTAATGCTATCGATCTGTTCCATCGAGTTTCCCCAGCACTGGCTTAGTCATATGGCTTCACTGTTCGCTACCAGTGACCTTTCCAGTATTGGTCATGTGATAAAGGGTCAGGTGGTCTGAGCTGAGACCTTCCTCACTTTTTCGCTAGCTGTTTAGCTTTGAATAAGTCTTTCTTCCACTAATATCTCACTTTTCCCATCAGTGAGAGAGGAGCCTGGATCACCTCTAAAATCACTTCTGGATCCAGTTCTCTAGAAAATATGAACCCACTTCCTGCCTTCGAAAGGGCAGTCTAGTGGCTACAGTGGACCAGGGGACCTTCAGTCTTCATCCTGAAGATGAGCTTCTGTTTCCTGAGGACTGAGGTGAGGGGAGTACAAATGCTTTGGCTGTGCTGTTTTTGAGACCAGCTACATCCTTTTATCAAAAGTGGGTATAAGGAGCAAAAATCTTGGATGGTGTAATGTATCTTACTCATGACTACCCATAGAAACAGAGAAAGAAGGGTCTTTTATAAGGCTTTGCTGAGTGCCTGTCATTTAGCAATGCTATCTCAAATTAACTCATAAGCCCTACATTGGAATGTTCCGGCAATTTTGTGTGTTACAGTCTTGCTTTCCTCATTAAGTCAAGTGGTAGGAACATTAGAAAGTGATAGGAACTAACAAGCATCCCTTGAGCTACCCAGACTGATGAGGCAGGGTAGCTGCTGAGAGGAAGATTAACGATGGACTTTCAGTTGTATTTTTTCAGTATCTTCTCTATGAACCATGCCCAACCTCCAGTCAATGCTGCTGAGAGGAAGATTAACGATGGACTTTCAGTTGTATTTTTTCAGTATCTTCTCTATGAACCATGCCCAACCTCCAGTCAATGTCTTTGGTCCACTACATTACAGTAGAAGAGATTAGATCCCAACTACTTCTTGCCTCTTAAGGCTGCACACTTCACACTGGTGACTCATCTCACAGGCCACAGTGGCCCCGCTGTACTTCATGCTAGTCGCTAAATGCTCATGGATGCTCTGTTTGCTGAGCAGTCCTCTTTTTAACCTTGCCACGCTGTTGATGAAAGCGCTGGGATTGTAGCCACATCTTTCAGAAAGGAAATCTGGAGATACTAGTCCATTTTTTCTGAGACCCCAGAAGAATTAGGAAGTGAGGAGATGATGGAAACATAGGCCTCTCCTGGTATTGGCCTCTCTCTTCTGCTGCTACCTCTTAGTTGGGCTGGTGAACACGTGACACCTTCAGACTGACCCAGAACAGTTTGACCCAGGTGGGTCAGCACTCATGTTTGTCTGTCCTATCATCTTGTGTTCAGCATTGACTATCCAGTCCCTTGAATGGGAGATATTTGAGGAGCTGGATGATTGCCATCCAGCTGGGAGCCTGACCATGAAGGCAAGAAGAATACTAAAATTTCATGGAGGTGTATGTACCTCCCCTGTCCCGCCAGCATCGCCAGAGTTATCTGTAGGCATTCATTGAAAAGAAGCCATGAGAACCACAGCACTGGCTCTGAAGCCCAGAGATGCAGAGATAGAACAGTTGCTCCATAAGTAGGAACCAAAAGATTGTGGTGTGTGTTCAGTAAGGGGGGTGGCAAAAAAGAGTAACACTTTTTTTTGAGGAAGAAATAAGATAATAAAACTAACAAGGAAGTTATCCTTTTCCTATAGATTTAATCTAATTATCTAAAGAAAATTTTACTTACTAGGGACCAGTTATTCTAAGGAGCTAGTAATGTCACTGTCTTTGTTTTCCAATGAAAGAAAGAGCACCATATTACGGGAGAGAAACCGGCTGCAGATGCTGAAGGGCAGGGAGATGCTCCCAGCCCTTGCTTTCCAGCTCTCCTCTCTGATCTCAACCTAGACACATGCAAGTCCTTTGGAAAGGCTGCTCTGAAGATTACAGCTGCCCCAGTGACCGCCAGATCAATGAGCAATGCTTTAGCTATCATGTGTTTGATGGGAAGTTATTGGTAATCTTTTTGGAAGTCAGTTTCCTGAAATCAGATGTGTAAGGACATAGGGGCTTTGTTTCCAGCACATTTATATATAAATGTAAGGCTTCCAAGCAAAAGAAAATTAGAAGACGCCTCCTTAGAGTTGTCTGATTATATTCGCAGGGACACAAACACCTCAAATCTGTGAGGTTTTGCTTGCTCCGCGTTTGCCACCGACATGAATATTAGACCAACTGTATCTCAGCAGCTTGAAAAATGCACTGGGTTTGTTTTTGCATTCAAGACAAACAGTGTCTCTTTTGTTTTGCATTCAAAATAGGAACAGTACATCAATAACCCCAGTCTAACCTCACTCAGCATCTGCAGAGGGACCAGGGAGGGGGAGGCCAGCATAACTGAGTATGTGACGTCAGCTCCCAGTAAAGGACAAGGGCAAAATATGGCTTCACCCTTGAAAGGGGTTTGCAGGAGGACGCTGCTGTGAAGGATGATGCAGCGCTGGGCTGGATGCTGTAACTTCATGACGCAGGCCAACCACGCAAAGGATAGACTTGAAGCCATGGTAACAGCAGAGAGGTTGAGGGCGTGTCACCTGCATGGCTTTGGGTTACACAGCATCACTATGCCCTTGTGACAGCACTGTTAGGGGGAAGAAAAGTAGGTTGAAATTCCTTCCCAGCTTGCGGAAGTGGGTCTAGAGCAGGGAAAGGACCTGCTTACAGACACCCACCCTGTTGTGGGGGAGGGTGTGGCTTGGTAGGGGACTCTGAATCAAAGCCAAAGTTCCTGGGAATGGTTGCCTCCCAAGGGCTATGATTACAGGTGCGAAGCAGTATACTTGGCCTAAGACTTTCAAGGCTCCATCCTATTTAATCATGGTTGTTTCATCAAGGATATTAGAAATTGGGGAAGTTACTTTCTTAAAAGTTAAATATCTGCCTAATTTGTAATTTTGGTTGTTTTTTTTTTTTTTTTTTTTTGTTTTCTTTTTTTTTTTTTGGTTTTTTGAGACAGGGTTTCCCTGTGTAGCTTTGCGCCTTTTCCTGGATCTCGCTCTGTAGACCAGGCTGGCCTCGAACTCACAAAGATCCACCTGCCTCTGCCTCCCGAGTGCTGGGATTAAAGGCGTGCGCCACCACCGCCCGGCTTTGTTTTGTTTTTTAAGACAGGGTTTCTCTGTGTAGCCCTGACTGTCCTGGAACTACCTCTGTAGACCAGGCTGGCCTCAAACTCAGAGATCTGCCTGCCTCTGCCTCCTGAGCATTGGGATTAAAGGCATGTGCCACCAGAACCTGGCCTAAAATTTTTAAGTTTTTAATAAGCTAAAGTTCTCCAAAGAAAACTAACCTTATTGACTAGATAGTCAAGTAGAAGACAGACCACCAGCATCTACTGAGAGCCCCTCACAGGCTGGCTTCTGCTCCTATGGAATCAGCTCCCACACTGTCACTCCGCTTTGCTCCTCTTCATTTAAACAGCTCTCTTTCTATCGCTCTGTGATCTTGGATTCACTTAGCCTTTTCCTTCTTTTGATAGGAACGCTTGCTAAGGCAGCTACTGTCTGTCTCTGCCATAGTCTAGGACATCCACAGGCGAGCTTGTACAGTTGACCAGGGGGACTTTTAAGAGAAGCATTGAAGGTACAGCCTGGAACGTCTTGTTCTTTGCAGGAAATTCCAAGAGGAAGAAATTTGGAAGCTTAGATTGTTATCAGAGAGAATTTTAGAACATGAAGATGTACAAAACTCTCAGTTTATTCTTCCTGCCAAAGCTGAGGAGGTGTGCTTAGAAGGGGGCACCCAAGGGTATGTGACCGGATGGCTCTTAGCCAAATCGACTAGATATGAGAGACAAGTGGCATCAGTCACCTGGTGGACATGCTGCCAACTTGGGCTGAAGGAGCAGAGGGGATGAAATGAGGTGATTCGTCTTTTGAGTCTACAGATCACAAAAGAACATGTCTCATTGATCTACTGTCTCCAATCTGTCTTCTTCAAGCTATGGCCATGTTTTCCCTGGAGGACTTCAGTACTTCATACTGTAACTACACCTTGTCTCCCACGTACCCCAATCCATTAGCAGTCAGAATGATGGCTAACAATGCCAATCACAATACACCAAAGTTCTGCCTAATGAGTGTTTTCTCGACAGCCTAACATGACCATGACCTCAAAGCTCATGCACAGGTACTCTCTACTCCATCCCTGGCATTATCTCGGCATGGCTTCCCGAACCATTAATTTGCTCCAGCCCTACCAGCTTTTGTGTTTTTTTTTTCAGATATGCCAGGCTTTCTCCTGCCTTTCTCTTACATTTTCTGTTTCCTTTGCCTGGAGAAAGGGCAAAGGAAATTTTTTCTCCTTTTTACCCTCCTCAAAATCAGGTGTAAATTTGGACTTCATCTCCACAGACAAAGTTTCCTGGTCACTAGCATTGTTCATCTTATTTGATGACGGGGAAGAAAAGCATCTGAAAGATTAACAATTCATTTGGGGCCCTGGAACCACAGTGCAGGAGGTGGGAAATGAGAATGCAGTTACAGCGTCCCAGCTCAGAGCCTCCTTTACCAGAATGCATTGAATAGAAACATAAACACCAGTTTCCCTCACCCTGGGAAAGGTGAGCATTACTTAAGCCTTCCCTCTTATCTGTCTCTCTCACTAGGGAAGACCCCCCACTCCAAGCCGGATCAGTAGGACGCTCTTTGTATTCTTCCTCTATCCATCTCAGTTTGATTATTATGTGATGAGCGCCTGGCTCTTGAAAGATTACAGCTCAGCTTGGGTGAGCAAGAGCATGAGGCAGAGCTTGGAGGAGCATCCTGAGTGCTAGCCAGACATCAAAACAACCTCTGAGAGGGAGGGGACTAGAGTCGCTCTTTCTTGGTTATAAAGCAGATGTAGTCACACACTCTGAAGGTGGCATACACACCGCACAGCCTGCTGGTCTGTTTGAAAGCTTCGTTTCTCCACAGGGCACTAGCTGGCTTCCTTGTTGTCCTAAGAGCAAAGCAAAGGATGGTGACAGTAATCTGCTGGTCACTGAGGCAAGCCTGGATCAATCGCTGCACCAGAGCATGCTGGGAAGCCCTCCTCCCCTTCTCTCCTGCCTGCTTCTGCTTTCTCCTACAGCAGCCCATCTGCCCAAGTTTCGTTCTGGGCTGCACTAAGAAAGTATGGCCAAAAGTAAGTTGGTGGAAGAAAGGGTTTATTTGGCTTATACTTCCAGGTCACACTTTGTCACTGAGTGAAGTCAGGACAGGAACTCAGGCAGGAACCTGGAGGCAGGAACCATGGAGGAACACTGCTTGCTGGTTTGAAGTCTGGCTCACTTTCAGGCTCAAGCTAAGCTAGATTTCTTTTTATTGTTTCTTAAATCTTAATTTTTTTTTACTTTTTTTGGGAAGATTTCACACACGTATATGTATCTATATCACTTCCCTTTCCCTTCTTTCCAACTCTTCCCACACTCCTCCTAAATTTATGGTCTTTTTTAAGATTATTGTTACATGTATGTGTATAGCACACATACATATATGTCAAAATAATGTGCACACACACACACACACACACACACAACCTATTGACTTCATTTGATGTTGCTTGTATGTACATGTGTCCAGGACTGACCACTTGGAATTAGACAACCTGTGTGGGAATTCATCCCCAGAAGAAACTATTTTTCCCTCTCCCAGCAGGCATTGACCACCTGTAGGTCTTCATCTAGGGGTAAGACCACACGGAATTCCCACTGTCCATGTTGGCATGTCAACTGATGTCATTATTCTATGCTTATTCAGGCAACCATATTGTTAAGATTTTCATGGGCACATTTTCCTTGTTGTGCTTAGGGAGACCTATCTAACAAATAGGCATTCTGGGCCTCTGGTTACTACAGTTTCCACTCGAGCGTCCATGAATTTCCTTGGGGTTTAGGTTTAGGGGTTGTTTTGCAGATGCATCGGTAGGGATTGGAGCCCCCACAGTTCCTTATTCTCTTCATTTTGACCAGTTGTGGAATTCTGAAACATTCTCCATCTGTTGTAAAAAAATAAGTTTCTTTGATAAGGACTGAGAGCCACACTTATCTGTGGGATTAAAGACAAGTGTTTGGACTACAGCTAAGAAGTTATATGGTTTAGGAAAATGGGAGGAATAGGTTCGCCTCTCGGGGCTGGTGGTGCTCCAGCTACGGGTAGTTGGCCAGGTGTACTGTACGAGGCATGACTTCCTCCTTTCAAGTGTGACTTAAATCCATTTAGACAGCTTTGGCGACCCCAAAAGCATTACTGTTATACCATTGTGCAAATTTTGCCTGCCCAAGCATTGTTATAGTTCACAGGCTTCCTGGTTGGGTAGGCTTTCTGATGGCTTTGTTCTTTGGATGGTTGCATAGCACCTTCTGATACTATGAGAATCAGTTCTCAGGGAGAAGGCTTCCAGGCTGGTTCTGGCTAGATTTCTCCAACTGTTGTGTCCAAAGTATGTGATATCTTTACCGACAAGGCTTTACCTTCAAGTTCTGGGAGGCAGCTAAGAGCACTGGTGATAGCTCACATTACTTTGGAGAACTCTTGTATTTCTCTGACCAAAAACTCGAAGGGAGGTTTCCCATAGTAGGTGCTAGGGATTTTGTTAGCTAGTGTATGACTCTTGGGGGTGAGCATCATCATCAGGTAGTGTAACTCCATTAAAATATACATGCACAAGGACAGACACATATATGCGCGCGCGCACACACACACACACACACACATATGTATAAGGTAAGTTTATAAAACAATATGCTCCCTTATGTCTTTTTGAAACATTCTTAATGTCATTTATCTCTCCTTATCTTTCACCCTATATTATCTTTCTTTCCTCCTCACCTTAGCTAACTTTCTCATACAACCCAAGAACACCTGCCTAGGGATGGTACCACCCACAGCGAGCTGGACCCTCTTATATAAGGTAATAATAATTATTATTACTTAATAACTATTAAGTAATAATCCCTCACAGACCAACCTGATCTTGTCAATTACATAACTGAGACCTTTTCATGTGACTTAATCTGTGTCAAGTTGACAACTAATTTTAACTTGGACACCAACCAAATCCCACCTGCTTTAAACAGATGCCCAGTATGAAGAACTTGACTATGGATTCTCACTTATCTGTGTTCTTACTCTTCTCCTGTCCCACTGGCCTCATCATGTACTCCATACACTTCACTACTCCACAGTGCTAGAGGCTGGCAGAGAACAGCTGTGGATGAAGTGACAAAACTGTTGGATTTGTGGGAGAATGCACAAATAACAAGCAACATCTTGCCCTCGAGAGTCCTTGATCCTGGATATGAAAATCATGTTAAGGAGTTTACCTGTTGGACTGGCTGGTTTTGTGTGTCAACTTGATATAAGTTAGAGTCATCAGAGATGAAGGAGCCTCAGTTGATACAAGTTAGAGTCATCAGAGATGAAGGAGCCTCAGTTGAAGAAATGCCTCCATGTGATCCAACTCTAAGCCAGTTTCTCAATTAGTGATCAATATCGGAGGGCCCAGGCTGTGGTGGGTGGTCCATCCCTGGGCTGGTGGTCCTGGGTTCTATAAGAAAACAGGCTGAGCAGGCCATGGGAAGCAAGCCAGTAAGCAGCTCCCCTCCATAGCCTCCGCATCAGCTCCTTCCTTCCAGGATCCTGCCCTGTTTGAGTTTCTGTCCTGACTTCTTTCAGTGGTGAACAGCAATGATGGAGTGTAAGCCAAACAAACCCTTTCCTCTCCAAGTTGCTTTTTGGTCATGGTGTTTCATTACAGCAATAGGAACCCTAACTAACACACTTGCTTTGATGTTCTTTGGCTCAGGGTAAGCGGGGAGCGGGAGTCTCGCCCTGTGTTTCATCCATATCTGTGTTCTCCTCCACATCCCCATCATGAGCTACTTGTCTAAAATCTCACTTAGCAGCTATGATGGACTTGTTCAATATCATACATTCCGAGGGCAATAATCACAGCAATCACCCTGCACTGATGCTGCTCATTGCTGTCCTCTGTGAGCTGAAGAATAAACAGGGCTGCCAAGCCCAGGAAAGGCTAGATCAGCGCCTTTCACTCAGCATCTCCAATATTGCTGTGGCCAGGCCTGCCCCGTCTGAGTACCCTGGGAGGCCTTGAGGGCCATGGCCCAGTGTTAAGACCATCAAGTATGCCTAATACATCTAATGCCATGGATGAGTTCACCCATTCACTAATGCCCCTGCCTGTCCACTTAGTCCCTTTCTCATTTGTTCTTTTCTCTTTTTTATTCTTGAAGGGTCTGATAGAGGACTGCCACTGTGGGAGGCTCTGGTGATAAGCAAAAACCAGACTTTCTCTGTATGCTTGTATGGGGCACACTGATGAGTAGATGGCACAATGTATCTGTCTCTTATCTACTAAAAACTGAATGTCACACTCTTGCTGTCTTTGATATATTATCATGACATTTAGGATAATTTCCAAATTATACCCCCAGCTCAACACCCCACTCTTAGCTTGCCCTTTATGACCTGGACATTTGTAGCTCTTTCTTGTCATAGCTTTGCAGATGTGGTTTCCTTCTAGAATGGTCTTTTCTGCATGTTGTAACCTGGCTGATCTTTGCACATTCTTTAGGTTCCAGTTGTATATAATTTTTTCAGGGACCACCTTCACTGACTTCGTTGACCAGATGACATGGTCTGTCCTTTACTGTTTTGCATCCTATGTAAAATGGACTTATTTTAACTGTTCCTTGCTCCTCCAACTAGATTCGAAGCTCTCAAAAAGAGTATTCTGTTCACTTCTGCATCTCAGCACAATGTGTGGCGCATGGAAAGCACTCAACATGGGGTTGTTGAATGAATGAGTGAATGAGTGGTTCATTCAATATCTGGATGAGTCCTGTTTCTGGATGTCTGGCACCACCTGCTTCTGGGGTTATTTCTCCACTGCTCTCTGGGCACAATATTAGCCAATTCCATCTTTCCCATGCTTATTTTGCAGGTATATTCAAACCCCAAGACACTGACTTGTTCCCCTTTATCATCTGTCCATTGTTGGGTAAGAGTCATCTCTCTTAATGGCAAGAATAACTTTCCCCCACAATAATCTTATATAATTTTGAGATTATAATTACAACATTTCTCCTTTACCTTCCCTCCCTCCAAACCTTCCTATATACACCTCTTTGCTATCTGCTCTCTTCCAAATTCGTGGCCCCTTCTTTCATTAATTGTTATTGCATGTATATATGTATACGTTTAGACATATATATTCCTAAATATTGTTCAGCCCATATGATAATACTTGTATGTATGTTTTCAGGACTGACCATTTGGCACTGGACAACAGGTTGGTGTACTCTTCCCTGGGGAGGACCACCTCTCCATTCCCAGCTTTCCTCAGTCAAAGGCTATTGTGAATGGAAATGTGCCCATGAGCTCTTCTTCTATGTGAACAGTTGAGGACAGTTCTTAGTTATTTGATTTTTCTTTTGAGAACACTCTGTTCAGGTCTCAGGACCATTTTTTAATGGTTCATGTGTATTTTTGATTCTTTTTTATTTGAGTTCTTTATATATTCCAGATATGAATCCTCTGTCAGATGTAGAGCTGGCAAGGATTCTCTCCCCCCCCCCCCCCCCCCCCCCCCGTGGACTTCCTCTTCACCTGGCTGATTGCTTCTTTAGCTGTGCAGACACCTTTTAGTTTTATGAAGCCCACTTGTCAGTTGTTGGTCTTAATTCTTGGACAAATAGAGTCCTATTCAGGAAGTCCTTTCCTACATCGATATTGTGTAGGGTACCACCTACGTTTTCTTCTTTTATGTCTTTGATCCATTCTGGAGTTAGTTTTTGTGGCAGATACAGGTCTCAACATTCTTCTGCATGTGGACATCCAGTTTTTCCCACACCTTTTGTTGAAGATGCTTTCTTTTCTCCAGCTTATGTTTTTGGAATCGTTGTCAAATATCAGATGGCTGAAGTTACATTTATTCACGTTTGGGTCTTCAATTTTGTTCCATTGATCTACATGCCTGTTTCTGTGCTGGTGCCATATTGTTTTTATTATTTTTACTATGGTTCTGTAACATATATTAAGATCTGGAATGGCAATCCCTACAGCTTTTTTTCTCTTGATTGTTTTGACTATCTGAGGTCTTTTGTGGTTCCATATGAATTTTAAGATTTTTTTCTATTTCTGTAAAGAATAAGGTAGGGATTTTGATTAGAATTGCACTGAATCTGTAACCAGCTTTTGGTAAAATGATCATTTTTTTACAGCATTAATTCTACCAGTCTGTGAGCATGGGATGTCTTTCCATAGTCCAGTGTCTTTCTCTATTTCTTTCTGTCAAAGTTTAAGTTTCACTGTAGCGGTCCTTTACTTCCTTGTTTAGGTTTATCCTTGGATATTTTTTCCTCTGAGGGTATTGTGAATGGAAATGTGCCCATGATCTCTTCTCTCTGTGTGTGTTGTTGGTGTATAGAAAAGCTAGTGATTTGTGCAAATTAATTCTGTTTCCTGCCACATTGCTGCATTTGTTCATCATTTCTAGAGGTTTTCTGGTAGAATTTTTGGGATCTATAATGTATAATTTTATATCATCTGTAAATAGGGATAGTTGGACTTCTTTTCTTATTTGTATCCTTTTAATTTCCTTATCTTGCTGCTCCAGCTAGTGCTTTGAGCACAGTGTTGAAAAGGAGTGGGGACAGTGGGGGGTGGGGGGGACTGCCTCCTTCCTGACTTCAGTGGGATTGCTTCAAGCTCTTCTCCATTTAGGATGATGTTGGCTGTGGGTTTCTCATATATGTCTTTCATTATGTTGAGGTATGTTCCCTCTAGCCCTGCATTCTCTAGGACTTTTTATCATGAAGGTATGTTGGATTTTGTCAAAGGCCTTTTCTGCATCTACTGAGAGATCATGTGATTTTTGTCTTTAAGTCCATTTACATGGTTTATTACATTTTTTAACTTGTGTATGTTAAGCCATCCCTGCATTTCAGGGATAAAGTCAACTTGGTCATGGTGGATAATGCTTTTGATGTACATCTGTATTCTGTTTGCAAGTATTTTATTGAGAATTTTTGAGTATTCATCAGGAAAACTGGCCTATAGTTTTCTAATTCTTCCTCCTCCTCCTCCTCCTCCTCCTCCTCTTCCTCCTCCTCCTCCTCCTCCTCCTCCTCCTCCTCCTCCTCCTCCTCCTCCTCCTCCTCCTCCTCCTCCTCCTCCTCCTCCTCCTCTTCTTCTTCTTCTTCTTCTTCTTCTTCTTCTTCTTCTTCTTCTTCTTCTTCTTCTTCGTGTCTTTCCCTGGTTTTGGTATTACAGAGACACTGGCTTTGTAGAGGGATTTGGGAGCACTCCTTTTAAATAGTTCAAGAAACTCGTAGAATTTTGCTATATATCCCCCTGGTCTGGTCTTAGACCTTCTTTTAGTTGGAAGGCTTTTTTTTTTTTAAACCATTTCAATCACCTTATTTATGGGTCTGTTTAGGTTGTTGACTTCTTATTGGTTTAATTTTGGTGGTTTGGCTGAATCTAGATCTTCTTCCTTTTATTTTATTTTATTTTTTTTTAAGATTTTCCAGCTTCGTGGAGCCCAGGTTTTTAAAGCATTCCCTGATAATGTTCTGAATTTCTTTGTTTTCTGTCATCATGCTTCTCTATTCATTTCTGATTCTGTTCATTTATGTCCTCTATTTCTTTGACTAGTTGGGCCAAGGGTCTGTCAATCTTGTTAACCTTCTCAAAGAACCAGCTGGCAGATTTGTTGATTTTTTGTATCATTTTCTTTGTTTCCATTTCATTGATTTCTGTTCTGATTTTTATTATTTCTCACTGCTGACTGGGTTTGTATTTGGTTTGTTTTTGTTTTTCCACATTTTTGAGTTGCACCATGAAGTCATTTATTTTTGCTCTTTCTGTTTTTTTTTTTTTTTTTTTTAAATGCAGGCATTTAGACCTATGAATTCCCCTCACAGGCCTGCTTTCGGTGTGTCCCAGAGGTTTTGTTGTGTTGTGTTTTCATTTCAATTTAGTTCCAGGATTTTTTGGTGTTGTTTCTTGGTTTCTTCTTTGATCCTTTCATTGTTCAGTAATGAGTTGCTTAATCTCCACGAGTTTGTATATTTATTAGAGATTTATTTGTGGTCAATTTTAAGTTTTATTGCATTGTGGTCAGATAGGATACAAAGAGTGATTTAAACGTTTTTGAATTTGTATAAAAGTGTTTGGTTCCCAGGATGTGGTCTATTTTAGAAAGGCTTTCATGTGCACCTGAGTAGGATGTGTATTGTTTAATGTTTGGGTGGAATATTCTGTAGTTATCTTTTAAGTTCTATTGACATAGGATGTCAATTAATTCTGGTGTCTATATTTTTTTTTGTCCAGATGGCCTGTCTATTGGAGAAAGTGGGTATTGAAATAATTTATTATTAATGGGTTGATGTTAATCTGTGTCTTTAAATCAAGTGGTTCATTTTTTTTTTTCTAAATTGAGTGCCCAGGCAGTTTTGCGCATATATGTTGAGGATAGTACGTTGTCTTGGTTAACCATTCCCTTTGTTAGAATGCAGCTTCCCTCTTCCTCCTGTCTGGTTAGTTTGAGTTCGAAGTCTATTTTGTCAGATATGATAGTGATGTCTGCTTGTTTCCTGGTCTCATTTGTTCAGCCTTTAGCTCCAAGATGGTTCCTAGGTTTAAAGCTAGCTGTGCTTCTTGAAGACAATAGATAGATTTTTGTTTCTTGGTCAATTCAGTTAGTTTTGTCTTTTGATTGGAGAATTGAAGTTGAAGCCATTAATATTTAAAGTTATTGTTGAAATGTGTTAATGACAATTATTGTATTGTTGATTTTCATGTTGCAGCTTCTGTTCTCAGTGGTGCCTTGTGTTTTAATGATTACGGCTTCAAAGTTCTTCTCCCTGTATGCTGATTCCACTCTTCAGTCCAAAATGTTGCTTCCTGTGTTTTCTTTATGTTTGTTTTGTTGGATATACAATATTTAAGGCTGTTTGTGTCGTGGAATTCTCAAAGGTTCCATTGAGAAATCAGCTGTTATTCTGGTGGGTTTTCCTTTACATATGACTTGTATTTTCTCTTGCAGCTTTCAACACACTGTCTTTGTTTTGTATACTTAGTGTTTTAACAATGATATGCCATGGAGATTTTCTTTTCTGGTCTTGTCTATTTGATGTTCTGTGTGATGCTTCGTTTTCCTTTCTTATTCCTCTTTTGTTTTTGTTTTTTAAGATAGTGTTTCTCTGTGTAGTCCTGGCTGTCCTGGAACTTGCTCTGAAGACCAGGCTGGCCTTGAATTCAGAGATCTGCATGCTTCTGCCTCCCTAGCACTGGGATTAAAACCATCATGCCTGTCTGTTCCGTATGCTTTTTGTACCTGCATGGAAATGTCTTCCTTAATTCAGTGATTAGTTTTTCAATAATCTTGTTGAAGATCTGGTCTATGTCATTGACTTGGAATTCTTCTCCTTCATCTAAGCCTGTAATTCAAAAGTTTGGGGTTTTTTTTGTTTGTTTGTTTTTCATGGTGTCCCACATTTCATATATGCTCCTTTCCTGTTTCATTTTTTATTTTTCATATTCCTTACTTATTTGGTCTAGATCCTCTACTTTATCTTCAAATCAATGTGTTCCATCTTCTGCTTGGTCCGTTCTACTTGGAAGGCTTTCCTCTGATTTCTAGCTGAGTTATTGGTTGTTCAATTCCATCTTCAGTTTGCCTTGCATCCTCTTCAGTGTTTACGTATCCTTAGCGACTTCTCACATCTTGGATTGTCTTTATCATTTCCTTCAGCCTTCTCTTTGTGTTTTCCTGGACTCTGGCATTTATTGTCCTTAAGTATTTTCTCCTTAATTTCATCAAACTGTTTCTTTGTGTTTTCTTTAAATTTCTTCACTCTTTTGATGAAATGTATGATTGTTCTTTTAAATTCTGTGTCCTGGGGTTAATCTAGGCAATTCCTATTGACAACCATTTCTACAGGAGAGGTAAGTTTTGAAGAGAAGACACTTGATCTTTCATGGTTGCTATTTTTATGATGAGATCTAAGGACGTGGAGTTCTTTGTTTTTTTCTAAGTCTGATTTGGACAGAACAGGTTGGGGCCTAGAGGTTAGAAGTGGTTGGGATGCAATGAAGGCAGGTAGACAAAGAATGGTCGTACAGGACGGGCCTCTTGGTCTAAGCCTGGAGTGTGGGAAGTGATCTAACTGAGTATAAAGGTTGAATGTGGCATGGAAGGGGCCATGGGCTGGAGGAGAGGTAGGGAGGGTCATGGCAGAAGCCTAGACATTGGTTGTGGTGCAGGCAGGGGAGGTCAGTCTAGGTCAGGTCACTGGATGAGAGACCTTGGCTAGATCTGGTGGGTTGGGAGAAAGTATGGATAGGGAAGTGAGGGAGATTTACCTGGCTAGACACTAGAACAGGAAGTGGGAGATCTGGTTGGGTGGAGATGTTGGGTATAGTATACAAGGGACCTATGGGTGGTAGCAGGTGTGTCCTGGGGATACCTGGAGGTAGGTTGATACCTAGAGGTAGGCTGCAGCACAGGCAGGGCCTATCCAGCCTAGGCTGGGGCACTGGATGTGGGACCTGCTCTAGATCTGGTGGGCTGGGAGGTGTGGAGGTCAGGGACACTGGATGGACAATGGAGAAGGAAATGGAAGGTCTGGCTCACAATCTCTTTTTCTGATAAATATTTTTCAGAAGAGTCACATGCAGTGAAGTTAAGCTGAGGATGAAGAATAGCTGGGCTGTCTACTCACTTCCAGGTACTCATTTATCCTATTTATAGATAGTAGTGTTATCATATAGTACATATATATATATATATATATATATATATATATATATATATATATACATGTGTGTATTCATGTATGGAGATACATGTATATATACATTGATGTGGAGACCAAAGGTCACCTCCTCGGGTACTATCTACCTTGGTTTTTGAGACGGTCTTTCATTGGTCAGAAGACTAGGTAGGCTAGGCTGGCCAGCTGGCGAGCCCAAGGTCTGCGCGTCTCCACCTTTCCCGGTGCTGGAACTGCAAGTGGGTACCACCATGCCCCAGGATTTGTTTTAAACCTAGGTTATGGTAATTAGACTCGGGTCTTCAGGCTTGCATGGCAAACACTTTACTACTGACTGAGCCAGCTGTCTGGTTCCCAGTGTCAGCATTTTCCATTAGTCAGCCCATGCATTTCTTCACTCAGTTTCTCAGAAGTTATTGCATTTGGTATGGTTCAACGAGAAACACAGAAGTGCACAGAGTGGGAAGTCGGAGTAGAGAGCAGCTTCGTTTGAATGCTGGTAATGTTAATCCTGAAACTCACCAGAAAAACTAGTTCCACCATTTTGGCTGAATTTAAGCAAGCTTTTATTAAAATTTTTAAGTACTGACCAAGATGGAATTTGGTCAGGACTATGACCTGGAAACTTTCCAGATAAGTGGCCTCAAGACAAGTGTTGGCGGAGCTTATATGGGCAAAACCCATAGGTCACCGAACTTTCTCCCGAGGCTTTGTTGTTAGTTTCCAAGAACTCCAACTCCCAGAATCCCAGGGAGTTACCTGGTCCTTGGGCAGGTGGGGATTATAAGTTAACTTCGAGTCTAACAGTAAAATGTCAGAAAATGAAGATCTTTTGAGTATCTGAAAATTTTGCAACACAATCTTATTACAGAAAATTAGAAAAAAAATCAGTAAGCAACAATAGAAAATAAAAACCACCTAGAAGACACTGAAAAATTTCAATGTACATTTAAAAATAATTTTTAGAAAATATTATATTTGGGAAATAATTAAAAATATCTATTGGGTACTTTCCTGGTTAGTCGGTGGTGGCACATGCAGGTAGGATTCAGTGATGAGGTAGAGGCAGGAGGATCGCAAGTTCATGGTCAGCTGGTATTATAGAATATTATTTTAAGGTGTGTTACTTTTGTTAATGTTGCATTTGTTTAACTCTGTGAAACTGTGTTACTGTGCCTGTGTAAAACACCTGATGGTCTAATAAAGAGCTGAATGGCCAACATCGAGGCAGGAGAAAGGATAAGTGGGGCTGGCAGGCAGAGAGGATATATAGAAGGAGAAATCCAGGGAAAGAAAAAAGAGAAGTAGCCAGAGAAGGAGGAAAAACTCTAGGGGCCAGCCACCCAGCCACCCAGCCACCCAGCCACCCAGCTGCACAGCAAGTCACGGAATAAGAGTAAGATTTACTGAAGTAAGAGAATGGGGAAAAGCTCAGAGGCAAAAGGTAGATGTGATAATTTAAAGTTAAGGAAAGCTGGCAAGCAACAAGCCAAGCTAAGGCTGAGCATTTATAATTAAGAACAAGCTTCTGTGTGTGATTTATTTGGGACCTAGGTGGCGGGCCCCCCAAAAGAGCAAAAACAAACAACAACAAGCTGGGGCTGAAGAATCACTGTGATTAACTAGAGACCAGCATCACTGAACTGAAATCTTCCAGAAAGAATTTTTCCAGGATTAGGGTATCAAAGCTGTGGTCCAAAAGGCCAAGGCTCCATCTCAAGCTGGTAGCCAAGCTTGACAATGTGTAAGAGTCACCCACGTGGTTCTGGTTTGGAAGACATAAAAGACGCAAGAATGAGGGGGTCAGGAGAGCAGTGAGGCATCATGTGGCAGGACTGGAGTGCCTGAAGAGGTTCTAGGAGGCCACTGGTAAAGGTTCAGCTTCAGTTGCCGGGGAGGCATGGGATGCTTGAGATTCTATGCATGGGTTATCTGCCAAGGACAGAGGCAAGTGTGGAGCAGAACTGGAATGCGCCGAGGAGACAGGCTGCCAACGGCCAAGCTGGAGAAATGGGACTACTTAAGTCCCCTGGAGCCCGGACCAGGAATGGATCCCCCGACGGTAGACTCTGAGCTACAGAATTCGGATTTATACTGCTCGATTTGGGGTTTGCTTTGATCACACTGTTCCTATTGCCCTGTCCCCCCTTTTAGAATAAGAATTATGTAACTTGTTTTTGATGTTACAGGAGGAGTCTGCCCTTAAGAGACTTTGAACTTTTAAAGTGTTAAGTGTTTTTAAAGACTGTGACTTTTTAAGTTGCACTATATTTCATATTACAATATTAACATGAGATCTTGAGGACAGACAAGAAAAAAAGATATAGTTTAACAGTGATAAGTTTTATGTGATATTGCCAAGGGGTGGAGTTAGTTTTGATTGTTAATACAACTTAGAGTTACCTGGGAAGAAAGAATGTCATTGAAGGATTTCTTCAGTCAGACAGGCCTGTGGCCGTGTCTGTGAAAGATTGTCTTAGATGATGTAAGAGGGTCTAGCACACTGTGGACAGCACCATTCTCAAGTTACTGGGCCTAGGCTACGTAAGAAAGCTACCTAAGTGACCCAGGGAGCGAGCCAGTAAACAGCATTCCTCCATGGTTTCTGCTTCAACTCCTGTTTGGGTTTCTTCTTGAGTTTGCTCAGTGATGGATTGTGTTCTGGAAGGAATAAGCCAAAAAAATCCCTTTCCTCTTGGTGTTGCTTCTGATCAAAGCATTTCATCACAGCAACAGAAAAGGCAACTAAGGCTCTGATCTTGTCCTGAGCCCTGCCATGGTTTCACACACATTGTCTCATCTAAGTATCTAAGCATGTGAAGGGAGTTTGACTCTTTCCAAAGTTGGTTTATCAATGCAGTGACCTGAAGCCCCAGGAGATTAAGGCATCTACATGCTCAGAGATAGTGACTACCTCAGGCTCTATACCCAGACAATTCCATACTCACAGACCCCCTCGGCTGTTCCCATGATTGTCCAGGGCCCATTTGGACTCCAGTTGGGTTTCACAACGGCCTTTCCCTCGGGTCTGAGGTGGCCAGGAGCAAGCAGGCTTGCCCTTTGCATTTCAGTCTCTGAGCTACCTCACATACTGGAAGTGGACTCTGGAAATGACACCTGGAGTTTTGGGAACACGCCTTTCCAGTCAGAGTTAAGAAAGTGCTTTGGTGCATGTTCTGTTTTTAATCACATTCCTGGGGTCACAGCCTGGATGCTTAGCCTGGAGCCAAACTTACACTCAACACTATACATTAAAGTTTAATGGACCTCTCTTATTTACACCTAAATGAGGTTTTTAATGGTTTAATTAGCAAAATATATCAGTTTGCTTCCTTACACCTTGCCTTTGGAGGCAAGGTTTCTAGCCATTTCCAATGTTTAATAAAAGATGAAAACTTCATTCCTCTCTGGCTAAGGAGGTCTGTGATGGCCTCCATTGGATTAGCACAGACATCAGGGCACCCTGGAGAAGTCACAGTCAGTGTTTCTAACCGGCCACTGTGGCTTCCGCTGCCTAGTGATATTAGTCCACAGTTCTCCATATTCATTTGACTCCGGAATGAAATGGCTGACACTAAAACCAAACACAAAACCCTGGTGACCAAGCACCTGCCCCTGGGTTTGGAAAGTTCAGGTAGGATGCTGTGGAGAGCCTGGCTCCCAGCAGAGCCCCCTCTGCGCACCACCCCCCCTCACCACTCGGGTGCTCTACTACAACACTGATGCTTTGTACTTTAGTAACCGTTGTTGTTTTTTCCTAGATGTAACCAGAAACTTGAGAAAAATGCACTTTCAATGACTTTAAGCTTTGCAGCAGGATATTTTTATGTTACAACACTGTCGAAAAATTTTAAATAGCAGCTATTTAGAACAACTGCCCACAGGTGTTTTATCTAATCAAATCAGCATTTTCATTTGCATTTGTTACAACGTAACCTTGGTCTCTTCCACATGCTTACCTAATTTATAAGTATTTGCAGTAGTGGTGAAGGTGGGGTTTTGTATCTTCATGTAGCACGCTATTTGTCCTTTCCTTTCACAAGGAACTTTTTTCTCTATTGTCTACCCCCTCCCCTACTTTTCCATCTCCCTCTTCCCACCCAGAGGGAAACAATCAATGCTAACTGTCTGCTGTCAATATGTTCAGGTCTCTCTCGAAGCCAGTGTAGACAATTACAGATATATTTACTTTTTCTGTGGTCTTTCTCCCTGCCATGGGCTCTTAATGACCACATTGCCTCTGCCTTGCTTCCCCATCATTTAATATACCATGGACAACGAATGGAGAGGTAACTTGGTGCTCAACACTCATCATTTTTACGTTTAAGTTGTCACTAACCTGGAGTCTCTTGGAAATCAGGTTGGATGTAGGTATCATTCCGTAGGTATCTTCTAGGCACATCGTCAATTATGTCAGCCCATGTATTAATCAGCGCATCCTAATAATTCCCTCTCCTGCCCCGACCTTCTCTGGTCCCTGAAGAAAGTGCTTCATTTAGCTTGGGCCTCTCAGAGCCTGAAGTGTGAAAGTTTCCTGGTTGTGAGCTTCTCTTTGGCTTATGAAGTCCAAGAGCAGGACATTTGGTCTGGTCCCACCTCCTGACTTGTCTTCCAGATGGTCACAGAAGCTCATAGAGGCCTGGTTGGAGGGATCAGAGTGGCACCACATGAAAAACCCAGCATCTGGGCTCAGCTGGACCTGAGTTGAAATCTCACATCTGACACTTTTAAACTATGATACTCTGGGGAAATGGCTTAAACTTCTTGAGATTCAGTTTTCTTGTCTGAGAAGGAGACAAGTTGATAGCTGGTGTATTAGTTACTTTTATGCAGTCATGAGAACAATGTAACAACATAAACAGAGGGGAGCTTTCTTTGGGTTCATGAATTCAAAGCCTTTTGCTCATCGTGGTGGGCAGAGCAACTTGCCTCATGATGGCCGGGTGGGAGCGGGGAGAGAAGGAGGGACACATAATGAATATGTAGAAAGGGTTCAGCAAGACATACCCCAGAAAGACATGTCCCCAATCACCTACTGCCCCAGCTAGTCCCCACTGCCTGCTTTCCCACTTACCCCAAACACTATCATATCTGATTCTGTCAGTGGATTGGTCCACGTGAAGTCGGAGTACTTTGAGATTCACTTCCGAAAGCACATGAGCAATAGCTGGGTGTGGTGGCGCATGCCTTTAATTCTGGCACTTGGGAGCCAGAGTCAGGCAGATCTTTGAGTTCAAGGCCAGCCTGGTCTACAAATCAAGTTCCAGGACAGACAGGGCTACACAGAAAAACCCTGTCTCAAAAAACTAAAACCAAACCAACCAACCAACCAACCAAACAAAAACACAAAACAAAACAACCCACATGAGCCTGTGAGAGACATTTTGTGTCCAGGCCATAACCCATGGCAGGGGTGTTATAAGTACCAGAGGAGAAACAGTCTGCCCCTAGGGAATGGTCATGACTTTGAGAGGTAGCACTGGGACCATCACCAGCTTTACTTTAATGAATAAACCTATTTAAGACCAAAAGACAGTTGACTTAGATAAGCAAGTAAATACACAACAAGTGAAGTGGTATGGCCTCTTGAGTCAAATTGTGCAGCTGCCATGTCAGTGACCATGGGTGGGACACCGAACTTCTCTGTGCCATCCACCATGCAATCAAGCAGTGCCTTCTGCAGAAAGGGTGTTAGGTGACAGCTGGATGCAGGACTCATCCCTTCAACTTCTCTTTGAAATTTCCCACTCATTCCCACTCTATTCCACAGGCCTCCAGTAGCTTGTTTCCATGGCTGAAAATAATTGACTCTCTCTCTTTCTCCCCCACCCCTCTGTGTGTGTGTGTGTGTGTGTGTGTGTGTGTGTGTGTGTTGCAGAGAGCAGGCATCTTGCCTATCATTGTAGACGGTTGATGCTCAGCCTTTGGGGGAAAAGCTGGTGTCTGTGTTTTATGGACCTCTGCCAACATGGGAATGACATGCTTCTTCTTTCCTTCCATCACCATCCCATGACCATGGCAGATGTTGCTTTTGGATGACAGAATTCTTTTGACTGAGTGGTTCCTAAGACTGACCCTTCCTAGGACTGATTTTAATGGGTGGAGTTGACACATGCATGAGTCCTTTTGGTCAACCCTGACTTCCATCTGATAGGCCAAGAGTATGGTCATTACAGCTTACTTTTGGATATGACTGAAATGTCCAGGACAGGGTGCAATCATCTGCTCTTTCCCAAACAGATGCTATGTCTCAGGGGTTGGTATCAGTCCATAACAGGAAGCCTATGTGGGGAGGCAGCAGAGATTCTAGCCCACCTGCCAGCTTCAGGCTTTTTTCCTTCCTTCAGGAAGCAGTAGGAGTCTGAAGCCACCTCTCATTCATGTGATCGTATTCTAGAGAATCTTGTCTATCTTGTTTTCGGGGGCACTGTCCTCACTCAGCATGGCGTGAGCTAAGCGCTGCTTCAGCAAAACCCGCCAGACTGTTAATCTTGAGATAGCAAATGGAGAGGTGTGAAGGCCAGGAGCTGGAGTGACAGTTGTGAGGCAAGGTGACAATTTGCTTACTCTGTTGGGAGGAAGGGCTGGGTCGGACCTGGGCAGGGACAAATATGAATTACTGGGGGAGAAACCGAGAAACCCCCAATCTACCCCATTTTCTTTAGCTTCAGAAACCCTTAGCAAGCATGAAGCCATACCTCGTTCTGGCCATGGTGGGACCAGAGTTACTCACCCTGCAGCACTATGTGTCTACTGTGGGTCAGTTAGCAGACAAAACATGGTTGATTGCTCGTGGGCAAAGGAGCTTTGTTGGCAGAATACTTACATTCTCCTTGTATAGACAAACAATAAGAAAGCATAAATGAACATGGAACGAGACACACGGGTTAGTTATGTTTCAATGACAAACTAGAAGTCTCAGTGATGTGTCACAACAAAAAGTCAAAGTTCACTGCAGGTCCAGTGGCTCAAAGGGACATGCTGACTCAGATACACAGGTCTTGCTGAGACTGTGTGGGACACCTCCACGAGGACATGTGCCCATGCTGGCCACAGCAGGGGAAGAGTGCACAGAGAATTGGACACTCCTCTCCCAGTGTCATCACTTGGGAGTGGCAGATGCCACCTCCACTCATTTCTATACACACAGAAGAATGACGTTGTTATTTATAAGAAAATGGATGGAACTAGAGATGATCGTATTAAGTGAATTAAGGCAGTCTCAGACAAATATGCTTCCTGTCACTGTGGAATCTTTGTCTTATATATAGATAGATGAAAGCAGAAATGAAACTAAGGGGACAATGGGGACTAATTGGAAGGGGAGGGCAGTAGGGTGTGGGGCAATGTGCTCAAAGTATCTTATATACTTGTATGAAAATGGCTTTCTATAACCCAGTATAGTGGTAATAAAAACAATAAAGTAAGTCTTAAGACCCTCTTAACCATGGGATGCTGGAGGTCCAGCTCTCCATGTCCTGAGGTGGAAGAAGATCCATGGAACCAGTGAGCAGCAATGGACTGGTCCCAAAGGTGTACTTACAGATGGCGACCAGTGCATGAAGAATGGAACCGAGTTCTCAGACAGTTATGAGTTTGTTCTGTTGCCAAAACACAGAACCACAGGCAGAGAATATAAGCATCAGGACCTTACTTCCTAAGTTCTGGAGGGCTAGAAATCTAAGTCCAAAGTTGGGGTAGGTTTGCTGGGGGGGACCTCTTTCCTTGACTGGTAGATGGCCATCTTTTTGTGTCCGACATGTGGGTGCCCATCCCTGGTGTCCCTCTAAGTGTCCATATTTCCTCTCCTTGTGAAGACACAGCCAAAGCAGACTTGACCACCTAACAGTCTTGTTTTGACTCAGTTGTCTCTTCAAAAGCCATATCCCCAATGGCAGTTGTGTTTGAAACACAGGGGCTTCGACACAGGGACTCTGTTGGGACACAGTTCAGCCCAAGCTGAGTGTAAACCAGAAATGAAGCTGAGGGGTTCAGAAGTGAGATATGAGAGAGTGAGTAGGAACTGGCTACATGAGGAAGGGAATGCTAGAATCAGGTGCCCCCAGAAGCCACGTGCTGCAGGCTTATTCAAGCCTTTTGCTACTGAGAGGTAGTGGGCCCTTTAAGAGGCGGGACGTAGAGGTAGAAAGGTCACAGGGGGCATGCCCTGGAAGGTGTTCTTGGCATCTTTACCTTTTCATTTTGTCTCCCAGATGCCACGAAGTGGACAGCTTCTTCTACATATGCAAATTTACCAAGTGTCAAATGTATGCATATGGTTATCCCTTACTCCTTGTGGAGATCCTGACAAAGTAGTGTTTATTCTATTTAGATGTATTTTACATATGATCAACCCGAGGCACAGAATCTAAGCAGCTTTCCCAAGAACACCCGGCTGTCAGTTGGTAGGGCTGGGGTTTGAGCCATCAGTATCTAACCCTGGATGCCCTCTAGCTATCATGAAGCTGCTGTGAATCTTCACTGAGGTTAAGAATGAGTCTGATGGGATACTGTCCTGTTTCCTGGTGCTTTAGGGTCTTCACAAAATGAATCTCACGTGCTGAGCTATTTGACACATGGAGGCCCCTTGATGCAGGTGATGCACAGTCCCCCTGCTTGAGTGAAGTCAGGGCTCACTGGGACCCAGCAACTAGCATTTAGGGTCAGGCTCTCTTCTGCTTCATGGACGACAGAGGCTCTACTGGCTTCTGAGCAGGCCCGCCTCAGCCCAGAGAGGGATTGGCTCCCCCTGCACCTGTGCGACCTGACCCACTTTTGGGCTGAGCATGCCTGGAAGCATGGTCCAGGAAGGGAAGTGGGGAGGGGAGTGGTAGAAAGGTAGCAGGAGCCTCTATGGGGTCTGAGGAGCATCACCTGGAAACAGGGGCATATCCTCAAGAACTTAGAGAAACAAATGAAGGCAGCGTGGGAGGCTGGGAAGGGGCATGCAGTGGCAATGGGGGTTAACAGGTGGTGTCAGTTACACATCTGGCATTTAGTGGGCATTGGCAGTTTGCCTGGGGACGCAGTAGTTTCTAAGGCAGACGAGGGCTCTTCTCATGGGAGGCTTACACTCTAATATGGAAGACAGGAAGTAAACAAGTGAAGACAGATGATGGGAAGGGACTTGAAGGGATCAAGGCAGGCATAAGTGGTGAATGACTGGGCTGGGAAGCTGTGTAGGACAGTGTGCTCAGACATAGTTTCTCTGGGGAGGAACATGGAAGAGTGAGCCACTAGAGAACGGTTTGAGAATGTTCTAGGCTGGGCAAGGGCGATATCCTTCAAGCTAGGCCAAGCCTGGAGTAGGTGATGGTTGGAGGGGAGAAGGGGGAGGTGTGTCACTGTGCACAGGAGCCATAGAAGGGTTGTAAGATGACAGAAATAAACACCTGGAACTTTTAATAAAAGTCATGGACTGCCACTGTGCAAAGAATGGACCACAGGAAGGTAAGATTGGAAGCCAGAGCAGCAGAAGCAGGGGTGAGTAAGCAGCAGGAGCAGGGGTGGATAGTGAGGGTATTGCTGCAATTACCTAGGGAGGTTGTTGGGGTGAATTGCACTGGGAACTGGAAATCCATCTGAAGTTCTCCCTGATCTGTTAAGCTCAGCTACCATGCAGGAGATGCCTGTCCCCAGGGGGTCCTGACCTGGAGTGCTAGCCACAGGTATGGTCAGTGTGATGGCAGGGATGTGGTTGGGGTTTGGGGACAGGGCAGGCCTGAGCATAGCAGCCAAGAGCCTTCTGATGAGGTAGCTCATGTTGGCCATTTCTAGGTCAGCCAAGACCCAGTGGCATATCTCCAGCTGCTGGTGACTTGCTGGGTCATGATGGAAGACAGGCATCCTCCACACAGATGAAGGCATATTTCAGAGACTACCATAGCCTGCACCTCACGTTTGGGTTCCTGGGCCACCAAGAGGGATGTTGGCATCAGCAGAACCACCCGGCAATGTCTCTCTGTCCCAGCATTGTCCTGGCCTTTTCCCAGCTGTGAGGGCTGGAAGAGAAGCAGCAGGAGGTAGAGAGATGCCTGTTGCCTGCTCTCCCTCCTGCAGAGCAGACTTCAGCCCACATAGGAAGCCCAGGGCGTGGAGATGATGGCTGGATAGGGATGTTCCTGTCAACATTGTCACTGTAGTAACTGAGTGCTTACTCAGTGGCAGGAACCAAGCTGAACATTTTACGTATCATTTGATTCCAGGAACAGCCCTGTAAAGCAGGGCTTACTTCTTCCCTGTAAGCAGCTTACTGTTTTCCCCACTTTTATAGATGTGGTGACAGAGCCAGGAGCCACACACCAGTGGGTGTGTAAGCCAGCGTCATTTCCTTTGGTGATCAGTTGCTTGGGTGTCTTAGCAGTTCCATTGGCCCTACATCTCGATGGGTTTTCATTCTGGACTAATTCTGTTTTGTCTCTCATTCATCCCTCAACCTTGAATGTGACCACCCACCCACTCTTGGCTGCAGAATTGGCCTCTGAGTCAGCCTAAGTGCTATTTGCAGCTGCTGGCAATTTGTAAGTTAATGCAGTCCAAACCCAGGTTGAGGCTGGTCAGAGGGAAGTAGCTGTGGCAGCCAGCTCTCAGGGATAAGTGCAGTTCAACCTCAGTTCATGGTCTTGCATGCTTTACATACTTATTTAGATATTTTGTATATGGCATGCATTCTTGCCACAGTGCATGCGTGGAGTCAGAGGACAACCTGCAGGAGAAGGTTCTCGCCTTCTACTATGTGAGTTCTGGGGATTGAACTCAGGACACTGGGTTTGCTGGCAAGCACCTTTATTACTGAGCCATCTCACCAGCCCAATGAATGGTTCCAATAGGACAAGAAAAGTTTAGGGTGCGAATCCGCAGTGACAAAGGTGCAGTATAAAGATGTGTGGTGGATTGACAGTCACTACAAAGCAATCATTACGGGGACTTTGCTTGGGATGGTCATTAGGGAAGGATTTGTTTATTTGTATCATTTTTAAAGCTCATTGGGAATAAAGATCTATGTCTTATTAATAAAGTTCCAGAGGGCCATCGATATACAGGACCTTGGAGTAGAAAAGGATTGTGTCTACACCCTGCCCAAAGGACAGCTCTATAATCCATCCCTACTAAGGCATTGCCTAGGCCCGCTTGCCTACCTCTAGCACTGAGAAGCTCATGCCTTGAGTTGTAGACTTCCTGTCTATCGTTTCCAGGATGCTATTGGGTATGAGCTGTAGACTCAGATCCTAGGTTCAAATTCAGTTCTCTGGTTGGCTTGAACTCCCCAGAGCTCCTGTGTGCCCCATGTTTAGGGTAGAAGTCATTGTGACGCTTGCTTCTCAAGTCCTTGTGGGTTGAACTTCACACAGCCCTGCTGTTCTGCTTCCTGTGGGGCACTGGGTCCCAGAGCCTTTTCTGAGAATGCCTTCAGTTCCCTTGCCCATCTTCTGCCAGAGCAGCCTGGGTTGGGTGGTATGGTTTCCACATTGGGTGTGTACTGGCACTTTAATTCTGAGGGAAGGTTCTGAAGCTGAAGTTTTTTTTTTGATAACTATTGTTTTTGCCCAACTCTTTTATAGATGAAGAACAGGATGTGTAGAGAGGAAAAGAGACTTATGTTCCCCAGGCAGGACTGCCAGGTTTAGCTATAAGCATACAGGATGCCCGGTGAATTTGAATGTCTGGTAAACAAATCGTTTTATTATATCCCAAAAGGGGGATGAGGCATACTTGTTTACCTGTATTTCAGATGCTGTGTTCTCTCTGCAGCCTTTTCTCCAGGTCATGTGACTAGGGGATTCCAGTGATAGAGCAGGACCCAGGGGTCCCACATCTCCCTCTGCTGCTCTTCCCTTAGGATCAAGAGTAAGAAACATAAGGTCTGTATGCTTCCAGGATCTTCTTCCTGGATGGGGGTAGACTATATGAATCAATCATGGAGTCTTTCCCTCCTGACCTCCATCATGGTCTAAGCCCTCTGAAATCCACTGACCACCCTGTCAATGGACAGTACCATTGTGTCCCTCAGAGTTCCATGGACTATCAGCCTCTGCCTTCCCAGTCTTGTCCAGTGATGATTTTGCTTACATCTGCCCTCTCCCTGCTGAGGTCATGTACCTGGACCCCAAGAGAGGTGTCTTCAAAGTTTGCCCAATGAGGATGAACACCTTCGTACTCTTTCCAAGCAAGAGTCCAGCTGGTGAGCCAGTGAGGAGTGGGGTCAGATGTGCCTGGAATAGACAGGGAGAGCTGAAATAGGCTGTTTATTTCTGGTGGTCGCACACATCTGGATATGGAGTGGGTCAGGTAGGGTCAGGGCACATAGGAAGCATGTGCCTTCAGCCTGCTTTGTCCTCTGGGAAGGTGAGTCCAGAACTGCCAGATACTCTCGTGTTTCCTAACAACAGAAACCCAAATGATTATAAGAACTCTGCTTTGTAAATACGAATAAAGGCTTCATATTTCCCCCCAAGAACACCACACAGGTCACACAAAGCAAGACCTCAGCTGCATCCAGGCACAAGGAGGGGGCAGGCTTTGACCCCTGCTCAGGATCCCTATGGGGAATGGAACCCAGCTGGCAGTCATTCCAGGTCGCATACCTACAGGGCCTCCCTCTTGGTCCCCTCTGCAGCAGGCTGGGATGAGAAGGCTCTCACCTCACTCAGAACGACAAAGCAGGAGATTAATAAAGATCCCAGCCTTGCCGATCTATCATCTTCTGGCACTGAATTACACACGTATCTCATTATCATTACGGAGCTTTTGGGTTAATTGCAAATCAGGGAGTTAAGATTATTAATGAAAGTAGAACCTTTGGATATGAGGGGAGGGCTCAGGCTGGGCTCGTTTATGTCCCACCCCTGGCTGTAGTGTCCTCTGGACACCTGCCGACCCCCCAGTCACTCCCACATCAGTGCTGTTCCCAAGCTCCCCTCAGTTGACTTGTGCACGTGCCTTTGAACAATTTCCCAGGAACTCTGTGCAGCAGGAGCATTAAAGCAAATGCGCTCATTATACCTGATGGTGCACAATCCTTGCAGAGGAAATTAGGAATGATTAGGCGTCATTAGAGGAAGATGTCTCTCTTCACCCAAAATATTGACGGCCAAAAACCCAGCCGTGCAGATAACAAATGAATAAGACTTAGAAACACAAAGCACTGTGGGGATGATCAATGTTGTCCCGACTGCACCCCAGACAGCTCCAAAACAGCGTCAGCAGCTGCTGCAAAAAGCCTTTGGAAGTCCTGCCTATTCCCCCACCCTTCTCCCCAGGACAGGTGGGGAGTGAATAGCTGAATTCTGTGGATTTTTATTTGGCAGAGGTCACAAGCTACCCATCTAATCTACCTTTGGCTCTAATTTGTTTAGATTGCACAATGCTTCTGAAAAACACAAAACCCAAAGAAAATGATAAATCAAGGTAGCTAGGCAGTGTGCTCCAGCCTCGTGGCCTCCCAACTTTCAGCTTCTCCAGAGAAACCAGGCTATGTGGCATAGTATCCCGCAGTGTGAAGAATTGAGGGTCAACCCTCTCCTTGGAGGCACAGCCATTTCCTACAGTCCCACCCCACTCTCTGTCTTTTCCCAACTGTGTGCTCACATTGCCATTTACCACAGCAAGCACGGTAAGCCTGGGCATCTCCCATTCAATGCCTACCCCAGGGAGTACTGGAGATGGTCATCTCTGCTCAGGGTTACTGTTCCCTGTAAGACAACGTCATTGTGCTGTGTTCCTCATTTCCGCGAGGTCCTTAGAGCCCTTCTTTGATCAGAAGCCTCCCCGTCACTCCCACCTCCACACATCTGTGGGACAAAGGGCCGGTTACCTCTCGGGAGCCCAATGTGCCCTTCCTTATCTCTTGGAGTGCTTCTGAATTTGGGTCTCCAGCCACTCTAGCCTGATCCCATATAGACATGCTAGGGCCCCTGCTCACTCAGGGCCTCACAGCAATCCCTATAGCCTGCAAAGATTTGCCCCTTGTCAATTCTGAATGGCTGCTGACTTCATCCTTCGGAGCTGTCTCCCACCTCTGTCCTCCTCTTATCTCTCTTTAATCAGCACGGCCCTCTGGAGCCCTGCCAGCTCCTCATTCTGGTACCTCGATTATCCCCAGGCCTGTTTCCAGGATTCCCTTGCCCAGCATACCAAGAGCACCCAGAGTGTGGCTCTCTCTCCTCTGCAGTCACCCCCACAGGGCCCAGTGGCTCTCTTCTTGGTGAGGACTGGATAGAATTCCACTGGGCCGATCCACTTGACACCAAACTAATTTCGTTTTCCTCGCACAGTGTGCAAGTTTTAATTGAGTTCCTAGATTTTGCTAATGTTCTGTAAGAGCATTAATTCTCACCAAGTGCCTTAATGAGGTCTGGTGGTCCTGTCCAGCGCCTGCCAACCATAGGACTCTTACGACCTCCCACTCATTTCTCACTCTAATGTGGCTGCATCCTTCCAGACTGGCTGTTTCTCAGGTAGCAACACTTTCAGGAGTGTCTTCTATCTCCCCAATAAATTGATTTAATGTAAAATATGTCTTCTAGTTTAATGGAATTGCTTATGAGACAAGACCTGATATAGCTGGACTCGACTCCATCATTCAGAATCTATGGACTACTATTGGGTGACAAAAGACTTCAGCGTGGTATGCTTGTCACACATGGAAAGGGGCACAGTTTAAGGCCTTGTGCCATTTACTGGCACCCAGCTCAAGATTCAAAGCACAACAGCAGGGCATTCCAGAGTCCCTGAGGTGCCCTTCTGGTCACCAACCACCACATGGCTTCCTTAACAGCAGGGTTGGTTTTCTCAGTCTGTGTTCCTTTCGTTTTCCTCATCTAGACTGCGCTATGCTTCTGAGCTGTGCATATGCTTATGTGAGTCACAGGCCATAGGTTCTCAGAGTGTGCTGCCTTCATCCTGAACACCTCACCACTTGCATACCCGAGCTACACGCGGATCAGTGGCTCTGTGATTTCACTCCTTCAAGTACAGCCGGCAGAAACACGCAGGCAAGTTTACTGAAAGATGAAAGATGTGGGCTAGAATGTTCATGGCAGTCCAAACTGGGGTGGGGTCATGACCCAAATATTCATCAAGAAGAGCTTGCTTAGACAAATGGAGATGTAGTCACAGTCAGCATCTCTTTGGAAGTAGAATAGATGCAGATTCCTTACAGAGGAGCTCTGAGGTAAAGCTAAAATGAGTGTTCTCTCGGTCCATGTCCACCATCTTAGGAGGTGTGGCCCTGCCTCCCAGGACGGGGAAGATTGGTGAGAAGCCAGGAAAAGAATGACCAAAACTGGAAGATTTGGTACCAGCCTTGAGAAGAATAAAAAGATGGGATGGAGGACCGTGGAGACATCTGCTCAGAGGCAGTGAGAGCAGAGGGTGACTTGTGTGAGACTATCAGGCCTGAAATGGTTCTCATTATCTGAGAGACCAGGCCCCGTGAACTCTGCAGATCTGTGATGGGAAAAAAGGACTGGGGGAGGTTTGGCCAGTAATTCTTTCCATGCAGTTAAACAGCAGCCCAAGAGTGAGCAGTGGTATGATTTAATAATGAACAACATGCCATTGAGACGCAGTCCGGCTAACAGGAGTGATTAATGGCCACACATTGCAGCTGTGACTCATTCACGGTGATGGCACAGCAAAGGGTGGGGGGATGGCTTTTGTCTCCCTAATCTATGACATTGAGGTCTAGACTTCAGGACTTGATGCTATCCTTGGCAAGACCCATAGGATACACACCCAAATTACACACATACACACACATGCACACACACACACACACATACACACACACACCATACACACACACACCATACATACAGGCCATACACACACACACACACACACACACACACACACACACACACATACACACATACACACACATCACACACACACACACACATACACACACACACACACACACACACACATGCACGCACGCGCACGCGCACGCGCACACGCACACTTCAACTCTTAGTAGGAGATGGTGAATGAATGTGTGTATGACAGAGTCAGGATTCCCTAGTTCTAGTCCCATGTCAGCCACTTTGCTTTTTCCACTTGACACAGGACAAGTTAACGCCTCCTCTCTGCCTCCCTCATTCCTCAATCCTCTCAGAAGACATTTATTGAGGGCCAACTGCAAATCAGGAAAAGTGCAGGTGACCACAACACCCCAGTGGCTCAGGCCGCCGGGCTCAGAGTCTAGTGGGCCAAGCAGGAGCGCAAATCCTCACGGCTCAGTGGGCTTGGTGAAGGAGATGGCCTCCCAGTTAGAGTTCAGTGTAGGTGTTGATTTAGAAACTATTTCTGAAGGCTTTTAACTAAATTTCTTTAAAATTTCCATTCATCTTTTTCTGTCAATATTTTCTCCTGTAAGCTCCAAACCTGACCAGAATGCATCATGAAGAAATGAAATCCCCTTACAAACGTCTCTAACAATGCGGGGTGGGGGTGGGGAGGGGAAATTAAGGTTTTTACTGTATTCAGCGGTTCTTTGAGCTAGGTGTTACTTACATTTAGCATTCCCTGAGCTAGATGGATCTCACAGGCGTTACTAGCAGTCAGCAGTCATGCTGGGATTGCGAGCTTGTGTGCATTGCACCAAAGCTTACAGCCTGAAAGAAAATCATAACGATAGGAAGGAAACATTGTTTCAGTAAATCCTGTGTCACCAGACCTCTTGACAGCAGAGATAACACTGTGTGGAAAAACAGAGACCCGGTATTTCAGAGATGGAAAAGAGTTCAACAAGACTTGAACTGTAAACCTAACGAAGCTTATGAATACTTTAACCGATTTATCCAAAAGTTAACATTTTATTTTCATGTACAAATATTCATGAAACAGTAGTGCTTTTAGTAATTATAAAACAAAACTCCTTCCTTCCTTCCTTCCTTCCTTCCTTCCTTCCTTCCTTCCTTCCTCCCTCCCTCCCTCCTTCCCTCCCTCCCTTCCTTGTCATCTGGAACTGTCTCTGTAGACCAGACTGGCCTCGAACTCAGACATCCTCCTGCCTCTGCCTCCCTAGTGCTGGATTAAAGGTGTGTGCCACTACTGTCCAGCATAAACTAAAATTTCTAGACGCTAGAAAATAGTGTTTTTATATTAGGAATGCAAAGCTGATTTAACAGAATCGATCGATCAATCAATCAAACAAAAACAATAAAACACATAATCACTGCAGAGGATTCTAAGCATTTGAGAATTTCAACTTAATTTCTGATTCTCACCCTACAGCAAGTATAATCTTGTAAAAGATACCTTCAAACACCCTCCAGCTGTGGGCGCTGTGTTTTTAAAGACTCTCCATGTGAGTGAAGTTATGCCGTGTTTGTCTAAGGACCCGTGGCTGGAGAAGGATGATATCAGAGCACAGACACAAACCTTCAGCTGTGTGATGGAAAGTGCTGGAACCTAGCAGACAGTGCAGTGACCACAGGTCATGGGAAAGGCACGATGCGCTTGAAATTTTCCAACAGGACACAGGTCCCTCCTGTGGCAACAATGGTGAGAACCTAAGGGATGGATATATTATTTAGCTCGAGTGTGGCAATCATCTCACAGAGTTCCACCTGTCATTTACACCTCAGTGAGGCTCTGAAAACTCCAAAGAACTTTCAGAGTGAGGAAAATTCATGCAGTAATCAATATCAAGTGAATGCATGTATATTACATTGTGAAGTTGTACAATCTCAACTGTTTTCATAGGCTACGTTTCCTCTTAAATCTCTCCACTGTTACATATCCAGTTTGTATCGATGCTTAACAAAAATGGTTTCAATGTAAACTGGCTTTACAAACAGAATTGTTTATCAGAAGGAAATCGGAAAAAACTATTCTGTGTGCACCATATGTATAACTTTTATTATAAATAAACTAAGTGCTATTCTGGCTTAAACTAAGAGCAAAACACAAACCCCTCAGATAATATCATATACGATGATGCAATACTGCACACTGTTGCTCCCTTCTGTATAGGTCTGAGCTGTTGCAATGAGGCAAGAAAAATAAAATAGATATTAGAAATGAAGATCTTAAACTTAGTTATTGCATATGACATAATTACTTATATAGAATATCAGAGGAGCCTATAAAACATTGCTAAAACTAATAATTGAATTTGGGAAAGTTGCAAAGATAATCTACAAAAATCAAATGTATGTTTACATATAGTATATTTACAGACAGCATGCCCTCTGTATGTAGGTTTGCATCTGCATCCAGCCAACTACTGAACAGATACAGGCCTGTTTCTTTTTTTTTTTTTTTTGGTTTTTCGAGACAGGGTTTCTCTGTGTAGCTTTGCGCCTTTCCTGGATCTCGCGCTGTAGACCAGGCTGGCCTCGAACTCACAGAGATCCGCCTGCCTCTGCCTCCTGAGTGCTGGGATTAAAGGCGTGCGCCACCACCGCCCGGCACAGGCCTGTTTCTTTGTCGTTATCCTCTAGATGACACAACACAAAGGCATTTACAGAGCGTTTACATTGCATCGGACATCACAAGTGATCTGGAGAGTTAAAGTACACAGGAGGATGTAGGTTATGTACAAACACCACACCGTCTTCTGAGAGACTTGAGCACCTAAGATTCTGGCCTCTGCAGGGGCCTGGAATCAACCTTGTGGATGCTGAGACTCACTGAACTAGTTGCAAACAATTACAAAAAGAAAAACTTGAAATTCCACTTAAAATAGTATCCAAGACATAAAACATTTAAGAGTACATTTCATGAATACATGCAAGAATTCTGCACTGCAAACTAAAAAACCTTGCTGAGGGAAATTAAATAATTTGCAGAGAAATGGCAAGCTTCAGAAACACATCAGAAAACCTATACGGAAATGCAAATGACTAAAATGTCAAAATTATCTTGGAAAAGAAGAACAAATGTAGAAGACTTCAAGAAGAAGCTACAAGAAGAAAGAGAGTGTGGTTCTGGGATAAGGGTTGGCAAACAGATAAGTGAAATAGGACAGAGCTCGAGGATGCTCTATCTGCTGCTTTTGGCAGAAGAGACAGGAAGTCAAATGGACCAATGAGAACCTTCCCATCAATTGTATTAAAAGAACTCTATATCCTTATTATTCACTCAGAAGATCATGAACATTTCGACCTCATACCTTTTACAAACATTGATTCAAGACATGTTTAGATGTAAATGCAAGAACTGAAGTCACAAAGCTTCTGGAGACATAGCACAGATTTTATAAGGTCACAGAAGAAAAAGATTATTAGAGTTCACGGAAATGCACACTGCTTAAGAAAGGGCAAGAGTGAAAAATGAATGTGCAGGTCACCGATCAGAAGAAAATATTGTCAAAACAGGTGTGGAAAACCACTGGTTCTCGGGATATGTAAATCATTGCTATTTCTCAACAATAAAATGACAAACAACCCAATTAAAAGTGAACAAAAGATCTGAATAGACATTTCACAAAAGAAGACACATGAGTGGCTGATAAACACATGAAGAATGGACAGCATTGTTAGTCATTAGGGAAACGCAAATCCAAACCATAGGGAGTCACCACTTTACCCCGGTCAGAAGTGCTGGGACTGAAAAGCAGACAACGGCAAACACGGGAAGTCTGTAAGAAGCTTAGGCCCTCAGATCTTGTTGAGGGGGATGTAAAATAACCTAACAATTCATGAAAAAGACTGGGTGATTTGCTGAATTAATAAGATGACCATCATCCTGTGAGTCCACTTGAAAGTGATATCCCGAGGAAACAGAAGAGCGTGTCTACAGAAAGTCATGTACAGGAATGCTCCTCGTAGCTTCATCTACAGGAGCGAAGATCCATGGCCAAGGGCAGGAGAAGGGACAAACAAGCTGGTGTGTGTATTGGTACTCAGAAGTGAACAGAGCAGACTAACAACACATTAGCATGGATGGCCTGTGACCGTCATTTGAATGCAGTGAGCCTTATGTGAATGTAGATGCTGGAGTCATTCACAGGAGTTTCTGGAGGCCAAGCCAAGCTACAGCTGTGAGAGCCAGAAGAGCAGATGTCTCTCCGGAATGAGGGAAGAATTGTCTGGGGGTGCAGGGCAGTGTTCTCTGTATCTTGGGGGCTTGGTTACTTACTACACATTGGTTACAATGCAGAATGCACTTGACTTGTGCATTTTACGGTATTTTAACTGTGATGAACATAATTATACATAAGGGTGGGGTTCAGTGTGATAGTTCAACACATGATACAGCATCACTGTCCAAACTCATCTTCCCTTTGCCCCCTTCTGACCTTCTCAACCTCGAGCAAGCAGGAATTCACATTTAGGACGGGCTTCCAGTTTCTCTGTGGGGAACATTTGGCACTGGCTGCATATGGCTTTTACTTGACGTCCTCCAGCTCCTCCCAATTTGTTTCAAATGTCAGCATTTCTTTCTTCTTTATGGCTGAATAATACTCCACATCTATACATACTGCATGTTCTTTATCCGGTCACCCACTCATGGTTGGTTCCACACCTTAGCTATTTGAGTAATGTGTACCTATTCATTATGTGTATTCTTTTACTTCAAAACAAGGAAGACGCAAACCATTACTGACCTTCTGCTAATGAAATCCATGCAGAACTCTTTAAGGGTAAATGTATAATATCTTCAATTTACTATGACTTATCCTGAAGTAATATAGATTAATGCACGGAAGAAACATGAATAGATGTATAAATATTTGATAAATTATACACAATAAAAACCTAATGGTAGAACCTCTCACACAGAAATTCACTGTAAAGTCCCTTTACTGTATGCTCGAATGTGTTCATTAAAATATTAGTTATAAAAATAAATGTAATAAAAAGATTTTTTTTAAGATGATAAAAGTTCTATATCATATCCGCAGTTCACACCTGGGAGTCTGAAAGGCAGTGGGTCCAACGTGTGTGACAGCATTATGCAAGCCCTGAAGCTCCTCGGGTGCTGGACCTGTGCTCTGCAGTGTAGGTGCTCACAGCCTGCTGCATCCCCTGCCCATCCTCCACCCCCGCACTCCCAGAACAGCTTTGATGACCACATAAAATAACCAAACAGCACACGCAGGCGGCACTTTACAGAACACGGCTTAAAAACTCCCCGATTACATATTTACTCCAACCCGTCAGAAAGTAGATGGCTGCGAGTCTGTAATGAGGGCTGTTTGAAAGTCAAGTGTTCAGCAAATTTGGCCAGTGGGCATTTAGGGAGTTCCACCCTCAGAATTAGGAGTGCCTGCACCAGAAACACACTCTCAGCACCAGCAACAGCCTTGGGGGCACCTTGCCTGTGGAGGCGACCCCCTTCTCCAAAGCCCCTCCCCCAGGCAGGGTAGTCCACCAAAATTGAGCATAGCAGGGCTGGGTACAGGGAAGAGAGCTGCTGGACAGCAGAGCCTGCCCTCTGAGAGCTGCTAGGTGTTTTCATGAAAGTATAGACCTGCTGGGGCACTGGGGACAGTCCCCTTCTGCTGGAACCAGGGGTGGTGGGGCAGTTTTGTGAGGGACAAGGACCCATGGGCTGGAACGACCTGCCTGCCTGCCGGTTGGGGCAGATCTCTTTTCTTCTCTGGATCAAGGACCCAGCAAAATGAAGTTGCTTAGATTCCTTTAGTCAGTTCCCAACAGTAGTCCTTGAAAATAGAACTGCAGAGTCCCCTCACACCTAAGACTCAGATGCACAGATTGCCTTGGGGCACTGCCGGTTGACAACCCAGTATTGCTGCATCTGGAACTGGGTCTGCTCAGCAAGCTAAGGACCTTAGTTCTCCTGCATCCACAGAGCAAACTTACATTCTGATTGGCAGTTACAGATGCTTTCTTTGAAAGAATTTTTTGGGTACCATCCACATCTTACAGAATGGGACAGCTGATGTAGAACACCTGAAAGGCCTAGGCTCTGTGCAACATTTGGAATACGGCATTTCATGTCATTAAATTCCCATTTCACAGGTGAACCCACGGCCAGGAAGGGGCTGGTCCTTGGCCCAGGCCACACAGCTGGTAAGGAACCGAGGCCAGGCCTGTGTGCTTCTCTTTCCTTCTCCTTCTTCAGCCCCAGGGCCACAGAGCCAAGCCCAACACCCGAACGCAGCTATTCTTAAAATCTTGACACATGTGTATCACACCTCTGCAGCTGAAGGCATATAGTCTGTGTATATCTTTTATCAACTAAAATGTGAAAATGAATTGCTACCAGATGCTCTTTGGTTAAAAAAAAAAAAAAAAGACCAGGAGAAATAACCCAAGGCATGTCTGCAAGGAGCTCCTTCGCCTGGTCAGAGGCCACTGGACACACTGGCTACTCTCTGCAGCAACTGCTGGCCCAGAGTGGTGACAGTTCAATTCCACCTGTGAAGACTGGAGAGGGCTGTTTTCAAACAATGGTTGACCTTAATTCTTCTCCAAGGACCACTGCTTTATTTCTAGATTATATTCAGTGGCTCTTTAAATTGCCAAATTGCTTTTCTCCACATTGTACCAAGTCAGGTAAAAGAAAAAAAAAAATCTGTGTGCCCTTAAATGCCAAGTTGAGTTCTGTGCAGGTTTTTATAGCCGTTATAAACCCTCTACCCCAGGCTTACAACAGTGGTGGATCTTTAGTGCGGTTACACAAACACGGCTGCCATAATAAAGCACGTCTGATTTGATATTATATTGTATCAGAAGCATTAAATACACATTAAAGGGATGTTTTAAGGCTCTTTGCAGTAAGTGGCAGATGTTATGAATAATAACCTGCAAAATCCTTCTGAATTCTAAAAAGGTGTGTTCCATAAAGCTTTCATATAAATCTTTAATAGAGCAGAAGCACATTGAGCAGTGATTAGAGGGAGCCTTTAATCGTATTAAGCCATTACAAATAACAGAGAAAGGATTGGAAACCTCAAAAAGAAGAGAAAACGGAGCAAGGAACCAAGCACGTCAGGCATGCACCTGAAGGGCTTCCTGTCCATGTCTTCTGACAGCCCTTCACTGGAGGGAGCCGGGCAGGCCTGGGTAACACACACAAATAGATAGGCAGTTGCAAACTCAAGCTGCCATAATTCACTAAAATTTATGTAAATGAATATGCATTCTTTTATATGAAAATTGGCAACATCTGCATACCATTTAGCCACCCTGATTTAATGGGGTCACCAACAGATATAGAGGGGGACAGGAAGGGGGCAACCTCATCCACCCTCCCCTTTGACTATCTTGAAAAACAAATAAAATAAAATATAGGTTACAGACAAACTAAACAGCATTGAAAATATTGTCCCAAAGGACTCTGGCTTCCTCAGAAGCGAGGTGTTTAAAGAGAGAGACAAGAGCCAGCTGCAATAAACCTGGGCTCAATAAAACTTAATTAACCCCTTGGGGTCTTTGCACAGAAGCTTGTCAGAAAGCCAGCGTGGGATCCCAACGCTGGATACTAAGGGGTTAAGTTTGCAGGTCGGAGGGGTATCCGAGCCAAAGGAACTAGTGACTGCTTACACAGCACATACATGCACACATGTGTTCAACACATGCCAAATTTGGCCATGTGTGGCTCTTATGTAACATTAGGAGGAAAGGTTAATTAGTCTCAAGTCTAGGAGCTTCAAAGGCAAGCCTTTGAGAGAGACAATGCATGTGTGAGCAGCCATTTCCCCTGTCTGAGCAAGGGGCCTCCCAGGCTCTATGGAATACCCTTATTCTTCTCCATGGTCAAGGTTCCACCTTGACATGCATTACCCCTTCCCACCAGTACCACCAGTACCACTAGTACCACCAGCATCACCAGCCACAGCCTGCTTTTATTCCACGGCCCCAGTCTTTCATTTTGCAGGGAGCTTTACAATGAACCAAAGCAAGTTCAGTGCTTTTTTTTTTTTCCCTACTGTCTATCAGACTCTGACTGGATATGTTGATAGAAATTCCCAGTCTAATATCCAGTTGAATGGATATTAGAGGTTGACTAAAAAGTTTTTAGTATCATGAAGAACAAAACACATCTCCATAGACATATGGAGAGTATTGATGGCCCCAAGAGCTGGGGAAAAGCTGTCTCCTTGGGAGCAGCATGGGCAGGCTGTGCACAAGTTCTCTTCCATTTTAGTCCAGGGCAGCCCGTGTGAGACAGGTGCCAGTACTGAGAGCTGTGGCCTCACGCTTTGTACAGTTCTTTTTCATCCTTCTCACTATGCCAAGGAGAAAAATGTCATCTCGGTGCTAGTCCATCTTGACATTTCCACAGAAAACTAGACTTCAAGCTAGGGCAAGCAGCAAACAAAATCTGGCTAAGATTTGGTAAGTACTGTTCATTTTCATTACATTGATTTTTAAAGCAAGCATTAGCTATGTTTTCTTGCTTTTGTAATAGGAGTGCTTTCTTGTGAAATGCATTTCAGCTTGAATGGATTGAATCAGTTTGAAGGAAAAGATCTAAGACTTCATACAGGTATAGTATGACAATGAGGAACGTGGTAGCCAGGAGCCTAGGGTCTGGGAGCGCTTCATGATGGAACTGGTTCTCTCTTCTCAGCTTCTCAAAATGCTGCAGGAGCTGACGCTGTCTGCAGAGAAGAGCCAAATGACTGCCCCAGGCCAGGCTCTTCTTTCTGAGCTGGCCCCGTGGAGTGTGTGAGCAAGCTGGAGCTGGACAGAGGTTGGACTCCGTGGCTCCCAAAGCCCAGCAGATCAAAGGTTTATGGCCAAGCTCCCAGAGGGCGTCTGGCTTCCGGCAATAAGAATGAACTAATATTATCCTGCACCGTGCGGGTTCTCCTGAGCGCAGCAGATCTGCGGCCACAGCTCACCTGGGTGCTTTGCAGCAGAGTGTAGTGTCTTTGTCATCTTTGCCCATCTCAGCACCTTGGGGAGTCAGCAGTTGCACCAGCAGGCTTGGCCTCTTGGACAGGGTAACAAAGGGAAGGGCTGTCAGTTACTCAGCCTTATTCCCACCCCCCATCTTCCGACCTAGTCTTCACTTCGGGGCCAGCCATTTGCCCTCCGTCTGCTCCATTTGTTGTGTGCAAGAGGTAGATTGCTAAGGCTATAATTATCTTGGGCATAGTGATTAGTATGTTGGTGGAAGGGCCCATTCAGCTTCCTGTGAAGCTCGGAAATGGTGACCTTCCTGGGTGGCTCCACGCCACAATTCCTGGCCAGATCTCATCACTGAGACAGGAAGCCACTCTGCATGCTCACAGACAACTGGACTGTTCTGAGTCCTGGAGGACCCGCCTTTCCTTGGTTTGTTGGTTTGTTTTTTTGCCTTTTTGGTACAGAGGCTGTGCCTGCTTTCTTCTGCCTCATGAATAGTCTGTTTCAAATTCATTTCCATTATTCAAGGAGATGGAGTAGAGCTCTTGAGGTCAGGTTGCTCCCAAGCCTGGTAGGCATTTTGGGAAGGCTTCACAGAAGTTCTGTTTGATTTGGGTTCATGGCAACAAGGGAGACCATTACTGGGCCTGTGTAGTTCTTTCTTCAATACTTTTCACTTCACTAGAGAGGAAGAGCTCAACAGAAGGCTGAGTTCTCACCAATATCTGTAGGGAAAGGCCATGTGTAGGGACTGATGGGGAAGACTGGTTGCCTGGGCTTTGCTGGGCCAACATCCACATGGTAGGATTGTTCCCAAGATTTCCTATGGCTAGTGCATCCTGAGAATGCTGTAGATTTGTCTCTGTGGTTGGTCTAGAATGCCTTGCTTTCCTAAATGATTTGATCCGGTACCAAGTGCCCTACACAGAGTAGTTCTGTCCCTTCTATGAGCTGGCGTCATCCCCTGGCATTCCTGATATTAAGGGATATTTCTGGTAATATAAGTCATCTGAGCAGGTTTGAATCGTCTACTGTTGACACGCATTCCATCTCCTGGTGTGGAGTCGCTCACTCCTTACTAACACATTTCCTTGCAAGATAGCCATCCACCTTGGTGAGTGACCTTAGACAGGTCACTTGTCCTATCACAGCTATAGTTTTCCTGTGTTTAAAGAAAGTTGACTTCAGAAGTTGGTCTCTTCTGGCCCTGAAAGTCACTTTGATACTTCCTCATTTATCCAGAAGAAATTAAGCTCTTTTATAGTGAGTGGTTGACTTCCGGGGGGGGGGGGCATTGGGCATTCCTGACACCTTCTTCCCAAATGGGGCTCCTGAGCAGGTTGAGAGTTTGCTTACAACCCTAGTGAAGTCATTCTCCAGAGTAAGCCCCCCCCCCCCAGGACGTCCATCACTTGACACATTGAGGATGGGGCTGTCAACTCTGGAGTCCTCTGAAGTGCCTCTGCCCCACAGAGAGCTAGGAAGTGATGGTACCCCACCCAGAGCATGGCTCTTCTCTGATGATCACGAGGCATCCTGAGCGATCACGCTTGCTCCTAGGAACACATTACTGCAGTGCCCAGAACAGCAGTGCAGTGAGCTCAATCCATCTTTTGATGTGGGGTGAGCCGAGAGGTGGAGAAGGAGGAAAAAAGAATGTGGGGAGAGGGTAGCAAAGCTCAGCATTAATAACATCCTGCTGCTTGGTCCTGGTTAGTCACCAAAATCTCTGCTCTTAGAATCCTGGCTTATGAGACAAGACGGCAGGGTTAATAATGCCTGCCTTTGTGATTCCTCATGAGCATCAGTTGAGATAATGTGTGTGCATGTGCTAGTAAATTGTTAGGTGGTATGCACATGTAAGGGATTTTGTTCTTTGTAAGAGTGGGAGGATGGCACCAGCTGGGGGCCCCGAGCCCCCACAGCCTCCAGAGCAGTCCAGGCTCATTCAGTAACATCCCAACACATGGAAAAACATGTGAGCTTGACAGCTAATAACCAGATCCAAAACAGCAGGCTTGAGCAGGGAGGCCAACCTGGGAAATGTGTTATGAGCTGATCAGAAAAGAGAAAAGAAATAAAGTCATTAGCTTAATTAAGGGGCAAGAGGGAATGATGAAACACATCTCTAGCAAAACCAAATTACGCATTTAGAAGATATTAAAAATGCATTTGAACTCCGCTGGTGCTGCGGTTCTCATAACGTTTTGAGAGCCTCAGTCGGTGAGCAGGTCAGTGTGAAATCACAGAAAGGCACTATTTTCCTGCCTCCCTTCCCTGTCACCTCTCCCGGGCACCTCTAGTGACTTCCATCCACTCTACAGTTGTTTTGCCATTGCCTCTCCACAGGTCTCCTGGGTCAAAGGGTCCCCAGTGCACACAGTGTTCGGAAAATTTGGCTTTGAGGCTGTCTTGGGATCTTGGCTTCCTTTAACTTTGTGTTCTCATTTTTAAGAGAATCTTAAAGATGTGACAGGATTCCATTTAGGATCATGGGTCGAATCTTGTCATGTGGACTCCTGCTGCATGATCCCTGTCTGGGTTTGCACTTAATGATTATGGTCCTGTGAAGATGAAGACCAGGAGTCCTGCTAACAGGAACATGAGCAAAAGAAACAGAGTCAGCATGAATGAGATGTGTATCATGTAACTTAAGTTATTTAATATCGACTTTTAGGGAACAGTTTAGAAAAGAGGATATACTGGGTAGTTTTTGTCAGGTTGATACAAGCTAGTTTTCTATTTCTGCCCCCAGGTTCCTGCCTTGAGTTCCTGCCTCCAGGTTCCTGCCTTGAGTTCCTGCTTTGGCTTTCTTTGGTTGCTTTCGTCCCCTAAGTTGCTTTTGGGCAGTATTTTATTGACTAACATTGAAGCAAACTAGAACACAGGGTCAAAGGGAGGCATTATTATATTAATAAGAGAATAGAATGCATGGCATTGTTAGAGCCTGATTGAGGTGTCTCACATGAAAAAATGTGTATTGTACAACCAACTTTGTAGTAATCTTGGCAGAAGAAAGTGGCAGAGGCAGATGGTAAAATGGACCATAACAAGCCCCCCAAACTCCTGCCCCCCAAAGAGTGGCATAATTTCATAATCCACCAGTTAGACCTGTTAGCTGTGAATCCACCACCCTGTTCCTCTTCATGAGACCTCCCTAATCACAGGGTAGTGACTCAGAGTGAAGAAAAGTTTTGTAGGATCTGTGTTATGAAGAGCTTGGGAACGCTTCCAGGGAACTGATCTGGCCTGACATCTAAGCAAGGTTTGGGGGTGTTACTGGGGGACTTTGGGGCACAGAAGAGAATATAATCAAGGTGTGGAGAGAGGGCAACATGTCAGTGAAGGAGAGCACCAAGCCTCTGGATCCTGTTCCAGCAGCTTGAGGGAGGATATTTGGCTACAGACACACGAAGCTCTGACATTTCCAGTGCCCCAAGCTTGGTTCCTCTCTCTCCATGTTCAGCCTTGGTCTCCTTATGTTAGCCTTGCTTCAAGGTAGGCCCTTTCCTCAAGGTGTCTCCTGGCAACACCAGCCTTATGCTGTGCTAGCTAAATAACCAGAAGGCAAACATTTTTCTTTGCCAGTGGTCCCCATCTCTGGATTCTGCCCATTTACCTGCCCCAAGTCACTTCCTCTAGAGTGTATCCCAGACCCAGGGGGTTGCAGCGTTCTGACTAGCCAGGACTGAGTCACAGGTTGCATGAACTAACAGGCTACAAAGGAAGGGCCTTATTCCTCCCAGAGGTACCTGGTGGGTTTCATCAGCAGCAAAGGAAGATCAGGGCTGGGGAAGCAAAAGGCATCTCTGTCTCTATCATGGCTGCCAGTTACCGTGCCACTGATAGCTTGGTAAGCGCTTGGAACTAATTTCTGTCACAAGGAATATGTGAGGTTGTGGTCTGAAGGCCAAGGGAAATGCCAAACAACCCCAGGGAGAGAAGTTAGGACAGAAGTGCCACCCGGCAGAGGAGGCTGTGTGCCCCACACTCAGCAAATGAAACCCGACTTAATTGCTTGCATACTTGGACGAACTTCTAACTCTCCAGCCCTAGGAGAGGAAAAATTGCAGAGACAACTTGCTTTCTGTCCTGGGCGTGCTGAGCCTGGGAGAAAGTTATTTACCCATTCTCAGCAGTGATTCCCAGCTGTGCAAACAGGATGACCGTCTTCGTCCACCCTGCAGGCAAAAGCTGTGAGGGGCCACCCGGGGTGTGGCCAGGCAGCTTTTCAGAATTGTGGCATCAGAATTTTGGAGTCATTTCTGTCCCATTATTAGAAAGGTTTTAGCAAGACAGCCCTCCTCCTGGCTCTCAAAATGCTTGCTGATGCTGTCTCTTGCTTCGAGTGCTAGAGGGAAAAAGAAATGTGCTGAAGACATTCCCTCTCCACTGGCATCTGTGTTTCCTATGTGTTTGCCCAAATCCTCAAAGCAATGAAAGACCCAAGAACAACCTCAAGTTGACGGGGCTATCACAGAGCAGGGGGAGGGGGAGGGACGGGAGAGAGGGAAGGAGGAGAGGAAAGGATGAACGATTACAGTTAGTTCTAGAACAGACATTGGCAAACTAAAGACTGTGTGTAAAACTGGGTGCACTGACCGCCCAGTTTGTAGTGTTCTACACACTAAGATGGCAGGAGTGTAATTTTTATTTTTGAATTTTTTGATAATTTCATATATGAACACTGTATTTATGTCATCTCCACCCCTCCCCCCTAACTTCTACTCCCTCTCAAATTCATGACCTCTTACTTAGTTGTTTACACACACACACACACACACACACACACACACACACACACACACTTATAACTACAGCTGGCTGAGTTAGTGTTGCTCATATGCATTTAGGTCTGAGGCCCTGTCAGGATACACTGCAGAAAGAGGGGGCCAGAAAGCATTAAGAACAAGAGGACCTGGGCCTCTGCTGTGAGACAGTGTCTCCTACATACGACAGGGAAGCTGCACCCAGGAAATCTCAACTCATGGGAGCCAAAATAGAACCCGCATAGTGACAACACTAGTGGCCGTGCCATTGTAGAGTGGGGAGATCTCACTAGGCCCCATTTCTGCATGAAGAGCTTTAGCAATTAATGGCTGCTGAGAGAGAATTGGTATTAATGTGTGTGTGGGGGGGGTTAGTTTTTGATTTTTTGGTATTTTCAAGACAGGCTCTCATTAGGTAGCTGTGGTTGTCCTAGAACTCACTGTATAGACCAGGCTGGCCTCAAACTCACAGAGATCAGCCTGCCTCTGCCTCCTGAGTGCTGGGATTAAAGCCATGTGCCACTAGGCCTTGGTATTAATATTTTAATCATTGAAAAAAGTCTAAAGAAGACTATCATTTTGTGATAGGTGAAAACTATCTGCCCTTCAACGAAGTTGCATTGGTACACAGACTGTTCAATTGTCTGTAGTGTTAGTGGCTATGCTGTGATTCAACAGCAGAAGTGGGCAGCTGGGACAGAGGCTGCCATGTAGCTTACAAAGCCTAAAATAGTTGCAGGAATCGTTTTCTGATCCTTGATCCAGAGAAGGAACACCTTGCCCCGTAAAGGAGGTTGGATGAAGAACAAAGTCACAGACAGGGTGAGCTGTCCGATTACAGGACAGCGTCTGGAGTTGTTGTTCTAAAGGCGCCAAGGTGAGGGCCTAGACTTAGAGGTCTGCGTAAAGACAGAGAGATTAAGTAGTGAGGCTGGGGCTTTTCTAAGTTTTGATCAATTACTTGAAAAAATGTTAGTATGCATTAATACTAGTGTGTTTATAACAGAGGGTTTTGTTGTGACATTTTCACACGTGGGTATAAGATATTCTGCTCTTACTTACCCCTTCATTCCCCATACTTACGCCCCTCCCCTCTCACAGTTTCCCTTCCTAGTCTCCAATAGTCTTCCAACTGCTTTTGTATCTGTTTAATGAGAGAAAACACGATACTTGTCTGGCTTATTTTACTTAATATGATGATCTCCAGTTCCACATTCTTCTGTAATTGAGCTGGAATTTTAAGCTGAGTCTGACTAAGTTCCTGAATCTTGTTCTTGCTGGCACTCTCCTTGAAACTTTCAGAAAGTATAGTGACTAGACAAGTCCTGGGTGTCCTGCTAAGGAACTCCGGCCATTCTTACCTGGTGGCCTATCATTTAAAGTGGAAATGGGAGTGTGCTGGGAGTCAAGGCTACAGGAGGACTTTGTCAGTGGTGGTGGAAAGGGCAGCTGGGGGAAGAGAGCAGCCTTTTCCATCAGACTAGATCAGTGCTAATGAGGGCTTACCTGAGGGTAGAGGCAGTTGGGAGATGGCAGGAATTGTGGGAGAAGAAAGAGTGAAAGACCCAGGTGTGGCTGGAGAAGATGGGGTTCCATTCCTGCCCCCTAGTCTAGAGGTTCCCAGGGCAGAACTCTAGCTGACTGCCCAGCCCACTGTCGGGCTGCTCAGACTTCAGACAACAGCAGGGCAGAGAGTCAGGAAGAGGTCTCCGGAGGTACAGTGTGCTGTGAGGGGAAGGGGACTCCAGGACAGGCATCGAGACGCAGGGCAGAGGTGGGGAGCTTATGTAACACTTGGCTGCTGGTGCAAAGAGTTGGCAGCATCAGTGCGAGGAGGGAGGGACTGAGGCCCAGCGAAGGCAGGAAGCCTTTGTGCTAACCATTGCTGCTGCGAAGTCATACACAGATTGCCAGAGAACACCTGACGAGGAGGAGACAGTATCTCTGAGCAGTCTTTAGATGCTTAAACGTTGTCAAGAGACCCAGTTGAAAGAGATACATGAAAGAAGCTCGTCAAGCATGCCCGGGCCTGGGTCTAGCCTCAGACCAGCACTCTGCAGTCTCTCCCCTAAGAAACCCTATAAATTTGAGTTTATAGGTGGCCTCTCTGCAGACTTTCCTGAGCATTCCTTTGAGGTCCTCCCAGCTGTTTCCAAGGTCTTCCTCTGGTGTGCTATCTGTGCCCAGATCAACTCTGCTGTGCCCAGGGTAGCCTGGGGCTCAGGTGAAAAGATGCTATAATAAACAAAGGCTAGAGGAAGCAAATATTTAACCACAAAACATCAGCAAAAAAGGGGAGAGAAGAAAGGAGAAAAAGGTCCACTGGGAACCCTGGCTATTCTCCTGGCTCTCCAAAATAGCTCTGACAGTACCCAGAGTTGGGGGATGTCTGGCTGGCTTAGAAAGAAACATGGCAGTGAGAGATCTGAAGACATCTGAAGGACTAGCATCTGGTCCCTGTCCAGTCGCGGCTGATCACAAGCCAGGCTTGGGGAAAGTGAGGATGGTCTGTTACCCTGAACCTTCGATTGGGGGTTCTGATTCTGGGAGAAAGAGTCTTGTCTTAGATATGACCCGGGCAGGTGTGCCTTCTAGCTAGAGCATCTCTGGGTAGCCAAGAAGAAGTTAGCTAAGACCACTTCATTATGAGGGGCTCCTGAAATACTACCTTCCCTGTGGTTGCCTACATTCAGCAAGTCTTTGGAGAACGTCTGTTCAGTCCAGACTTTGGCTGCTGGTTGCTGACCATGTGAGGTGAGGAGGGGTGTACCAGAAGAGAGGTGTGGGCAGACACACACACACACACACACACACACACACACACACACACACACACACACACACACCTCAGTCTGTGCCCAGGGCTTGCGGAAGAGGAGTCCAGCCTGGACTGGGGAGTTGGAGGGGTTCCTTGTTGGAGGATACCACAAGGGGTGGAGGGGATGTCTACATGAGAAAATCCGAGCCGTTTCAAGATGACATCACAGAGCACATTTGCTCTTCAAATAGGCCTTGGGCTCATGTCTCCTGATGTTGTTTAATGGTCTTTTAAATGAATAAATGAAGGGCCAAGTCCCTGTGTGGTCCTAAGAATAGCAGGCAGGATGTAGAGCCACAGGAGATCTAAACGATCCAGGGGAAATGCTATGGTCAAGTTTGAGCATCAATGCGAAAATGTGAAAGGGTGTGAGGTAACAGTGTGGCGCTGGGGAGAACTGAGGGTTTAGTGAGGACAAGAGGACCACAGGCGCTGCCTATAGGTTCCAAAGTTTTAGTTGAAACCCCAGGGCAGTAACTTAGCATAGACATGAGTTTTCAGGAAGTTAGCCTGCTTGCTTGCATACCTCTCTCTGTAATACCTATAGATGTGGCTTGTTCTGGGAACGCTCAAAATATCACCTACTCTTCACCAATGCAAATCGTTGCTATTTTTCTGATGCCTTTCTCAGCAATAGATCTGGGCAACCTTCAGAATCATGCCACCGTATTTTGGCCCGTTTGTCTGTGAAGCCTGTCTTGGAGTTAATCCCAGCCTGGATTTGTCAGGGCTCTAGAGATAGCTGTGTGCAAATTTTCCTAACTTTGTGTTCAGGGGTGTCATGTCGTGGCTTGAAATTGGTCATACTGGGACTAGTTGAATGGAGAGAGAGAGGGGAAAGCTACCCACAAGCCCTGCCCACCAATCAGTTGTTGACCATTTAGCACAAATGGTCTCAGAGGGCAGCCTGGACTCTCTTGAGGGCAGCCTGGGCTCTCTGAATGGGCAGTGGCTCCAACAGTCACCATGCTGTTACTGGCATCAAAACTGTCCAGTTTTGCAACGCTGTTCCGATGGTGATAGCTTACCAGCTCAAGGGTGAAAAAACTGTTGGGAAGGTTGGGAGAGCTATTAGCAGGTACTGACGTCCTTTGGGAAGAAGTCATTTATTAAGAAATGACTCTTGTAAGGAAAACTATTAACTTCCAATTTTCCACTTTTTAAAATTTTTTCTTGCTGTGATTCCAACAACTAACCCCACAGCCAGCCTTCCTGCATCTAGCACTAAGATTTGGCATGAGCAGGGCAGGGATAAAGACAGCCACACAGTCCCCACTAAGGCATAAAAACAAGAGGCCCCTGACCATGTCTCAGGCCAGACGGGACATGCTCTGTCCGCATGCCCTCTTCACAGCCGAGTGGTCCAGGCCCCGGTGGCCGGGAATGTCATCTACCTTGTCATAGCTGCATCCCACACTGGAAGCTGCCCTTGGGGTGGAGAGCCTTCCCAAAGGGTAGTTCACAGCCGTGAGTGGCTGAAGCAGAGTACGAGCATGCTACCTTGGTTTAGAACGACTCTAAAAGTAACCCCATTTCTAGACTGGCTTCAGGACTGGCTGGGTCCTCTACTGCTCCCTGTGAACAAGCTCTTCCTTCTGTGCTAAAAAAAAAAAAAAATTGCTTACTTTCTTGCAGGCATGTCCCCCAAGAGTGTTCTCCAATACTCCTGCCCACGATTCTCTATATCAGTCTGTTTCAATGATATTAGTTTAAGACACAATCTACAGTTCATGTGGCTCAGTCCTCCCCTGACCCACAAGCCCCACCCACTGTCTCATTCTACAGAGAACGTGCATGCCCTCCCCTAGTCAGATTCCACTCTTGTTAGAGAGAAGCCTATTTGCCAGGCACACAATCCCTCTGGCTGACTTTGCTTTTGAACTTACATGGAGAGTCTCATCCCTGAGGACTTGGAATAGAGAAGATATCTGCCAACATTAGAGTACAGAGAGAGGAGGGAGTGTTGAAAGGGGCTGAGGAGGGGGTTCTTGGAGGGGTACGCCTTGAGTACATCACTGAGATGTGTAGGGTTTGTGTGGAGATGTGGCCAAGCACATTCCAAAGGACATGCTGGGTATGGTCACCAGCTGAATTGCTTTCATGCTACATCTCACAGATTAATTTCAGTTTTTCTTTGGCTAACAGCTCTTTGGGTTTTCATGAAGTTCAACCACATGGTTAGAGTGGCATGACGCACCCCTCGGCCTGAAGGGTAAAGCCGAGACTCAGATCTGGCCGGTCAGCTCTTAGTCACAGTTGATCAGGAACGAATGAACATATAATGTAACTGGTTCTGTGGCCCCAGCACCTCTACTAGACCCATGTTGATGTTGCTAGGTGACAAGAATGAATCCATAAGCGTCAATGCACTAAACACAGGAAAGCCAAGCATAGCTGGAGGAAGGGTTGGCTGATTTCAATCAAATGTTTGAGTCCTGTCTAGTTTTTGCACTTGCATGAACTTCAACCAAAACTTCTTTCTGTGCTTCAGCCAATTTGATTTAGAGAATCTATCACTTGCAACAGAGGTCACCTAACAAATGTCATGAAACCAGCACTCAGATTCAGTCTGATGTAGACAGCCCCACTCTTACAACTTGTAAGTACAATTCAGACACACCACTACATTTGCTGCGAGCAGAAGGCTTGCTAGAGAGCATGGGCCTCCAGGTCAGCCAGGAGGAGTTTTCAAGGGCATCTCTCTGCTTCTTCCCTTTGAACATATGTGTTCACTTACAACCTGTGATATTAAGACACTGTCAGTTTATCTTCAGTGATTAGCCTTCTCCATGGAGTTTTCTACAGTAACTCAATATTTCAGTAAATTGCTTCTAGAAGCAGCTTACAATCATCTTGTTTGCAGTGAATTCTACAAGCCCAATGCTTACATGAACAATCCTTTAGGAGGATTTGGAATGGCTCGTTCAAAATCAGTTCTCAACTTGAAGGAGAAGCGAATGAGAAACCATGCCTTGGAACACCCCCCCCCATTTCGTCTGTGATGTGTGAACTAATGGGCATTGTGTGCAGAGGATTCTGACCCACCCTGCCCACCCCCTCCAGGATTTCAGTGACTTTGATAATTTTTCTCTCAGCTTTTATATTTCTAGAACAAAGTGTCCCATTTTGATCTCCCCTTGAATGGCATTCCTGTCCCCCACCTCCTTGATCATTCTCCACGTCCTCCTCCTCACTCCCCCAGCTTCTTTATGTCTTTTAAAGGCTTGCCCAGAACTACACACAGTATTTCCCGAGATCAGAGAACCAGTCTTTTATCTCTGCCCATTGATGTTAAAAATTTGATCATGATAGAATGAATCATCCTGAGGAATCTGCATTGGAATATCAGCCCAAAGTAATTTCTCCTTTTGTCTACTCACGTCCTGGAAAAGAAATGGAGAGCCTATTGGTTGTGCAAGCCTGGGCAAGGCCTTTTGAGATGCCCGACAGAATGGAAATCACCCTCTTTCCTGAAAGATGCCACAGTGTCAGTACCATCAGTTGGACTGTAGGCCATGACATTAATGCTTTCTTTAGGAATCTTGCATGAAACACAAGTGTGGTTTGGTTCTCCTGCCAACTTCACTTTCCTAACAAGGGCCCAGAGGCAAGTGGGGAAATTCAAGCAGCTTTGATTCATCTGAATCAGCCTTCTCCATGTTCGTACTTTCCTCCAAGACTCCCTGGAAACTCACATTTTGAGATTCAGTAATTTAAACTCTCATGTGAGTTACAGTTTGAGATAAACACGAGAATAAAACGCTTCTATAATATGAATGCTGCCATGGTTGAGATAAGTGTCCCCAACAGTCTCTGTGTAAAGGTTTAGCCCCAAGGGTGATGCTGCCAGGAAGTGATTGAACCTTTGCAGGGGGAGGCTGTTAGGAGATCCTTAAAGCCATGGAGGACAAGCTCTCTAAGCGTGTAAGACCCTCCTGTCTTCTTCCTCCCTTGGCTCTTGTCTTTTGTTTTGTTTTGTTCTTTTGGTTTCTTGAGACAGGGTCTTACTATGTAGCTCTGGCCATCTTGGAACTTACTATGAAGACCAGGGTGACATGGAACTCATGGAGGTCCACTTACCTCTGCCTCCAAGTGCTGGGATTAAAGGTGTGCACCACCATGTTTGACTTGGCTTTTGTCTTCAAGTAGTACTCTTACCAGAGTTCCAAATCAATGATGCCACTTGATCACGAATTAAAACTTCCCAAATAATGAGCAAGAATAGTTTTTTTAAAATAAGTGACTCATCACAGGCATTTTGTTACATCGTCAGGAAACTAGTTAATGCAAGTGTCTACAGAGGGCAGACTTGGGGACTAGTACTCTCTCGGGCAAGGATGTTTCAGGATCTTCTTAGTGGATCTAGAACAGGCTGGGTTGGCTTCCTTCTTAATTCAGCCTATCCTGGGAGAACTTTCTCTACAGTTTTGCCCACCATACCCATGCTCTCTACAATCAAATACAATTCAACTTTGCTTGACAGCTCTTCACTCTCCCCATCTCAGTTCAAAGTTGAATGTCTCTAGTCCCCTATCGCCACTGATAGATGAATGTACTGACCTTGTCCCCTTGAGTAATCATTGTTTTCCTGTGGAGCCAGGGATGTTGGTACATCTGAGACAACAGAAGTTGGTTCTCTTTTTTTCTGGAGGAGCTGAAAACGGTAAATTCTTTTCCAGTATTCTGAGCTGGTAGGGGAGCATGTGGTTGCTTGTTGGCTCCTGAATAACAATAGGAATGGAGGGTTGAGAGGAGTCACACAGAAGAAGGCAAAGTACGGGGTAGAGCCAGGCTGCTGACGCCCCATTACAGTCCTGGCCACTGAGAGTTCTCTGTGCACAAGTTAATGGACCATTTTTCTCATGATTATACAAACTAATTTCTGTCAGGGCAGTCTTCTCATGTCCCCTCCAGGTCTTCCAGTCTTCTCTTTCCTTGCCCGTGACTCATGCAGATCTCTCTTCTTTTCTTTTTTAATTAAGAGATTTTTCTATTCATTTTACATATCAACCACAGATTCCCCTGTCCTCCCTCCTCCCACCACCACCCCCGGCCTTCTCCCACAACCCACCCCCCATTTCCACCTCCTCCAAGGCAAGGTCTCCCATGGGGAGTCAGCAGAACCTGGTGCATTCAGTTGAGGCAGGTCGAAGCCCCTCCTCCCTGCACCAAGGCTGTGCAAAGTGTCTCACCATAGGCACTGGGTCCAAAAAGCCAGCTTATGTACTAGGGACAGGTCCCGGTCCCACTGCCTGGGGGCCCCCTAAAAGGTTCAAGCTAAACAACTGTCTCATTTATCCAGAGGGCCTGGTCCAGTACCATGGAGGCCCCTCAGCTATTGGTCCACAGTTCATGTGTTTCCACTAGTTTGGCTAGTTGTCCCTGTACTTTTTCCAATCATGGTCTCTATATCTCTTGCTAATAGATTCCCTCCTCTCTCTCTCGTTGATTGAACTCCTGAAGCTCCACCTGGGACCCGGCCAAGGATCTCTGCATCTGCTTCCATCCTGAGTGAGGTAACCCAGACTCAGAAAGACAAACATGGTATGTACTCACTCATAAGTGGATACTAGATGTAAAGCAAAGGATAACCAGACTGCAACCCACAGCTCCAGGGAGGCTAGCTAGTGAAGACCCTAGGAAAGACACAGGAACCGCCCAGCAATGGAGAAATGGATGAGATCTATATGAGCAAACTGGGGGTGAGGGGGGTAATGGAGGGAAAGGGACAGGGGAAAGAGAGCTTAGGGGAGTGGGAGGTTCGAGCTGGATCAGGAACAGAGTGGGAGAACAAGGAAGGAGATACCATGATAAATGAAGACACCATGGGAATAGGAAGAAGCAGAGTGCTAGAGAGGTCCCCAGGAATCCACAAAGATGACTCCACCATAGACTACTAGCAATGGAAGAGAGAGTGCCTGAGCTGACCTACTCTGGATAGGATGGTCGAATACCCTAACTGTCATCATAGAACCCTCATGCAGATCTCTCTTTTCAAATTCACTAAACTCAGAGCTCCTCATCTGCTTTGTTCACAGTTAACACCAAGTGTGTGAAATCCACCAACACAAGGAGGTTGTGGCTACTTTTCTAGAAAATGAGGGGCCAGCTTCACACTGTCAAGTCACTACCTAATGTAGTAGCTCAAGTGATCTAGTACAAAAAAAGTCCAACCAGCCAAGAGGTTGTAAATGATTTATCTTTCTCTAACCCATTCACTGACTTAGACACAATTCATACATTCTTGCTTGAATTATTTTTCTGTGCCACGTGCTCTCTCCATGTGATACTCCGCAATCTAGGCATTGAGCCTTTTGGTATTGTCCCAAGCTGCTCAGCTAAACTCCTGTTGTTCTTTATTGCTCAGACTGGAGACCTACAGACCCATCTCAGGTTTGCTGACTCTGGGCTTTGTAAACTATGTGGAGCACATCAAGTGACATTTTTTATTTTGCTTATCATAGTTTTTACCTCTAATGTTCCTGTTCCTTGTGTTCTGAAGGCCCCATTTCTTCTGAAACTTTCCATCTTTTGCCCCTTTCAAGTGCTTTTGTCTTACTCCTTGGAGTGTTATCGGAATGCCTCTTGGGTGTGTCTGCTGACTTCAACATCTCCACTGCTTTGCTTAGTCAATGTCTGCTGGTTGTCCTTTCTTTTCAAGCTACTGAGAAACTTATCCTGTGTTTGATAAGAGTTTGGAATACGTCCCAGACATTTTGAATACCACACTACCATGCTTTATGACTTTGGATCTTGTTTTAACACAATAGATGGTTTTTTGGTATTTTGTTTTGTTGGGTTTTTTTTAATAGCAAAACAATCATCTCAGCTACATTTGGGCCACAACCAACATTTCATGGGCTGTGGTTTCCATGTCAACCTACTTTCAATGCCTTTGCAATGCAGTCCAAATCTATTTGTCCCACGGTTAGCTCTGAATGCCTCCAGTGTGCTTTTATGAATCAGGCACATGCAGACACAGCTTGGGGATGGTCCCTAAACCCACATTCTTTCAACTGCCTCCTTTGTTCACTTTTCTAACACTCTGTTCCCCAAATTTCCATTTATTTGTCCTTAAGCTAGAAGGCTAAGGTTTCAGTTTCTCTGTCCCACAGCACAATCCTATGAAGAGCTGCCCCAAGGTCGGATGGCAGGAAGCTGGAGAGAGACAAAAGCAAAAATGTTCTCTGTCTTGTTTGGGTGATAGTTACTCTAGCTGGAGAGATGTTATTCCCTTTCTTCAGGTCTTAGGTTTCAGTTGGCACCCACCACTATGTTGGCCCTGCCCCACTTAGCTGCTGCCCAGTTACAGCTTTGGGGGGCTGGGGATCCCAGGGGACTGGGATGGGCGAGAACATCAGAAAACCAAACATAAAGGCATTCCCTCCCCTTTTCCTATTCTGCATCTTCTCTTGTAATTACTTTTTTGCACTAGAAATTAATGGCTGCTCTTGAAGCCCCTTCTGGCTAGACCTTGTGGGAGATTCAGCCCTTGAGAATGACTGAAGCTGATGGAGGTAAGTTTACTAAGTGATTGACCTTTGGGATTCATTTTGGTTATTGCTTTTGCAAGCCCCCTTTCCTTCTCCAGGGCACCTACTGCTGTGTGCTTTCTAGTCCTTAGGTGGTGGCTCTGTGAGTTGTGTCCAGGTTCATGGTCACACTTGGTGGACAGCACAAGGTGATGCACGCTCCTTTCCTCTTCGAACCAGAACATCTGCCTCTATTTCTTGATAACATCACTCTATGAGGTCATGGCCTGTCTAAGCCATGTGCTGCAGCCTGGGCTGCGAGGACGGCGCACAGGGGATTTCCTCTTCACAGTACCTTGGGAGGAACCTATCATTATTTCTATCTTCAAGATCTAAAATAAGTCTAAAACCAAGTTAAGTAATTCACTCAAGAGCCAACCTCGAGCAGATGGGTGAGAGTTCTCACTCAGGCCTGGACAGACTGTTCAGTTTGACTTCATCATGGTCCAGGAAGACAAGGGCTCACAGAGACAGCACAGTTCAGGTCCAAGGCTCAGGATTAAAAGCTAAGATCCTGTTAAAGAGTCCATAGGGATTTTACATGGTTTGCTATATAAAAGGGACTCAATAAATAATTATTGTCAAATAAGAGTTTCTTTAAGGGAAGAGTATGCCTCAACCTAAAGGAATTATTTAATGACAATGGGGGAATCAGGTCAATGTTTTATTTCTGCACAGCCTTGCAAGTAACTCATAACACAGTCTTTCATCTCTGTACAGACAGGATCTCTCTTCCCTTTAGTCCACTGATTACAACACGCCAATTTTTGTATCCCCAAGTGTGTATAGCAAGCGAAACCAAATTACTAAGTGGTTATTGTCCTGAAGACTCTATATTTCCCATGCAAAGACAAAGAGTGTGGAAGTTCAGTCCCCACCACCACCATGTGTAAGAAGTGGAGGTTCAGTCCCCCCCATGTGTAAGGAGTGCTGTCCCCCCAGCACAGAGACTACACAGCAAGCCCACAGCCAGGGTGCTGCTTTCATCAGTGCAAAGCAGTGAACTCCACCTGGAATGTTCACAAGCTGCTGTGGCAACCCATTCCCCAATGGCCTTCAAGTCCTTCAGATAGAATGAGAATGGCACTATTATGACAGTTTATGAAATGAAAGCAAATATAGTGTCCTTGCATCAGAGACTTTCTATAGCAGAGAAGATAATAATAAAGACAGAAAGTGCATGGTGACCCCCATCTTGCTGTATTTCCATAACAACGCAGCTCTGTAGCTCCAGTGGGGCAAGGAATCAGGCGAGAGAGTTATGGATGTTTCCATTATGTACAGATTCTTCAGTGGCAGAGGAGGGGGAGGGGCTCTTCTGAGGTGTGTTTTCTTAGGTCATTGATAAAAGATAAATTCATTAAACTGAATCTCTGGAAATTTTTTTCCCTATTTGATTCTCAAACACTCTTGCCAATAAAAGAAAAACTGAGTGCTTTGTGCCTCTGAAACAAAACGTGCTTTGCTGTAATCAAGCTCCTAACAAGACTTCCTGCATGCCCCAGACATCTTCTGTGCCTGCCACCCAGGGTCCTTCTTTTTATTGCCTTCCTTTGGAGATTTTTATTATGTGAGTACAGAGGACATTCGGATGTGCATAACCAATTTAGTATCTGCTCCGAAGGGAGACACACCTGCAGGTACACACGGCTGCAGCCTCTTGAGGGAGAAAATGTTCAGACTTTGTAACGCAGGTTTGGAGCTAATCTGTGTAAGGCTGGAGAGAACTCGACGTTCATCCTGTGACATACCATAGGGTCAGGAAGGTTTTCTTTCACAGCCTGAGACTGTGGATTCCTAGGGTAGAGTCTTGGTCAGAGTTACTGTTGCTGCGATGAAGCACCAGGACCAAAAGCAACTTGGGGAGGAAGGGGTTTATTTGGTTTCCACTTCTACTTCACTGCTTCATCAGAGGAAGTCCGGACAGGAACTCAAACAGCGCAGGAACCTGGAGGCAGCTACTGATGCAGAGGCCATGGAGGGGTACTGCTTACTGGTTTGTTCCTCATGGCTTGCTCAGCCTGCTTTCTTATAGAACCCAGGACCACCAGCCCAGGGATGACCCCACCCACAATGGGCTTGGCCCTCCCTCATCAATCACTAATTAAGAAAATGCCCTTCAGGCATTTGCCCACAGCTAGATACTTTGGAGGCATTTTTGTTGTTGTTGTTTTGTTTTGTTTTTCGAGACAGGGTTTCTCTGTGTAGTCTTGGCGCCTGTCCTGGAACTAGCTCTGCTTCCCGAGTGCTGGGATTAAAGGCATGCGCCACTGCTACCCGGCCTGGAGGCATTTTCTTTCTTTTTTTTTTTTTAACAATGAAAACATGATATTTATTCAGTTATACTAATTTGGTTATAGATATATAAGGTACCTAATCCATTCTTGAGTTCTTAAAAGGTTTAGAAGGCAAAAGATAAACAAAAATGAGTAATCTAATGAAGTCATACAATGAATTTTCCAATCTCTAAAAACTTCCCCCATTTTCAGGTCCTGTCTCTCTAGCCATGTGGTCAGATAAGGAGTAAATGTTTCTAGAAACATTTTCATCCTGAGGACTCAGTCTTTTCCCACAATGGGATTCCCTGGGAAATTAAAAGTTCATGGGGTCCACTGTCTCACTAGTTGTTAGTCAAGAAAGTGATATAAATGACTTCAGAACACACTTATTTCTGCCATGCCGGCCAATTACAGAGATGTCAGTGTGGGGAGTGAGGCACATTAAGGTCTAAGGAGAGATGCAAAGTGGGGAGAGCAGGTTATCATCATTGACAGGTACAGGTAGTTGCCAAAAAAAAAGGAAAAAGCAGAAGACCTGGATATGACTAACTCATCACAGGTGATTGGATATACAGGGCACAGTTTGAATCAGCTTGTCCTCAGGTATTCACCAAGCATTGTTCTCTGAGCATTTGATATTTTGGCTTTTATACCCAAAGTTCTCTCCCTAACAATACCTCCATACTTTATAGCTCTTTTTTTTTAATTTATTTTAATTTATTTTGCAATACAATTCAGTTCTACATATCAGCCACGGATTCCCTTGTTCTCCCCCCTCCCGTCTCCCTCACCTTCCCCCCAACCCCCCCCCCCCCATTCCCATCTCCTCCAGGGCAAAGCCTTCCCCACAGACTGAGGTCAACCTGGTAGACTCAGTCCAGGTAGGTCTAGTCCCCTCCTCCCAGGCCGAGCCAAACAATCCTGCATAGGCCCCAGGTTTCAAACAGCCAACTCATGCAATAAGCACAAGATTTGGTCCCACTGCCTGGATGCCCTGGAGGCATTTTCTTAATTGAGGTTCCCTCCTCTCAGATGACTTTAGCTTGTGTCAAGTTGACATAAAACTATGCAGCACCGGTAGAACGAAATGGGAGCTATGACCAATGTCCATCAAGTAAGATCTCTGCATTTCACTCAGACAGCACTATGGCACCTGGAACAGTAAAAGGTTTTCTTGGACACTTGTTTATCTTATATGTGGCTGAGGACTCTTTAAAAAGGCATTTTTGTAAGAGGGAAAAATTTGCACCAGTAACAGTTACAAAACCCAGCACTTCATCCCACTGGGTTTTATATACTCTCCTTGCAGGTGGTGAGCACGCAGGCACAGAGTGCCAAGTCACCGACTGAGCGAGGAACCTGCCCCGTGCCAGAGACCCACTCCGTCGCACTGAAAGAAGACCACAAACACAAAAGCAAAGAGCCCCACCAAGCCAGGTGTCCACGCTTCTAAGAACTGGAGCCCAGCTAAGAACAGGTTCAGTTGTTGACTTCCTCATGAGGCAAGGCCCAAGACAGAGCAGAATGTCAGTGTACCATGGGGTGATGGGGACATCCTGAACTGTCCTCGATGACATTCATCTCTGTTTCGCAAGTTACCCATAACTCAATGGGCAGATCATATGGATAAACACAAAATAAAACTTTGCAAAAAGAAAGCTAAACAATATAAAATGCAGAATAGTCCTTTGATTTCTAGTTTTTCCTTCCCTTCCCACAGACGTTTTTGCTGAGTTGCTGAAAATGCTATCAGACCCATTGTTCCTAACAATGATTCAGCAGCATTGTAAGTTGTAGACTCAACTCACATTCTCATTTACTTCTAATAATATTTATCTAATGGTTGTTCCTTTGGTGTCTGGGTCTAATTCAAAGATGACTAACGTGCACCTTTTGCCCCCTGAAGAATTTAGCATGTATAAGAATAGAAACAGAATGAAAAGGAGTAAACAGGACAAAGAGTCGAATATAATAAATGCTATAGGTATTTCAGTAAGTGACATTCTGCTTAATCAACCCAAATTTCCTGTTTTAATTTTAAGTTACATATTTGTGTGTGGGGGCACTTGGGGGTTGCTTGTGCCGTGGTGCAGGTCTGGAGGTCAGATGACAATGTACAGAAGTTGGTTCCAACCCTCCACAGTGTGGGTCCCCTCATGCTGTCAGGCTGGGCAGCAAGCAGCTTTACCCACCGATACTTCTCAGTAGCCCATGGCTGGTTTTTGAGATGGAGTTTTGCTCAGCAACACAGGCTTCCTGAGTGCTGGGATTCCAGGTGAGTGTCACCAGGCCTGGCTCCCCAACTTTTAAGTACAGTGTCCCTGGGGAGTAGATGCTCTCAGGTGCAGTGAAGAGTTCATAAGTGAATAAAGTAATCTGCCATTTGGATGAGAACCCAAGGGAGCTGAGAGGATATAGGTTAGTTTTAAGGGGCAGAAGAAGAAATGACCTGAAGGGTTGCCATCTGACCTGGGACTCCTGAGTTGGTATAGTTGGAGATGAAAGGAAGGGCTTCTCAGGACACAGGAACAGCATGAACATGCCCAGCAGTGGGGTAACAGAGGGCAGAGCAGGATGTAAACTGTCATTTCTGCTGAGCAGCTATCACTGTCTGCTCCAAATTACATTGGAGCACAAGGAAAACTAAATAAAGCAGGCACTTGCTGGATTAGCAAAATGTGGGGCACAGCCCCAGGGGGAAGGGACTTGCCGTCTGAAGCAAGCCACGTTCTGGTCATTGAAACACTGAGGTCAGTTAAGCTGGCACTAAAGATGGACAAGGGCTCTCTGGACCCCAGGTTCTCTGTTTGAACAATGGCATTAACAATGCCTATATAGAAAGGCTGTCTTGAGGATTCTGAGAGGTCCATTCTAAAAATTAGCTGGCATGTAATAGACACTTGAAATATGTTGATAAGTTTGGTTCATAATAACAGCAATAATAAAGCAGATATTATTTAGCCAGATGTGCCAAGACATCACAATGAGGGCCCCATTCGTTGGCATTCTACTAAGCTGCTGTAATTAAGATAATAAGACAACTAAGGACTGGCCCATTAGTTCACTCTCAATTTGTGATTTACCTCAGGCATGGATCTGCTCACTACATCTGCTAGGAAATGTAAACCGCTGTCACCACCAGGGATTTAGTGCAGTTCATGTAGATGAGCATCAAACCAAATGTTTTCAAAGGAAGCAAGCTGAAAAAGAAAGCAGGCAGGCAAGGGACTGTGCTGGGGACGGGAACAGAGTTTGGAGTCAAGTCTAAATCTGAATGCTTATTTAGTCACTTATTATCTCTGTGGCCTCGGGTACGTTACTCAGCCACTCTCCATTTCCTTGTGGAAGAGAAGGGACAATGAGGATGGCAGCAACAAGGGACAGCAGCCAACAGCACAACAGTGGGAGTGGCACCCACCTCGTGGTCATTGATCAGAGCAGCGGTCTGGCACGTCAGCACTGTTGTGCTTTATTAATGACCAATTTCTCTTTATGTGTTCTTCAGAATAGTCTCCACCTCAGGCCATCAGCCCTTGTGGGAAGGAAGTGAGAATGTTTGCTTGGCAGTTATAAAACCTCAACCTGCCCCCAGCTCTGCCACCAGCTCACTGTGTGACCCTGCTCCAAAAAATGCTTCTTACATAACTCCAGATTATTAAATTTCCTTATTAAATGTAGAAATTAGTTGGGTAAGTTCCGTCTTTGAGGTCTGGCACATCTTCTCTTATATTGGCCACTAAACTGAGTCTGCGAGTCTATGGCAGCAATCAAATTGGAAGATCATGTAAAAACCAGTGTGCCATCTAACTCCCACTTCTCATTAAAGAAATACAGGGCCGCTCAGATGGAAAAGAGAAGCCATGTGAGTTACCTGTGCATAGCTGTGGCAGGACACCTGGTGGAAGCAATTTCAGCAAGGAAAGACTGGCTTTGGCTTCCAGTTTCAGCTCACCCTGGTGGGGAAGGCATGGTGAGCAGTTCAGCTCACAGTGGTGGGGGCTGTGGTGGAGGATGTTCACATCATGGCAGAGCAGACATCAGAAAGAGCATGACCAGACCCATGGCCGAGTTTAACTTCCAGAAGTATCCCCTAGTGGCCTACTTCCACCAGCTAGGTTCCACTTCCTAAAGGGCCCATAGCTTCCCCAAATAGTACCACCATCTGGGGACAGACATTCAAATCAAGAGCCTGTAGACTCAAATGGAAACAAAACTTGCATTTCATGCCGCTGTCACAGAAGGACCCCAATAGACCTCCCTTTAATGCAAGTTGGGGTGAAGGCTGTGTTGTGCAGGGTAATATTCAGTGGGAAGGATTTAACTGGTCTAGATTTTTGGCAACACAAGTGGAGGCCATTCAGATTATTTAGTGATGTTTTGACTTGTTAATGAGTCTACATGGTTTTGGGTAGACCCAGAATAACTCAAGAACCGCTAGCTCTCAGGATTGAAAGCCATCCCAGAGACATTTGAAGATCCCAGGTATTATTTACAGAGACAATTTGGAGAGCATATCTTATAATGGGCCCACAGAGTTGGAGGTGTGTATTTTTAGACTTCCCTGAGCACCTAATACTGCACAGCACCTGTTTTTCTGAAACCAAATGGCAGAGACATTTTCTGTCTGGTTTCCTTGGCACATTTTGGAGTACAGCCTGGACCCTGTGGTGTGCTACATTCCCCAGCCTCATGGAAACAAGGATTATGGAACTCTGAGGCTGCATATGGCAAAGGAAACCAAAGACACAGACTTGGTAAATGGAACCCTGAACCATGGTCTGTGGCCTCTTTCAGCACCACAGACAGCTCCACAATACACCCTCATGGATGCCTTGGATCTTCTTTGAAGGCCAAGAGTCCACATTGTGATGTGGGAAACAAGCCCTTGGGCTTGTTCCTGAGAGTGAGTGTCCCCTTACATCCCATGCAAAGGTGCCATGTAGGGTTCAGCCCATTTTTACCCTTTGGCTGTTCACTTGTTCATTCAGTAAACAAACAAGCTAACAAAACAGACCCCTTCCTCAAGGGGTCTCATTTCTTCATAAAACTGCAAGTTAAGGTAGGTGGAGTCACTTGGCAGTTGTGGAATCATTTCAAAACAGTTTGGGGATATGTTCAGGAAACAGTGTGTGTGTGTGTGTGTGTGTGTGTGTGTGTGTCCCACTCAGGAGGATGACACTATACCACGCCGCTGCATTTTAAGTCCCGCTGCTGCAGAGACAAGTTTGTATTGTTTACTCTTATCAACAGTTCTTAACAAGAAAATAGGTGGTTACTCTACATTAACCTGGTGGTTAAATAGATGTCTGTGGCAGCCATGTCTTCATTACTTTGTCAGCGCGACCACCCAGTGGTTGCCCGACGGAAACAACTGAAGTGGGCGAGGTCTACTGGCACACAGTCAGAAGGGTTTAGCTCATCATGGCCGGCCGGGAAGGCTCGGCGAGGCAGCTCAGCTCATGGTGGTGGCTCACTGTGGAGGCTGCTCAAAAGGTGGCCCAGAGTAAGACAGGAAGTGGGCAAGGATAACATCCTCTCCAGCAACCTACTTCCAGCTAGGCTCCACCTCCCAGACTTACCAGAACCTCTCAAAACAGTGCTACCAGCAGGAAGACCGCTTCCGTAAACCTCTGAGTTTTAGAAAGTCTAGTGGCCTTTTCCATTTTCATTTAATGAATGTAATCTGGCGACATCACAGAGCTGGACTGGGAAGAGAGGGACTGGAGGCAGGAAGACTAGTTAGGAGATGATGCTGTGCCTCAGGCAAAGAACCCAAAAAGCTGATACTGAACCCCAAACAGACTCAAGGAACAAGGTACAAGCAAGAGAAGACAGAATGGAGAAGTGCTAGGAAGAGGCGCAGATCTTCAGAAACAGAGCGTTTCTTTGGGGCTAGCATTGTGCTTGAGTGTCTGTGTAATCACTGCTGTGGAGGCAAAGCAGGGGGTTTGCCTTGGTGGGTGGAGACTGGCCTCCGAGCATGCTTATAGGCTTTACAGAGTCATAGAACTCCACCTCATGAGACAATTCCCTCGTCTTGAAGTGCAAAGTGAAGTAAATGCAGAATTGCAGAAGTGGGGTATCTAAACATCAGGCCAGCTGTGGCATCACAGGCCTGCTCTCTAGCTCAGAAAATGAAGACATTGGTTCAGATTCTCTTCTATCCTTCCACATTTTATTCTTTAACCCTTCTGAGGATTTAAAAGTCTAAATTCTAGAGGCAAGATTAAGTTTTTCTCTGAAATCTAGCCAGGCAGACACACACACACTTTTGTATGTTATTTGAGGTGGACATTTTGTTGCTGTGATATGAAACTCAGCATAAACAATTATAAGGAAAAAATATTTGTTTTGGCTTCGTCTACAATATGTTGCTCTACTGCTCCTGGACCCAGAGTGAGGAAGCATGTCACGGCAGCAGGAACATGTAGCCGAGGCTACTCACCTCATGGCAGACAGGAACCATAGAGGCCAGTTCCACCAAGGGATAGCACAAGATACAGCCTCCAATGTCAGTCATTGTCCAACTACCTCCCTCCAGGCCTCTTCCATTGTACCACCCCTCAATAGTCTACTCAAGTTTGAGTCCGTTGGTGGATTAATCCATCATGAAGGCAGATCAGGGAGGAGCCTGGAATCTGGGGAAGGGGATTTGCACACACATGTAACCTTGAGTCTCTGAAGCCACCAGGAAGCAATTCTGTCTACACCCCAGAAACCCCGGGGCAATCAGGCCTCTGCTGCTTCCAATAGCCATTTTCCTTCTTCAGTATGGCTTCCAGCCTTCTTCCCACCCTTCCTTTCTTCTTTCCAGGACTGGCTTCCGCATAGCCTGCCTGCCTGGGCTCATGCGGGCTTTCAGAAGAAAGCAAACAGAGACACAAGCCTGCTGTTGCCGGTCTTCCTTTTGCTGGGCATACACCCAGGGCCTCCTGCATGCTGGGTAAGGGATACATCACAGCAGAGTCTTCCAGTTTCAGGGAACCCTGGAAACAGAGCTTCACTCACTCTTGTTTTGTAAATGGGGAAATTAATTAATTAAGAAAAATCTTGATGCTGGCCAGTCATGATACATCTGTTACCCATTCTTGCCCCCCAGAAACCACCAGTGTGCAAGTTTTTCTCCACAGAAAGTTCAACAAGCTCTAGGCATTGGGGCTTTGATTGTATAAATGCTTAAGCTGATCGGATGAAAAAAAAGGGAACTGTGTCTATAATCTTCCTCTCTCTCCAGCAAAAGTGAAGCAAGAGCTACTAATTTTTAAAGTTGTTTTCAATGTTATTTACAGCTCTATTGGCAAATAAAAACAGAATACGTGATCACGGCTGTGTAGGGTTTTGACACTCATGTCACTGTGACATGGTTACCACACCAGCCACCAACCTGTTCATCACTTCACATGGTGCTGCCTTCCTGCTGTCTGATGAGAACATCTGAGAGCATTTTCACAACCAGCTCCAAGTATGTGGTATATCGCTGCTCTTCATAGTCAGAGGCTGCACGTGGGATACAAGAACATTCATCAGGTACCAAAAATTTGTGGCCTTTGACCCCCATATCCTCATTTAACCCCCATCTCCTGGCTTCAGGGGAACCATCATCCCACTTTCCACTTCTAAAGTTTGTCTTCTTTTAAAAAACGTAATTCTTTATTGATTCTTTGGGAATTTCACATCATGCACCCCAATCCTGCTCACTTCCCAGTCCCTCCATATCCACCCCTCACCCATGCAGCGTGTCCCCCCCAAAAAATAATTAAAAACAAAACAAAACAAACTCACCTCGCTTCTCAGTCTTTCCAATACCTCTTGTTCATCCTAGCGGCATCGGGAGCTGCGGTGTGTCACATAGTACGCCCTTTCATACAGCCCCACCGCACAGTGGAGGTCCTGCAGCTACTGTTCCACAGGAACAGTCCTCTGCAGGTCATAGATGGGCCAGGATGTGGGTCTGGGTGGTAGCTGAGCTGGTCGGTTGGGCTCAGGTGAGGGGCAGAGCCAGATCGCCTAGGCCCATGCCTTTGGGGACAGCTTTCCCACACCCATGGTGAGGGTGGGACCATCTCTCCTGAGCGCTGGGGCCCAGCTCTGCTGCTGCAGTGTCCAGTGAGGGCCAGGGTCAGCTATCCCCGGTCCAGTGAGGGGTGGGGCCAGTTCAGCATGGCCCTTGGATTTCAACATGCATAGTTCCTATTACCTACTGTGGAAACATGGGCCATGGACATCATCACAGACCCCAGCTGCAGCAAGAACATGGACCCAGACATGCCCTTGGCAGCAGCTTGGGCTCAGACATCACCATGACCCTGGTGGCAGCACAGGCCACCCAGATCAGTATGGTCCCAGTGACAGCAAGGCCCTGGGACACCAACATGGTCTCAGGTGGCTGTCCAGACCCTCGGCATCTTCACAACCCCTGGTGGCAACAGGAGCCATGGACATCAACCCAGACCCTGGCTGCTGCTGCGCCACAGACCCAGGCATGGCCCTTGGCAGCAGCCCAGGCTCAGATGCCACCCTGGTTCCGGGAAGCAACAGGCCACTAACATCAGCCCATTCCTCACCGTCTTCCCTTCTTCAGAACTGCCTCTTACCACAGCACATGAACCATTCTGCCTCTCTCTCTCCCATTTCCCTGTCATATAGTTGCTCATCACAAAAGCATCCACCCGCCGGGGCAGACCTGTGGATGCTTCAGACAGGCCGGAAGTTTGACTTTTTAACGAGTCCACATATAAGTGGGGGTTTGAGGGCTAGAGAGATGGCTCCGTAGTTAAGAGTGCTTGCTGATCTTGCAGAGGGCCCATGTTCATTTCCTAGAATCCGTGCCAGGAGGCTAACAGCCATCTGCAACTCCAGTTCCAGGGGACTCAATGTCCTCTTTTGGTCTCTTTGGACACCACACATGCACATATCCACTCACAGACACACGGACACACATGCATACCCATGACTAAAAACTAACACATATTAATTAACTAAACTAACTAAAAACTAATATATATGTTAAAGTGTGGGTGTGAGTCATTTACCTTTCTGTACTCCAGATCCTCCAGCTTGTCACAAATGATTCTCTTCCATGTTTATGGCCGAATAATGTTCCTGTATGTTGAAACACATGAGTTCCTTGCACAGTTTGATACGAGCCCTGTATCAGATGGGTGGCTGGTGCAGTTTTTCTTTCTGTGGGCTGACTCTGTGTCTACTGTTCCCTCTTCTCTGCATCAGGGTTTAGTTTGACCTGGTGCCACCTGTTCATTTTAGCTTTTATTCTTGTGCCCTTGTGGTCATGTGCTAAACATCCTCATAAAGCATTTCTTCCCCACGCCTTTTTTCTTCTAAGAATTTTCTGCTTTCACATCTTAATGTCTTAAATCTAAGACCTTAATCCATTCCAAGTTAGTTTTTGTGAGTGGTGTAAGACATTCAGTTTCATCCCATTGTTAGTGTCTAGACATAAACCTGGATTTTGTTGATTCTTGTTGACTTGGTTTCCAGAATTTAGTTTCAACAGCTTCTTGTTAGTCTTCAGATTTCTTTGTATAAGATCATGTCATCGGTAAACAGAAGTAACTTCATGTCTTCTTTTCGTGTCTCGTTCTTGCTTAGTCATTTTCATTAGAACTCCGGGGTGGTGCTAAATGGAGTGGTGGGCATGCTCCTGACCTCACAGAGGTCTGGGCTTCCCACCGTGCAAGACAGTGCTGACTGGATGTATATTGTGATCAGTGGTGAAGTGTACTGAGGTGCATTACTTCTATGCCCTGGTTTTGAGCGTTTCCAAAAAGGGTCAAACTCTTTCTGGCATCCATTGAGAGGAGTGTTTCACTTTACCTTAAGCCTGCTAGTGTGTGTTATATATGTCAGTCTGCACATGTTGACCTGTCCTTACATCCCATAGCTAACTCTTATTTGCTCTGGTCCCATTTATTGCTATTTTGCTGAGAATGTTTGCATCCACATTCTTCAGCCATGTTGGCCTGTAATTTTCCCACAGTATCCTGACCTGAATGATGCTCCCCATCTGCATCTTATCTATACAGAATGAGTTCAGAAGGGTCATCTCTCTTTCAGTTTTTTTTTTTTTTTTTGAAAAGCACCAGGGGAACTCTGGTTAATCCTTTGGTAGAATTTCCCAGAAACTCCCTTAGGTCCCGGGCCTTTTTGGGCCACCAGGCTTTGGGTTGCTGGGCCAGTTTCTTTGCTCATCACTGCCCTGTTCAGACTCTGAGTGTGTCTCAGGACTTACCTGTATCCCTTAATTTGCTCCGTACAGGTCATGGCTTGTGGTCACTGCATTCCTGTGGCGTTCACTCCCATTGTTTGGAGTGTCTCCTCTTTTGTTTAGACTTATTTATTTGAGCTGTTACCTCCTTCTTGGTTAGTATAGCTAAAGGTTTGTTTACTTTACTTGTATTTGCAAACACCAAATCTTGTTTTATTAAATAATTTTATTGCATTTCTGCCTCTATTTCATTGACTTTTTCCCTAGTCTTAGCAGCTTCCTAGGCTGTTTGGAGAGTCTGTAGGCTTCATTGTTTCTTTTCTTGTTCTTTGCAGCATACAGTTGGGCTGCTTGTTTAAGGGCTCCCTCCCTAAATTAGCCATTTAGAGCTGCAAACTGATGCCAGCCCTTGACTGCTGGAAGCTTATATTTTTATTTTCACGGCTTCCAATGTATGTTTTTAACTCCCTTTCTGCTTTCTTCTTGGTGCATTGGTCTTAGCAGTGTGTCACTTACTTTCTATATCTTTGTGACTTTTTTCAACTCTCCTGTCACTGATTGCTAGATTCGTAGTACCATTGTCAGAAATGAAATGACAGTGAATGACTCCAGTCTTCCTGCATTGGTAAGAGCTGTTTGGTGGCCGAACCCACAGTCTGTCCTGGAGAGCAGTCCGTGTCCACTTAAAAATACCATGTGTTCTGTTGCCTTTGGAGAGAACACACTGTGTACCCCTGTTAGGTCCCTTGGTCTATAGTGTTGTCCACATCTGCTGTTTTCTTATTGACTTTCTGTGTGACTCATCATTGCTGAGAGTGAAGCTTTGACATTCTTCCTATTACTGTATTATTTTTTTGAGTTTTCCCTTCAGTGCTGGTGGTGTTTGCTTTATATATTGGGGTACTTCAATGTGAGGTGTGTAAACATTTACAGTTGTTATGTTTTATTAACCAGTTGACCTGATTGAGAACCTATTTAGACCAGCATATAAGTTATGAACACACCATTTATCTTTTGTTTTATCTCGAGTATTCACAAAAAAATACATATAGATTAATGCCCAACTGCGTTGTCTGCAGACTGCAGACCGAGTGTCCATGAACTTGAGTATAAAAACCCAACGTGGTGGGTGAGAGCCTTTTCTAGTGAGACTTTGGGTCTGGCCTAGAGATCAGGCACTGAGCTGCTGTCGTTGTCTCGGGCCATGACTGCTTTAGAGAGTGGAAAATACGCAGCTAGTGCCTGAGTATTCAATGCCCATGTCCCTTGGGAGAGTCTTGCTTGGTCATGTGTATCTAAGCACACAACCTTGGTTACCCAGGAAACCAAGGCCAAGTGGGTCTGGATGCTTTTTCTCTGTTTCTCCTGTTCAGCAGAGTTGCTGCCAGAGCAGTTCAACAGTGAGCATCCCCCAGACGAGGGACTCACACAGATTCCTTCACAGACGTGATGAATGTCATCAGGGGCAATTTGTGGTGACAAACACCACCGAGCACCAACACACTGCGATTCCTCCAAAAGGCTTGTGTCTGGTACACAAAATGAAGCAAACACTCATTCAGTTGTGGATTGACTAAATGCCAGCTCAGCGACGGCAGGGTGCTAGGATCCGAGAAAGAAGTGGTAGACGAGAATGGCATGGTCCCTGGTCTCATGACTTCATAGTTAATTAATCTAACAAACAAATAAACAAGACAAGTTCAGTTCCTAATAAGGGCTAGGAAGAAAGTAACATGTGGAAAGGAGGTGCCTGACATGTATTGGTAAGGACAGGAGAAAAGCCACTTAATCAAGACAAGGCAGGGGAACCCCTCTGAGATGGCATTAGATCAAGAAGATCATGGTGCCCACAGAGAGGCAGCCACACTGGCCTCTGCAAGAGGTCTCTTCCCAGCAGAAGGGGTGTGTAAGACTGCAGGGTAATAATCAGGACTTCCGGAAGTGTTTCCACTTTACTCAGATATACATTGTACCCAAGGCCAGGGGAGACAGAATAGAGAGGAACTCAGTGCAGAAGAGTTGCTAGAAAGATCCCTGGGCCAGAGAAAATCTCCTAGATGCTGGTGCTATGTCTGCTTGTTGCCAGCTGAGCAGCCTTGAGCATGCTACTCTTATTGGACATCAGCTTCTCCATCTACAATCCAATATCCACATCTGGAAATCAAGATCTAAGGATGTGGTTTCCTCTTGTGGTTTTTCTTTTGAACCTTTCCTGAAAAGTGAGTTCCATCTATTAGTGCATATGTAAAACAATGATGATACAGAGCCACCAATCAGCACTGGCTGGAGTGGTGACTGAGGACCCCTTGTCCCCAGAGCTCTGGAGTTCTAGGACTGCAAGAGTCATGGCTCCTCTGCTGAGCTTCAGATCCAAGAGTGGCTTAGTTTGTCTCTGCAAAGCCTTCCTACCTAACTGTGGCCCCAGGCATATTCCACTGAGGCATTGAATCCCAGACTCTGTATACAGTTACCTGGGCATCTTGTCTTGCTTGGGTGCTAGCAGGGGTGTGGCTGAGAGGACTGCTGAGTCAGAGTGAGAAGGCCCAAGAGGGAGCTCAGGAAGGGTATGGCTCTTCTAACACTACAGGAAGTCTGGGACTCAACGCTACAGATGGACAGGATTTGAGTCCCATAGACAAACCTAGATTAAAGCCTGAGATGGAAGCAGACACCATTTTCTGAGCCACAGGCAGGGCACATGCAGTGGTGAATGCTCTATGCTCCTTATGCTGGACACCCCAGGGTGGCAGAGGTGGACTGGGACCTCTTCACATTGTGGTATACACCCTCCTGCCATCACCTCGTCCCCCTGCTTTGTCCGTGCCAAGGAGAACAGATGCAGACTGCACAGAGCAGGGCCTGTGACTGTGCTGCGTGGGCAGCTTCACTCTGAAACATCAGGGAGACGCCTCACTACTCCCCAGGACCTGCTTACCCCTGGGGGACAATGAAGAGCCCATTAAATGCTTCCCTCTGAGGTAAGATGCAGCTAAGTTTTGAATTTATTTATCTGGGCACAGGGGACGGAGGTGGGGAGGGCAGAGGAGATCTGGTTATGTAAATGATGAGTAAGTCCCTGACACTCAGGGACATTCCCACCAACCTCAGTGCCTTAGGCTCTGATTGAGGCCCGCCATGTAAAGAGAAAGTTATTTCTTTAAGTCCCTTTCTTTCTTCCTTCCTTCCTTCCTTCCTTCCTTCCTTCCTTCCTTCCCTCTTTCCTTCCTTCCTTCCATTCCTTTCTTTTTTCCTCCTTCCCTTCCTCCCTCCCCCTCTTTCTTTCTTTCTGAGACAGGGTCTCACTATGTAGTCTTGGCTGGCCTGGAACTCACAGAGATGCCCCTGCCTTGGATTCTTTAGTTCCGGGATTAAAGGCGTGCCCACTCTTTTCTTTTGTAAAAGTGCATGTGAGGAAAGTAGAGCCCTGTTGGTGCCAGCTGGCGCCGCCTTGCTCCAGGGTGTGTCCAGGTCTCAGAGCCCATTCTTAGCCCAGCCCTTTGTGATTCTGATGAGTTCTTTGTCTTTGCAGGTCCTAGTGTCTGATTCAGACAGCGCAGTTAGCCCCAGCTCCCCACCTCCTGGGAACAGTGAAGACAGGGTGAGATACTATACAGAACAAAAGTATTCAGGTGTGATGTTACCGTTGCCTGCCAGCAGTGAAACCGTTACAGGAAGGAAGGGCTGGTGTTTAGAGACTGTGTAACATTTTGACATTACAAAAGCATCCAAATGAAGGGCTGGTGTTTAGAAACTGTGTAACATTTTGACATTACAAAAGCATCCAAATGTTCCATCAGGTGACTCAGCTTGTTCAACAGGTACTGGAGCCATTTGGGCATTGTCAAGTTCATGGTGGATCAGAAATAAAGCCAACAAAACAGCTGGCCCTTTGTCACAAATCCTTTAAAAAAAAAAAAAACACTGACAACCAGTGCTGCTTTGAGAGGCCTCTCCAAATAGCAATATCTGTAACTGAGACAGGGTACAAAGTAGCTGGTCGGACAAGAAGTAACAGGAGCAGGCTGGCCTCAGCTGTGCTATTTACGCTCTGTGACCCTGAGTAAGTCACTTTGTCTCTGGGCCTGATACCATACACCAGCTCCTCCTAGACAGTTTACTTTTGCTGGAAGTGCTGGTATGAGGACCAGGAGACCAGCAGCATACTTGTTAACAGAAGGTATCGAAACAAGCTGTAGTAGTCATGGTTCTCTAGAGGAACAGAACTTATAGAATATATATATATATATATATATATATATATATATATATATATATATATATATATATATATATACACACACACACACATATATATGATAGATAGATAGATAGATAGATAGATAGATAGATAGATAGATAGATAGAATTTATTAGAGTGGCTTATGGGCTGTGATCTAGCTAGTCCAACAATGGTTGTCTACCAACCAAAGGTCCAAGAATCCAGTAGTTGTTCAGTTCACAAGGCTGGATGTCTCAGCTGGTCTTTAGAATATGCTGGGATCCTGAAGATGTGGGCTCTAATGTCAGTGAAGGAATGGACTTGCCAGCCAGTGTGAGGAAAAGCAGGCAAAGAGCAAAAGCTTCTTTCTTCCATGTCCTTTACATAGGCTGCCACCAGAAAGTGTGGCCCAGATTAAAGGTGGATCTTCCCACCTCAAAAAGTCTAGATTAAAAGCAGGTCTTCCCACTTCAAATGATTTAATTAAGAAAAACCCCTCACGGGTGTTGTCTTAGTTTGGGTTTTTATTACTATGAAAAGACACCATGACCACAGCAACTATTACAGGGAAAACATTTAATTGGGGTGGCTTACTTATAGTTTCAGAAGTTCAGTCCACTGTCATCATGGTAGGGAGCATGGCAGCATGCAGGCAGATGTGGTGTTGGAGGAATAGCTGAGAGTCCTACATCTTGCAAGCAACAGGAAGTTAACTAACAGTCACTCTGAGGGAAGCTTGAGCAAGAGCGACCTCAAAGCCCACTCCCACAGTGACACATTTCCTCCAACAAGACCATACTGACTTCAAAAAAGCCATACCTCCTAATAGGGCTACTCCCTATGAGATTATGAGGACCAGTTACATTCAGACTACCACAGGCGTACCTAGCCATTTGGGTTTTGGTTAATTCCAGATGTAGTCAAATTGACAACAAAGGATAGCCATTGCACTGGCCAATATGGGCAGCCCATGGCTGTGAAGCAGAGTGAATGCTCAGAGACCTGCAAGCCTTCTATCTACTCTCCGGAGTTGAGCTACCATATGTGAGGCTACCCTCAAATCCCAGGTTCCAGACGACTTGCCAGAAAGCCAAGCTAAGACCACAAGAATCATCTAGTTTAGTCTATGGGTTCAAATGGCTGGCCTGTAAGATAAATCAGTCTTTGTCTGGGACTATTTCTTACAAAGCAGAAGCAGACTGACCTCTACATAAAGTGTGATGCTGCTGTTACTGAGTGTATCAGCTAGACTCCAAGGTGGGGCCATTTGATTTGATCATCCCCTCACTTGGTAAAATTAATGCATGTTAATTTTTCATGCTTGGTAAAAAAAAAGTCAATCTGAGCTACGTCCACCATACTTGCTAACTAAAATAATAATAATATAAAAAACTCATCAGTTTAAACAAGAAAATAGAAGAGCAATAACCCATTGAAGACACACAAGGCTTAGAACTGACCCCCAGGCAACCTCGTGCTCTGGTCAACTCCCTCGGCATCTGTGTGCAGTGTGGGCAGGACCCAGCACAAGGGCGTTTGTGCTGGGGAGAACGGGTCCCAGTTCAAGGTCGGTGGTGCCCAAGGTCATTTGGACAGGAACGGGCAACAGGGGACTGTGCTGCCGCTCCAGACAACGGCTGCTGAGAGCCATGGCAAGGGCTGTCAGTACTGGGTGTGGAATGTGTCCCAAAGCCCCGTGTGACGGCAAAGACAGCAGATGAGCAGCGGGGCTGAGGTCAAGAGGTGAGAATCCCTCACAAAGCTTGGACCACACTGCTGGGGGGGGGGGGGGGGCTCCGTGCTATTTTAAATTAACCTCATTAAAAAAAATCTCACCATTAATTGCATCTACAATTAATATATATATATATCCTCCTCTTTTTCTTCTTCCCAAAAAAGGTTGGGCTCACAGTGTCTTTCACACAGTACAAACTTAGAATGATTTACACTTCATCTTAAACATGCTAGCCTATACCTTTTACAGAAAACCACAATTGTTAAATTTATTTTTAAAAACAACCAAAAAGGTGAGTCTAACTTGGAGACTCGGAGTTCTTCAGACAAATTCATTCACTGAGCACTCTCTTGGTGTGGTGTTCTGTGCCGGGGTGTGGGATTGGAGAGATGGGTGGAGACCTCCTGGAAATGGGCTCATGCTTTTGGACACTGACAAAGGTGTTATACAGATGGCACCATGTCTGTGTGTACAGGACAAAGGGAGTCAAACTCCAGGAAGTCAGGGAGGTGAGGAACACCTGGGGGTGAGCCGTGTTCCTGGAGGCCTGCCCTTTCCCACCAGAGGGGAGCAGCCACCCATGCGCCTCCACTCTCTCCTGACAGTCAGTGGAAAGTGCACACAGGGGGACGTGCCCTGTGCTGAGAGTCGGTCACGTGGCACACAGGGGGGGCGTGCCATGTGTGCTGAGAGTCGGTCACGTGGCACACAGGGGAGCGTGCAGTGTGTGCTGAGAGTCGGTCACGTGGCACACAGGGGATGTGCCGTGTGCCGAGAGTCCGAGAGTCGGTCACGTGGCACACAGGGGGGCATGCCGTGTGCCGAGAGTCGGTCACGTGGCACACAGGGGGCGTGCCGTGTGCCGAGAGTCCGAGAGTCGGTCACGTGGCACACAGGGGACGTGCCGTGTGCTGAGAGTCCGAGAGTCGGTCACGTGGCACACAGGGGACGTGCCGTGTGCCGAGAGTCCGAGAGTCGGTCACGTGGCACACAGGGGGCGTGCCGTGTGCCGAGAGTCCGAGAGTCGGTCACGTGGCACACAGGGGGCGTGCCGTGTGCCGAGAGTCCGAGAGTCGGTCACGTGGCACACAGGGGACGTGCCGTGTGCTGAGAGTCGTCACGTGGCACACGGGGGGGGGCATGCTGTGTGCCGAGAGTCGGTCACGTGGCACACAGGGGACGTGCCGTGTGCTGAGAGTCGTCACGTGGCACACGGGGTGGGCATGCTGTGTGCCGAGAGTCGGTCACGTGGCACACAGGGCACGTGCCGTGTGCCGAGAGTCGGTCACGTGGCACACAGGGGGGCGTGCCGTGTGCTGAGAGTCGGTCATGTGGCACACAGGGGATGTGCCGTGTGCCGAGAGTCCGAGAGTCGGTCACGTGGCACACAGGGCACGTGCCGTGTGCCGAGAGTTGGTCACGTGGCACACAGGGGGACGTGCCGTGTGCTGAGAGTCGTCACGTGGCACACAGGGGGGCGTGCCGTGTGCTGAGAGTCGTCATGTGGCACACAGGGGACGTGCCGTGTGCCGAGAGTCGGTCACTTACTCTCCTCTCGCTGGTCTGTCTGTTCCACTCAGCTGTGAGCTCCTTGTAGGCAGACACATCTTCCCTTCTAACACCCACATGGCACAAGGCCAGGACTACGCACGGGGCAACAAAAACCACTGTCTCCAGAGAGCAGTGCTGGGAGGAAGGGTCTTTAGAGACGTGTGTTGGGGAGATGGTCACATCACGTAAGTGCTAACCTTAATAACACAAGCCACTAAGGAAGGTGGGACTCTCAGGCACTGGGCACAACACTAGAAATGCAGCAAGTATGCAGAGCAGCGAGCTCTTGTTACCATGCCTATTGCTGGTGTGTGTGTGTGTGTGTGTGTGTGTGTGTGTGTGTGTACACGCATGTGCACCTGTGTGTAGACCAGAAGTTGGCAGCAGGTGTCTTTCTCAATCACATTTCCACCTGATTTTTTGAGACAAGGTCTCTCACTGAACCTATTATTTCCTATTGGCTCAACTAGCTGGCCAGGGCACCCTTGGGGTCTTCCTGCCTCCGCCTCCCCAGTGCTTGGATTACAGGTACACTACTGAGCCTAGCCTGTTAGGTGGGTACTGGTGATCCAAACTCAGGCCCCTGTGCCAGCCATCTCCATAGCCCTTGCTATATTGTTACAATGATATTATCCCTTCAGGAAGGAGCGGTTTGGATTGTGAGGCTTCTGTCTTGGTTTTGAGTGGGGCTATCACTGTGTTGCTCAGGCTGGCACAATTCTCAGGCCTCAGCCTCAGCCCACTGGGAATTCACTGCATGCGCCAGAAAACTCATCCAGAGAGAAAACTCTGTGGAGTCTGGAGCCCTTATAGACACTGGCCCCTCTTGATTTACAGATCTAGAGAGCTGTCCCGCCCTTCTCTTATTCCAAGAATTCCAGAAATTCCTGTCCTATATCTAAGAAAAATGTGCTAGAGACTAGCCTTGCCCACACTGTTGTCTCTGCCTAGCCAGGGGACGCTGGTCTCCAGTAAGCAGATTTTCTCCTCAAGGATTCAAGGTAACAGAGCTCATGTCGGCACTGTTGCCATGACTCCTTTGGATTGCTTGGCATTCGGGGAGAGCGTTTCCAACCTCAGAGCCCTGGTGTTTAAGAAGTGTTCTATTATCTACTTGGGAGCTGGAGAAGAGGCCACGGCTGAGCACCGAGAGCCCCAGTGAATGGAATGAACAGATAGGGGGACGCCAATCCAAGGCCAGCACACAGCTCATTTGGTATACATGGATTCTGATCCTACAAGTCAATTTCTTATGGGCTGTGGCATCAATTTATAGTTCGGTTTCCAATGAGGCCAGAGGTGAAATTAATTCCTTATACAAGTGTATAAATGATGTCTTAGTTGAGATCTTTTGATTAGAAATAATATAAGCCAACTCAAGAATAGAAAAAGGAATTTGCTGGAAGGATAGTGGGGCCCTCTTAGGGAATCCTAGAAAGACAGTAACAATGTCTTTTGAAAAAGGCTGTAGCAGACTATCTCTGGCCTCGACGAGTGTTCCTGATTTTAGCTGACCAGCATTAATCGCCCTCTATACTATTACTCTGATTTCCTCCTGAAACAGCGGTATTTTCCTTTGACTATATTATATAACCCGGTAGAATTTAGAGGAGGCCCCACGCCCATCAGTTAAGGAAAGGCACATCACCCCACAAAGGCCAACTTGATATTTGCTCCCTAAGACGTGAGTCTTGATCAGAATTTTAGATAGTCAGGACTCATGCCTTCTGGCTTCAGCTCCCACACTGGTTTGTTCCTGCTTTAAGACTAGTTCCAGCCTTACCATTTCTGAACGTTCCAAGGCCACCATAGTTCTACAGTTTTCATGTTTGCTTGGGTTGTTGTCTTGTTTCTATTTCCGACAACTTTCCATGGTACTCACATCTGACAAACACTAATTCTAGTAAGTAACCATAGTTTGATTTTTGCCGAGCCCTCATAGGCCACACTCTGGGAAGCTGGCCCCTTCAGCATGCACTGGCCATGCTCTATACCTCACAAAGTTTTCAAAAGGGAGAATGTGACAGATTTAGAGTCAGGTGTCCATTGGAGAAAGTCAGGGTCATGGACTAGAGACTCTTATACTAGAGGCTAATGCCCGGCCCCCCCGGGGGGGGGGCGCGGGGAGAATGGATGGGTAAGGCAGTTCTTTAAAAATGAAAAAGATCAGCATAATGTACTGGACTACAGACAGACGCCCTCTGCCAACCAGGACACATGGCAGGTAGTGTTGAAGCAGATCTATGGCTGGAACTAGGCGTGGGCACGGGCTCTCATGAGGTGAGGTGGCTTGGATCTCCAGGAGGTCAGGTGGTCATGACGGCTGGATTTGGGCTTGGGCTAAACCACCCTACAGGCTCTGGTGGGGGCCACACTTTGCTGTGATAAGAACCACTGCACTGCTGTCTACCCTTCAGTCAAGCCTTTGGGAATCCAGTGCACAGGAGCGCATCAGCCCGGAGTGATAGCCCAGTGTGAGAGTTGAGAACCGTGGGTCTTTCCTACTGCCACTCTGTTCCTTTCATATGCCACGTCAGCCAAGGGACAGTCAACATGAATTATTTAGACATTTATTTTGTTCGATTTGGTTATTTACATGAGAATAGATAGCAGTCATGTTCTTCCAGTGACATTCATTTCCCCAGTCATTGTTGGGATTATTACCGGAAGGAACCTTGAAAGTCAAAATTCCCAGAATGTTTGCCTGTTCACATTTGTTTCGCTCAAATATTTGCTCTCACCCTCTAACAAATAAAGATCTTTGGCATGTTTGGCTCACATATGGTTAAGAGGCTAAAATTCTAATATCTTTAGACTTACGGGCCACAGAACAGCTATTCAGAAGCGGGAGTCCCATGTGCTTCTGAGACAGAATGCTCAGCTGGTTGGAGCTTAACCACCCAACTTCTCTGTTGTGCCCAGATCAACACTCACAATGTGCAACATACAACCTCGAAGTCAGTTTTTGACTCTCACTTTCTCTAAAAGATCAACTTGCTCACATTATTGCTTAGTGGCTGCAGGTGGTCCATGTGGTACTCTAAGGGACCCAATTCCCTGGATTTCTAGCTCTGCTGATCAAGGAATAGGGCTCCTTTTGTGTTGTGCAAAAGCCATATAATGATGCATGCACAATCGTTAGGACTGGGTTAGCTCAGTGGTCGAGCTGCCTACCACATTCCCCCCTTAGATATGGAGCTTAATTTCTAAACATCCTTAAAGTCATATTCATAGTTTCACGTAGATGACTCAAGCAGCCAACAGTGTCCTGTGGCTACTCCCATGAGTGTGAGAGATGAAGGAGGTCCAGAGCCGGCTCTCACCACAACCATCTGTGGAGCATTTACCGTGGTGAGGTCTTCTGTGTTCCCCCCTGTGAGCACTGTGGCCCGACTCAATTGTGTTCCACTTACTGTGAAGAGACTGAGGATCAGAGGTCCATTAACACACAAGGGACTTGAACCCGGTCTCTAACGGCCAACTTCACGCTTTTCTGGAAACACAAGAAGGAACTTGAATAAGGCAGGAGGCTCGGGAATCTAGGGTGGGCTGCATGTAGAGCAATAGAGGTGGAGGAGGAAGAGGAGTCCCTGCACCTGACTAGGAAAGAAGAGGAAGACTGGGGTGGCCTAGAGGAAGAACAGAAGGCTTTCTGAGGAAGGAGTAGAGATTTTTGTCTCTTTTTTTCTTTTTCATTGGAAAAATAAAACTTAATTAACAATGCTTCAAGTAAGATTCATCAAGAACATATGGACCAATGACTCCATCTCAGCCCCTTTGGGGGCTATTGCAAATATATCAGCCTTGGCAGCTCAATGACAACCTTTGAAGGCTGGGGAATCTAAGGTCAAGGTGCTGGCAGTGTGGGGAGGCTTCTGAAATTCAACCTGGGCTTGGAGCAGGAAGCAGATATTCCGATTATAGCAGTTATTAAACATGCTTGCACACAAACGCATGCATGTATGCATGCATACACATGCATATTCATTCACATATATCACATACTGGTGTGTACACATGTGTACACATACATGGGAATGCACACACACATGCACACACATACACACACACATACACACACACACACACACACACACACACACACACACACTCCTCTGCATGATGACAGTTTGTTGCCCTGAATGGAAGTTCTTGCTTGGAATGGAGTGACCATTAGAGCTCTTGAGAGACTGATTGACCTAATAAGAGAGGCATCAGTGAAGGGCCTGGCCCTCCATCTCTTCAGCTGGTAACAAACACGGTCCATATTTGTTGCCCTTTGCCATTCCACCACGTGAGGACAAGGCAAGAGGGTGATGACAGAAGCAGAGAGCAGCCCTCACTAGACACTGAGTCTGATGGTGCCTTCTTCTTGATCTTCTCAGCCTCCACAGCTCAGACAGATGTATGTTCCTAGTGAACTGCATAGTCTCCACCATTTTGTTATCAGTCTGGATGTTTTGTTATAGCATCATAAACAGATTAGGAGGTGAGAGGAATCAGTTGATGAGGGACAACATGGCAGCTTTTGCCTTTGACTAGAGAAATTCCTTACCTTGAGCAAGGAAGTCTGAGTGGCCACTTCAAGGATGACCAAAAGTAAGGTCAAGTAGATAACGATGAATGATCTTCAATTATTATATAAGAAATCAAGCATATGCCAGCCTGAAACTCTTATTTTGTCAACATAATGGGCTGTCATGCATTTGCCTGTGGAATGAATCTGTGTGAATTTGGCCAGCTGACCTGCTCTGTCCAATAACAGCAGTGTAGAAAGCCTACCGTAATTATCAGAATAATGACCAGAGCCTCAGCCACTCTTTACTGAGTACTTAGGACATGTTGCCTGGTTTAATGCTTTGCACAAATATTAGCGCATTTAGTAAACTAGGCTAAGAGATATAGCTGGGAAGTCAGAGAGAAAAAACCAGACCCAACTCTGAGTCCATAGTTCATGCCTTTAAAATGATACTAGATCAATCCCAGTGTGGAGGCCACCGCATCCTGCATCAGAACTAGCTATAGCAGCTCCCCTAAAACAGTGGCTCTGGGCTCCACCCTGGGTCAGCATCTCCACAGATCCACTGGAGAGTCCTCGATGCTCACCAAGTTTGAGGCTCCTGGGGATGTGTGCCTCTGCCCACATGTACCTTCTTGCCATGGGAGGGCCAGTTCTGCTCCGGTCTCCTCTCTAGTCAGGCTCTGCAGACTGACATTACTGACCTTGTTCCACAAGATCGGAAGGAACCTTCTAGGGCACAACCTTCATCTTCTTGCTTGTTAGGGGTGAATGACTGAGGCTTGGGGACAATGCCAAGTAGACCCAGGGCCTGTAACCATCCATGAGTGTGCGTTAGTCCAGTGCTCTCTCCCCAGCATGGAAGGACCTCACTTCTTTCTGCTGGTCCTTTCCCCTTCCCAGGACCACATGTGCCTCCTCACCACAGCAAGGTGGACTGAGCCTCAGCTTTGGGGTCATGTGGAAAGACACCCACAACTAGACAACCTGACCCGCATTTCCAAAGGCAGCACGGTCTGTCTTGCACTGATGGAAGAAACCTGTCACCTGAAGCACAGGCAGCCATATCATTGCTTTTGGGCCAATGAGCACAGACTCCCTTTCCATCTGAAAATGCAGAACTTCACCCACCGGACCTCCCTCCTGTGCTTCCATGGGAGAGGCCGGGGCTCCTCCATCTGTGTGTCCTTAGCTGCCCACGGTGTAAACCTTCGCACATCAACCATCTCCCGGTGTCACTTCCTTCCGGCTTTGTGGTGGTTTGCCGCCTCCCTCTCATTTTTTTCAGCCGTCCTCAACACGGCAATGAGAAGCCTCTATTTGGCTCTGACAGCATGATCTCCCAGTGAGCCCTGGCCTTGTGTCTCCTGTCCTTGATCAATAGATTCAAATGCCAGGCCTCCATCACCACGGCTGCCTGGATCTCCAAACTGTCCTGGAACAATAAGATTTTGAGACTGAGAAATGTCATGGGGAGGGAGGACTGCAGGCCTCCGTCAGAGTGCGGGGGGGGGGGGGGGGGGGCGGGGGAGGGGAGGTTGGTGATAGCTAACTGGAACACTACTCTCCAGGCACCCTGTGAGCCAGAGGGAAACCCAGGCTGGAACGCCTTCCTACCCTGGGTCGCTTGCAGTACAAGACAAGCCCACCATAGTGCAGGCACAGAATGATGTCACCCCAAGAGCCCATGGCAACCAAGTCCATCAATCTGTTGTATACCATGGAATCCCCAAGGAAAACATTGACACTCACAGGGAGTCCCAATATGCCTTTGGGAACTTGGATCAGCAGGGACAGTCATCCGTAGTATCTTTTGGCTTCTAATAAGGGTTAGATGCATTCATTCAAGGCTGACTTCTGGAGGCTCTGAGCCTAGGATGGCCACTAGGAGGTGGTCCAACAAATGTGAAACTCTGCAGTACATCCCTGGGTTGTTGGAGGTGTGCCCTTGGGGGACCCCAGCCTCTTCTGTCTTGCTTTGCTCCCTGGCTTATGAGAGGAAAGGCTTGTTGGACACACACACACACACACACACACACACACACACACACACACACACACGATATGCTACCTTAGAGGTCCAAAGCCACAGGGATGCTTCATCGTTTAAAACCATGAACTAAAATATACTTTTTCTCTTTATAAATTCCCTTGAGTATTCATGTCAGTAGCCGAAAGCTGACGAGTGTACTCTGTCAGCCACCTTATCCCAGTCTCAGTTTCCACAGCAGCACGCTTCCACGGCAGCACGCCATCCTTTTCACAGGCAGAGACTATAAAGTAGGTGCTGGGGTGCTTTAGAAAGCCTGCCCTCAGAGCTCCGCCTGGGCCACTCCCAACCTCACAGAAGTGAGCAGCAGTTCTGTCGTTGGACCTGAATTGTCTCTCTGTCGAGACCAGCTCAGAACTGTGCTGTTCACAGAGCACTTCTCACATACTAATGTACTGCGAAAGTTAAAATTACAGGTAGATGCGGGAGAGGGGGGGCTGGGCTGCTGCTAAATTATCCACAGACGCACCATTCAACAGTCCCCTTCCATAGGCCTCACTTCTGCTGGTCACGCACAGGTCCAAAGATTTTGTCCCTAAGAGGTTCCAACTCATAAGCAGTTTCAGGACCTGCAAAGAAGGTGGGGTGGGTTGTGGGTGACTCCACCTCTTTTCCTTGCTTGAGATGTAGGTGCCTTTACTCTATTTCATGTGCTACACAGAGTGTTGGTTCTCAGCTGGTGGAGACTGCCACTAATTTTATTAGAATAAAACCCTACAACGAAAAGCCCAGATGTCTGGTATGGTGTCATTGACAGGAATATGAGGCTGTCTTTTTGCTTAGCACGTAGCTCTATGTCTGTATCATAGCAAGGGTTTTGTCACTGTGATGAAACACCACAACAAAACACAACTTGGGGAGGGCAGGGTTTATATGGCTTATATGTTCTAGGTCAAAGTCCATTGAGGGAAGCCAAGGCAGGAACCTGGAGGCAGGAACTGAAGCAAAAGCCATGGAGGAGTGCTGCTTACTGGCTTGCTCCTCATGGCTTGTTCAGCCTGCTTTCTTATAGAACCCAAGACCACCAGCCCAGGGATGGCACTACCCACAGTGAGCTGGTCCCTCGCATACCAAGCATTAATCAAGAAATAGGCAAGCTACGGGCTTGCCTATAGGCCAATCTTATGGAGGCATTTTTCTCAATTGAGAACCCCTCTTCCCAAATGACTCTAGTTTGTGTCAAGTTGGCATAAAACTGACCAACACCATTGCTCCCTTGTCAACTTGCCATAAACTTTCCTTTTTTGTTTATCCACATTAATATCACCATCACAATATAAAACATCCCAGTTTTAAAAAAAATTCCAGTCTTTAAAAATTCAGTTTAAAAGTACAGTCTCTTTGAAAGTTCAAAGTCCCTCTAATTCTCCAAAGCCTGTTAACTGTGGGATCCTATAAGAATTTTTTTTTTAAAGCAAGTTAAATGCTTTATTTTCCAGAGAGAAGAACAATGCACAGTTAAAATCAAACCCAAACAAAACTAAAGCCCAATGGTGTGAAGTAAAGCCCGGTGTCAGACATCTGAAACTCATGATCTACTGGGTGAAAAAGAACCCAGGCAGCTCTGCTTCTCCAGTTCTACCACACACAGCACACAGAGCTAGTCTCCTAGGCTCAGGATGGCTCCACACCACACCTGTTGCTGTCCTTGGTACTGGCATCTCCAACATGCTTGTGTCTCTACAGTAGCTGTGGCTGCCCCCTCATCAAGCCTTAACTACTCTCCATGACTCCTTCAGTCCAGAAGCTTCTACTGCAGTGAAGGCTGCACCTTCACCAATAGCCTCTCTGGCCTCTCACAGTTCCAAGCTTCAGTCATTCTCCATGACTCCTTCACGCTTTCAAAACCTGTGTTATCTGGGAAACTCTTACATATTACCAAGTTTGACTGCCAGCACCAGGAATAGCCTTGGTCTATGGATCACAGCGTCTGTATACTGACCCTGAGGAAACAATTCCCAGAAGATTTTGACTAAAAGATGATGATCTTTTTTACTGGAAGCCCCAGCTGACCAGTATCAATTGTCCTAAGAAGGCAAAGGTTTCACTTTAGTGGTTCTGATCTCTTATTAATCACAGTCCATTCTTCATTCCCAGCTAACCAGATCATAGATTCTTACTTCAAATTATTACACAAATGCTCTTGATATCATCTTTGCTTCCCTCTGAGACTTCACAAGCCAGGCTTCTATCATCTGTGCAGCTTCTGGCATTATATTCCAAGTTTCTACTACAGCCCATTAGGCTCTGAACAATAATAGCTTTTCTTGCCCAAATATCCCAATTCCTTCCACAACTCTCCCCAAAACAACATAGTCAAGTTCATCATAGCTGTGGCCCACTCTCTGGTACCAGTCTCTGTCCTAGTCAGGTTTCTAATGCTGTGATAAAACCCCATGGCCAGAACAACTTGAGGAGCAAAGTGTTTATTTGGCTTACACATCCCATGTCACAATCCATTGAGGGGAACCAAGGAAGGAAGCTGGGGGCAGGAAGTGAGGCAGAAGCCAGGGAGGAGTGATGCTCACTGGCTTGCTCAGCTTGCTTTCTTTTGCAGCCCAAGACCACCAGGTGGTCAGAGGTGGCACCACCCAGAGTGGGCTGGGTCCTCCTACATCAATCACTAATCAAGAAAATGTCCGACAGACTTGTCTGCAGGCAAATTTCATGTAATTTTCTCCATCGAGAATCTCTCTTCCCAAATGACTTTAGTGTTTGTCAAGTTGACATAAAACTGACCAGCACAGTCTGTTTGTGGTCAGAGCTACATAATGGGGTATGTCTAAGGACCACTTCTTCCTGCCCACGTACTTGGTGACAGTAGGCCCCTGTTGATAGTGAAGATGAGTCATTTGGATGGACAGGTTTGCTCTGAATCAGAGAGTGCTCCCCCCAAAAGTCCCAGCCCATTGCTGCCATGGTGATTTAGCCAAGAACTGTTAGGTCTCCTGATATTCCAAGAGAAGACCAGAATATGAGTTCTTATTGTTAAAGTAACCAAGCTTCCAAAAAATCAAAATGGGGCAGTGGCTAGAGAGATAGCTAACCAGTTAAGACACCTGTTGCTCTCGTAGAGGACCCAAGTTTGGTTCCCTGCACCTATGTGGTGGCTTAAAATCATCCCTAATTCCAACTACAAAGGATCTGAATCATTTGATTATTAGTCATGCATGTGGTACACATATACACATATGAGCAAAACACTCATACACATAAAAATTTTTTTAAGTAATTTAAAAAATTAAAAAGCATGCGTGAGGCCATCAGCATGAAACTTTGGATGCAAGGTTTATCTGGGGAAGGCAAGGGTGGGAATTTAGGAGTCTAGTTCACTCAATTGCCTTGTCTTGCCTAGAGTTGCCTGGATGCCTGGACTGTACAGGTTGCCTTTGGTGTGGGCTCTCCACCTCTTGTCTTCTAAGCTACCTCCCTGAGCCCTTCCAACGTTTCACTCCCCTTCACACAGCAAGACCTTGGTTAATATCTTGGTGCCCCACAGTTGTCCCAATAACAGCATTAAATGCTCCCAAGACAAATGTTTGATGTGACTGGAAGCTAATATTGTAAGTCTTGATGGTGTGTGTTGGGGGGGGGGCACATTGCTGTGGTTTTCTGCAGCTGGAGTCTAGAGCAGTGAGCTGCAGAAAAAGCCACTGAAATGATTTCAGCAACTCTACCTAGGAGTCAAGGAGGTGAGGGCTCTTTTCCTTAGTTCCTCTGGCCACTCCAAGTGGACATCTGTCTCTATTATTTCTTTGTGTGTAGGTGTGAGTGTGCATGCAGATGTGTGTGTACGTGCATGTGCATGCTTGTGTGTGTGTGTGTGTGTGTGTGTGTGTGTGTGTGTGTGTGTGTGTGTAGGCCAGAGGTAAGCCTCAGCTGTTATTCCTCAGGAGTGGTTCAGCAGACCCTAGGGACCCATCTGTCTGCGTCCCCTGCGCTGGGATTAAAGGCATATGCTATCATGCCTACCTAGCTCTTTACCTGGAGCTGAAACTCAGGTCGCCTTGCTTACACAGTAAGCTCTGGACGCACCAAGCTATTTTCTCAGCCCAGAATTCCATCTTTAAATGACAAATCAATTGTCTTATACACAGACAGTGGACTGTCAGTCACCGATCTGGGTCTGTGGCTCTGTGACATTGAGCATGGCCTTCTCTGGTGACAGAAGCATGTCCAGAGGTTTTCTGGATTCTTGAGTCCCGACTTTCATCTCTAGAACCTAACGCTGGCAGAAAACCTAACGCTGAGAAGAACTGGGTTGAGGGGCTGCATTTTTTTGTCACCCAAGAGTTGCTGCAAATGTAGAAAAGCTCACCAGTCATGCCCCTCATGGTCACAAAGGTAAGGGCATTCAGAATACCCTCAGCTGGGGTGCTGGAATGAAAGCCACTAGTCTGGCTGTGGGGGCCACAGGGTTGTGCTATGGTTCTCACAACTCAACTTGGGGATTTGATTTCCTCAACCAAGTGTGTCATCTGGAGATGGAACCTCAAAATGAGGGCCACACCTTCTCTGCCCTCTCTCAGCCCCATTCCTCCACCCCCCCTTTTCCTCTCTCCTTCCCCAGGACTCTGTCAGCACTGCTCTGGCTTCCCCGTGCATGTTTTTACAGTCATTAATGCTAACATGTTAACTGTTTTATATGTGCTGCAGCTGGGTAGCACTTTCGAGCAGCATCCTGCTCCCAGGCTAGGGTTTTTGTGTTTTGTTTTGTTTTTCTGCTCTTTGCTTTGTTTTCAAGAAATCTTGCTGGCTTCTCTGAGCCCAGGTTGTGTTCTCAGTCTTTCAGGAACCCCAGAGGCCTGAGCTTATACCAACTGGGCTTTCCTCTGTGTCTGGTTAGCCCTGGTTGTACTGCCTTGCTCACTACCTGGCAGGAACCTGCCCGTGTGGTCCCTCAGATGGAGCAGAGCCTTTGTGAACATGTCTTCAGAGCTCCTCCCACTGAGCCCCACCCTCAGTTCCAGGACTGGAGTGGACAGGGCTATTCAGATATTCTGCTTTGTGGGGCTGGTGAAGACATACATAGTAAATGCTTTACCCACCCAGGCCTTGGTGTCTTGCCTTGGTGAGCTCCTGTCCAAGAGGATACCCCTGCCATGAGCCTCAGCCCCCCAGGGGCAGGACTCTGACTAACTGGTATAATTTATCTTCCTAACTTACAGCTTACTCATACATACTGTACAGTCTTAGGAATCTACCAGCCAGAGCTGGCAAAACATTCTTCTCTTTGGGCAAATGCTTCCAGACTTGGAGTTTCTTGAGCCTTACACAACTTTGTAATCCCTTGAGGATCTTGTTAAAGTTGAAATGCCCAGCACCACACCTTGTCTGGGATTTAGCTGCATGTTCCTGTCCCCACTGACATGGGTCCCATTGCGTTCTACTTTTTTCTTCCACACAGAGTCAAATTCTCCGCACATAATTTCACCAGTTTTTTCCAAACAGTGCTCACCCTCACCCTGGAGGGCTGATGAAAACCTGCAGCTAGTCAGGGGGAGATGGCTCTGTGGGGGAAAGCACTTTCCTTGCAGGCCTGAGACCCCACCAAGAGCCTTATAAAAAAGACTGAAATCTGTATAAAAAATCAGATGCACAGGGGCTGCAGAGACGGCGCAGCAGGTAAGTGAGAACACTGCCCTCGCAGAGTCCCAGCACCCACAGAGCAGCTCACAACCCACACAGTGGCTTACAACCATCCTCAACTCCAGTTTCAGGGGATCCTGAGCCATCTTCTGGCCTCTCCAAAGAACAAACATGTACACTGCACATACACACAGGCAAAACACTCATACACATGGAAATAGTGAGCAACTGTTTCTAAAGTCAGCTGCTGTGGCACACATCTCTGGTGCAGAGAATTGCCAGAAGCTCATAGGCCTAGAGTACGCACAAGCACATCTGGACAGCAGCAGAAACAAGAGGGACTCTACCCTAAAAGAGGCTAGTGGGAGAGAGCCTTGTCCTGAGAAGTGGTCCTCCACACACGTTGTGACACTGTGGTGGGCATTTAAATGCAGACAGACTAAACCCCACCCAGCTCTGCTGAATCTCAGTTTCCATACAGGGCTCCTGTGTGTTTCTGGAGTCCCGTCCGGCCCCGTGTGGTCCAGAAAAATCTCTCTCACCCATGGTCCTGTAGCCGCTAGGAACCCAAGTAAACACACAGAGGCCTATATTATTTAAGAACTGTATGGCCTATGGCAGGCTTCTTGCTAGCTAGCTCTTATAACTTAACCCATTTCTATTTATCTATAAGTTGCCACGTGGCCATGGCTTACCAGTACTTTCACATCTTGCTTCTCCTGGCAGTTCTGGCGTCTCTCCAGACTTCGCCTTTCTCTTTCCTTTCCCTGTCCTTGGATTTCCTTCCTGCCTCTAAGCTGCCTTGTCATAGGCCAAAGCAGCTTATTTATTAACCAATGGAAACAACATATATTCACACTGTACAGAAAAACATCCCCCAGCACCCCTGGACCTTACATTTTTGGAAACAAGTATCCAGAGAATTCTCATCAGCAAAGCCCAGGACACACAAGCCTTTAAATGTAACCCTTTCCTTCCATATTTTCCTGTGAGAATTTTCAAACCTACAGAAAACTTCAGAATTTTCAAGGAAGATGAAGAACTCAGTAGCCAGTGCCTGCCACTAATGTGTGCCACCACACTGTGTATCACATGCCATTCCACCAACCCACACCTCTCTTCACCATCGATATGCCTAGGTTTCATGGGGCACTTGAATATAAATTGTGGGCATTTATACATTTCCCCTAAGCCAAGCAGCACAGATGCCGTTCCCTTGGGGTTCATTGGGGATGCTGCTCCCTGGGGTTCACTGGGTGGTTCACTGGGGATGCTGCTCCCTGGGGTTCATTGGGGATGCTGTTCACTGGGGTTCAATGGGGATGCTGTTCACTGGGGTTCACTGGGGATGCTGTTCACTGGGGTTCACTGGGGATGCTGTTCCCAGGGTTCATTGGGGATGCTGCTCCCTGGGGTTCATTGGGGATGCTGTTCACTGGGGTTCACTGGGGATGCTGCTCCCTGGGGTTCATTGGGGATACTGTTCACTGGGGTTCATTGGGGATGCTGTTCACTGGGGTTCAGTGGGGATGCTATTCACTAGGGTTCATTGGGGATGCTGCTCCCTGGGATTCACTGGGGATGCTGTTCACTGGGGTTCACTGGGGATGTTGTTCACTGGGGTTCACTGGGGATGCTGCTCCCTGGGTTCAGTGGGGATGCTCTTCACTGGGGTTCATTGGGGATGCTGTTCACTGGGGTTCATTGGGGATGCTGTTCACTAGGGTTCATTGGGGGTGCTGTTCCCTGGGGTTCATCAGGGATGCTGTTCACTGGGGTTCACTGGGGATGCTGCTCCCTGGGGTTCACTGGGGATGCTGTTCACTGGGTGGTTTCTTGGGGATGCTGTTCCCTAAAGTTCAGTCTTTTTTCTTGCATGGCTAAATTTACATGGAGTGAAAGGTAGAGATCCTGCTTTGCCCTTGAAGTAGTTTTGACAAGTGTGCACACCTGTGTAATCCCAAGCCCTCTCAAGACACAGAGCTTTTCACCCTAGAGGTTCCCCTTTGGAGGCAACCTTTGCCTCCACTGTCAGAGGTAATTTTCTGAGTTTCTTCCACAGTTTTATTTTATTTTATTTTTATTTTTTGCCATAATAAAAATAGTATTTGAAAGGCAGCAAAATGAAAACCATTCCCAACTAACTCATCCAAATCTCCAATATTTTATTCATTAAATATTTTTATTAGCTTACAAAGAATTAGGTTTTGTTTTTGTCATTTCTTAAATATTTGTTTCTCTGTGTCCCCTGCCACCCCTGCCCTCCCCCTCCTGCACTGTGCTCTCCTACCCCCTGCCCTCCCCCTCCCTGCACTGTGCTCTCCTCCCCTGCCCTCCCACTCCTGCGCTGTGCTCTCCTCCCCTGCCCTCCCCCTCCTGCGCTGTGCTCTCCTCCCCTGCCCTCCCCCTTCCTGCACTGTGCTCTCCTACCCCCCTGCCCTCCCCCTCCCTGCACTGTGCTCTCCTCCTCGCGGGGGGGGGGGGGGGGACTCCTCCCAATTTCAGGTCACATGTGGTCTTTCACCACCCCCCACCCCTCCACCCCCTACCCCTCCACCCCTACCCCTATATCTCCACCCCTCCATTCCCCACCCCTCCACCCCCCACCCCTCCACCCCTCCACCCCCCACCCCTCCACCTCTACCCCTCTATCTCCACCCCTCCACTCCCCACCCCTCCTCCCCCCTCCCCTTCACCCCCTCCCATCTAGTTTCAAAGTCTATATTCCCAATCACAATCTATTTACATTAAAAAAACATTAAAAATTAGGATGCACACACTAAGAACCTGAGATTTTGTCTCTCTGAAACTGTACCACCTCACTTCCTATAATACCTTCTACTTCACCCACTGCAAATCTCTGAATTTCGTTTTTCTTAACAGCTGAGAATTTTACCCAGCCTTTTAATTCATCAAGTTGTGATGCTGTGTGTAGTGTGGGATGGGATGAGGGCTGATGCCTGCAGACTGTGAGTAGCCCGAAGTGTCTCTGTTACTGCTTCCCCGCCACCCCCAGAAAAGGCCCATGGAGCAAGCTGCTTCAATCTGAGAAATTTGCCTTCTCCGTAAAAGGAAAAAGTATTGTAGGTTCTGAATTATCATTAACTAGGAGAAAAAAAATTAACCTCAGTTTTTTTCTTCTTCTTTTTTTCGGGGGGAGGGGTGTTGTTCAAATCAGACACAAGGGTAGTCCAGTTTCATCTCACAATTCTCAATAAACCTACCAGATTCTGATTGTCTCAGCAACCTCTGGCTACTTCCCCTGCATGAGGCCTGTAATATAAGTCTGTAATTTTCACCATGCAGCAGGGGCAGGCTTTATGGGCTGAGGGGACACCGAGAGTTTCATCTCATCACCTGGTTGCCACAGGCTGCTGGCCTGGAACAGAGCTCACCCGCAAAATGTCAGAAAGAATGAGAGACCTGCCCCCAACCTGAAGAAGAGCCGGCAGTCCCCAGCGATTGGGGCTGCGAGCCTCCTACTTGAACTGTCTATCAAGGCAGATGCACGGGTCATTTCAGCCTTCCAGACTCCCTAGACAATCAACTGCTGCCTGCGGTCCCAGGATTCGAAGCCCCCCAGCACAGCTTCACTTGGTCCTGGCTTTGTACTCCCAAAGTGGCTTCTGCAAAGCATGCTACTAAGTCACAGATGGAAACTGAAGAACAAGGTGAGCAAGCTAGCCCCATGCTAAAGCCAGCGAGGCTTAGGGTCCAAACCAAAACAATTCTGAGGATGCAAGGGGCTGCTCATTATTATGCCAATGTGAGTGCAAGACTGGGACAGAGTGTCACCCTGTCTGGGCTGGAGGATGTGACCTGATCCTAGTCAGCCCAGGATTCTGATCCTGTTTTAATTTTGTTGGTTCATATCTCTACTTAATTGACCAGCCTGAGGCTTGTCCTCAACTTCTGGCTATGTGAGTAGGAGCTAATTTGTCAGTGGGAGAGGGGAGCTGCCAAAGTTGTGCTCAGGAGTACTCAGAAGGGAAGGTAACTAAGATTCTAGTCCCAGTTCACATTTTATCAGTCATAACTCTCTACGAAAGACATTCAACTTCCACTAGCCTCAGTTTCCACATTCCTAAGATGGAGGTGATTGGACACCCACGCCACAGAGATCCTGTGCACTGGCACTTGGCAGTGAGTGAGGGTACAGTAATTGCCTCTGACTACATTGTGATGCCAACTCCTCCTGTCCTTCTGTGCATCTCCCCACCATGCTGTTTCCTCCCAGGCTTTCTTAGAGATTTATACAGAGCAAGTTCTCAGTGGTCATTTGCTGAATTCCTGTACAGAGAAGTAGATTCACTGTGACCTTGTTTCCAAACATCCTCCTTCCTCAGCCCTGCACCAGAGCATCGCCATTAGTTTCAGGCAGCCAGTTATTGCTCCCAGAACTGACTCCGATGCTGTCTTGACCTTAACCAGCCACAGCAGAAGTCATTGCCACCCCAAGCAAATGGCTGTCTGCTTTTGGACAGTGGGTTGCTCAGAAATGTGGACATGTGGTAAGAGCCAGGGATGGATCAAGGCTCCCCTCTCTGCTGTGAATAACAGTTTTTGTTAGGTTACGGCACAGGCTGTGATTATAATCACCCATCTGTAGGAGTGTTGACTAAGTTTGAGTCTCTGCTGTAATCCAGATGTATTTGCTGCAGTTCAAAGACACTGAGTAGGGATGAAACTCAGTCCACAGGTGGCTGAGTGCAGCAACTGTCTGTCCTTCATTTGGTTTGAATCCAGAGATCCTGCCTCATGAGGCTAGCTTGGATTCAGTGTCAGGCAAGACAGGATGTATCCCCACCCTCCAGAGTCTGCTGAGCCGTTGACACTTCACTCAGTGAAACAGTCTTCATTATTGTTTCCTGAATGTTCTGCTCCTTGTTCACCCTTCTGGACCACAGTGTAGTGTCACTTCCTAAGTCTCTTCTGGTTGAGTGACACTGGAAATAAAATAAATAGCAAGGTAGACAGCAGTGGCCGTCAATAAGTCTGTGGGGGAAGCAATGAAGCCGCAGGAAGGATTCTGGGAATCTGATCCTTCCTCCACACTCTACTTCCTTTCTCCCTGAACCAGTATTATGCATACTGGGTAAATATTCTACCACTGACCGAGCTACATCTCCAGTCCAGAATCTAATCTTGGCTGATTTTTTGGCCCAAGAGGCAAAACTCAGCAGCCTCACCCTGAAGGCAGAGGCTGTGAGATGGAGCAGGAGGACATGGTACAGCGGGGACAATTAGAACACTGGCCCTACAGATCACCTCTGGGGGCGGGGCTTGGACCAGTCACTTAGCAGGCCCGACTCATGGTTTTCTCTGAAGAAGGGAACCAAGAACTAAGTGAGAGCTCCATAAAGCTCCCTGAAAAGCACCTGCAGGCAGCCTGCTGTGGCCTCACAGCGGGCTCCTCACATGTCCTGATGGGGGCAGGCAGCACTGGGCTCTAGACAACTGATGCTTCCCCTCAACCTCTGCCAGGTTCTCCACAGAGATATGTCAGCACACAGAACCAAGTAAGACATTTGCTGGAAAGGAGGCCGGCAGCTGCAGAAAACACACTGCTTCTCGGAGTCAGGTTTGTTATTTCAATGAACCGCTAAATGTCAAGCGAATGTTTTCCTCAGGCTTTTCGACCTCACCAAGATCATCTCTCTGTAATCCTGGGGAGAAGGATTTGGCAGTCTTGACTTACAGGCTGCACATGAGAACTTGGGGGAGGGGAGTTAAAGCTAACCAGTCCCGTGTTAAGACAGACTCAAATCTCTAGCCCAGGAAAATGGTATGGATTATTTTATTAAAAATATGTATATGTATTCATTCATTCTGATATTTATCAAGCCCCTGGTATTCTCCAGGGACTGTTCTAGAATCTAAGGACACCTGGATAAACAAAGGAGATAAGTAGCCTGTCGCGAGAATTTCCATCTAGAGGAGGCACAGAGGACACACAAGGGAAGTAAACAGTCAGGTGGACAGCAGCAAATGTCAGGGGGAAGGACTCAAGCCTGAGAGAGGAATGAGGGCCATGAAAGTGAGGCGGAAACTTTAGGTAGCGCAGCCTGTGAGACGCAAACCTCCAAGCATTACTCCACCTTTCTATAAGCAAATAAAGATAAACGGCCGTCACACAGGCCAGTAAGTGCAAGGTGAAGTGTGCGTTTTTTTACACCACTTCTATTGACAGAGCCAGTCAGACTGTGACAAAGGTCCGAGGATTTGGGCATAGGAAGAAGCATCCCTCTCGTGCTCAGCACTCTGGGAGGGGACAGCTCCAGATTGCCCAGAGAAAAGGGGGTTGGGATGCCGGCACCTAGCAAAAGCAGGGGAGGGAAGAGCAGGGTCCGTGTTCACACAACTGTGTCACCCTGTGGGAACCTGAAGTGTGTCTCCCAGGAGCTGTTAACAGCATTTGTTTGTGGTAAACACCTTTGTTCCTCGGATTGACTATTTTTAAACTTTTCAAGCTGAGCTAACTTCAGGTGTGACATTTCAAAGCAGGTGCCCAGCTTTCTATTAGATGAGTAAGGGGGCAGGAACTTAATGAATGCACAAAGTGAGTGCATCTCTTTAAAGCTGATGACCTGGTTTAGAGTTTGGGTTGGTATGTCAGACATCCTGGTACTCCTCTGCGAAGACTTACAAGAGAGAAAAAGGTGGGTGAAGCGGCAGGTGGTACCTCTGGGTCTTCTTTCTTCAGTTGGTGACCCCTCACTCTTCACTCAAGTGCCTGCTGGACGTACAGCCACCAAGATGCGTGTTGCACCTCTGGAACGGGACTTTAGGACGCGGAACCACTACATATGCATCTCAGTTTCCCATCAGATTTTGAATCTCAAAGATGACTCTGAGATGCGGCCACAGCTGGATTTTTAAGAAGCATATTTCCAAAACCAAAACACTGCCTCATTTACACATCAAGAGCCAAGCTAGCTACTGTGGACCCTGGAGTTTCGCGTGTAACTATGGGTACAGAAATTTCTGGAGCAGATGCAAAGATGGTTCTCAGGGAGGAAGTGACAGAGGCGCTTCTGGGAAGGTCATGCAGGCAGAGAGACAAGAGATTGGATGCTCCTTAGGTAGAGGAACTACAAAGACGTGGCCGATTGAGAGCACTCCCCTGAGATTGGAACACCAGAGTGAAGGAACTTACTTCTCTTCCCTTAGGATACAGTTTGGAAAATATTGTGAGCTCCTGAGAAACAGTCCTCATGTGAATTTTGCACAGGATGTAGTTTGGACCAGGGGTGGAGATGATGTAAGAAGCATGACGGATGTCACCCCACCTCTCCAGTTTTCTTGGCTTTAATGAGTCATAGAAGAAGCATAGGTCTCTTTCCCCTTTGTGGGGTGAGCTGGTTGTTCATGGTGAGGATCCCTAGAGCTTGGGTGGAGCTGTGTCAGCTGGGAACAAAAAGAAAGGCTTGGCTCTTTGGGGACATTCTTCATCACCAAGGCTTTAAGTAATATGTCAGCCTGTGGTCACTCTAAAGCTAAAAGACCGGACCCCTTCCAGATCAAGCCAACCTTGTGCCTGCTTCATCAACTCCACCCTCCCCGGCACCCCTCCCAATGACATCAGCATTAGGATTGAGTGTTAAGGAACCCTTGATGCTGAGGCGTCTGTTAGGAGGTTTAAATCCTTACACCTCATGACCATTTGTCAGGATGGGACTAATAGGAAACTCAGCTTCAAAATAGCTGACTTTCCTTTTTGATACATTTGAGGGAAAGTGCAGAATTGTTCTTATACTTTAATTGGGAGGAGGAGTTCAGATATGAAATAAAAAATAAGCAAGACAGAAAAAAGATGATAGGTCCCAAATGAGTGAGGTGGAACAGCCAATGCGTATGTGGAGAGGTTAGAGGTTAACTGTCTGTGGAAGTCCATGTGGTCCATGAGCTGAAGATGGGGTCTCTGAGGAGGAAGACTCAGAGTACCCAGACGATGAGCAGGAGAGTAGAAAAGTCACATCCCACCTTAAGCTTCATGGCTGGATATTTCTACCACTTCTTTATTTTTTTAACTGTTCAGCCATAGTTTATTGTGAGAATCAAATGCTGTATGGATGCCAAGAAAGTCTTGAGGGCAGTTTAGACGAATCAAAAAGAACTGTGCTCTTAGTTCAAGGCCAGCCTGGTCTACAAAGCAAGTTCCAGGACAGCCAGGAATAAACAAAGGAACCCCATCTCCCCATCCCTCAAAAAGAGTTTCGGGGGGGGAGGTCTAGGCAACAGGCGTGCCTCCCAGTGCCCTCCTCCCTATGGTGTGAAGAGGCCTTCCCCACTAATTAGTCTCTGCTTGTCACAGAAGTAGACCTGGGACAGGTGCTCTGCCACTCACTCTGGTGTCCACATGGTCACCAGAGATTACCTTCTTCCCACCAAAGTCCTTGGCACAGTGGAGGCGAGGAAAGGGCTTGGGCCAGAGGGCTGAGGTGTACTGAAGAGGCTGCTGTATGGAGAAAGGCTGTGAAGGACTTTCCTCCTGCTCTGTGAGAGGTGTGGGGGACAGCTCTGTTCTGACGGCTTTTACGGTTCTGTTCTAGAAAGGAATGGTGTCATGTTCTGAGGACTTCTGACTGGCTCTTAGAGAGAACATTTTTCTAGAAGCATCATCACTCTGGTTTTAAATGACAGCCTCACTCCCTCGATCCTAAGGGGTAGAGAGCAGAACCCTGGTTCCTGAGAAGTGAGGAGAGGGGAGCAGAGGAGGGTTTCCTCAGCAACCCCTGGCCCTTGTCACCATTTTACAAATTACAGAAATGTGACAACTTGAAGGACAGAGAAGAGCTACTTAACCACACTGCAGTCACCTCCAGAAGAAGTAAATACTACTTTTCTGGTATCCATGCCCGACAGGCATTGTAGGCAAAGTACAGTCTACCTTCTAAAATCTTCACAACTCCCTCCTTCTACAGAGAAAGTTACGCGTGCCCTTCCGGTGTCTCTGCCGTGTGTGGTTAAACAGAGGACTAGCTAACAGGTTTTGAAGTTTGCTTTTTTTCACTGTGAAGCCCCCCTTTGCTCTCAGCATGAACTCGTGTTTAGTTTGAGTCTGCTCCAGGGAGAACCATCCTCCCCTCAATTCGTGTGTAGATGCTCTGACTCCATACCTCAGAGTGCAGTGCTGTTTGGAGACAGAGCCATTAGAGCGACTGAGTCAAGCAGTGACCAGGCCCCACTCCAGGATGTCCAGTGCCCTTATGAGAAGAGGGTTACATCATAGACTTATCTGAAGGGAAGACATTGTTTAAAACACACAGCTCTCATCTTAAAGGGAATAAAAGAGTTTGTTAAGATCAATCCACATGAGTCCATTTAATGGGTAATAGGGATCTATTAAGACATAAATTGAGGAAATACACTCATGAATACAGAACCCAGTAAACAGCTGAAGTCATCCTCTGTTCTGACCAGGAGTGAATCCACCTGGCGGTTTGAACAGACCAGGAAGCAGGCAGCAGGGAGAAGAGGCTGAGGAGGACGCTTCCCCCTTACCTTTTAAGAGCTCACAAACAAAGGCAGGAAGCACCGCCTCCTTCAGGTCCTAGAGCCCAAGGTCATGGGCGGAGCAAATACCACTACAAGAGTTTATTTGAGAGTCATATTTGAGTCATCCAGGCCCAGGAATACAGACTTAGGTTACCTTAAATTCCATGTTCCAACGTGGAAGCAGTTTCATGAAGTTTGATGGTTTAACTGAACAAAGAAAGTCATAAATCAAAGCGAGTTTAAAATACACTGGTGGGTCCACCAGAGAGTGGATTACAGCAAGGTGGGAAGCTTTGGGCAGGGGGTGGGGTGGGGTGGGGTGGGGTAGGGCTCAGAGACTGTCTGCTGACTCTGCTGACTTGCTTAGATTTTGGGTTGGCAGAAGCCAGTGCTCTGCTGACTTACTAGATTTCAAAAGATTTTTAATCTGTTAGTTACAAGATGTCAGTTCTGACCCAGCAGTGGGTAAGGAATTCAGGGGGGTTACCACCTGGGACTTCTAACATTTCAGTCTCTACACATTACTGCACTTTTAACCAGTCATCGGTCCCTGCAGACCCAGATTCTTTCCAGGAGTTCCTCACAACATGAAGATATTGGGCACGGATAATCATCTTTGAGAACCCTGGAGCAACTCCCTCTCTCCAGCTCCCGAAGCAAGCGGCCCTGTGAGCACCTTGACCCCAGGCTTCCAGCCCCCTGGACCTGTGAGAATAGCTTCCCTTGTTTTTATCTACTCACTCTAGTTCTTTGTGACCACAGTCTCAGCAAGTGAGCATGGCTCCATCCCCCAGTAACTCCTGCCTGGAAGCTACAGGCTTTGCCTGTGATCCAAAGGATGGGGCTTCTCCTTGGGTTTGTGGGTTTACTTGGAGGAAGTTACAACATCTGTGACTACTGTCTTCTTCTGGTGGGGTTAGGCTGGACACAGGTCACTAGAGAATGACTTTTAGAGTTAGGGAATGTTACCAGTGCCCCCAAATTCTCTCTTGTGATGAATATATAGCTGGCCTGAAATGAGAGACCACTCCACATCAGTGTGATCCGAAAAGTCTTGGCCACAGCTTCTATCCCCTTCTCAGTCTGGGTACGACTGCTCTGCCTGGGGCTGTGCTCCATTCAGGAGCACTTTCCAGAAGCTTCACATGTAACCCAATGCCTGTCCTCAGGTCCCAAGGAAGCACATGTGGCTACTACATCACACAGCCAGGCTATGATGTTACATGACATTCTTAACGAGGCACCTGCGGAGCTTTGCCTGCGCTTCTAACATAAGCCATAATTTGAAAACACAATAAGACAAAACAAAAAACAAAAACATCTGGATCTGTTCCACCTAGTAAAAGGCCAGGGAATCAGTAAGGTCTTGCTTTGCTTACAGCAAAAATGAACCCCTAACCCATGCTCGGCGGGCAGAACAAAACGACAAGGGACAAGTCAGTGTTCTGTGTGCCTGCAACCCGCCAACAACTCACAGAGTTGGCAGGAAAACTAAACACACTACTGGTTCCAGGATATGTAAAATGCTCGGAGGAAAAGGCAGCATGTGGCCCCTTCGGGAAACATTTGGGAAGCACCACGTACAATGGTGAAAATTGGAAATACCCTGAGTGCCCACAGAAAAAGATCATTAAAAGAGGGATTTATTAGATTAAGCGAATTGCTGCATACTTATGTCAATACAGCTATTAGGAACGATATGGAAAGATGTCGAAAAGAGAAGCAAAGTGGCTTGGAGGAAAAGGTCACTCCTTTTAAGTAACCGGGACTCCATCTCTCCCGTAAAATATTTATAAGGCAAAGAGCAAGTGCTTAAGAAAGTGATAGCTGGGGCTCTGGGTAGTAGGTTTATATACTGTTTTCTTGTTTCTGGTGGTTGGGGTATCTGTAAGCGATAATACATCAATTCTATAATATCATAATTGCATATGCCATAGAGAAGACTTTACTCACTCTAGACTTTAGCCCTTCATCACCTAGTGAGAAGATCCACATGGTCTTTTAGTTTTCTATCAGTTGTAAGTTTCCAAGATGGTGATTCTGAAGACTGAGGTGGCAGTGGGGTTTACTGACATAAAATATGGTTGCTGGAAGAACATTTGCATGGTTAAAAATGAAGAAGCCAGCTGGGTGTTGTCGCTAGAGTTTTCCTGCCTTGCCCACAGTCAGGACAAATCTGTCACCCGCCAGTCCCACAGCCGCTCAGACCCAACCAAGTAAACACGGAGACTTATATTGCTTACAAACTATATGGTCGTGGCAGGCTTCTTGCTAACTGTTCTTATAGCTTAAATTAATCCATTTTCATAAATCTATACCTTGCCACGTGGCTTGTGGCTTACCGGCGTCTTTACATGCTGCTTTTCATGGCGGCGGCTGGCAATGTCTCTCTCTGCCTTCCTGTTCCAATTCTCCTCTCTGTTAATCCCACCTATACTTCCTGCCTGACCACTGGCCAATCAGTGTTTTATTTATTGACCAGTCAGAGCAATTTAACATACAGACCATCCCACAGCAGGGTGTGAGGGCGAGCTCCATTAGCCCCAGCACTTTGGGCGGCAAAGCAGGAGAATCATGAGTTCTAGGCCAGCCTGGGCTACATAGCAAGGCTCAGGTTCAAATCCAAACAAATGAAAAGTGGTCCGAGAACCCGGAGCTGGCTGTGGTATGTACACAATCTTTCATCATGCCATTCATTGCTGCTTGGGTTATAATGATAACATGATGATTATTCACAGCTGCTAAATACCTGCACACTTGGTTCTAGGCCCTTTCAAGGAACCGTTTATTTAACTCTCATGATTAGCTTATCAGGCAGGCACCATCATCTTCTACCCCTTTTCAGTGAGGATGCTGTGAGTACAGAGGTCCTTAGAGCCGAAGTCAGTAACCAGGGCACAGCAGCCAGTGTATTGGAACCCCAAGGCCAGAGCTGGTTGGCAATCCGCATATTCCTCTCTGTTGCCCTCTGTGGCACACTTCTTTCTGCTTTGAGGGGCCTAGAACTACCCCCTTGTAGCAGCCCCGGAGGCAAAGGGAGCTCATGGGTCAGTGAGCATGAGTAGAGAATGGTAGCCTGAGCTTCACAGCTGAATAGACCCCCTCACAAAACCCAGAGCTGAGCTGGGTTTAATAGGAATCACAAGCCCCATTGCAGAGAAAAGCCAATGTGTTCTCCCTTCATGAAGATCCCAGGAGACTGGAGCTCAGCGAAGACTCTTGAAACAGAGAAAGGACAAGAGCGGTAGCTATATCTAGGTGTTTGAATTTCCTTGAAAGTGTTATGTAAAGATTCGTATTAGAGATGAGTGAGTGAATCATGCCACCACCATCAAGTGCTCTGGCTTTGGATACCTTCGGCACTAAATGGGCGGTGCTTTCCGTACCAGCCCTGCTCTGGTCTGCTCTGGTCTGCATCCCTAGGTAGGCGGTTCTGGGTTCCACCTGACTTGGGTTCAGCTGAAAGCAGCACTCAGGGAAAACCCGCTGGTGGGGGTCAGGGGGAGGCTGCAGCCACCCCTCCACAGCAGCTAGCAGTGTCTCCGCCGACAAGTCACCCCCTTCACCTGCTCCACTCCCGCCTCTGCCAAGGCATCCAACCTCATGTCCCCCATTGTCATTCCCCCTGGTGGCAGTGTGGGCTTCTCACTGTGGCTGAACTTTGGCCAGCTTGGTGTCCTTTGCCAGCTTTCTCTGCTCCTCCATTGCATGTAAATGATTAAGATGTCGGACCTCAAAGGGACTTTTCGTGATTGGATTCTGCTTGACATGTCTCCTTAGTAATATATTTCTGATATTCCAAGGAATAGGCTAGAATGTAACACAGGGGAGCTTCCAGGAAGTTCCTCTATGACAGTATAGAGATGAGTGATATTAACTCCAACTGGGAGTATCAAGTATGACATTGATTTGGTCATTAAAAATCAAGGGAACTTCAATAGGTACAGGGTACAATTGGATATTAGAGGAACACCTTCTAATGTTCTGTGGTAGCATGGAAAATAAGCAATTGAAAGTCTCGAAATAACTAGCATATCGGACTTTGAATGCTCCCAATGCAAAGAAATGATCAATGTCTGAGGTTACACATGATCAGGTCATCTCATGTATGTTCATATTGCAACGTCACTTTGTGCCCTGTAAGTATGTACAGTTCCTATGCATTAATTGAAAGCACATTTCAAAAGAGAGGAGAAAATGAATTAGGGACCTGGAGGGTAGAAGACTGTTGTAGATGAGAGAATCTGAATAAACAGGCAAGATCCAAAAGAATTTGTGACTGATGTGTGGGCCAAAAATGATCAGAAGAAAGATGTTCAACATTGTGCGGAAAGTTTCTTTACTTTTTGTGAGATTTATTTAGTGTTTCTTTTATATGTGTGCGTGTTTTGTCATGTGTCTGAGCACTGAATGTGTGTCATGCCCTAGGAGGCCATAAGAGTGCATTGGATTTCCCAGAACTCAAATTACAGGTAGTTGTGAGCTGCTATGGGAGTGCTTGGAATCAAACCCAGTTCTTCTGCAAGAGCAGCCAGTTCTGTTAACTGCCAAGCCATTTCTTTGTTAAAGTACATGAAGGGATGGGGCTGTCCATGGAGTAGTGGCGCTTGAAGGAAATGCACCAGTGGACATGTCTGGAAAGAGTCAGAAGGGGTAACCCAAGAGGGCACAGTGAAGTGTGACTGGGTACCAGAAATGGCTTTATTGTAAGTACATCTTCCTCATTATTGGCTCCCTGTGCCTAGGACATAGACGCTGTTCAGTTAACAGTGTTGAATAAGTGAACTCTTGAAAACTGTGGTAAAGAGAAAGGTTTACCCCAAACCCATGCTGTCTCACTGCTCTGGTAGACCCTGCTGATTGGCTTGGAGTGGGCAAAGGAAGGTCCAATTAGAAGGTTGTTATAGGGCTGGAGAGATGGCTCACAGGTTAAGAGCACTGGCTGTTCTTCCTGAGGTCTTGAGTTCAATTCTCAGCAACCACATGGTGGTTCACAACCATCTGTAATGAGATCTGGTGTCCTTATCTGGCCTGCAGACAGAACACTGTATACATAATAAATAAATCTTAAAAAAAAAAAAAGAAGGTTGTTATAATCCATTACGTGTTTGAGAAAAACTTAGTGTTATAAGCTATCCATAACTGGAACTTCAGGGAAAGGGTACCATAAAAATGTCTGTGAGACCCAACACTCAAGCGATTGTGTGATAGAAACACTGCCATGTTTGGCCACAGTGGCACCCATCCGTGATTAGCATCATGGAAGCTGAGGCAAGATGATGTTGGATTCGATGCCAGCCTAGTAGCAAGATTCTGTCTCAAAACACAAACAAAAACAAGAAGAAAAGAAAGAAAACCTCTGTGAACCCATCCATTCCCATCAAGTAGAGGCCAAAGATGGACGTGAGTGAAGAGCTAGGTTGGATGCATATTTAGTGCGGACAATTATTTAATAAGCACCCATGCATTTTCTGGGCCTTTCTTCCTGTTATTGTAAAGACATTCATTCCTCTTCAAACCCAATAAATTATTCTCTGTCAGCAAGCCGGGGGTGGGGGGGAGTGAAGAAGGAGCTGCGTTTGCTCTTGGCTTTGCCTCTGTCTAGTCCAAACACTGGAAATGTCAAGTTTGCTCACTAATTAAACATGTCTGTCTTGGACTGCACTTGTATCTTTCACTGAGAAGGTGTAGATTTCCAGGGAGACATTACACATTCATGTTTCCAAATACAGCATTTTGAAATCTTCCCGTGTGACACAAATACCAACTTGGTGGAACTGTCTCCCGGGAGGACAGACACCTGAGTCAGGCAGCCCGGGTCGGGGAGAGAGCAAGGACAGGGTTGGTGCATGCCCTTTCATTATTTGCTGGGAGAGCTGCTGTGCGTGGCCAGCCCTGGGCCTTCCTGGATTTCCCAAAGTCTTGTGCCCTGGCTGAGCTGCAACAGTCCCTGTCACCGTCCTTGTATCTGGATGACAAGAAACATACAGTTTGCACGCACATCTGTGCCTATGATGTTGCAAAGCCTTCTGGGATCGTGCCCTTCTGTTCATAAAGAAGAGACTGATATTTGGGTTTAAAATCTCTGTAGAGTAAGAGTCACTCTTGCTGTATTTTCTGGGAGGCAAATTGTGTGCCTAACCCTGGGTTGGGTGCTGCAGATACAAATGCCAGCTGGATCGGTGTGGACCTTGCACATAGGGAGTTTAAGTAGCGTGGGAAGCATGTAAGTATTCAAATATTGGGGTGTCACAGGTTTGGGAACATTTCTAAGGACACGTTACTGCTGGTTAAGTGGCAGATCAGGCAGTTAAGAGCACTGGCTACTCTTCCAGAGGACCCTGGTTCAATTCCTAGCACCCACATAGCAGCAGCTCACAACTGTCTGTTCCAGGGGATATAACCCTCAAACACAGACATAAATGCAGGCCAAACACCAATGCACGTAAAATAAAAATAAATACATTTTTTAAAATGTGATCTGGGGCTGGAAATGTTGCTTAGCAGTAGAGCCCTTGTCTAAGGTGTGTTCAAACCCCAGCTAGCACAGGGGTGAAGCGGAGAGGTCAAGAGAACAAATAGCTAGAAGGAAAACAACCTGATTCTTCTGTATATGAGGACCTGCTCCACCGTTTCCAGTGCTCCAGGCTGGCGGTCTGCTTGGAAAAGGCAAGCCAGGCAACTTCTCCCCAGGCCTCCAAGCTAAGTCAGAAGTTAGTTTTCAACCAACTTCGTAAATCTCAGAATCTGAGCTCCTCTCTGAACATGGCCATTTTGACAAGTCATTAATTAGTTCCTGTGTTGTTGCTTTTTTGACATCCTATGGAGCAACATTTCTTTGAAGGTATGTAAGTGAGGAGTTCAAGTTAGGGAACTGTATTCTGAAAACGCCTTTAGGGCACGTCTTAGTGCGTTTTGTGTTGTTATACTGTAGTACCTGGAGCTGTGTGATAAATGAAGAAAAGAGGCTTATTTTTTATTTAGTTCAAGATTCTGGTGGCTCTTTCAGTCCAACCATCTCTGATGAAGTGTTCTGATCATGTTCTAGCATGCAGAGAAGAAATGGGGGAAATTGGCCACACCCCTAAGAGGACTGACTCGCCTTCCTTCAGAAACCATAAACTGCCCATAGCTCCTCAGCTAGGGGTGGGGGCTCATGAGCACCCCCCCCCAGCTTCTCTGCCACAATGCTGACTTGACTGACTTCATACAGTCAACCACAGCTGCTGAGGTTATAAGTACATTGGCCCTATCATGTCCAGAAGATGCTTCACCCCAGTCCTCCCCGACCTCTGGCTGTAACAATCTTTTCACCTCCTTTTTCGAAATGGTCCTGAGCCTTAGGAGGAGTGGGTGTGGTACAGATGTCCGGTTTGTGGCGACGCACTGTACCAACACTTCTTCTCTGTACCGTGTCCAACCGGCTGTTAGTTTTTGCATAAAGAAACGTTTTGAGGTCTTAGAACTGCACTAATCTACGGATAGAGGGATATGAGTTAGGAGAGCAATTGGCACTGGGTCCACTTGGTAGCACACTGATGGTAACATCTTGCCTCTACTGCACCTGTTGGCATGCCTTGCTACCTGGTCATCGTGGGTCACAGGGTTCACAGCTGGGTGAGACTGTTACCAACTTTTCTTCCCCAGCAGCCTGCATGGGATCTTCCAGTAGGAGGACAGCGAGCTGGCATTCTGGTCAGTACCGACTTGATTTCTCCATGATCTGTGAACAAAGCAACAGGGTCTTACTATCAAGTTCTGGTGGGCATCCCTGGGAAGGCAACCATGCTCTAGTGGATGGCCTCACACCTATGCATATATGGGCAACAGAACTGGAGAGGGAGAGAGAGAAAGGAGGGACTGAGGGAGGGAGAGAGAGAAAGGAGGGACTGAGGGAGGGAGAGAGAAAAAGGAGGGACTGAGGGAGGGAGAGAGAGAAAGGAGGGACTGAAGGAGGGAGAGGACGTGAAGCTGAGAGGGATGAGGTGGAGGCAGGCCAGGGTATGGATGTGAGAGGAGTTAGGGGGAAGATTGGGGATGTATATGATCAAAATACGTTGTCTGAATGTATGAAATTCTCAAAGAATTAATAAAACTATTTAAAATAAATACTGCTATAACTTCAATAAAACCAGTTAAAGAAAAAAAGAAGGGAATAGGCCAGCTGTGGATGAGACTAATGAGGTGAGTAGGCTCTCTTTTTAACCACCTGTTCTTGCTAGACCAGCCCAGTCCACAGGCGTTAATCTACCCCCATGATCTATCTACCTTCGACTAGTCCCACTCTTCAAAGCTCTCCCACTTCAACACTGCCATGCCAGCCACCAAACTTCTGGCCCACTGCCATCTGGGGGGTACATTCAGACCACCTCAAAGCATGACAGACACTGAATATGCTTCCAGGAAAGATACGATGTGTACAAGAACTGTCTTTTCTTAAAGAAAACATTCTTTCACGTTAAGATGACATGATACAAAAGTCAAAACAACACTGAGTTATTTTAGCTGTTAAAGAATATGACTTTGTTGTCATAGTCCTTATTTTGCTGCAGACTGAAAAAAAAATCACACCATGGCTGAGCCCTGTCTTTGGAATGAGGCCCAGCAGCTGGGAAGATGGTCCCTGGGCCCCTTTCAATTGTGTAAGTTCTCTGTGTGAACGTCCACTTGGCAGGCTGGGGTCTGGAGCTATTCTCCTTGGAAGCTGGCAAGGCCTGGCTGTGTGCCATCCTCGGGTGGCATCTGGAGGCCTTTGTCTGCCTGCGGTCATGGAGTTGGTAGCATCCTGTCAGCGAAGCTTCCTCCAAGTCCTACCATATGGGGGCTACGCTTCCACTGGGCCTGGCAGCGCTCCTTCTCAGAACATCAGTCCCCACTGATAGATTCATCCCTGTCACACTATTTACTGAAACTAGGCCACTTAATTAAAAGCAAAGATTTTGCACAAACTCCAACGGTGGCTTTATAAATTCCAAGCATTGTAAAGGGACCAGATGGAAGAATGGGGTAATTAACATGGGGCCCAATGTTCCCACCCTTTCCACAGTGCCCCTGAATTTTGGAGGTGCCTGCTGTCCTTGGGGAGGGAGCATTTTACTTCCTTGTCGGCTCACCATGAACATGGGAAGAGCCAACCCTAGCACAAAGAATTTTTATCAGAGCCAATGGGCCAAATAGCACTGTTAGACAGACTTGGAGCCAAATTATCGTGAGAATGAGGGGCCAAGGTGGGGCTATGCCTGGAAATGGGCACTTTAGGCAGGCGTGCGGGGGAACTAGGTCAGCTTTCAGAGACAAGATTATCAGACAAAGTCCTGGAGTCAGGTAGCAACGTAGGGGCTTGAACTGGGTTCCACTGTCTCCCGATGGGACCTCCATAAGGAGACTGCTTGGCTTCTGTGAACGGATTCTCCACCTTCCATGCTGCTCCATGTCCCTGTGCTGGCCTTTATGGATGGCATTATCAGATCCCTTTGCCTCTGGCTTCTGGTTGAACCTGGTCAAGAAGAGCTGCCAGTGAGACAGGAGGAGAAGTCAGGCTTTTATTGCCCAGTTCTTGCCCCATATGTCACTGCGGGTTGGCCCTGTAGGTCACTGCTCCTTCTGGGTGGTCCTCCCCTGTGCCCCTGCCTGCACTCTGGGATGCCCCTTGTTCCTTCAGCTCTGCCTTTTGGGTGGGGACATTAGCTCCATGCTGGGGCTGGCCCTGGGCACTGTATTGTCGTCTACAGCCTCTTTTTCTTTTCTATTTCTTGTTGAGACAGGGTCTTACTTTGTAGTCCAGATTGACCCCAAACTTGTGATCCTCAGTTTCCAGAGTCCTGGGATTATGATCACACACAAACATGGCTCAACTCAATAGCTTTTTTTAACCTTGTAAACTAATCCCCTTGTTAATACTTCCCTAATTGCCCAGCCTGAGTGAGCCATTTTGTAACCTCCAGGCCCCGGCTGAGGCAAGAGTCATTAGGATGTCAGAAATGAGTAACACACAGCACTGTCCTCTGGGAGTTGACAGCAGATGAAGGAATACAAAGCAAACAGAAGAGGAACAGGTTGTCCTATCAAGTCTGTTAGAAGGCCAACTGTGGTGATTCTTTCCAGAGAAAGGGATAAAACAGGCCAGAGCATCATGGAGGAGGAGGATTAGCTACTCTCTAAGCAAGTATCTGATAGACCACTGAAGGGCAGGAGAAGTGATTTCAGCTCTCAGTTTAGAAGGAACTGTCTCTCATGACAGCTCGAGTGCTCATTCTGTGGCGATAAAAGCTTTTAGCAGAGCTTGTTCACGTCTTGAAGACTCAGGAAAAGAGAAAGTCCTGGAGAACCAGAAAATATCACCTTCAAGGCTCACTCTCAGCAGCCTACTTCTGCTAGCCAGGTCATGTTCCCCAATGTTCCACAACAGCCTAAAACAGCACCACCATCTCAAGAGCAAGTGCTCAGACCCATGAGCCTGTGGGGGACGTTTTCCATCCAAGTGACAACAGGAAGCTTCTCAGAGAAAAAGGGGTGGCTTGAATCGGGTCTCAGTACAGCCGATGTTTGGGAAGTAGAGAAGAAGGCGGGAGACTTGGGCTTAAGCAAAGAAGGTGGTTTGGGACACTGGGCCCTGAGACTCCAACCCTGAGCCAACCAGGACAGTAAAGAGGATGAGACAGAGGGAACTTAAGAGGGAGAAGCATGGTCAGTCTGAGACTTAGGGAGAATATACCCAGGGACTGTACACTTCTCTTCCGGACACCTGTCCAAGACATAGCCACTTCTTCTCTTAGGTACAGTGTCTGAAATGACAGGTGACCATGGAAGACACGAACATCAAACAGCCTATCTTTGGAGAAGCCTTCGGTGATACCAGGCCTCATTGCACTCCAATGGCCCCCATGACACCCACTTCTTAGTATCCACAGTCTTGTGCGGGCCTTTCTTAATGGGGAGACAGGGTAGAGTGACTTTGGAAGGTGGAATGCTGTCCTCTCAGTGTGACATAGCCATTGCCATTCTCAGCAACTACTATCATCTCCTTGAGATTAGCACAAGACTGAACCCATTAATGTCCCATCAAGGGGCGGGGCTCACGAGGCCCCACCCTCAGCTGGGTCATATAGGCAATTAACAGTTGCTGAGGAAGAAAGGCTGTTCTTCGATGGTAAGCTACCCACTCCCCCTAAGTAAACTTTTATGCATACTCCCAGTTTAACTCATGCACCAAGCTAGATTTGGGTGGCTTCATTTCTTTGGTTTATCAGCACCCTACCTGTGGTAAATAAACCTTTGTTCATTAATCCAGGAAAAATTCGCACAACCTTGTGTGTAAGGAAAAGAATATTGTTCACATGTATGTGTACCTCAGTCATAAGACGCAAGTACGCACCTCCACAGATTTCCCTGGGCTGAAGGAAGCCAGAAGGTCTGTTGTGGGGACACTCCCGCTGTCCTGTGGAGAGTCTTGCCTGGCAGGGAACAGGAACTGCAGGATGGTTGTGGCAGGCATGAGCTTTAGGAGCGCATCCTCAGGCGGTCCCCTCGGGCTCAGTGGGTGAAGCCTAGCTGTCAGCTGGACAGCAGTGTGTGCAGCCTCTGAGCGAGACCTTCCAGAGCCCTGACACACAGGACCCAGGAGACAAGCATCTGTGGGTGAAATGTGTCACGTCCAAGTTGACAACCAACCCAGCTCCTCTGACCACAAAAGTTCCAGGAGCATGCCTGCTCTGTATCCACCTTTTCCAACGCTATCGTGTCCAGCTCAGCCCTGGCCTGAATAGTCCCACCTCAGCTGACGTTTGTCACCTCTGCAGTCTCCTCTTGTCCCACTCTGTGTCTCTCATTGCTCTGGCCACACAGGCTTCCTTGCTACACCTGTGTGTGTGTGTGTGTGTGTGTGTGTGTGTGTGTGTGGTGTGTGTGTGGTGTGTGTGTGTGTGTGTGTGTATGTGTGTGTGTGTGTGTGTGTGTGTGTGGTGTGTGTGTGTGTGAGTGATAATTCCTTCATGCCTTCATTTCATTGGTATCTTTTTCTTACTAAAGGTGAGTTCCCAGAGGCTGGGGACTTTGGTCTACTGTGTTGACTGTCCTATGCAGCACTTAGATTAGAGGCCGCTGGTTCTAAATGGGTACAGTGAGTACCTTCCAACATGTGGTTATAGAATGACAGTTTAGGTTACTTAGGATGATCACATGGATACAATGCACTGTAAGCCCTTGAAACAAAGTGATGGGCAGGAGAGTCAGAGCTTGAAAAGCAGCTGGCAAGGAGCAGGGGTTACAAAAGGGAGGGTACAGGCAGCCCCAAGAAAGGAGTTAAAAACTGGACTCTGTATTGCCTCAGTGAGCCAAACTCTCCAGAAGAGTCCCCTAGCAGACATCTTGGTTTTGGCCTGTGTGAGTCTGAGAAGGGAATGAGGCGAGCCCTCCTGGACCTCTCACCCACAGGACTGTGGAGTTACAGGTGTTTCAAGTGAGTAAATTCGTGGCTATGTGTTGTGGTAGCAATGTAAGTTGAGACCTTTTAACAATGAGAGATTGTGTTTGTCTGTTTGGTGTGAGCACAGAGCTGCTGTCTTCCTGTAGCGCCTGTGTGTGCAAGTGAGGGCAGTGTGCCGAGTGTCTGCTGTGGAAACGGTTGAATGACTGCATGGGCTCCCACCTTTCAGTGGGGTGGGGCATCAGCTGGCTGGCCTAGAGAGCCAGTGGGCTGAGAGACTGGGCAGAGGCAGCGCTGGTTACATCCGGACACTACAAGCCGATCCTGGGGGCCTTGGATGAAGCTGCATGTGCTGAAGAACCTGACTCTGTTTGCAGTATTTTTTTCCCCACTACCCAGAAGTTGAACTAATTATACTAGACAGAACCACCAGGCAGAGTTTGGTGTCAGAGCAAAAGCCAGCTGAGATTACACCAGCAGTGTGCCGTAGGATAAAAGACGTCACTGTACTGGGCCCCAGTTTCCTTATCTGTTGAATGAGCACAACCACAGCACCCACCTTCTGAGATTTCCTGGGGAAGATCACTGAGGTGCAAGTAAAGGATTTCTCATATAGTAGGTGCTCAATAAAGGTTTGCTGTTACTTTCCTTGATAACTGTAATGCGTTGGTGTTTCCTAGGGGAAAGCTCTGGGCGCATATTTTAAGAGAATTCCTTTTGTGGTAGTTACAAGTCTGATCAGTGGCCTTGCCTTGCTCTCACGGTGACCCACCAACCCCAGCCTAACTCAACCCCTGCTTCACCTTTCCCCAAACAGCTTTAGCTCCTCAAGGTACATCACCCAGTGGCTAGATTTACACAAAGCAAATGTAACTGATATTGATGAGGCACCATACTTACAAAACACACGAGAAAGATGGTGAGTGGAGTAGGCTGCTTTGGAAATGACAGGAGTAAATAAGCAGCTAGTGTTACCAAAAATATGCGTGCTACCCAACACACACACACACACACACACACACACACACACACACACACACACACCACTCTGAAAAGGTTAGACAGTTAAACTATCGTGGGAACAGACACAAAATATTGCATGGGGAGTTAGAGGCAAGAAACACACAGAGACATAATGTACTGCAAATTAAAGTCATTTATAAAAAGCAACAGGCACCCCATAGAAAGAAAATGATTAGTCAGCATAAGTGGGTGTCCTGTTACCTATTCACAGGGTATTTCCACAGGACGAGAGAGACTGTATTTATTAAGGACTTGCTGATGTACAAATATATTAATGCCAGGCACTGAGGAGACTAGGCTAAATTATTTGCCTGAAAATAATTTTGTCTGTTTGTTCTCAGCCCTGCGGTCCCCTCCGGTGTTCGTTAGCAAGTGTGCCCTCCCACAAGATAGAATCTTCAGCTCTGAGGCTGCCCTTGCTGTCTCTGTGGACATACAGGGCAGAGGAGGTTTTTCGAAGAGCTGACCACAGTCCCCTGGAGCTCACACAGCATGGCCACCTCTGCTTACGGCACTAACAGGATCTCTGTGCTGGGCTTTGCCTTGACTGTTCATGACAGCAGAGCTCTCCATGTGTGAGAAGCTCATGGAACTTGGGGTGCTCCATCTATCTCTTAATCCTAAAGAAACAAGCCGGTGTCAGCAAGAAAGAAAGCCTTTGCTGACGCTGAGTGAATGGATGCATCTGAAAACAAAAAGCGAGCAGAGAAGCAGAGAAGGTATTAGACAAGATGAGTGCTCAGTGTGGAAATTGAACTGCTTGTGGTATGGGCGGGAAGGGGTGGGGGGAGAGACAGGGACCTTCCAGTTCAGACTGCAGACAGCACATGGGAAGTGTCAAGGGGTATAGTGAGACATTGTGCAGGACATTCAACATGGTGTGGCGCCTAGGAAACACTTCATCAATGAGAGGTTAGTTATTGCTACCATTGTATTATGAGAAATATTAACAATTTGTACATCTTAGTCACTTTTTCATCATCTAAGCAGCTCTTCTGCATTTTAGAAGCACCCAGAAAGCTTGTCGTCACAAGGAGCATGCTTTCTCAAACTGCACTATCAGTTAAAAAATATAAGAGCTCAACCAAACTCCATAGGAAGGACCATGACAGCATGAACTGAAACCACCACCACCATGGGTGCCCTGAGATCAAAGGCACAAGCTGACTCCAGGGCACCTGAAAGTGACTTTGTCTATGCTTCCCCCATTCAGTAAGGTCATGATGTCTGCATCCCAGTGCAGTGCAAGCTGCTTCTTCTGAACTTTGCAATGGGTGATACAGTGCATCTCTGGGAAGTACCTGAGTAGACCCAGAACCTTGAGGCTCCAGAGACAGAATTCCTGAGCAATCCTGTAGCCAAAAGAAATATGGCTTGCCTGGGTCCCTAGAAGTGATAAAAGCTGGGGTGGGGTACCAAACCCAAGCTCTCCAGATCCTAAACACAATGGCACCTACCTTCTTTCCTTTCTTCCTTCCTTCCTTCCTTCCTTCCTTCCTTCCTTCCTTCCTTCCTTCCTTCTTTCTTTCTTTCTTTTCTCTCTCTCTTTCTTTCTTTCCTTCCTTCTTTCTTTTTTCCTTCCTTCCTTTCTTTCTTTCTTTCTTTCTTTCTTTCTTTCTTTCTTTCTTTCTTTCTTTCTTTCTTTCTTTTCCTACTAGTTTTCTTTTTCCTCTTTGCTCACAGCATTAGCCAGCATTCCTTTCAGAGGCAAATATTTCTCATTTTCTAGACCATGTGTTTCAAACGCAACCATCTGCTCCTAGCCCAGAGCAAAGCATGGGACTCAGGCCTGCTCCGTTGGTACTGACTGCAGAAAGGGTCAGAAGAAGATATGGCCCAAGTAGATTCCTTAAGATTCAGTTATGGGATGCTGCTGAAACTGTTGAGCATAGATATTCTCGCTTTATATGTCTTATGCTTTCTGGTGGCCACCAGGAAAAGAGGTCCTATTTGGGGGAGGCCTTGCTTAAGTCTTGACTGAGTCGGTGTGAGGCCAGGTTCTCACTCTGTCTTTCAAGATCCCTGGACCTAGCAGAACTTGAAAGTGGTCATCCAATTGGAGCAAGAAATGATAGTGAGACAGACAATGGACAAATGGATAAATACAGATACAGATTTATAAATGAATAGATAATGATAGCAATGTAGAGATATGGATACAGAGGTAAATCAACGGGTGGGATGGAGAAGGAGGGTAGTTGGGTGACAGACGGATACACAGACACAAAGATAGATCAGCTCATAAGTGACTAGACGGATATAGCTTAAGCTGGCTTGAGTTGAGTTTATGTCACAACTGAAATATCTGTCCTTTTCCTGCTGGCCTCCTCTGCCATGTCACTGCTGTCCTTTGAGAAAGCAACCAAGTATGGTGATTGCTAAATTCCTGAGTGCTTCTTCTCCAGGTGCATCCTCCATGTTAATCCAGTAGGGTGCTTTGAGGCAAGGCTGTTGAGATGCCCTGGTTCTGTAGACTTGGCTTTTGGGAAGAGGAAGAGTGATGGGGATGAGGGCAGAGTATGCTGAGTCAATAGTAAACAGAGCTCCTCACACGCCTCTCAGGGGCATGGAAATTAACTTCCCTGTACAGATGTCGGTTTCCCCACAGCAACCTGCATCGGAAAAGGCATGTTCACAGTGAAGCTACTTCTGAGATGGCTGTCATGCGGCTTCCATGCAGAAGGGATGTGGCTGGGGGGGGGGGGGGGGGGCAGAGGGTTGCTGGGAATCACAAGAAGTCAAAAGTGGTAAAAATCTGGGATCCAGGATCAACTGATGTTTTCTTATGGGGGCCTTGTAAAATTACACACACCCACATCCCCAATCTGGAAAACAGGAATAAATATGCCTTCATATTTCTTGGGGCTTTCCAAGGCTCAATGGTGATTAGTGAGTCATAAAATGACACTCTTTGCTTATTAATGTGTTTGGCTCCATATTCAGCACCTGCCTATGTTCCCTGTGGAAAGTCCCTGAGAGGTAGGTGGTATTATGTACATTGTCAAAGAGACAGCAGAGCCCAAAGAAGTTATGTGAGTTTCTTGATTTCACATGGCATGTGAGTGGCAGCGACAGAATTGAGACTCACTGTGTGACTCAGGGCTGTCCCTGCTCCTTTCTGGTTCAGCCTTGACCATTCTGGCAACAAGAGCCAAATATTCAAAGCATGTTGGTCTCTGGAATTTTAACTTGTTACATTTTTCTGTCGGTAAAAGCCCTTTCCAAAAGCCTTGGCACCCTTGGATAATCTACTCTCTTAGTCCAGGCAGGTAAATGTTTTAATAAATAATCTTGAATCTCAGTGACCGACACATTAGAACCGCACTGCCCACTCATAGAATATTCTGAAGGTGTTTGGTTGGTGGTCTTCCCATAGAGATCCAGAGTCCTAGGACTTTCTAGCTTGCAATAGTAACATTCCCCGTGGCCCTGGAGTACCTTGCCATCTCCTTTATGTACACGTGGAAAATAACAGAAGAGAGAGATGATTGTACATGGAAAACTTTCTATGGTTCAGGACCAGAATGTGCCAACTAAACTTCAGACACATTCCTTGGCCAGAACTCAGCCACACCACACCCTGAAAATGAGGAGGATGCAATCTCACCACATATTCAAAGAAAAATGGTTTTCTAAACACATTGGAGTCACTACCCACAATAAAAAAAAACCAGCCAGGATTTCCTGGCTCACTCTTAGGTGATCTAACTGAATTCATTTCTGCCTGTCTTCTGCCCAGGAAACCAGAGCAGAAATAAAAAATTATCTCCAGATAGATATTTCCAACATGACATGATATATGAGAAAGAGGAAAATAACTCATTTCCTCATCTGTCAAGCGCCTGATAATCACATGATAAGATTTTAGCACCAACACGCCCATACTCCCCGCCCCTGCTCATGTCATCAGCTGGCAGATCACAGCCCAATTGCTCTCCCAGAACAGTGAAGATAAGCGTCTCACTCCAGATCAGGACCTCTTCATAGGACATTTACCAGGCAATGACTTGGTGATGTGCAAACATAAAGATCCAACTCTCTTGACCCAAGGTTGATCCCAGCTGCAGAGCTCCTATGGGAATCCATGGAGATGTGTGATTATCACAATTCAAACCATCCTTTTGTACAACCCTCGTCCTTCCCTCCTCAACAGATATGGTCCTGAAGACACTCCTCAATCAACTTCCTCTGGGTAAACTTCATCTCAGAGTCTGTTTCCTTGGAAACCAACCTAAGGAAATTGGTTCCAAGAGTGGTTTAAAGAAGCAGACTCCAAGGTGAGGCTCTCAGGCTGGACCACCTGCTAAGTGGCTGACAATGCAAACACCACCCTGGCTGTTATGGAGAATGAATAACCCTCCAGACGTGGCAGCAATTCAATCATTAACCTGCACCAGTGGTGGCCAGGAGTTGGGGTAGCCATGGAAGAGACTGGGGGTGGAGATGGGGTTCTCTCCGGCCCTTGAGAAGTAGGATGAGGCAGTAATTGTACAGACTGTGGAATCAGATGTCTCTGTGGCAATCCACAGGCTGGGGAAAAGCAGTGAGTGGCTGGGGGTGTTTAGTTATACATTAAAGCCGAATTGAATACCATATGGCATCTTTGGCTGTGCATAAGTCTCTCATTTTTTTGCAGTCAAAAGACAGAAAAATACCAAGGACCAGGCCCCATATTTAATTATGAGATCTATAGGTGGCTGAATTCTCTGCCTTGGAATATCTGAGTTGAACCCACAGATTCCCTCGGTGTATCACTCACTAAATATTCTCAGTGTAATATTCGCTCAGGCTTCTACTTTTCCCATCACAGGCTAGTGCTTTCTCAGTACCAAACCCCATCTTAGTTCAAGTTTTCATAGATTGGGTGTATGGCACTAATTGTTTTAGTCGTGGAGGCTGGAATTCCAAAGTTACAATGCCAGCAGCACTGGGTTCTGATGAAGGCTCTCTTCTTATAGACGGCCAACTTCTCAGTATGTTCTCAACTGGGGAGAGAGAATAAGAGGAGGGGGTGAAGAAAAGGGTAGGGGACACACACAGGCACAGACACACACACACACACACACACAGAGAGAGAGAGAGAGAGAGAGAGAGAGAGAGAGAGAGAGAGAGAGAGAGAGAGAGAGAGAGATTGAGTTCCTTCTCATTATACAGACACCAGTACCCTGAGATTAGGGTCTCAGACCTTTGACCTTATTTAGTCTTGATCACTGCCTAAAATCTCCATCACTATACACAATCATAATACAACTAAGATTTCAACATATATATTTAGGTGACATAATTCAGTCCTTAGCACCCCATTCCTTGGTGACTCTATGAAGGCCTCTGCTTTGCATATATATGTTGCCCCTGTCACCTTATCTCCTTGACACCAAACAAGTGACTAGGGTTTGGTTACAAATGAAGGGGAGGCCCTAGGCCCCCAAGAGAGGATAGACATGTACCTGAAGGTACTGTGGGCCAGCATATATGTCCTGTAGGAGACTGGAGAGCATGCATGAGACTGGATGGGGGGGTCCTGGACCAATGACACAGTCAGATAAGATGAGGGAGGACAGTCTGAGAGCATGAAAGATGGTAACACACTGATAGGGTGGCTCTCAGAAGCATGAACAAAATTGCAATCCAAGTTAGGTAAAAATGGTAGCATTTCTAGAACAACCTTGAATGAAAAGATTAAAAGGCTTAGAAACTACATTACATGAAGCCAAGAACCTGTTAGCCAACTGTGTTCTGCAGCTGGGACTGGGAGACACCATTTATCAGAGAACTGAGCCATGGCTGGTGTGCAGGGCATGGGCGTTGCTGAGAGTACCACAATGGCCAACCTCCATGGTCCAGGACAACGACAGAAAACACTATTTCAAAATGGGCTCCTTGACAGCAGTGGGAATGGCAGGGTCTCCAAACGACAGAGGTGGGATTGCAGTGCTCAGCCAGCCAGACGCAAGATAGATGTGACTCCTGTAAAAGGTGACAAGGTCAGAGTGGCAGCCAAGGGGGCCTGGTACTCAGGGAGGTCTGGAAAAGCTTCATGGAATCTGGCATGGCTGAGGTGAGCTAGAAGGGTAGTCAATGATGATCTCTGATAAGCTAAAAAAGGGGGGTAGGGTGTCAACAGTGTAATGGACAATCAGAAGGATGGAGCAGTTGTCCCAATAAAAAAATCACAGTCCATAGAACAGGTTTACATCTGCCCAGCTTTTAGATCCATGCATGCATATTAAAAGAGACCAGGTTTATAGAAAAAAGGATCCTATACTATATAGCATGTGTATATGGAATAATTTATCCAGATCTTCTATAAAGGGACCCATAGCCACTTAACAGTATGCTAAGGAAAGGATAATATCAAATACTGATGCTGTGGTTCCATGTACCATCATGTACTCCTGATTAAAGTGGGAGAGCTGGGTGGTCAGGTATCAGCTGGAGTCCTAACCTAGTTGTATTATATTAGGCCCACTGAGTTCACAGTCTTATACAAAGGTCATTTTCCCACCTAACCCCTGATATCCTAGGAATGGGATGTTTGCTAATTGAAAAAACTACCATATGTGTTCCCAGGCTTGTAGGCAAGAGCTGTCGTGGTGGAAAGGCCAGTGAAAGATTCTAGAATATTCTTCCATCTGACATACAAGACTATAAATCAGCAGTTCTCAACCTGTGAGTCACAACCCCTTTAGGGGATCCCTTTCACAGGGGTCACCTAAGAACATCGGAAAAATGTAGATATTTACATTATGATTCATAACAGTAGTAATATTACAGTTATGAAGTAGCAATGAAAATAATTTTATGGTTGAGGTCACCACAACATGAAGAACTGTATTAAAGGGTCATAGCATTAGGAAGGTTGAGAATCACTGCTATAAATAAAACACTACCACATAGGAGGTGAACAGTGGAATCAGTTCCATCCTTAGCATCTGAGGGTGAAGATGTGTGGTCTCCTTTATAATCCCAGGCATAAAAAGCCACCACGATCTTGGAGAATGAGAACATTCAGTGGTGATCTCTGTCATGGAAAAAGCTCATGTGGCATCTTAGCCAAAGCAGGTCTACTTCAGACCCATGCCAGGCTGTGGGTTTACCGAATGAGCATACCCTTCTCCATCTTAGTGAGTGAAGAGAATCAGATGTAGTGCGTGTTCACCTGGAGCAAGAACAGCTTGCCATACTGTCTTCCCCAGGGTCATGCTATCATATCACTGGAAGACGATGGATTATGAAGTCCTTCAGGGAATAATCTATAGATGCGCTATTAACGGCGCAGGTGAACAGGAAGTGGCAACGGTGTTGGAGGTGCAAGCCCTAAGACGGGCGGAAATTAATCCCACAAAGACATGTGAACCATGATAGCACTGAAAAACGTGAGGGGCCCAGAGGCTTGAAGCAGGCTGGGAGACCCACCCTGTTATAACAGATAAAACATCATACATTTCCTCCACTTCTTACCATGAAGAAGAAAGCACAAATCCTGGGTGGTTCTTTGGGTCCTGACCAAAGCCTGTTCCCTACTGGGCATGGTGCTATGACTCATCTGTCAGGTGACATGGAATCTTGCTGACTGTGAGTGGAGCCAAGTCCAGGAAATGGCTCTTGGGCAGCTCCAGACTGCAGTGTGAAGAGTCCTGCTGCTTGGGCCATATGGCCTAGCAGACCCTAAGGTACCAGAGCTATTGGTAGAGGCTCCTTGTATTTCCAGGGGATTTTATGTCACGTTCTTAGGCTTCTAGAGTTCTAGAACACCACTATAGTATCTGTAGCGGAGAAGCACCATCCAAAAAGTCCTAGCATGCTACCAGTGTTAGGTGGGGATGAATTACCGGGCTGCAGGAACTAAAATGAGCATATGGCCAGGAAGGATAACCATAAACTGAGTTGTCACACCCACAAAACGTTAGGTGGGGCAGACTCTGGAACAGTCCCTGGCAGAGCTGCAGTGGTACATCGGCCATGGTCAGGGACAGGGGCATCAGTAAGCTGCATCATGTGATCCAGACACCCCACAGCACCGAACTTTGTACTTTGTGGTTTCTCTGTCAACCACATGGGAGGATCCTTATAGATAAGCTGATGGCAGAGACAGGGCTAAGCTTGTGTTAAGGTTAGCTTTAGCTGTCAACTTGACATGTCTGGTGTGGTGCTTTGAAAGAAAATGGCCCCCAAAGGGAGTGCCACTATTAGGAAGTATGGCCTTGTTGGCGGAAGTGTGTCACTGGGGGCCAGGCTTTGAGGTCTCATATATGCTCAAGTCATAGCCAGTGAGACTGACTACATCCTGTTACCAGTGAGTCAAGATGGAAGATCTCTCAGCTCCTCCTCCAGCAACATGTCTGACTGCATGCCACCATGCTCTCCACCATGATAATAATGGACTGATCCTCCGAGACTAAAAGTGAGCCCTCTCAATGAAAGATTTTTCTTATAAGAATTGCCATGGTCATGGTGTCTCTTCATAGCAATAGAAAACCCTAACTAAGACAGAAATTGGTACCAGGGACTGGGGTATTGCTGTAATAGGTCTGACCAGGTGTTTGTTTGAAGGAATTTAGACTTTGATGCTTGGGGTTTGGAAAGCAGTGGAATGTTTTTAGTACCGCTTGAATGGGCCCCACAAGTAGAAGCATGGACGCAGAGGTGCTAAGAGTTATGTGAACTATGGGGGCTCACTCCGGAGGTTTCAGAGGAGAAGAATTTTAGTATGTTACCTAGAGATCGTTCTTGTGATATTTTGGTGAAGAAAGTGACTGCCCTTTGCCCTTGTCTGAAGAGTCTGTCTGAGGCTAAAGTGAATAGTTTGGGGTTAATTCAGTTGGTAGAGGAAATCTCAAAACAGTTCCTACTATAGACTGTTGTGTGGTTACTAGTGTTAACTCTAATGAAGATAGATAATGAAAAGGAGCAAGCTGAGCAAGGAAAAATATTTGAGGAGAAAAAGAGCACCAGAAAGAGGAATGGAGCTAAATTTTTTTTATTCAAGGAGATAAACAGATTAAGAATTGGAATAAAGGGAGTGGTGACCTCAGGGCAAGATCCCACCCACTAAATTTCCAACTTGTGAAAAGGAATTAAACAGAAGTTTAGATCAAGGTGTGGTGAGACATGCCTTTAGATCTAGCACCGGGAAGGGAGAGGCTGGTGGATCTCTGAGTTTGAGGCCAGCCTGGAATTTGCCTCCAAGACTAAAGAAAGCTGCCTAGGCCAGGCATGCGCAGCAGGGGTGTCCCTGAATGGAGGCCTACTAGAGAGGTCATTGTACGAAGCTGTGAAGTTGAAGCCTCGATTGCCTTGGAGAACCCAAGACTTTAGATTTAGACTTGCCAGAGTCATGGGATACCTGCCTGGGAAAGCTGCTAACAGGGAGTGGAACCAGCCCAAAAGAAAGAAGTGTATTGCAGTCAACAAAGCTCTGAAGAGTGTGTGACATCAGGTGTGGAGGGGCTGCAGAGTTTGGAGTTTGCCCAGCTGGTTTTCGGTCTTGCTTTGGTCCAGTATTTCCTCACTATGCTCTCTTCCCTGCATTCTGGAATGCTAATATAATACTCTGTGATGTTATATGTTGGAAGTACATGATCTGCTTTTTTTATTTTGATTTTTACTAGGGGAATTACAATTAAGAGATTGTGTCTCAGAAAGGATTTTAGATTTTGGACTTTGAAACAATTTTGAGACTGTTATAGACTATGGGGACTTTTGAGGTTGGACTGAATACATTTTTTTGCCTTATGATATGACTATAAGCCTTTAGGGGCCAGGGAGTGGAATGCGGTTTGAAAGAAAATGGCCCCCAAATGGAGTGGCACTATTAGGAAGTGTGGCCTTGTTGGAGGAAGTGTGTCACTATGGGGGACGGCTTTGAGTTCTGTTTTGCTCAAGCTTCCCTCAGTGTGACAGTCAGTCTACTTTTTGCTGCCTGTAAGATGTAGGACTCTCAGCTATTCCTCTAGCACCACATCTGCCTGCATGCCAGATGATAATGGACTGAACCTCTGAAACTGTAAGTGAGCCCCCTCAATTAAATGTTTTCCCTATAAGAGTTGTCTCTTCACAGCAATAGAAACCCTAACTAAGACACCCAGGAAAAGGGGATCTCAACTGAGTAATTGTCCCTAATCAGATTGGCTTATGGGCCTATTTATAGGGCACTAACTCGATTGCCGATTGATATAGGAAGGTCCAGTTCATTGTGGGTGGTACCACCCCCGAGCAGGTGGGCCTGGGCTGTATAAGAAAAATAGAGGAGCAAACCCGAGGACGCAAACCAGGAAGGAGCATTCTACCATGTCCTCTGCTTCAAGTTCTGCCTCCAGGTTCCTGCTCCAGGTTCCCTTGGCTTCCCTCCATGACAGACTACAAGTCAAATAAACCTTTTCTTCCCTCAACGTGCTTTTGGTCTGTGTTTTATCACAGAAACAGAGAAGCAAACGATGGCAACTTGATTCATGGATGTTCTTACTTAGTGGGTCAGCTTGAGTCCAAGTGACTGCTGCTGAAGTACAACCCACTTGTGAGACAGACATGAGGGCAACAGTGAACCCCACATTGGACTGTCCATTCTGTGGGGAAAGAGAAGCGGCTTGAATTAGGAATGGCCATGGACGTATATCCTGCAGTGTTTTGTATGAACTCAGACAGGGGCAGATAGTTGTGTTGGGGAACTGGAAGCGGAGCAAAATGGGTCAAGGAAGTTGAGGAAGGAGAAATGTGAGCAGAGAATATAAATACGGAGTGTGAAGTTTATCATCTCTCATGTTAAAGCTTGTTAGAGAGTATCTACACTGAATCTCACAGGACCTGTCCATCAGCAGTTGGCCACTCTCGTCCTAGGGTGGGGCAACTCTGAAGAACTAGCCTGCACTGCCTGCAGGAGCTGGTCCTGAAGGGAACCCCAGTCAGCCAACTTGCTGGACGCATGTCTCTGTATCAACCTCAGTCTGCAGCTGGGGAACTTGACCCAGGTTCAGCTGCCACCAGTTCTGTGAAACTGTTGGGGAGTGGGGGTGGGTTGTCGCACCATGGTGAAATCCTACTGACGACATTGCTCCAGGGCATGTAAGTGGACACTGCCCTGCCATCACTTTTCCCTCAGCTCCTGAGCAGGCCTTTCTGAGTTCTTTTTTTCTCCCTCCTTCCTTCTCTCCCTCCTCCCTCTCTCCTTCTTTCTTTCTTTGAAACAGAGTCTCATTATGTAGCTCTGGCTGCCCTGGAACTCCCTATGTAGACTAGGCTGGCCTCGAACTTGGAGATCCACCTGCATCTGCCTCCGGAGTGCTGGGGTTAAAGGCTTGCGCCACATGCCCAGCCAGGCCCTTCTGTTTTCATCCTGTGAGCTCAGCATCCCATGGGACGTTAGCAGCACACTCGGAGAGGTAGGCATTCCTGAAAATCTGGACACCCAAAACATCTCTTGGCTCCTTCTCCTTGTGTCTAACATCAACTGAAGAAACTGAGAAAATCCCCTAAATCTAACATAGCAACCAAAGAAAGGAGAAAGACAAACTTTCAAAGTGAAAAAAAAATTGCATAGTGTTCGCTGGAGAGTGGCAAACAGTGTCAACTTCCGGAGTTCACATGGATAACAAAAAGATTGGACACCGTATTTGATTCATCCTAATCCATAATCTTCCCATCCCACTTCTGGTAGGAGATTATCTCCAAATGTTCTGATCTGAGCTCCTTTGCATAGATAATTATTTTAGTTTTGAGACCAGCCTTTTCTCCATTGGGTAGCAGGCTTGGCTTTGGCATAGACAAAGTCACCAGAAGACTGTGACTTAGGGTCTCTATTACTATGATTAAACAACATGACCAAAAGCAAGTTGGGGAGAAAAGGTTTATTTCAGTTTACAAATCAGTCATTGAGGGAAGTTGGGGCAGGAATTCAATGCTGGAATCTAGAAGCAGGAGCTAATGCAGAGACCACAGAGGAACGCTGCTTACTGACATGCTCCCCACTGCTTGATGAGCCAGGAACACCTGTGCACAGTGGGCTGGGCCCTCCTACATCAATTCCTAATCAAGACAATCTACCACAGGATCGCCTATAGGCCAATCTTATGGAATTTTCTGAATTGAAAAAAATTTGTCTTTACAAATGACTCTAGCTTGCGTCAAGTTGATGTAAAATTAGACAGTACAACCTATCATCTATCTATCTATCTATCTATCTATCTATCTATCTATCTATCATCTATCTATTTATCTATGTATCTATCGATCATCTATATATCTATCATCCATCTATGCATTTATCATCTATATCTATTTATCTATCATCGATCTATCTATAATCTATCTATCTATCTATCTATCTATCATCTTTTTTTTTTTTTTAAAAGATTTATTTATTTATTATACATACAATGATCTGTCTGCATGTATGTCTGCAGGCCAGAAGAGGGTGCCAGATCTCATTACAGATGGTTGTGAGCCACCATGTGGTTGCTGGGAATTGAACTCAGGACCTCTGGAAGAGCAGTCAGTGTTCTTAACCTCTGAGCCCTCTCTCCAGCCCCTATCTATCATCTTATCTATCATCTATTATATGTTAGTAATCTATGGTTCTATCCCGTCCCCTACTTCGTCAGACTGAGACACCAAGTTGAGCAATGGCTTTGTTCTGGAAAAGATGCTGCCCAGCAGGAATTGTGCCTTCGTATGTATCCTGACAGGCTTGATGACTCTCTGCTCCCTGTTCATAGAGAATACGTTTCACAGTATTACTTGATTCCTTGTGAATCTTTGAAGTTTGAAAAAACCGAGTAAACCCACTGACCCTTTGCGCATCATAGTCTCCTTAGGACAGTTTCAGAACTGCTCGTGAGGTTCATATTGGTCTAACATGGGAAGAAGACTCAGCTTCCCATCCAGGCACAGGTGTCATCAGGCCCTGTGTGGGGTGTTAGAATGCTTTGCAGTGTATTAAGGCAGACAAGTGGTCATATCTTCATTTTATTTGTTTTAATTAAACATTTTAATGTGAAAGGGAAATCATGCCCTGTGTGACTGTGGAGTCTAGAACACAAGCTGAGCAGAGGCCCGATCTTGGGACTCAAGTAACATCATTAGGAATTAGTCTCCTTTTCTCCTTCCCTTCTATCTCAGCACTGCCTGGGCTCCATCCCCAGGCAAGTCTCCCCCCTCCCCCGCCCCGAAGCAAGAGTGGCCTGGGAACTCTTACTGGCAAGATCCATGGCATCCACGATTCCTGTCTTGCTGTCATTGCCCCATACAGCATCCTTGTTCTTTCCCGTCCCAGCTCTCAGAATCCCTCTGGATCTTCTGATGTAACCAGTGACTCTTGGACTGGTTCAGACAGGACTCTGGGTCTCGGCTGAATTTATGTGCCTTCGGTTGGATAAGGTACCTGGATAAGGACTGTTGTTCCTCCTTGCAGAGAATCCCACCTCGTTCTTCAATGCCTGCTCAGTGAGAGAATCTTGTCAGCAGTGGAGATGGCAGGTGCTTCGGGAGGTAGACGGAGTCTGGCGCTGCCCAGGTGCCGCCCTGGTCTTGCTCTCTGGCGGCATGCCCTTTCTGACATGAAAGGACTCCTTGTCTGCTGGTTGGCAGATCAATGGGTGACATTGTGCTGGCATTGATATTTGTCTAGAAAAATCTCCCCGACTGACCCAATTCCTGTAATGCATAAAGAAATGACAGAAGTAATATTTTTGCTCTTGTTTCGCTTTCATTCATTTTATTTGATCAGGCCTGAGCAAAACTGACATCTCATCAAACTCCAAAGTGTGTTTCAGCACCAGGTTCATCGGAGGGTGGCATTTAAAACACAGACGTGGCAGGAACAAATGTATTTGCCAATCCTGTTCAGCCATGTAAACCTGACCTTTCTCCTGTAGATTTATTGACATGGGCCTGTTTTGTATCATATTTCATTATTGTGCGTGAAAGGATTGAAAGTTCTTCTCCTGGAAAACAACTCAGTTGGGGCCAGAGTGGCCCATAAACCTTTCCTAGGTGGGGAGAAAGCAGGAATTAGAAAGTCAGGTACGGGCAGGATTAGCACAATTCCTCAAAGAGTGTCTTTAATTAAAAATACCTGTACCAACAGCAGAGGCATCTGGCATCTGTAGAGATGGAGAAACTGCATCCAAGGTAACTGTGGTTTACTTCCTGTGGGGTCCACAGCCCCCCCACAGCACAGAACCCATCTCTGATGAATGTGCATGCTGTCTGCACAGTGACACACTTGACATGCTCATATCACAAGTCCACCCTCGTACAAGCTTTATGGAGGCAGGACTCATCTCCTGGCATGCTTGTGTGTCAAAATATCTGAGTCTTCATGCTGTCTTGAGCACTGGGGACATGGCATTGAACAAGAAATGCAAGCTTCCAGTTTCCAAGGCACTTCAGTCATTGAGGAGGAAGTAGCCTATATAAGTATTGAATTAAGTCAGTGCAATGTTAGGAAATGGAGACTATTTGATACCTTGTCTTACAGGGAGTAGAGGATGTGTGTGGGGTGGTGGGGTGACAGCTGTTACTGTAAACAGGCCCCTGTTACCGTACACAGTCCCCTACTCTCTGCTGAGACAGAAAGAGTAGAATTTGAGCTGAGATCTGATTACTGAGATGGAGCTAAGTGATGTGAGACCTGGACCACAGCCCAGATCAGGAAGCACCCTGTAAGTACAAAGGCCCTGAAACAGAATGGATGCTGCATGTTCAAGAAACAGAGAGAAAGGTAGGCAGGAATGTGTCGGAGTTTCAAACTGAGGAGAGGTGGACTCCATCAGAGCCCAGGAAGGATCGGGGTGACCCCACCTTCGCAGATCCGAACGACTGTAGTGGGGAGGGGTGGAGGCAGCCAAGGGAACAGGCTTGCCCTAGTGGCATGGTGGGGAAAGCTGTGTCACAGCTAGATCTAACAAGGGTTTATAGCCGCTAGGCCTCAGCGATGCACTGAGCCAAAATCTGTGTTTGTGAAAGTCATTCAACTTCCTCCATCACCGCCTTCCTTAGCACCTCAGCTCCCGATTGACCAACAACACTCAAGACTCTCTGCTCCTGTCCTTCCTATGGACAACTCCCTCTTGGTCACATGACAAGGTTTCCAGTCCCCCTGACAATCTCCCCTTCCGCCCCTGGCTTTGCTCTAGCTCCTTGTCTCTCTCCTCCAGCAAAGAGCACAAATTGGAGCAAGATGCCTTGTGTGGAGGTAGCACTTTACAACTGAGATCGCCCTGGAGCAGTTCCCTTCAGCCCCAGCCCTCTGGCAGACTGGACTCCACCCAGTTGAGAAACCCAAGCCCCCAAGAGCCTCTCATTCCCTGTGGTGCTACAGGGCTGCAAGGCCTTCTGAACCAACAGGAGGCAAGGGGACCAGTTGGGAATGCTCCATCCAGATTCTCTTTTTTTGTTGCTAATTAGAAACATGGAGTCCTGGGAGTTTCCTAAGAAGGAGAATAAAGGTGTGCCTTGCACCCTGGATCAAGCAATGTCTGAAGTCTAAATCTGGATAATAAGGTGGACTGAGGTATTCCAACTCTTTGTCCTTTTGTTGGTTTTTTTTTTTTTTTTTTTTTTTTTTTTGACATGCTATCGAGACTCCTGCCAATAAGCAGAGCTCGCAGGGGCTCACAGAAACTGAAGCAACAGCCACGAAGCCCACGTGGGTCTGCACTAGGCTCTCTGCACACACGCTGTGGTTGTTTAGCTCGGGGGTTTTGTGGAACTCCTAACAGTGGGAATAGAGGTGTCTCTGACTCTTTTGACTACTTTTGGGACCCTTTTCATCCTAGTGGGTTATCTTGTCCACCCTTGATATGAGAGTTTATGCTTATTGTTACTGAATCTGGTTATGCTGTGTTCAGCTGATATCATGGGGAGGCCTGCTCTTTTCTGAAGGGAAATGGAGGAGCAGTGGGTCTGGGGGAAAGGGGAGATGGGAGGTGGTGGAGGAGAGCAGGGAGGAGGGGAAGAAGGGGAGGCTGAGGTTGGGATGTGTTGTATGAGAAAATAATAATTTAAAAAAAAGGATGCAAAAAATGCAAATAAGCACACCTAGCTATGCACTCAAACAAACAAACAAAGAATAAATAAAGTCTCCTACCAGACAGACCAGTGCTAGCCAGTGTGTGACTGCACCCACGTCCCCGCAGCCTTGGGCTGTCACCCATACCCATGTCTGTAGTGTCCAGCCAGTGTCCCTTGTCTGAGCAACAGCTAAGGAGGTGGCCTTTTCTCTTGGGAGTTTCCCTCTCCGTTGTTCCCTGAGGCACCTCTGAAGGTTTATGGAAACCCATCTGTGAATTTAGTATTATAGCCCCCCTCGCACGTGACAAGGAGCCATTTTTGCCTGAGATGCAAATTCCTGGAAAACCTGGTATTATGGCTCATTAGGGGGACACAAGACAAAGAACCAATAAAGTCTAACAAAACCAAGTCTGGTCATTGCCCCAAACACCAGTTTGGCTCCTAATGGGTCAAGAGAGGGAACGGGAAACTTCACTGTCCCATTAGAGAAACAGATCTAGAGAGGGATAGAAACTTCCCTTGGGAGCCCACCACATTAGTCCCTGAGTGGTCCTACGTTAGAACCACGGTCTTCAGTTACTCCAGCCATTTCTCTTCCTAGCTCTTGGGGGCAGGGGACAGGGAGTTAGGAGCTTTGGGTTCAGCTGTTTGCATGTGGGGATTTCAGCTATTTGCCATGTCGGGGGCTTCACATTCACACAGGGGACCCTGGAAACAAGACTTAGAGTGAGGTGAAGAGCAGCATGTGGCTTCCGGTTCAGCCCTCTCCCCTGGATACTACCACTGAGCTGTGCATTCAAATAGCATTTCTAACTTCATCTTCCCATCTATAAGACACACTTAACTAGCTGATCGTCCACCTAGTGTTCCTCTACCACATGGAGTTTGTGCTCTTTTAATCCTCTGACCAGTCTGGGAGGTCTGTGTCATTAGTACCAATGAGGACCAGGCAGGTAAGGGATAGAGTAACTCAACCGGAACACAAGTTACCTGAACCCAGAATCTTCTCTTAACTCTTTGGTAATCACTACCAAAGGATAGCAGTAATTCATAACAGAATGAAGCTGATAGTTGATCCAGGCATGGAGGTGCAAACCTGTCATCTGATTTTGAGTGTTTTGTGTTTTGAGACAGAGTCTTATTCTGTTGCCCTGGCTGGCCTAGAATCCTCTACATAGACCAGGCTGGTCACAGATCACAGAGATCTGCATGTCTTTGCCTCGCAAGTGCTGAGATTAAAGGCGTGTGCCACCAGGCCTGGTGAGAGGTTTATCAGCTTGAGGTTAGGCTGGCCTTCAAAGTAAGATGCTAGCTCAAAGAAGTTGATGATAAATTATAAGCCATAAAGAAGGAACTCTCACAGCATTCTGATTAAAACTCAGTGGGTCTTCACATTGATACCAATGGGGTCTTTTATTATCTGTCTTGTGGTGCTTTGATATTATGAAGTCACAGATTAGCTAATTCAGAGAATGTGAGCAATTCACTAGGAGAGGGTGTCCCCCATTCTCTCTCTCTTTCTTTCTCTCTCTCTCTTTCTTTCTCTCTCTCTCTTTCATTTTTACTTACTTATTGTGTGTGTGTGTGTGTGTGTGTGTGTGTGTGTGTGTGTGTGTTTGTGTGTGTGTGTGCACATATGCACGCACCGTGACATGGGTGTGGAGGTCAGAGGACAACCTGTGGAGTCAGTTCTCTCCTTCTACCATGTATGTTCTGGAGATTGAACTCAGTCCCCATGCTTGGCAGCAAGTGCCTTCACCATCGCAGTGGCCAGCCACCTACCTTCTTTATCAAGACCTCACCCTTTGGATCACATCTAACCTATTACCCAGGACTGAGTACCAGGCAGGTAAGTCCTAAGTACCAGGCCAAAGTCCCATGCTCAGAGTCTGCTGACACTGTGAACATCTTTGTCCTAAACTACTGATCTTTGCTTTTTTCCAGCTGTGGACTCCTCAATCAAGGCTCTTGTCACAGTTTCCTTCCTCCTTCTGCCTCCTGACCCACCAGGCACCTTTCCACATCATCTTGTATCATGGTGTAGCTCCTTCCTCTTAGGAACGGTAACAAATTTCTTTCCATGCTGCCCTTGTCATGAATCAAAATTTCTATTAGCGTACTGTATTTCAGAAGGTAAGTAGTAATTGTTTGCACAATTAATAGTAAACAAACACAAGTTATTACCCTTCTCCATGAGCAAAGAAATTCACATTGTGTGTCCATATTTTCACTCAATTCCTCCTGATTTTACTGTAAAGGGTAGGTACTGCACTTCTTACCTTTATAGGCAGGACTCAAAAGATTCCCAAAGTTCATTTGAGTTGCAATTGACACATATCATTTTCTGAGCTTCATTTTTGATCTTAAAGCATCCCTTCTGGCTTCTGCCCAAGCAAGAGTGGAGGGGCCATTCTCTTAGGAACTCCATTCTAGAAGGGAGAGGGGACCAAACAGACTTCTAAGGCAAAATTCTCCCTTCATTTCCAGCCATGTTGCCTCCACTTCCTAGTGTGTCTCAAGGGGATTTTCTTCTATCAAACATTCTTTATATTCCATACCAGGCTCTCTTTTGTGTATTAATTCATTCCCAGCTCATTTTTTAATATAGAGAGGGAGATCTGGCCTTTAAATGACACTGCTTTCATTTCGCTGTGACCTGGGTCAATATTTCTCCTTGTTCCAAATGTAACCCGCCCTCTTCCGTCTTCCCTGTTGCCTTTGAACCTCTCTCACTGCAGATGACAGAGACAGCCTGTGGAACTCAGACGGAACTCCTGGGTCAGGGTCTGCCCATGGTAGAGGCACACCCCAGGATCTGGGACTGCCCCACAGTGGATGAGTCATGTAGTTCTGGAGAACGAGCATGATGGGTACTCCAGGCGGTAATATCTCAGGGAGCAAATGCTGCGCTGCCCCCAGCAGAGGTTAGACAAAAGGATGTGGTCGAGCAGGGGGAAAGGCCTTAGGTCTCCAGGACAGAGCAAAGGCTGCTGTGTCACATCGTCCGAACAATTGCCACCCACACAACAGCAGCATACTATTTAGCGTCAGAAAATATTTGGAGTGGTTGATGATTTTGCCTGTTCTGTGTCTTCTCAGTGGCCTCAGCAGCCAACTCTTCCTCTTGAGGTATCACTTCAAGGCTGTGGTTTTAGTGGGGTTGGCACCATCCGCTCCCCCAACAGCAGACTGAGTAACTGTACTATAGTATCCCAATTTCTTTGGGTTGGGATGTGGCCAAGTTAAGCCAATGAGGATTATCGCTGTGACTGTAAATGGAGTCACTAGGAAATCAGTGCCTGTCCACTGAGGAGGCTCAGCTGGTGAGAAGGTGCCCTGGGCTTACTGGTGGACAAATTGGTAGCACCTGAGAACAAAGCCAGAAAGGAGCTGGGAACTGAGAGCAGAGGGGAGAGGGAGGCAGCCGCTCTGCTGCCCTAGTTAACACCCAGATAGAGCTGATCCTCAAATAAGAGCCCGACTAGACTCCCAGCTCAGTAAGCCAGTGTTATCTCTTCCTGCTGCTATTAAGATCAATCCATGTGAGTCTATTTAATTGGTAATAGGGATTTATTAAGATATAAATTGAGGAAATACACTCATGAATACAGAACGGAGTAGACAGCTGAAGTCCTCCTCTGATCTGACTGGGAGCAAAACCACCTCGCAGGCAGCAGCAGGGAGAAGGGGTACGTGACCCTTCTCCTTTCCCTGATAAGAGGTCACATACAATGGCAGGAAGCACCGCCTCCTTTGGGCTGTATAGACCAAGGTCTTGAACGGAGCAAATACCACTCCACCCTGCTCAAGCAGACCCTGCTCCACCACACTGGTCTTAGTTTCCTTTGCTCTCTCTTCCGGTCTTGTTTCTCGAAGCTGCCTTGATTGGGAACATTTTCCTCTTCTATTCTGCCTGGATGATTTCTATTCACTGTCTAGAGCTCAGCTCAGACATGGTGCCCCCTAGACTAAGCCAGACCCTCCTGTTATTGCACACGACATACCCCAAACCTCCCAGCCCTTAGAATGATCTGTAATAACATGTACATTTTGAAATTTTCTTATTTCCTACTTGCCTCATTGGATTGGCAGCCCCATGATAGCAGAAAGTATTGTGTGCTACTCACTAGATTTTCACCATAATGACTGACACACAGTGCTTGGTCAATCTTTATGAAGAAACCAGACATATCAAACAAACATTTTCTCTCTGTATCTATATATTTAAATAAATAAGTATTTATCTCTTACCACACAGACACAGGAAGCTGGAGATAACATCTGAGTATGGCCAGAGGCATCAAGACAAGGATGTTTTAACTTTGAGGTCCTGATGGAAAGAAGTAGAACTTGGGAGTGTGGGAACCACCACCATCACATGTCCAAAGCCTGGTCATTTTGGTGACACATCTTGTTTCTATCTTTCTACTAAACAGGTCTTCCTGTAACCAAGACAGATTCAGGGCAGGAGTCATTGGCTCTGCATAAGCAATGTCTTAGTCTATTTTGTGTGGTTATAATTTCCCAAGAAGTTATTGGAGTCTGGTAGTGCAATACCAAGGTTCTGGCATCTTCTGATGAGGCCCTGGTTGTGCCATCTCCCAGCAGCCAGTTATGGTCAGGGTGAGAGACAAGAGTTCCAGATTGCATCTTCAAGCTCTTTTATTTTCATTTTTTAATATTTTATTTATTTTTGAAAATCCCATGATTTGTATAATGTATTTTGATCATATCCACCTACTACCATCCCCCTCCAGCTCCCACTAGTGCCCCCATGTAGCTAGAGTTTTCCTGCCTGGCCCACAGTCAGGACAAATCTCTCTCACCCACTAGTCCCACAGCTGCTCAGACCCAACCAAGTAAACACAGAGACTTATATTGCTTACAAACTGTATGGCTGTGGCAGGCTTCTTGCTAACTGTTCTTACAGCTTAAATTAATCCATTTCTATAAATCTATACCTTGCCACGTGAAGTGTGGCTTACTGGCATCTTCACATGCTGTTTGTCATCGTGGCAGCTGGCAGTGTCTCTCTGACTCAGCCTTCCACTTCCCAGCTTTATTCTCCTCCTTGTCCCGCCTATTCTTCCTGCCTAGCCAATGGCCAATCAGTGATTTATTTATTGACCAATCAGCAACACACTTGACATACAGACCATCCCACAGCACCCCCATCCCACCTCCCTCCAAACTTCATTCCCCCATTCTTGTCATCTTTAATAACCCTGTGAATCCAACTAGTGCTGCCCATTTGTACATGGGTGTGGGGCTATCCGCCAGGGCATTGGTAACCTAAGGGGGGCATGTCCCCAAACGAGAGTGTCTCCCCCACTCTCAGCAATCATCGACTATGAATAACTCCTCAGCTCACCTTCATTCATGCTAGAAGTTGGATTGCCAAGCCCTTTTACAATCAGTATCAATAAAGAGGGCAGTCTCACGCCCTCCACAGCACTCATTAGATGCCGCCTCCTCCCCATCACTTCTGCATCGAGAGTGTTGTGATTTGGATTTTAAACACACTAAGGATTTGGTTCTCAGCTAATGCCACTTTGGCGAGGCTCTAGAACCTTTAGGAGGTGATGCCTAGTGGAAAGGAGTTAGGTCACAGGGGAATTGTCCCTGAATGGGACACTGGAATCTGGCCCCTGATGCTCTCACTGTTTCCTGGTTACCATGGAGTGAGCAGGTTTCTTTTCTCCTGAGTTCCCTACCTCGGTGTTCTGCCTTGCCGTAGGCCCAAAGACAATAGAGCCAAGATACACTTGGCTCTGAAACCGTGAACCAAAATAACTGTACATCTTTTCTTTATTTCTTACCCCATGGCTGGCTGGGTGGCTGGGTGGCTAGCCCCTGGCATCCTCCTCTCCTCCTTTTATTTTTGTTTCTTGATCTTCCTCTTCCCAGATTTCTCCTCCTATTTATTCTCTCTGCCTGGCAGCCCCGCCTATCCTTTCTCCTGCCTTGCTATTGGACATTCAGCTCTTTATTAGACCAATCTGTTTTTAGACAGGCAAAGTAACACAGCGTCACAGAGTTAAACAAATGCAACATATCTTTGCATCATATAAACAAATGTAACACATCGTCAACTAATACTCTACAACAGGAGACCAATCTCATTTGCCCCTGTGATCTGCATACTTGGTTCATAGGGCAGGGGGTTGGGCTCCATGGCTTCAAGGCACCCCACCCAGGGGGCTTTGCTGGGCTTCGGCCACCAGTTCTCACACTTTAATGCCCCACAGATGCAGCTTTCCCAGCTAGAGCTGAACACCCATGGCTGTATAGTTCTGTAGGCCTGGGGGCTGCTCCACCCCCTCTTCTCTGTTGCTGTCAGGCCCATCCTAGGAAGAGCTCTCAGTGGTGGCCTGGACCCCCAAGCCATTCACAACATCCTTGAGATCCAGATGGATGGTGCCATGGCCTCACCCAGCTTGGATTTGACACCTGCAGATGGAGCACAATATAGAAACTTCAAAGTGCAGAGCTTGTGCCTTCCAGAGCGGCAAGTCAAGCTGCACATGGACTCACTTGAGTCATACTGTGGCCAATGGTATCTGTGATAGAATTCAGAGGGCAGAGTCCCCAGGCATTTTTAGACTATAAATGCTGACATTTCTCTGTGTCTTTCTAGAAAGGACACCCTCGTGATCCTAGCCTCCAAGAGACCTGAAGTACTCTAGGGTCTTTCTCCCATTGTCCTAATGAACAGAACCTGACTTTGTCCTACCTACACTGATCTCTTTGACAACTGTCATTTGGCTCTGTCCTTGGTATTTTCTTTCAAACACACTTTTCCCCCTTTTTATAAGTCGAGATGAAATGTTCCCCAGATATCTCAGTTAGCTTCCCTTTAATTATAAATCCAGCCCGGCATCATTTCTCCCTTGCTCATTCTATTACTCAGAGCCAAAAAATTCGCACAGCATCATGGATGCTTTGGGGCATGGCAGATTCTCCTTCTATACCCTCACACGTCCTGTTTGGCTCTGCCTTCCAGAGTCCTAAACGTTACTAGCAACAGATGAGAGATGGGCTGTGCTCCAGCCTCCAGCAGCAGGCCTCTTTGCTTGCACCAGAGATCACAACAGCCCTCACTGTTGCCCTGTCTGCCACTGTTTCCATTGTGACCACTGAGGTAATCCATAAGAAGGGCTACACTATTTCTGGGGCTTTTGTCTTTTTCTGAGCCCTTCATGGAATGCTGTTCATCTCCACTCGAGAACTTGTCCTTTCAAATTCTCTGTTGTGACTCATGACCAGGTCCACAGCTACCTCTGCATTTTCAGGTATGTGTTCTGGGTACCAGTTTTTCTTAGTCCATCTGCTGCTGCTGCAGTAGAATGCTTGGGAGAGGGTAACTTATGAAGAGGTTAGTCCTTGTCATTTTACAGGTTGGGAAGTCTAAGATTGAGGGCCTCTTACCTGAAGGGTCTTCTTGTTGTATTATCCCATGGAAGCAGGGAAGACCAGAAGGGCGGGGGAAGCAGGGACTGACGGATGAAGGGGGAGAGGAGAGGAGGGAAGAGGAAAGGAAAGGAGGGGGAGGGAGGAAGATGAGGTAAAGACGAGAGCAGAGGAGACATCACCCCTGGCTACCAGCCCTTTTATAATCCACTATTACTGTCATTAATACACTGTAAAGGTGGAATCGTCATAAAACATCTCCCCACCAGGCTCCACTTTCCAGCACTTTTGCATCAGGGATTAAGAATCTAATAAGTGAGCAGGGCATGGTGATGCATGCCCTTAATCCCAGCACTCAGGGGGCAGAAGCAGGCTGATCTCTGAGTTCGAGGCCAGCCTAGTCTATAGAGAGAGTCCCAAGACAGCTAGGGCTACACAGAGAAACCCTGTCTTGAAAAACAAAAACAAAACAAAACAAGAAATAATCTAATATATGAACTTTGAAAGAATGTTCAAAACATGGTAAACCAGGAATGACTGGGAGCCAGCTGGGAACTAACTCTGAAGATGGTTTCTGTGTAATTTTATGTGTTAATACTTAGTGAAACTCTCACACTGTTGGGTTGTACAGGCTTTTTGCTTGACTTCACGGGACTGTGTAGAGATCTAGCTGTGCCTTCCTCTTTTCAGAGCATGACTCACTCCAGTGGTGGCCTTCTGCTGGACAGGCCCTGTGATGAGGACCCACCCACAACCTCATGTAAAGCACAGGTTCTACTCTACTCTTCCCTTGAGGTCCATGCCTCCTGAGAAACTTAGAATTATGTCTTCTCGGCCTTCTGACTGTCTCCCCTTATCTACAAGCCACAGTGAGTTTATATTCATCTCATACTATTCAGATATAGGGTCTTTGACGAGAGACATTGTTGGCAAATAAAGATGGGCTGTGGCAAACCAACAAATATCTTGGCTTCCACTAGGCCCTTGCTACCTCCACACAGATGACTCCAATGAGATAAATTACATTCCTGCCAGTATAAACACGACTGCAATCAATACAGTCAGTAAATAACACGACTTTTCAAAGAAGAGAAAATGCCAATATTAAATACGTTTCTATTGACACAGAGCCAAATTGGTCTGAGGAATATAAGCGCATACACCCAGTCCTGTAGCCCCGGGAGAGAGAATCCATAGTTGATCACCTGCCTGTACCCCTGTATGGCTCTGCTTTGGCAGAAACGCTGGGAAAGAAAATGAGATCCCGCCAAGGAGACTTGGCTTCTCATGGAAAAAGCTTCTTCAGGAGCATCAGCTCTTTTTCTGTTGGACATTTGAGTTCCTTTCCTGCCCTTTCTCGGGCTGTGAAGTCTTCTGTCAAGCATTTGGCTTCTCTGGGTTTCATCTGCATCATCTATGAAGGGAATGCTTTAGAGACAGCTTCTAAGTAAAGGTGTGTGGACCTAATGGCAACACTGGAAGGGCCTTGCACATCACAAGGACTTGGATCCTGCAAGGTGGTCTTTCTATCTCGGGTGTCTCCTTGCCTCCTTCATTTCCTTTTTCCTTTGGTTTTTGTGAAAGGAAATTAAAGCCGGGTCTTGCACATGCTGGGCAAGTGTTCTGCCACTGAGCCGCATAACCAGCTCTCATTCTCACTATATAACTCTGCTGCAGTAAAGGAGCCCCCAGTTTAAGTACGCCATGAACCCCTTGAAATTAGATTTGGCCAGAGCAGAAACTGCAAAATGAGGGTTGCTGGAGGAATAGAATATAATAGCATCAACACTATTAAATATTTATTAAGTACTCATTATAGACTGGCCTTGTGTTAGGCATTTTATATCAATTACTTCATTTAATTCTTACAGCCATTATGTACTGTTAAGATCCCTAATGCACAGATGAATAAACATGGGCTACACTGGATAGAAGACAGCAGACAGTCAGTGCTCTTTAGAAAGGTGGACTGGGAAAGCCTTACCAAAGAAACTATGTTCCAGCCAAGAAGTGTAAGTGGTGCTGAACTGTGGTGGAAGGCATGGGAGAAAGTGTACTCCACGCTAAGGTGGAGCGTGCCCAGAGAGGCGGGGTCAGAAGCTGTTCAGTGTGTTTGATATACACTAGAAGGTGGTGTTCCTGCAAAGGTGTGGGCAGAGAAGAGGATCTAGGAAACAGGTCAGAGGACGTTGGTTAAGATCCCAAGAATTATGGAGAACATTTTGATTTAAGAGTGAAATGTGGGCCTACAGTGGTTTGTGAAAATGTTAAACTCTCAATTCTGATTGGCAACTTGAACAGACTAAGAAACATCTAGGGAGTCAGTTAAGCTCTGGCTGTATCTGCGGGTACCTTTCCACAGACTATAGATCATAAGGGCTCTGGTGTAAGCAAGAAACTGGTCCACTGATGGATTTGTGATATGAAAGGTGTGAAAAGTAGGAAATGGGTCGGATTGGAGGATGCAGTTCATTGACGTGTGGCCTTGGTCTGGTTCTTGCCTTTGCCTTTTCCTGTATGCTCCTCTTTGCTTCCTGTCTGTATGAGATGAAGAAAGAGCCTTCTCCAGCACAGGCTCCTACCACTGGGATGTTCTGTAAAATGGGGTCAAGAGACGGAGGAATGAATGATGTGAAACCATGGGCCAAAAGCCCTCCCAACTTGTTCATGTGGGTGATTTTAATCACCACAATGAGAATAGTAACCAACATAAGTCATTTTAACATTTATTCATTCAGATCTCCCAGTGTTGGTCCACATCCACCGTCCTTTATGCAAGGAGCTCAGATGAAAGAGCATCTGTCTGTTTCCTGTTAATGGATCAACCCTGTCTTCCAAAGAGTTATATATTAAGAACTCATCAGACTACTAGATGTAAAGCAAAGGATAACCAGACTACAACCCACAGTTCCAGAAAAGCTAGTTAACAAGGAGGACCCTAAGAGGGACACATGGATCACCCTGGGAAGGGGAAATAGATGAGATCTCCATGAGTAAACTGGGGATGAGGGGGGCAATGGAGGGTAGGGGATAGGGGATAGGAACATAAGGGAATGGGATGATCAAGCTGGAACAGGGACGGAGTGGGAGAGCAATGAAAGAGATTCTGTGATAGAGGGAGAATCATGGGGATAGGGAGAAACCAGGTGCTAGGGAAGTTCCCAGGATCCACAAGGATGACCCCAGCTTGGACTACTAGCAATATTGGAGAAGGTGTCTGAACTGGCTTACCCCAGTAATCAGATCAGTGACTACCCTAACTGTCATTATAGAGCCTTTATCCAGTAATTGATGAAAGCAGATGCAGAGATCCACAGCCAAGCACCAGGCCATGCTCCAGAATTCCAAGTCAAAGAGAGAGAAGAGGGATTCTATGAGAAAGGGCCATCAAGATCATGATGGGGAAACCTACAGAGACAACCAAACCAAGCTAGTGGGAACTCATAAACTTTAGACCAACAACTGTTATTATTGTGGTTGGTGTAAGACTTCTGTACCTTTGAGCCCTGAACTTAGATTGTCTGGGGTGAATTATGAACCTGCCATTTCATTCTAGACTGGGTCACCTTGTAGAGATCATTTTAAACATTGGTAAGTCTCAGTTGAGTCTAAGGAGAGACTCGGATTCTTAAACTGTGTTGAGACTGTGCAAGACTATGGGGACTTTTGAAGCTGGACTGAATGATTTTGCATTATGATATGGATACAAGCCCATGGGGTCCAGGGAGCGGAATGTAGTGGTTTGAATGAGAATGACCCCCATCGGGTCATATGTTTGAATATTTGGTTTCTAGTTGGTGGAACTATTTGGGAAGAATGAAGAGGGGTGGCTTTGTGGAGCAGGTGTGTCATTGAGTATAGACTTTCAAGTTTCAAAAACCCATGACATTCCCAGTTACCTCTCTCTGCCTCTACTTGTGTATAAAGATATAAGTTCTCAGCTACTGTTCCAGTGGCATGCCTGCCCACTTGCTGCCAGGCTTTCTACCATGGTGGTCATGAACTCTAACCCTCTGGAACTGTAAGCCCCAAATTACTTTCTTTTATAATTCGCTTTAGTCATAGTGTCTTATCAGAGCAATAGAAAAGTAACTAAGATGGCTGACAAGCAGAGGGAGAGCCCAGAACACTCTACACAAAGTACTTCATAGTCACAGTTCTCCATTGTGTCTTCACTGATGTCCCTAAAATCCAGCTGGCCTGGTTCTGACATGGGAAAGGTAGTTTGAGGCCTTTCTGGGTCCTACCTTGCCCCTCTGTAAAATGGGCCATTCACAAATATGTTCTTGAGCTCTGCTGCTTTAGTGTGTGCTGTGTTGAAGTGGAGGGACCCTCCATCCCATCAAAGCAGCATATTCACAGTGCAGTCCGAGACAGGCATCTGGAGACTTCTCGAAGGGGAGGAGTACCCTCGTCTCACTATGACATAAAATAGTCAGTTTCACCTTCAGGGCTGAATTGATGTCTCCCAGGGGATTCTAGATGGAAATTCCCAGGTCATTCCCCATACCAACGTGTTGAATCCCTCCAGATGACCTCCAGATGACCTCCAGATGACCTAGCAACCCAGCACAGGCAGAACAGAGGTCTCTGAGAGAAGGGCAACCACAAGGAGAAAGACCTGTGTTTGCAGGTTTCCCACCCAGAAGACTGACCAAAGAGGACTGCCTCAGGCTAGGCTCAGCAGTCCACTGAGCCGAACTGAGTGTGGGCTGTTGAAGTAACTGGAAATGTAGGACAGGATAGCTGTAGAGAAAAGAGTCCCCAGCAACCAGAGTGGGCACACCTGGTGGGACTTGGTTAAAGCCTGGCAGAGCCATTGCTGAGTGCTTAAAACTAAGTGGGAAGACCAGACACCTCAGGTCTGTGAGGCTGGAGAAGGGCTGGTGGACACCTCAGTCACAGCGCAGAAGGGCCAGATGTGGCTCAGTGGCATATATGTGGTCCTGGATGCGATTCCCAGCACGACAAAAAAGAGGAAGAAAGAGGAGGGAAAGAAGAGAGTAGAGGGGAGGGAAGGGGAGGGAAGGGAAGGGAGAGCAGAGCAGAGCTCACTCCTGTGCTCCAGAGGCTGAGACATGAAACGCAGAAGCGTGCAGCAAGCCAGGTCTACATAGGAAGATCTTATCTCTTCTCCCTACCCGAAATAAAAATGGCAGCGTAAAGGCTGTGCATTAGGAGTAAGGGCTATGCCCAGAAGCAAGAGTCCCCCTTCCCACTGGGCTTCTCAAACTTAGTACTCCAGGCATTTTACAGATGATTGCTTTGGGGTGGGGGTGTTCTGTGCTTTGCAGAAGTCTAGCTTTAGCCCTGTGTTCCACTCATTAGTTACCAACAGCACTTGTCCCATTTTAGGACAGCCTAAGGTCTCGAGACCTTGCAAAATGCCACAGGAGGTGGCAAGTCACCCTCAGCTGAAAGCCACTGCTGAGAACCAGGGCCATAGCTTATGACCAGTGATGAATCTGAAATAGACCCTAGTCCTAGAAAAAAAGCCGTAATAGGATTGTGAATAGGCACCAGCATTTTAGACGACCACAAAAGCAAAACTTACAGCCTTTAAAGGAAAACAACAGGATACAAACTCCCTGCCGGGTGTCATTCACAATACCCACCGCACTATAAAACACTGCCAGATGACCGAGGCAGGAAATGTGACCTGTAATCTAGACAGCAGTAGTCAACAGATGCTCAGGTGGTGCAGACACCGGAATTAACAAAAGGCCCCTAAAATAGCTATTACAAACGTGCTCAAGGACTCACAAGAGCAGATAGGCATGATGGGAAAGAGATGGGGGGATTCCAGTGGAGAGATGGAAACCGCATAAAGGACTCAAATGGAAATAATGAAACCAAAATTACACTGCCATAATGAAGACCTCACAGTTGGGGTGAGCAACAGACTGCCATCCAGAGTCAAGGGTCAGCGAACGTGAAGATGTTCAATAGAAAATGTCCAATCAGAGGAAGAGAGGGTAAAAAAGGTTTGTTTTTTAAACATTTGCAACCACTATTTAGACAGTCAATTGACTTTAGACTAATGTGTAAAGATTTTCGGTGGGGAAGGAATGCTTGTCAGCAAATGGTATAGAAACAAGCAGATGTGGTATGGAAAAAAACAACCTCACTCTGTAAAATATAAAACCACAAGGATCCCAGGGGGTGGGGGGAACAAAGCCAACATGATTTAGGTACATTTGGGATTCTTAAGTGGGTCACAAACCGCAACACAAGTGTGATAAGTTGGACACTATCAAAATGGGAAGTTGTTATCATTCAAAGGCACCCGTGAAAAAAGATGACAAAGCAAAGCCACAGGAAAGACCATTTTAGAGCACTATTTCACAAAACAGTGGTAGCCAAGTATAAAAGACGGGCTACAACTTGATTGTTTAAAAAAGAAATCCAAAGTTTTAGGCAGAAGATTTTTAAAGATATTTTATGAAAGGAGATACATAATTAGCCAGTTAGTACATGAAGCATCCTCGCCATTAAAAATTAGAACTATGATATATATAAATACCTCAAGGAAGGAGTATGCTGGCACTCAATTTTGGAAACGTACGTTGTAGCTGGGACTCATATACGATTGATTAGTAATAATGTAAATTAGGAATGTTACAGTAACTTTGAAAAAAGCTCCAGAAACTTTTTGTGAAATTAAAACAAACAAACAAACAAACAAAAAAGTCCATTTGTTCTGTGACTAAACAATTCTACTCCTAAATATTTACCCATGGAAAGAAAACTAATATTTATACACCAAGATTCATAGCAGCCTGGTTGACAGTGTCTCCCAATGGAAAGAGCCCAGATGTTATTAATGGCTCAAACTGACCCTCTGCTAACCACCTCTCTCTCTGTTACAAACTTAAATCTGCTCAGCAACAAAAGCATAAATTTCTGTTATATGTAACATTATGGATAACTTTCAAAAGCATTAAGCTAACTAGGGTGGTGTCGAAGGCAAGAAGAAAAACAAGAAAATAATTACGGGGACATGGAAAGCAAGAAGAGCCACTCACTCCCAAGTCCTTTAAAGGCCTTTGTCTGAGGAGAATCAAGAATTCCAGCTTGCGGGGATGAGATACCCTGGAACACTCAGTTCTCATGGTTCATGAAACTATGAAGAAGATGAGGCTGAAAGATTGTTGAGAGCCTGAGGGGATGGACGACTGTATTTGGATTTTTCTTTGGGCCACCAGCTCACAAATGATGACATGGAGACTTAATAATTATGAAAACTTGGCCTTAGCTTAGGCTTGTTTTTAACTAGCTCTTATAACTTAAATTAATTAATTTCTATTCATCTGTGTTCTGTCACGTACCACCCATCCTGCTTCCTCTGTGTCTCGAATCTCTCTCATGTGCCTAGGTTCTTCCTTCTTCTCTCTCCCCAGAAATCCCTCCTATACCTCCTGCCTATCTATTGGTCATTGAGCCTTTACTACACCAGTCACAGCAAATACGTCTTCACACAGTGTACAAATACCCCACAACATACAACAGCAAGGAAACAGTGTTCTCCAGAAAGAGCAGGACTGATATGAACTCACAGAGATTGTGGCAGCATCCACAGGGCCTGTACAGGTTCCTAGTGCTGAGCTGGCATGGACAGGGGCTCCCACTCCTAACCAACAAGTTATATGCAATTGACACCCACTTGCAAAGGAAAAATTAGTTTTCTCTGTTGGAGTCTCACTGGGTATATTTAACCACACTTCAGAGTAGGCCCCATGCAGAGTGGGTTCAGCAGTAGGCCAATACAAAATGAACTCAGTTTTCTCTCTCTCTCTCTCTCTCTCTCTCTCTCTCTCTCTCTCTCTCTCTCTCTCTTTCCATCTGTCTATCTATTTCTCTGTCTCTCTATCTCTATCTCATGTAGCCCAGGCTATTTTGAACTCTTTATGTAGTTGAGGATAACCTTGAAATTTTGATCCTTCTGGGATTACAGGCATGGGCCACCAAGTCCAGTTTAAGTCCTCCGGATTGAACCCAGGGCTTCACACGTGCTAGCCAAGCCTCTATCAACAGAGCTGTAGTCCCAGCCCTGGAAGACTCAATATTCTTATCTTGGTGTATATATTAAATTGAAACCCAATAAAAACACTAACTTCTTTATGGAATTAGTAATTTCACCCTGAAATTTATATGACGATACAAAGGATCAATAGTGCTAAAACAATTTAAAAAAAAAACAAACCTGGAGGGCTCATACTATCTAATTTAAAGATTTACTAAAAAGCTAAAAAGTCAAGACAGTGTAATATTAGCATAAGGACAATTAAATACAATTAAGAATTTACATACCCAAGGTTAACTGATTTTTTTTTTATGTGTCTCAAGGAAATTCAATGTGGCAACAGAGACTTTAACAAATGGTGTTAGGACAGCTAGATAACTCTGTGGGGAGACTCTAATTCAGTCCTGCCTCTCACTGTATAGGATTCAATTTGTGCAACCTAAGGAGGCCTAGATGTAGACACTAGACTACCTTCATGGTTCTGAGTTGGGAGGATATTCTTAGACAGGATCTTGAAAGTGCAAATCACCAAAACTTGATAGGTTAGATTTTACCTAAATTAAAAGTCAAAAGACGCCGGGCGGTGGTGGCGCACGCCTTTAATCCCAGCACTCGGGAGGCAGAGCCAGGCGGATCTCTGTGAGTTCCTACCAAGTGAGTCCCAGGAAAGGCGCAAAGCTACACAGAGAAACCCTGTCTCGAAAAACCAAAAAAAAAAAAAAAAAAAAAAAAAAAAAAAAAAAAAAAAAAAAAAAAAAAAAGTCAAAAGACATTTAAAAGAAAGAAAGAAAGAAAGAAAGAAAGAAAGAAGGAAGGAAGGAAGGAAGGAAGGAAGGAAGGAAGAAAGAAAGAAAGAAAGAAAGGGAAGCCACATACTAGAAAGACATTAACTCAATAATTAAAAGAACCACTCCTCTCATGAGCAAATGACTCAAAAACGACACATCATAAAGGGAGATACATGAACACGCCCATGCAAAGGTGTTCAGCATCATTTGTTATCAGAGAAACTCAAATCACAGCGATGGGAAGAGCCTACTTCACACCCACTGAAATGGCTAACATTAAAAACGAGTCATCACTAAATGTCAAAAACAACGTGAAGCAATGGGAACTGTCATGCTTCACTGGTGGGAGTGTAAATGTTACCAGCACTTGGGAAAACTCTGGCAGTTTCTTATGAAATTAACCATAGGACCCAGCGTCCTACCCCAGAGATATAGCCCACGTTACCATGGAACAGCAAAGAATACGCCATCATCCCAGAGTGCAGATGTGGCCCCACGATGTTTGTGACATTCTTAGCAAGGTGCTTGTGGTGGTGGCTGCCATCAGTTTTATCAGTCATGAGACCCTGGAGGACTGAGGTGTGCCTGAAGTTGGCCTCACCTCTGGCGCAGTCACTGCAGATGTTAAAGCCATGCTTTGCTGGATGGCTGAATGGGAAGGAATAAATGACCTGGAAGAAAAGATTGGAAGTCAGTGGGCTCAAATCTACAGCTCAGAGAAAGCATGTAGACAAGATGTGGTGGCATACACCTGTAATGCAGCATTCAGGGACAGAAACAGAAGGAGCCTGAAGTTGAGGAGGAAGTTTAGGTCAGTGTCAGCCACATCAGCAAGACCCTTCTCAAAAAAAAAAAAAAAAAGAGTGAAGGAAGGAGGAGAGCGAACGAGTGAGCAGCAAATGAATGAACCACACAACACGAGATTCTATTGATGTGAGCATTTTGGAGGAAGGAGGCAGGAGGCTGAGACTTTCCTAGGGAGAACTGGTTAGAAGATCAGAGAACCAGACCCGGCAGGATAGAGACTGATCAGGAGAGGAATCTGGTGGAGGGAGGCCTTGATAGAGCCAGGCTGTGCTCCTTCGGGCACTCTCTGTGTGGACAGGTGGTAGAGAAAGCGTGGCTGACAGTTGTCGGACAAAACGGGACAAGAAAGCATCAGTGAAGCTGCCAGGTGCCAACTAAGCACCCTACCTGCGTGTGCCAGGCCACTATGTCACACCAGCCTCTCTAATCAGGACTAAGATCAACATTGCTACACTCTGGCCTTGGGGGGTTGGGTGTGGAGAGTGAATGCCCGTGGCTTTGATGGAGGAGCTTGGGGTGGGTGGTCAGGAGGGAGGAAGGTGGGACAGAGAACAAGACTAAATCCAGACTGGATGGGCTAATCAGTTTAACCCTGAGAAAAACCAAACCAAACAAGCAAACAAAAAACCTACTCAAATCCTAAATCCACCCTAAAAGCATCATTTTCTAAATAGGGAGGAACATTTCAAGCCAGGGGATGTGTGAAGACATGGGAAATGAGCTAGGCCACACCCAGAAGGACAGACACTGCACAGTGTCACTCACGTGTACTTTTAAAACCTCTGGAGAGTTGATCTTGGGAAGCGTTGGGAACAGGCTGTAACTTCATTTGCCTTTTTTTTTTTTTAACTGTTTAAACCTAAAGCTGTGTATAAATCTAAACACCAACAAACCACACACTCTTGCATTTTATTTTTCTGAATATGGACACACACTTTTTATGCATTATTGACACATCAAATTGAAAATTTAAAAACCTGCAGTCACGTCCGGTTTTTACCCTGTGTGTGACTACAAAGGCACACTGAAATGGTGACTAGCCCATACCCACAGATGAATCCCACACACTTGCTATTAGCACTGTCTCCTCTGGTTGAAGCTCACACAGGCTCTTCCTGATCTTATATAAGGTTTTTACCACGTGGTTAAGAGCAGTGGTTGCTCTTCCAGAGGACTAGGGTTCAATTCTCAGCACCCACAAGGTACTCACAAATACCTGTAACTCCATTTCCAGGGAGATCTGACATTGATGCCCTCTTCTGGCCTCCATGGGCACTGCAACCACATGGTGCAGACAAACATTCAGACAAAGCATCCATACACACAAAATAATAAAATAAACTGTAAACACTTTAAACCCAAAGTATATTACCACTGGTATGGCCATTACCTTCCAATGCCCCTTAATACCCTTCCAGAAGTTTCCTAACAGTTCCTTTCTCTTTACCACTAGCTGTAGCCTGTTCCACTACTCCAATTACTTTGGACCTATGCTTTAGCATATAGGCATCCCCTGCCAGCTCTCTGGTTCTGGTATTCTGCCATCACCCAGGCTCTTTTTCAGAAAGCTGTGTGTGTGTGGAAATAAAAGAAACTGTGGAACATTCATTAGGACCTCCACCCCCACCCCACCCACCCGCATGCATAGGTATGTCTGTGTACGTGTCTGTACATGTGCATATCTGCGCATGAGTGTATCTGTGTCTGGTCATGTGTGTCTCATGCACAAGCCAGATCAAGGCTCTTTTGGGTGACTTATTTCTATTTCCTTACCCTGATGTGCACATGCAAAGAGAGGCGGCCTGGGGAACATTCACTGAGGACCTCATCCACCACAGACAGACAGACAGACAGACAGACACACACACACACACACACACACACACACACACACACACACACACACACACACACACAATCTGCCTTTGCAGAGGGGTTGGAAGCATGAGATGGCCCTGCAGAGGACTTGATGGAGAGCTGGCAAAGGAGACGCTTTAAGTACATAGTGGAGGCTGGGTGCGCCCTCCGCATTCCTTTCCAACAGTCCTGAAGTTATTGGCATGCCACCCTGCCTGGGCTGTCACCTCTTCCTCTGGCAGCTCCCTGGGCAACTCATTCTGTAGAGGAAAAGAAGTAGTTTTGATTCAGGAGGGACAAGGAAGGCCGAGAGTCACACATTCTTTAGAAAAGGGACAATGTGCAAATAAATCACGTCATTCAGAGAGCTAGGCACCTGATGGTGACAACCTGGGAACTCTGACAGGTTAGAACACTTAGAGCAGAACATTTCATTTGATTCCTTTCAGACAGAGACAGCCACACCTCGACTGGGCCCTTAATTGGTCACACTTTAGAAGCATGCTGTTTGCACTTGACCCAGAGTTAATAAACAGCCAAAGTCTTCGCTTCCCCAAGGCACAAGTTTAGGAAGAGGTTTGCTGGACGCCTGCAGCTACTTGCTGGGACTTTAGAGGAGATTGCCCATCCACCAACATCTCCTTCCGCTAGGAGGTGTGTCAGGCCTGGGGTGTTGTGCTGTGCTAGCATAAACAAATAAGAATCTGCACTTTCCCCCAGAGGCCCCCAGCCACCTCCATTGTCTTGCCTCCATCTTTTTCCTAAGCCAATAATCTCCCTCCGCCCTGCCTGGCACCATGCTGGTACTTAGTCCCCTCTTGGCCACCTCCCTCCCTTCTTCCCCATCATCAGTCAAAAACAGATGACTCTGAAGTCCTCCCCACCCCATTCCCACTGCCCTGGGACTTACAGCGCACTAACAAGACATTCACTATTGTCCCCCAACTGCTCCCCTGCCAGTATTCTCACTCCCTTTCAAGCTCTTCTCCACTTGGCTGCAGAAGAGATCCTTCTAAAATGCAAATTCAGTCTCACTGTGCTCCTGATTAAGACTTTCCAAAGGCTCCCTGTTAACATTGGGATAAAGCACCCAGAGATCCTGGAGACTGCCACCCACCCCCCTCCATCCCGCTTCCTATCTTCTAACTTCTTCCTTTCTGCCTGCTCTCTTCTGTCTCCTGGCTCTGGCTTTGCTGCCTAGCACCTGGGCTTTACTAAGACCAAAGCAGCTAAGGCCTCAACAGGCTCTCCATCCTGCCAGGTGCACACACATGTGGTTTCCAACCCAACATGCCCTCCAGTCCTTCTGGAAAACTGTGCCTTCTTGTAGCTAAAGTTTTCCTGACTGGCCCACAGTCAGGACAAGTCTCTCTCACCTGCCAGTCCCACAGCTGCTCAGACCTGACCAAGTAAACACAGAGACTTATATTGGTTATAAACTGTATGGCCATGGCAGGCTTCTTGCTAACTGTTCTTACAGCTTAAATTAATCCATTTCTATAAATCTATACCTTGCCACGTGGCTCGTGACTTACCAGCATCTTCACATGCTGTTTCTCATAGTGGCGGCTGGCAGTGTCTCTGACTCAGCCTTCCACTTCCCAGCTTTATTCTCCTCCTTGTCCCACCTATACTTCCTGTCTGGCCACTGGCCAATCAGTGATCTATTTATTGACCAATCAGCAACACACTTGACATACAGACCATCCCACAGCACTTCCCCCCCCTTTTTTTTTCCAAAAGAAAGGTTTTAACCTTAACAAAGTAAAATTACATATAATTTGGGAATTTGGGCATAACTTCTCTTACTACTTCCTGCTGGAGGGGGGCGCTGTATCTTATGGGGACACAAAGAAAATTTTAGGATTATGGAATAGTCCATGAGGCTGTATTGTCTGAGCCAGTTGCCTTCAAACCATTCTGGATGTGGGATCATCTGGGCCATGATGTCATCGGTGACCTTTCAGGGGGTCTTGGCTGGTCAAACCTGATGTATCTTAATCTGGAACAAATCCATAGCCTCTGGCTTTCTGTGGGAACAAAAGCAGAGTCTCCTTTCCAAAGCAACATATCCTTATATCCAAATTTTGAAGTCAAGGTACCTTTAAAATATACATTTTGGCATAACTCAACAGCTTTTACAATCAAATGTTTTTCTGCAGTTAAAAATCCCAAAGACAACACAATCCAGATTCTCTGTGTAATATTCATCTTCATGTGGCTTATTTTTTATATTAATTTTACTGTCTCTTTAAAGACTTTATTTTTTAAAACTATGTATTTGTTTATATAACTGTATATATCACCTTTTTTGTCTCTTTCAAGCCTACGTATATTTTACACACATTGTAAACTATTACATCTGAATCTGTCTTATTGTGAATCTATTGCTTTAAACTGCAGCAGCTGTGGCTGCTGGCTCCGCCCACCTCAGCTTCCTAACATGGCGGTGGTACGTTTACTACCAGCTCTGGGAGCTATCGTGGGTCTATGCTTTTATCCAAGCAGCATGTAGCCCAGAAACCTCTTTTTTTGTTTTGTACTAGCAAAGGCTAAATCCACCATGCAGCTTAATGTGCCACTTGCAGAGGTCTCATTCCCGCCATACTGCAGGTCGAGCGTGCATGCCAGGAACCCACAGGTAGCTCAAACCGGCAGCTGCTGCTCATTTGAGAGAGACAATTAGGAAGCTGTTTTTAACTCCATTTTAGAATCTTTTCTCAGGTTTTAGGTGGAAACTCTTGCCCCACGTTGGGCGCCATTTGTAGCTAGAGTTTTCCTGCCTGGCCCACAGTCAGGACAAATCTCTCTCACCTGCCAGTCCCACAGCTGCTCAGACCTGACCAAGTAAACACAGAGACTTATATTGCTTACAAACTGTATGGCCATGGCAGGCTTCTTGCTAACTGTTCTTACAGCTTAAATTAATCCATTTCTATAAATCTATACCTTGCCACATGGCTCGTGACTTACCAGCATCTTCACATGCTGTTTCTCATAGTGGCGGCTGGCAGTGTCTCTGACTCAGCCTTCCACTTCCCAGCTTTATTCTCCTCCTTGTCCCGCTTATACTTCCTGCCTGGCCACTGGCCAATCAGTGATTTATTTATTGACCAGTCAGCAACACACTTGACATACAGACCATCCCATAGCACCTTCTCCCTCCTTTGATGCTCAGCTACAAGCATGAAGCCTTCTTAGATGACAATGGGGAAGTTTCTCCTGAACTAGCTTGCCTCATTGGATTAAAATTTCCAGTGTTGATATCTATTCTCTATTTCCAACTGGGAACAAGTTGACATCAAGGTCTTGATAAGAAAGCCCCAGGCACAGTAAATGTGTTAACTGCTTTCTCGTAACTGTCACAATATTTGACTGAAACCATGCAATGAAGGAGGGATTTATTTGGCTCACAGTTTCAGAAAGGTTGAGTCCATAATGGTGGGTGAGGCGAGGCAGAATGGTTCACGCCTCAGTGCAGGCAGGAGCCTGTGGCAAAGTTTTCCACATAGAGACCAAACAAAGAACCAGAGAAAGCTGGACTAGTTCTAGCGGCCTGCTCCCAGGGACCCACTTCAGCCAGCTGTGCCCCACTGTTTAAAGGTTCCACAGTTTCCCAGAATAGGGTTGGAGTTGAGAAACTTCAAAACTCCAGCCTGTGGGGCATTTCAGACTCAGGCCTTAACAGCAGACACCATGGGGACAGTTTCACTTTACGAACATATCTCAATGAGATAAGCACCATTACTGTCCCCTTTTTATGGAAAAAGAAATCAGCTCTCAATTACGCAGCAGGTCCCAGGTCACACAATGTTACAAATAGACTTGACCTCAAATCTAATTGACTTGAGCTGTATGAAGTCCTCAAGAATTGTTTTCTGTACTGAATGTTGACCAAATGCTTGTCCTTTTGAATTACCACCTGTTCCCATCCTGAAGATGTGTGCTGGCTATATCTCACCTACTATCTGCTGCTGTAACAGAATGCCCAGGATTGGATTATTTATGAAGAAGAGTCATCTATTTCTGGAAGTTCTGGAAGCAGAGGGAGTTTCCCAGATGGAGAGATTGACACCTTGTAGGTTCGATTGCTCCAACCCATGGTGAAAAGCAGAAGAGCAAAAAGAGAAGACAGAGAAGACAGACAGAGAGAGAGAGACAGAGAGGTGGAGAGAGAAAGAGAGAGAGAGAGAGAGAGAGAGAGAGAGAGAGAGAGAGAGAGAGAGAGAGCACCAAGCCCACCAGCACATGGGACCCACTCTGGAAATGGACTCACTCTCAGGCTAACCCTATAGATAATTCTCCAGGGTTCTGACTCCTGTTGCACTGGGAATTCCATGTCTAGCACAGGAACTTTGGAGGCAGACACACTGAAAACACAGCAGAATGGAGCCTAAGGGAGCCCATGAAAGTGTTCAACAAATGCTTGCTGCCTTAAGGAATCCACCTATATGGCCCTTTCAAAGGAGAACTCCCTAGCAATCAGCATCAGGCAAGATGAAGTTATGAAGCCTAAACTCCATACCAGCTCAGATCATCTACTTCTGGTGTCCCCTTCCTCAAACGCAGAGTTTCAGGTGCTAGCCGCTGGTGGCACATCAAGGGACCAAGTCTGCCACAAATCAACAGCAGGCGAGTCTCTCTGCACTGAGGGATGATAATGGCTGCTCTGTGCTGGTCACTGGAAACTTGCCTCCCCAGTTACTCATTGCCACATATGCTAAGGCCGGGGACCATGTCATGATCACATCCCTTCTACCATGCTGCCGATTACTACGATCTGCATGGTCTAACCTGGGTCTGTGTGAGCGTTAATGAGTGTGGGGCTGTGAAGGCCACCACTCCCAGGCAGCTAGGACCTAGATACTCATGTGAGTGGCAGATCTAGTCCCCTTGAGCTAAAATTTCATTTCTAGTTCACTGAGGATGTATAAGACGGCCCCAAAAGTTCCAAGAAGTGGAGGCAACAAAGAAATCAAATTAGCAGGAAGCTCCAGCATCCTTGAGCACTGCTCCCATCAACCACCCTCTACGCGCACGCACACACACACACACACACACACACACACACACACACACACACACATCCCTTTCCCAGCCTTTTCCCTTTCCAGCACTGAAAGAGTTAACTCAAAACTGCTTCCATGATGAATGGCTCTAATACTGTCTACGTAATGGGTTTCCTATTTAAATTTTGTGAGGATTTAATCAGTGGGGCGCAGCTGTGCAAGATGCACCATAAACTATGTTGAAAAATATGTAGACATATACATTTATCTGCTACAAATTAAGCTCACTTAGAGGTGGTCTTAATGGCCCATGTAGCCATCATTACAAGCATAAATTCTAAACTGTCTGTTTCCAGTGAATTTGCTTTGAGAAAAAAAATTAATGCTCACCCTTAGTGGAGCATAGTAATAAATGAAAGGACCCTTAATTTGCAAAGCACTAATAGCCCGGCCATTTTTCATTAGGCACCCCACACTGGATCATCAGTGGCAGGTGCTTTCATGGGGATTCCGGTGCCCAGTTGCAGAGGACAAGCGATGGTTTCCTGAACCTCTGTGGTTTACCAGATTTCCTTAGGGGATGGGTGAGATCCCTTTCTGAAGCTTGAAGATACACCTGCTTGTCCTTGGGTTTCAGCCACACTTTTTTATCCTGAGACACACTGAGCGGTGCATGCATCGTGGCAAACTCACTGAGCACATGGACACAGAGGTGACTAAGCCTCTTGCTGTTAACAGGAGCTCACAGCATCTGGACACTCTCCCACTGTCTTTCAGGTCCTGGCACTAGAACAGAAAAGGATGCTGGGTCTGAGTTTCAGGCTGCTGTCATGTCACATTCCTTTCTCAGGGGAGCAAGGAGCCTGTAGCTTATGGATATTCTGGTGTGTATGTCCTCCATCTCAGGGAATTCTAATGTGACAGCCCTATGAGGCAGGTACAGTGTGGGGTGGGGCTAGAGCTGAGGAGAGGCAAATAGGTACGTTGGATGCAAAATTAAAGGAGGTGCTCACTCTTAAGGTCATGCAAGTGTCAACTCCATGTTTACATGACTTCAACAGTGGGAACCTCCTTAAATTTTGCTCTCATCTTGCCTCCGATGGCACAACTTAGTCTACGCCAGAATAGGGACCTTGAGGCACAGAAATATTAGGTATTTTCCCATGGGTATTTAGTGCTAAAGAGGAAAGAATCCAACTCATATCTAACTCCAAATGCCATCACCTTCCCTTAAGCCCTGGTGGAGTCAATTTGAGTAGAAAAGCTTGACTTCGTTTAGTCCAAGTTGATCATTTACTATGATTTGAACTATGGCAGATCTTCTAGATATGTTGTCTCATCTTCTAATCAACATCTTTTACTTTCAAGAATATTATCAGTTCATTTCTTATATCTTTGGCCTGTAAACCCCACTGGATATTAACTACTTTATTCGGTGGCTAGAATAGTGCATGGTACTAAGTAAATTTTTATTGAAAAAAATCTTCTTCAATAGACATTGAAACCAGAAGGCGCTTGGGTTCCCAAGCACCTAAGAATGGACTTTATCTGATTAAAGGGCTTTGTGTATTCCTCTCGATACTGTGTTTGCACAACTTAGCCATTCCAAGAGCAGGAACAGAAGCTGGGAAAGCCAACCAGACACATCTTACAATCAGAAATGCTGGAAGAGTACTACAAAGACTCTGGTGAAAGAGTTAAGGTGTGCTAGACGGTGGTAGAAAGATAAAAAGAGATGGGAAATCAGAACCCTTCAGAATAGTCAAATGCCAGTCAGTCAGTGACGGTGCACGCCTCAGGAGGCAGAGGCAGATGGATCTCTGAGGTCAAGGCTGGGGATAAACAAGGACAGCCAGGAATAAAGAAATCGGTCTCAAAAAACAAAAACAAAAACAAAAACAAAAACAAAACAAACAAAAATCTTTCAAACCTACCAGTTGCAAAGACACCAGAGGTTCCCAGAGTCCTGGGAGTCTCTCAGGAAGCACATGATGTCATTTCCAGGTCAGAGACAAGCTTCCTGAGTACCTTCCCTCTGTGTCAGGTTAGCACATCCTCCCCATTGAGGACATGCCCCGGCACCCACCCTTGCTTCTGGCTAGCGAAGTGCATTTCCCCTAGGCAACCTCTTCTACCCTGCAGGCTCACCAGTGTGTCCGAGGGGCATCCTCAGAGCACCCTGTCTACAGAACTCTGCCCCCCCCCCCCTTCAGCCTTCCAGGCTGCAGGCTCTGATGCCTCATTGGCGGCTAACTCTTCTCCCCAGCTCCGCTGTCAGGATGAAGGAGCGGAGAGGAATGAATCAGAAGTGTCTACACAAGGGCATCGCAAACCCCGTGGTGTGTAAGAGTCCTGGGGAAACTCGTGACAGAGCAGATTCTATCCCTTGGTCTAGGTATTTGTTTTCGTACAAGTTTCCGAGACAGGTCGATGGTGCTCGTCTTGGGTTGTGTTTTAAGCAGTGAGAGTCTGTTACTCTATCAGACAGGAACTTGGAACAGCCCTAGCTCTTACTTAATGAAGTGAGATAGTCAGGCAGCCTGGTTCATGCTCATAATTTCTTTAGAGTACATGGGCAGGCAATCAGCAGACTAGCCCTAAATTAGCAGTGTTTTGCTAGATGCATTATATATATGGTAAGCTACACCCCTTAAATGGAAGGCAGCCATATAAAACATTTTCTCATTTCGAACATTCCTAATAACACAGAGTGGGGCCAGGCTGCACTGAACATGGGAACAGCACAGGCCTGCCACAACATCCCCCCAGCCAGCTCGCATGGCTCTACCTGCTAATTTTGCCACAAACAACCTGGAGGGTCTTGGGTCAGATCCTCAATCTCCCTGTGGCTCTCATGCCACATCTCGAACATGGAGATGATTTTAATACTCACCCAGGAGTGTGGTAAGGGCTGGATGAAAGCTCTTCTGGGGGAATCCTGGGCACTGGATCAGTGTTAGCCATCTTAGTCTCTCCGTGTCTCCATCTATCTCTGCTCTTTCTCTCTCTCTCTCTCTCTCTCTCTCTCTCTCTCTCTCTCTCTCTCTCTCTCTCTCTGTTATGTGTATATGGTATATGCATGTGAGTATATGGGCTTGGACTAACAGGCATACCCATGTAGAAGTCAAAGAAAGACATCAAAGTGTCTTCCTCTGTTGCTCTCTGCCTTGAGACAGTCTTCACTGAGCAGGAAGCTTTTAGCTAGGCTGGCTAACCAGACAGCTCTTGGGACCCACATGTCTCATTCTCCAGTCCTGAGGTTACAAGCCCTTATAGCCATGCTTGGCTTTTTACATGGGTACTGGGGATTCGAACTCAGGTCTTCAGGTCCTCATGCTTGCAGAGCAAGTGCTCTTACCCACTAAGCAATCTCCCCAGCCCATCAGCTGTTCTTAATGGTAGTTTAATGCTACAATGCAGTGCTTCTGTTATACCAGCACTAAAAGCAGAGGCAAGAGGGTCATGTGTTCAAAGGTAGCCAGAACCACATAGCCAGACTTTATCTCAGGAAAAAAAAAAAATAGAGCCATGTCTCAGCCTGGCCTCTACCTGGAACAGTAAAATAATTCCAGGGCATCTGCTCACAGCCACATCAGAGACATGGACAGCTAAGAAAGATTTGCCACCCAGGTTGTATGGGACAGTGGTCTGCCTATAATAAAATAATTTAAACAAGAGATCTACTCACTTGTAGACTTATAAAGATATGAGTTTGAGTTGCAAACCCCTCCGAGCCCTGATTCCATAGCCCCCAGTAACTGCGAAGGCTCAGTGATGGTTCTGAAGCCCCAGAACTCCACATCTCATCACGGCACCCCATCACCCCACAGGCTCTACTCCCTGCGCTTAGCAGAATGGCAGACTACTTGATCGAATGTTGCCAGTGGCCAGCGATACTGTAAAGTGGAGCTGATGAATTCTTGCCAGAGATATGCCGAGGCCACACTGAACTAGATGCCACTGCGTCGGCCTTGGATCAAATGCAGCATCTTGCTTGGCCTTGGGTAATTTTCCCTTCCTAGCCATCCAGGGAAAGACCCTGCCACTGCGCAGCACCATGGCCCCATTAGCTTCCCATTCCCACCCCGGGCCCTCCTGTGCTTTCCCTATCTGGGTTCCCCCCACCCCCACGCCTGGAACACTGAATGGTGTCTTTCCAGAGAGGAGCTGCTGCCTGGAGCCGAGGGTGGAGCTCCTGCCCTCGTAATACACAGTTGCCGCACCAGCTTCTACTTCTGCACTTTTTATCTTTCCGTTTGCCGTTGTCTCTCCGCCACACGCGTGGTAAGCATCACGAGGGCAGGGCCACGATTGTGTCGCTTGATGCTCCATTCCAACATGCAGCCCACAGAGACCAAGCTACATGAATTACTCTGGGTGTGGCAGGGGTGGGGGCGGGGTCTTGCTATGTTGCCAAGGCTGCCTTTGAAATGTCAGTCTTCCTTTCTCCACCTCCCAGGCGTTGAGACCGCAGGCCTGGGCCACAGGCACTGGCTTGCACTCTACTTTTTGAGGAATTAGCTTTGCTGTGTCACCTCCCCTCCTGTGAGGTTTTAGTATTAAATTTAGTTTTCTAAACAAAACAAAACAAACAAACAAAAAGCCAGAGATAGTCAGTACCCCTTTCTGATCGCTAGGGAAGAAGGTCCATGAGCCTATTCATCTTGGATGGAACCCAGAGTTGGCCAGGTTTGGATACTGCACCGTCACACATATGTCCAAAATACAGTTGTAAATGAAAGAATGATTCCAAGGAAGTCCGTCCAACTCAGTTAATTCAATCCCATCTGTGCTCACTGGGTTCTTTGCAGAGGGTTTTGGGGGCCTGTACCCTTAGGGAGTTACTGGTGGCTGTGGTGATAGTAGCCTTCCTGTGAATAAAATCCCAACCTCCTTGCTTCTCTCCCATGTGCCAAATTAGCTCATCAGCTACCCTGGGATGCTGGACTCTCAAGCAAGGCGGTCCTGTATACCACAGAATGGATAAGGGGGTCTCGACTCCCACTTTGGCAAGCCAAGAGAGGTGACACAGGTCCCCAAGATGGAATAGGGAGGTTGTCTGGACCCCCAGTCTGGCTCTGGGGGCACCCAGCACCTGCAGAGGTCATTCCAGATTCTTTAGAAGGTGCGCGGCTCCCCTTCAGCGGCAGCTCACACACGTCCGTGAGGACAGAGTCAGGTGCAGCGTCTGCCGGCAGTGGTGCAGCCAGGCCGAGGCTGAGCCAGGGCCCTCAGCCTGAAACAGTACCTAGGACTCCTCCTCATGTCATCCTACAACAGCAGGAGGAAAAGGTCACTGACTACAAAAACGCTGTCACCCACGGAGGACAAGAAATGAGCTCAAATGCAGCAGCTTTGCCCAGTGCCCGCAGACTGTAGACAGCTTTGAAAACTGTCACATAGTAGGAATCATGGCCTGTGTCACACCCACAGACTAAACCCCTTCATACTTTACTTTTGTATAAACTCATTTTAAAATGTAAATACAATTATTCAAATTTGTGAAAAATACAGTCATTTAAAAATACTCATTCAAAACTCTAAGTGGAAAATAAGTACTATATTAGGTGGAATATTAACTATAAACACAATGAGAACAGAGCAATGTAATTAAACTGAAAGCAGATTTTGTCGCTGACCCTCAACCAGAGGCTCTCTCTCTCTGTATTTGTTAGGCAGGGGGATACATTAAAGAGGATGAATATAGCTAGTCAGGATCATTTCCTCACTCCATGGCTGTTTGTAATGCTGTGTGATGCCATGGGCCACCTGAAGCCACCTGGTACCATCCACAGGACATGAATTACAGTCTGGGAGACAATGGGCAGTTTTGAGTCCTCCCAGCCCCACTCACTGAACTGAGGGATCTCTTCTCCAGGCCTTGGTTTCCCCACCTGAAAAATGCAAGGTTAGAGGAGAATTTAGTGAGTAGGGGACATTTCAGAAGCCCTGACTCAACCCAACAAACCATTACCCATGGAAACAGGCTGTGTGCCCGGTGTGAGCAGGCACCGTATGAGAGTAACACAAATATACACTGGTTCCACAAGGGGCTCAGTCCTGGGCTAAAATCAAGTTCTGTGACTTTCTGGACAAACATCCCCCATCGGCAGAAGACATTCAGACAGTTAAAGGGGACTGGGGCTGAGGCTGAGAGGGACTCAGCAAATAAAAGTCCATTCAATTCTAGAAAACCAACTTCAGTGAGCAATTGGATAGTTCACTTTGGTTAGACTATTTTGTAACCAGTGAGATTATCTGCAACGCTAAAATTCACAGCTCCCAGCCTTCAAATAAAGAAGTCCCCAGGAGGGTATTGATGGCATCATTGTTGTGGGAAAGAGAAAGAAAGAGTGGCCTGGAGATCCCATTGTGTACGGAATAAAAGGGCTGGGGAAACAGGTCTATTTTTGTATTAGCTGGCTGCAGACCGTTGCACTCCCAGATAGGCTCATTCTTAGGCCACATCAGCTCCCCTCCAGGAAGCCAGGATGTGCTTCTAGCAAACAAACACAGGCCTGGACACCCTCTGTCCAAGGGCCGAATTCACAGGCACAAAGAAATGCCGGTGCCCAGAGCTCCTTCTCCACACACCTGAGCCCACTGGGGACCGCCCCTGCCCTCAGTTTTTCTGCTGCAGCAGCAAATGGCCCCCCACCACTCTGCTCTGCCCATCAAATCATCTCCGGTTACCACAGGGGACACAGTGAACTAAGGAACAATTTTTGGTGCTGCCTATAGTTGAGGAACTGGCTATTATGTTCTCCAAGACTAATAACAGCTCGTTTGTGTTTTTAAATTCAGCCTGAGGACCACAAGACTCAAGGGGAGAGAGTCTGATGATGATTTTCAACAGGACAGCTTCCTGGCAGCTTTCACACCAGGCACTCTTTATTTTAAGTGTGTGATGCTGAAGACCATTGCCTTTCCCCCAGCAGCCATTGTGGGGCTGGTACGGTTATCATCTCATCATCTTACACATGTGAAACCAACGCACAAAAATGTGAAATGATTTCCCAAAGATTGATGAGCCAGGAAGTGCCAGAGCCAGGATTTGAGCCTTGGGTGGCCAGCTAGTCTGGGTCCCTGAACACTCTGCAAGCCTTGGACTGTGGTAGACAGCAGAGATGGAGGGGGCATGCTTGGTTCAGGAAAGCCAATATCCTCCAGTTTGAATCCATCTTCTCATCTATGAAACAGGAGTAAGAATGTAAAGAATAAACTGGATAAAACCTGTCCTTCCACAGGGAAGGCTGAGTGAGCCCGGATGATGCTTCCTGTTCAAGAAGACAACACAGGATTTTGCACTCGCCAAACCTTTCACTCTTGCAATCTCCATCATAGGAGTCTACTTCCTCTGTGAGAGTGTGTGTGTGTGTGTGTGTGTGTGTGTGTGTGTGTGTGTGTGTGTGGTTGGGGGTGAATTCCATGGTCTTGTACATATTGTACAACTGCTCTGCCACTGAACTTTGCCCCCAGCCCTTGGGTTTTTGAAACAAGACTCTGCATGTAACCGAGGCAGGCCGTGAGATTGTGATTCCCTTGTCTTGGATTCCTGACGCCCATCTCCAACTTCACCCTGTCAGTGCCTGCCGTGGTTTAGATCTTCAATGTGCCCTGAAGGTCCATGCATTGAAGGCTTGGTCAGCTGCCTGGGGCACTACCGAAAGCCGACAGAGCCCTTAGGGGGAAGTGAGTCTTATGGAGCTGTGGGCTGTGCCCTGGGAGGAGATTTTGGGAACCTAATCCCCCCCTCTTTCTCTCTGCTTCCCCAGTGCTGGGAGGTAGGCAGCTCTGCTCCACCAGGGACCTCCTGACAGGAGGCTCTGCCTCTAGGCCCAAAGCAATGGGGCAAAGAAATCACGGCCTAGCCTCTCTGAAGTCATGACTCAAAACAAACGTTTCTTCCTTAAATCTGATTGTCCCAGGTGTTTTGTCAGAGTGGTGGAAAAGCTGACTAACAGGGCTGGAAATGACAGCAGGGTTCCTTCTGTCAGTCTGTGGATGAGGCCAGAAAGAACAGAACTGTCCAACCTGGCCAAGGGCTGAACAAAACCGCGACTCCCGCGCTGTCAGAACCAAGCCTGCGCCTGCGCAGTCAGAGCCCAGCCTGTACCTGCGCAGGCAGAGCCGAGCCTGCGCCTGCGCTTACTGTACCCACCTGACCTTTCTTGTGACCCCACTTCACTCTGAGCTCCTGGGGCTCACATTGTCCAGCCCCTGTCTGGAAGGAGGCAGCTGGGCCCATAACTCAGCCGTGTCTCCTGGCTGCTGCTAGCACAGACGTGTTAGAGAATCTGTGCCTTCCTGCTGGCTGCACCACTGGCAGGTGAGTTCAAGGCCTCTCTCCTCCTCTAGCACATCCAAAGGCTTAGGCACAGTCACCACTGTGTGAAATCAACCAGTTCTAAAGAATCACCCCTCCCTCTCATGGCCTGCCCTTCCCCGACCCGATAGGCAATCCCTCTCATGGCCACATTTAAGACAAAACGTTAGGCCAGACATGAAAGTCCCTACAAGAATTGAATAGACACCCTGTTGATGAGTGAAGCAGGACAATCCCTCATGGAGGCAATCCTCACTGCCTGATCTTCTTTAGGGCATAGCCACTCAACCCTGGGTGATGTCCAGTGGGCAGGCCTGACCCCAGAGAGAGAAATTAGAAGCCCAAGATCAGAGCACAGGAGTTCTTAAAAAATGTTTCTAGATTATTCTAATGCATAGCCTCCATCCAATGGCTAAAGAGGAAAAGCTTGGCTTGTGGGGTGGACGCAAATGTCTTTCACAAGCCCTGGCCACCTGCCCTCTAGCGTGCGGTACTCTCCCAACTACCAGGACTTCATGTGAGCCTCTGGAGTCAACCTGGGCTCCCCTGATTTTGGTCATGTACGGTGATGTGAGCTTCAGGGGAGCAGCAAGGGTGAACAAGTCTCTTTCTGCAAGTCTTCGGGCCATGGAGGTCCTGGCATGCCGGTTACTGAAGGAATGAAATGAGGAGCTAGGTATATGACCCCTTGGAGCTGTGCCAGGCACACAGTAGGACTGGATGATGCTCTGCTTACATCTCAGCATGCTCCGATACACCGTGTCCCCATTTCTCCAGGGCTTTCTTCAGTGTTGACTACTATCACATCGGTGTGAATGGATCACACTTCTGGGTGTTCACCTGCAAGGACAGCCCTCTGGAGTTTTGAAATTGTTGGTTTATACTCCTGTCTCATAGTTGCCTGCATTCTTTCCATTCTGGAACATGAAGGCACACATACATATCTATTAGTCTAGAACATTCTTTTAAAGCCTAGGGCCACTGAAGGATGAGTTGCCTGATGGTGAGCTTGCTCCAGGAAGTGGCAAGAGACATCAGGCTTTTCTTTTTCGTGTTTCTAACCAGCGCCTCAGCACCACTGTGGGCATTCTGCTGCTCTGCATCTGTGGAAGACGCAGCACATGCTGGAGAGGTGGTGGCGAGAAGTTGCTGAGGTAGAAGGTAGATCTCCCCTTGGAAGGTGGTGAGGGTCATTGGTTGAAGGTAGGAGACATGAGCAGAGGAGCCTAAGGACCCATCACACACTCACTGCTGCCCGCTTTGCCAACACAGGCCCTGGCATGGGGTTAATTGCCTACTTTCCCAACATGATACCTGGAATCCTTCCCAGCCTGCACATCTGTCAGAGCTGGCCAGTGCTTCTTCAGAGGAGGGACCAGAAGGACGGTAAGAGGTGGACAGGTGAACTCTCCCCTGTACCTCGCTGTTGCCACCACAAACACCTGGGCTGCCTCTGCCTGACCCTCGCCTCCTCCTGAGCCATCTGGCCCAGGACCATCTGTAGGACTTGGGGGGCTGGGGACTGGGCTGCAGCCTTGCAGCTCTTTGTCTGTTGGATGCTGGGATTAGCTATGAGGCCCCCTAAGACCTCAGGCTCCCACCGAGGTACCGTAAAACCTGGTAGCAGTCACATTTGAGGGCAAGGGACAAGTCTGGCGTTCTCTCAGGACACAAAGAAGGGAGGATTCAAGCTGTGTGGTTTGGGGGCTTCTGTTGGTTTTCTGGGGCTGTGGCTGCAAAGCAACGACGGGATGACTTAATCAGCACAAGTGTTGAGTCTGTCCTGGTGGGTAGAAGCCGAGAGTTCCAGAGGGACTCTGGGAAACTTTTAATCCAGGCTTCATGTCCTCATGGTTACTCCTTCTCATCACATTAACTTTCTTCTATGACTATGTCTCCATGTCCAAATTTCCTCTTTCATAAGAACACCAGGCATGTTTTATTAGGGACATCCATTAGCATATCACCCTAACTTTCCGACTTTAGCAAACAAGCTTTGGAAGGGAACATGTTCCACCCACAGCAGAGGTAAACATGGCTGTGCTATCACACAGGCCTGAATTGCAACATGAGCCTTGTGCTTAGATGACCATCAGCCTGGCTAAGCCATGATCTCCTCTGTAAAATAAAGTGATAACAGACAATAACAGACCGAAAGGGCAAGCTGAACGTCTGCAGTGCCTTCAGACTGTGACCCAGAAGGCAAGTGGTTGGCAGACAGCAGTGGCTGTTATGATTGCCCCACACATATGGGCCTGGAAATGCTGTCCACTCGACTCAGTAGCCAGGCCTTCTGAGTCAGGGCAATTGAGGATGAGAGGTCAGACTCCAAACCCAAGCCTCAGCAACTCTCCTATAGTCTAAGGCTTAAGGAAATGCTTTAGAAATCAAACAAAGACTTCCATTGCAATTCAGATTCCTTTGGTAAAGAAGCAAAAGACTCCTGGGAACAAAGAGTATGAAGCAGAATTAACCTTTCAGATAATAGCAATGGCTGTTATTTTATATGTGAAACAGAAGCCAGCTTTTACAAAGTATTCTGTTCCTTGTGTCTTGGTTTCTTTTGTCTTTGGAGGAAGCCAGAGGCTCAGAAATGGGGTTCTGGAAGCTTGGAACCTTTTCTCTAGGAATTTCCCTCCCATTTCACAGTCATTTTCACATATTATAAGGGACCAAAAGGAAACAGATTCCTGCTTAAATGTGTCTTCCGTCTTCCAAACCTAAAGGTCTCCTGTCTGCAACAGAACATCACCACAATAGCCATGTTCCTATCCAATTAGGAGCCTGAGCTGATAAAATACATCCTGCCAAGAATAGCAATGAGAGAGAGAGAGAGAGAGATTTTCTTCTTTAAAAGTATGGAAAAGGGGACTTTTAATCAGAAAAGCAGATCTTTCTTTTTATTACCAAGGATAATACGATATGAATTTCTCCTCCACACTATACATAATGAAGGTAAAATGAATCACGGGAAATTCTCTTCAGAGCTGTGAGATTCCGATGAGGATGGGAGCTTAGGATGCTTCTGTTACTTGCTCTGAATCATTATCTACTTTTTCTCAATAGAGAATATTTTCTTTTTATTCAAGGAATGCCGTGGATGCCATGGGCAGACTGTGTCACGTCCCCCAAGTATGTGTACACCCTAATCCCTGTGATGGTCAGCTTACTGTCACGCTGCTGAACAGTCCTGCCCACCAGTTTGTTTGTTTGCTTATTTTCCTGCTTTGTCAAATACTAGTCTGGGCACTGGACCAAAGTGACTCCTGTTTACGTGAGTCAACTTTGAAGAAAGAGGTTATGCTCTGTCTGTGGGTGGGCCTTGACAAATCAGCTTGAAGGGGAAAAAGTCTGCCTCCAGAAGCCTCAGACTCATCATCAGTGCTGCAGGAGCTTCAGCCTACAGGCCTGTCCTGCAGACTTGGAGCTTGTCCCTCTCCAGAGTCAAGCAAACGAGTGCCTCAAATGCTTTCCTCTCCGTCCCCACACCTTGCCCTCCACACCCATCTTATCAGTTTTGTGTCTCTGAGTCTTGATTAGCGCACATGGGAAAGGGGTTTTGCAGATGTAAATAGAAGACCTTGAGATGGGGAGGTAGTCCTGGGTATCAGGGATCACCGTACCATTACAGTGGCCCTCCGAGGCGCTGGTGTGAGGAGAGGAGGGCCTGCAGTTGTGGTGCACTTTGCATGTGTAGAAGAGGTCACAACCCATGGCACCCAGCTCCGGCTGGAGAAGTCTAGAAGACAGACACATCTTGAAAGTCCTCAAGAGGGACCCATGCCAGTAATATCTCAACTCAAGGCTTCTTTCTAATCCCCAGATTTGGAAGAGAGTTTGTGTCTTCTAAGCCATTGAGCTCATGATAAAAAAAAAAAAAAAGCAAAAACTGGGACATGAATCTGGTGAGTAAAAACTACCAAAAGGACCTTGGGTATGAACTGAGGGTGTTCTGAGAGCCGTATGTCTTTCATGTGTACAGTGATTACCAATGCAGTTTATGATCCTGCCCCATAAGACCTCCAGAGGCAGACACTGCCACAAGAGTGCCTGCTGATCTGGGTGTGGTGGCACACGCCTTTAATCCCAACACTTGGGGGGCAGGGGCAGGTGATCTCTGTAAGCTTGAGGCCAGCCTGTTTTACAAAGTGAGTTCCAGGACAGCCAAGGCTACATGGAGAAATCCTGTAATGCATGGGCGCGTGCACACACACAGGCATCTACAGGAAAGCACAGAGAAAGAAAACACAGCATCAAATGAACATCATAAACTTTCTGGTCAGCTGCCATCTGACCAGAAAGATGTCACATAAAACCCAACAGGCATCTCCCGCCCCCCACCACCTAAAACACACCTTGAGCAATGCCGCCCATGGAGGAAAGGTCTGCGGTGAGGCAATGCTTCAAGCATGGCTGGTGGGAATGTAGATGAAAATGACCATTTGGGAAATTATTTGGAAGTTTTATTATCCTTTTAGCCACATGTTCACTTTCAGGGATGCTGCCTAAGGAAACAATCATCTGTGGGCCAAGATGAATGAACAGGCATGCGCTGTAGATGGCAGTGATGGACAGGCATGCGCTGTAGACAGCAACAGGCATGCGCTGTAGATAGCAATGAAGAAAAGACTGAGAGGTCGCCATCGGTATCACAATGGAAAGAGATTATTGTAGACAGTGTGCTAAGTATTCCAACACTTCTGTAGTGGAGTAACGTCGGCAAAAATGGTGAGAGTGTCTAAAAGTCTACCTCTGTGTAAAGCAAGGACAAATTAGCAAAGATGGACAGACTCTACTTTTAACACTTGAACTGTAAACAAAATCTTGCAGCAATCCAGGGAAAGTGTGTCGAGGAGACAGCTATACGGTAGTAAGTGGCATTGCATTTTAGTTGACATTGGTGCATTCCTCACCCCTCAGCTCAGAACTAGAAAATAAGTCTCCCATTCTCAGTCCGGAACAGATTCAGTAATTCTAATTATCAGCTGAAAATGATCTGATTCCGTGGTGACCTGCTCAAATGAACCATCTTCACCTCAACTAACTGTAGACTCATGTGGGGCTGCAATAGTCACACAGGGCATTTGTCAAAACACGGGTGAGTATTTTAGCTGGTGATGCCCGAGGCAACGAGTAACAGCTGGGAATACATACATACATACATACATACATACACACACACACACATATGTATATATATATATATATATATATTCGCCAAAAAGCTGTGGGGGAGAAGAAGCTGGAGAGTGAAGTGCTTTGGAGAATGAGTAGTTGAAAGCCTGCAACCTACCTCTGAGAATCCTGACAGCCATGGATGTTCCCAGGACACAGCCTTGGGAAAGAAAAAGCCCTAAAGTTTCCACCTCTGACTGACCTTGAAATTCTGTATAATCAGAGGAAGGCCAAGGCGACGTGTAAACTGGCTGGTTGGTTGTTGAAGGCATATCCAATACACACAAACCTCAAAGAGCAGGAAGTCTTTTGGTTTCAGGCTTTCAACAAATTCTCTGCCCAGTTATTAGCTGACCACTAAGCCAATGGACAGTGAGGCTGCACATCACAAAGAAGGCGAGCCTCACAGAATTTTTCATAAATGTTACCAAACGAACAAGCACATGAGCTGCAATGCGCCTGCTTGCCCTCCAGAGTGGCTGCATTATGATCTTCAAAATGCACAGTTATTAACTCCAAGATCACACGGTAGACAGCATGGCCCACACAGACAAACAAATGAAATCACTGAGTCAAAACCACAACACTAGCAGCTTGCATTAAAAAAAAAAAAAATCTAAGTATAAGCCATCTATGGAGACTTAACTTAGATTCAAAGACACAAACAGGTGAAAGTAAGAGAAGGGGAAGAAGTGGGTGAGAGAGACAAAGGGGAGGGACACCTATCTTCAGATGAGAGGCCCTGAGCTCAATCCCAAAAGCCGATCGCAAACACACACACACACACACACACACACACACACACACACACACACACACACACACACACCATGTGCAGACTGTCAAGAATAAGAGCAAACCAATTTGTTCTTAAGACAATAAGTCTTCTAAGACACAATGAAAAGAAATACACAGTGATGAGTCAATCCACCAAGTATATACCACAACCGTCAACACAGATGCACTTACAACAGATCTCTAAAATAGAGAAGGAAAGATTGACAAGACACAGCTGAAGTAGATGGTCCCACTGGAAGAGTTGGAGACATCAACACCTCACTTTCAGTGATGGGTTGGACAAATGGACAGAAGACCATCATGCAAACACAAGATTCAACAACACAGTAAGCCAACAGCAGATGCTCTTTAAGTTAAAATGTGATGTGTCCTGTTGGCCGAGCATTTAGAATTCATATTCAGCCTCCAAGTCAGTTATTTGGGACCAGGCAGTCAGGACAGAAAACATCTGTTTACAGAACTCAAGAATCTATCCCAGATTGAACTTACTTTAAATTTAAAACTGCATCTTAGGGCCCAGAGGCTTCGCTTGGTTGGTAGAGTGCTTACCCAGCATGCACACAGCCCCAGCTTTGAGCCCCAGTAACTCATTAAACTAGTGAGTGGCACACACTTGTTACCCCAGCACTTGGGATGAAGGCAGAAGGATCAAGAGTTCAAGGCTCAGGGCTAGCCTGAGCTACATGAGACCCTATCTAAAAATAAGTTCATAGAATGCATTTGATCTGGCAAATACCCCCACTTAGTCCAGCCTGCTGTAAGTGTCCTTGAAGCATTCGTACATAACTGAGCAAAATTATCCCATACAAAGCCCATTTCGAAACAGTTCCCAATCTAACATGTAGTTTATTGCATGCTACACTGAAAATAAAGACTAGAATTGTTTTCGGTGCTGCTTGCCTGAGAAAAGCTCAGGATTTACAACACAGTGTCTATTCAATGCTTATTGCTTTTATAGCATCATAGACAAAATAAAAGCTTTTTAAGTTAAGCCATGATAAGTCAGGGACTAGCTATAGCCTAAGACATGTTCCACAGAATACCCCACTCTACAGCAGCAGAATATACATTTTTTTACATGTACAATGGAATAAGAATAAAACCTATTTTAAAAGATTTTGTATGTAAGATTTAAAGTATATGTTCAAAAGATTTTGAAAGAGTGCAATCATATTGTCTTTCTCATTGCCATGATAAAGTATGGTATTAGTCACCTTTTGTTGCTATGATAAAACACCAGGGTCAAGAGCAATATCAGGATGAGAGACTCCGAATTGGTTGTGGAGTATGGCTGCAGGCAGCCCAAACAGGAAGCTAAGAGGTCATGTATCTTTAACCACACATTAAAGCAGAGAGTGGACTGGGAGCAGGACAAGGCTGTGACTCTCAAACCTTGGCCCCAGGAACATCCTTCCTCCAGCATGGTGGCACACCTCCCTGAACAGTGCCACCAGCTGGGGACCAAGTGTTCAAAAACAACTTAAGGAGCAGGGTCTGTTTTATCCCGCAAGGCGTGGTGGTGGGAGCAGGGGCCTGGTTGGTGACACCGAACCCCCACCCAGGGAAGCCAAGAGAGAACACATAGTGAGACCATGCTTTAAAACCTGACTACCCATCCCAGTGATCCACTTCCTGTAGCAGGGTTCCACCTTCTAAAGGTTCCACAACCTTCCCCAACCAGCTGGGGACAAAGCGTTCAAACACATGGACCTCTAAGGGCATTTCACATACAAACCGCGACACATGAGAAATATCTCCTCTTAGCAAGAACGAAAATTCAGCTGAAATCCCAAAGTAGAAAGTAATTTTAAAAATTCACAAGGCTGTGGAAACAAAACGATGCATTCTAGAATAACCAATGGGCCAGAGAAAAATCACAAGGGAAATTGAAATTAACAAAATGAAAATGCAAGATACCAAAATTACAAAAATAAAAATGCAAGACATCACGACTAGGAGATGTAGTGAAAGTTGTTTTCATGGAAATTCTTAGCTGCATGTGACTATCATAACTAATAATGCACCTAATATTTCAAAGTCACTTGAAGACTAGATTGTAAGTATTTTATCACAACAAAGGAGAGCTGTGTAAAATGATGGATTTGCTGATTAACTTAATAATTTCACAAGTAAAACATACATTAAAGCACCATATTACACTCCATAGATATATGGTTATTTTGTCAATTACAAATAAGAAATAAAGAATTTAAAATATCCACAGTAAAAGGAAGATATCATGAGTAAATAACTTCAACTTCAACTGTAAGGGCGGGGAGAAATAAGAGCGAATTAACCCAAAGTGGAATCATGAAGATTAGGATAGAGAGATCAAGCATAGTGTAGAAAAACAGTACAGAAAATGAAAACAAAAGCTGTCGCTTTGAAAAGATTATTGACCTTTCACAGTAAAGGCCACGATGTGGATGTCATTATGATCCCTGCTCCACAGATGAGCAAGCCGAGGCAGAGCAGAATCCATTCATCCACTGACAGACAGTTATTAAAGCCTTACTTAGGACCAGGCTGTGGGGGAGGCTCTCGAAGGCAGCCGTGAACAAGAAACACACTCAAGTAGCTCGTTCCAGGGAGGCATGCGGCCACACTGGTGGGAGGCCTGTCCTGGGGTTCAGCAGGGACTCCCACAGAAGGGAAATTCTGATGGAGAGAATGTCCTGTTCATGAGCAGGTGGTGCCAAACTGGACCCTGGGTTGACAGAGGTCTGTCTGCAGTAGGCATGCAGAAGCTAGCTCAGCACCCCTCGGCTCTGCCAGCTTGCCACACAGGTTCCTTGCTGGGCCTCTGATCTCCACACTGAGTTCCCTGACTGTTCCGCAAAGGTAGAGGAGAGAAAATGTCCCCTCTCATCCAAGGTCCTTGGGCCCTTTGGACAGGTCTGTTTATTGGAAGATTGAGAGGCCCAAAGCTACAGGGGCAGCCTCTGTACTGGGCATGGAACCTGGTGAACTCACAGCTAGAGTGGGTGCCAGGAAAGAGGGGGTGATCTGACTCAGGGTCACAGCCTTTAGACACAGGGTCTCCTCGCTTAATGGCCAAGTGGCCAGACACACAGACAGTCTTTACAGCATTGTGGTCAAAAGCTGGATATGGGCAGCCAGTTACTGGGAGATCTGTGTTCTGCTCCTGGCTCCATGGCTACTACTTCTGGGCCCCAGAACAAGTCACTTTAAGCTACTTAGAGTCATTTACATCTTTACAAAGGAGGTAACATGAATACAGTGACCCTTCCCACAGGGCACTGTTGCTGGATTTCTTACAGGTGTGAAGTGTTTAGATGCTCAAGTCCTTTATATAAAATGGCACAGTAGTAGCTTATAACTTGTCAACATTCTCCTGTGTAGCTTATATATCTCTAAGCTACTTCTAATACCTAATGAAAATGTAAGCACTATATAAATAGTTGACATACTATGTTATTTACGGAACAGTGACACAAAAATTCTGTCTATTTAATACAGATGTATCATTTCAAAACTATTTTGATCTGCAGTTGGTTTCATCTGTGGGTGTGGCACTTCCCACATGTGAAAGGCCAACTGCATTTATTTCTTCAAGGAGTTTAAGACCTAATGAGATAATATATTTCAAATGCTAAGGGTGGTAGACAATAAATATTATCCACTTAAAAAAATCAGTACAATTGACAAACTAGATTGACCAGAAAGAAGATAAAGTTCAAATTACTGAAATCAGAAATGAGCATGAGAACACTGTTATTGATCTTGCAGAAGTGGAAAAGGATTCTGGGAGAAATTATGAATGATAAGCATGCCAAGAAATTAGACAGCAGCAGAAATGAACAAATTCCTAGAAACACAGATTACAACTGAATAAGAAATAGGAAATCTGAGCATATTTGTAACAAGAAATTAAGTAAGTAATTGAAAAATCTTCCAACAAAGAAATTCCCAGAACTAGACACTTACAGGAGAATCCACAGTTGTCATTCATAACTTATTTCAAAATGAGAGGTAAGAACACTGCCTAATTCATCCCAGGAAACTGGTACTGCCATGACACGGGAGCCAGACGCAGGCATCATGAGAAACCTGCAGACACCCTAATAGATGTGCCTTTAAACATCCTCAACAAAATATTAGATAAACGATATGCAAAAATTCTCAGCAAAACACTAGCAGGCTGAATCACACAGTAGTCACCAGGGTCATTTCCAGGCCCAAGGTGGAGTTATCCTGGTGGATAACCTGCAAAAGTCAGGCTGAGCACACTGCACCGTGAGAGAGAAAAGTCACATTATTGTCACGACTGATACAGAAAAAGGCATTTATTTGAGCTCACAGTTTTCAAGGGTCTAGCCCACAGTTTTCAAGGGTCTAGTCCACAGCTAGTTGGTCCAGTTGCTTGGGAGCCTGTCATGGTGCGCATTATTCTGGGGGTGTGTGGATAAGCAAACCCACTGGGAAGCAAGAGAAAGAGAAAGGGGTTGGACCTCTAATCTCCTTTGAGGGCATCCCTCCCACCCCCACCCCCGCCCGTGATCTAAAGACTGCTCACTAGGCCCTGCCTTTTAAAGATTCCATACCTTCCAACAGCACCAAGCTAGGAACCACTCCTTTGACAAAGGAGCCTTTGGGTGGCATGGTTGATTCAAACTCTAGCAGATGTCCCACTTGGCACTCATCTGTGGAAGGGATGGAAGCTGGCTTCGGTGGCACCAATATCACAGGATCGTTTACAAATGGCCCCCAAGGGGTTGGGGATTTAGCTCAGTGGTAGAGCACTCACCTAGCAAGCACAAGGTCCTGGGTTCGGTCCTCAGCTCTGAAAAAAAAAAAGAAAAGAAAACAATTGGCCCCCAAATCCTGACTTTCAACTAGGTAACTGTGGGCCATCATGCAACTTCTGTCCTCAGTGCTGTCAATGGAGGTGAAGCAGATGAACAGAGGTCCTACTGTGTGGTCAAGGTGTGGACACTGATGGTGCCATGAAAGCCAATTCGCATTAGAGTAACAGCAGGCCACGAACAACCAGTTTGCTTTGTATGGTAAGTTTACTCTTGTTTGGCCTCTGAAACTCACGCTTGAATTTAATCCCTCATGAGATAGTGAGAAGTGGGGTGGTGGGAGGTGGTTTTTTTTTATGGTTTACTTCTAATTTAAACTTTAATATGAAACATTTAAAATTATTGAAAATTACCTAGAATGTTATAATAGACATCAGGGCTTTTGATATCGTATATAACAAATATATTCTAATATATTTGCTTCACTTTTTGTTGTCTTTATTGATTCTTTCACTTTTTGAAATTATAGTATGATTCTATCATTTTCTCCTTCCCTCTCCTCCCTGCAAGCCCTCCCATGTACCCCTCCTTGCTGTCTTTCAAATTCGTGGCCCCTGTTTTTCATTGTTGTTACATGCATATGTGTATATGTATTTCTGAATGTAACCTGATCAGTCCACATAACGTTACTTACTGTACTGACCGTTTGCTGTGGGATAATCAATTGGTGTGCTCTTCCTGGGAAAGCCTGCTTCTCTCACTTTAGCATGACTATTGCTGTTGTCCTTCTTCAGCCCGTGTTTAGGCGGCATGTTAGAGAGCCTTTATTGGTGTAGCTTCTGACATTCCAAGGAGACAGCAAACTCCCTGATTCTCTGGCTCTTAGAATCCTTCTGCCTCCTCTTCTGCAACGTTCTCTGGGGCTTAGGAGTGGCAGTTATATTGTAGATGTACTCATTGGTCTGCGGCGCCATGGTTCTGCATTCTGATTGGTTGTGGTTTTCTGTAATGATCTCCATCTGTTGGAAGGGAAATTTTCTCGAGAAGGGGTGAGAACTCCATTATCTATGGCTATAAGGACAAATATTTAGAATGTAATAAGGGCATATGCTGGTTTTGTAAAGTGGTGGTTGTAGGTTCTCCTTCAAGATTACTTACTTCATCAGACTAGAGTAGTTAGCTAGGTTTCTGGTACAGGCATCATTTTCACCCGACTGAACAGGTCTTAAGTCCATTTAGAGAGCTGTTGGTTACCGCCAAGGTGTGTGTGACACTACTGCACCCTTAGTGTTATCGGTCTGTACCAGGCTTTTGCTTTGAGGCCACCAACCAGCTCCCAAATCACGACACAGAGACTTATCATTAGTTTTGAATGCTCAGCCCTCGCTTATGCTCATTTCTGGATAGCTTTTTTTTTTTTTTTCTTTAACTGTGATTAACCTGTTTCCCTTCATCTATGTTTTGCTTCAGGGCTTTTCTTTCTGTATGTCCTACTCTGTGTCTGCTGACCGGAGGCTGCCTGGCTGGCCCTGGGCCTCTCCCCTTCTTTCTCCCTCATTCTCTCCTCTCTTCTTTTTTTTCTCATTCTCCTCTTCTCTCCTATTCATTCTCTCTGCCTGACAGCCCCGCCTATCCCTCTCCTGCCTCACTATTGGCTGTTCAGCTTCTTATTACACCAATCAGGGGCCTTAGGCAGGCAAGATGAAACAAATGCAACACATCTTTATATAATTAAATATATAATTAAAAATGCAGCATAAACAGAAGTAACACATCTTTGCCTAGTTAAAATAACATTCCAAAAAGATCAGTCCATGCTGGTTGTTGTCGTGGCTCGTAGGTGTTGCAGCCAGGAAGGACGGCTGGTTGCTTCCCTCCTCTGGTCGCTTGCATGGTGCATTCTGGTACCATGACAACTAGTCCTCAGGCAGGAGGCATTCAGGTCAGAACTTCTAATAGACTGACAGGTGGATCGGTTAATAGGTGGTTCAAGAATGGTTTTTCCGTAGAAGGCAGGGGAGTGTAGCTGAGTCCCTGACACCTGGGAGCATGTAATCCTCTGTGCTTTCTTAGGGCCCTCCCTAACACCAAGAAGGACGTCCTCAAGCCAGGTGTGGCTCCTCAACCCTGGGCCAGAACTGTGAGCCCGAATAACCCCCCAGTCTCTAGCATTGTGTTATCATCAACAACAACAACAGGCTGAGGCAACCTCCTTGTCTTCCACTGTAGTGGAAAACGACAACTCTGGTTACCCCGCCTCAAGGCAAGCCTTTCCAATCTGTCTTCAGATTTGTATGCACGAGTCCTAGCCAAACTGGCTTTTTCTTTTTCTTTACTTTTCTTTTCTTTTCTTCTCCCTCTCCCTCCCTCCTTCCCCCTCTCTCTCCTCTTTTTTTTTTTTTTTTAGCAGACACACTCTTACATCAACCCGTTAATGTATTAATCACATAAAAGTGTGTCGGTCCACTCGTGAAGGCACAGCCCTAAGTACCTCTTAAAGGTCGCACTGCCGGCGCCTCTTTTCATCTCCTGATGGGGGTTCAGTAATGGGTGAGGAAGAGACAAACCAGACTCAAACTGGATTAGTCATCTTTCTTGTTGCTATGACAAAACATCCGACGGAAGTTACTTCGGGGAGGAAGAATTTGCTTTGGTTGCTCGTTTCAGAAGGTTGCAGTCAGCATAGCAGGGAAATGTGATGGGAGCGGCTCCACTGTGGCAGGAGAGCATGGCTGACATGCCTCACATGGAAGTAAACCGGAAGGAAGAGAGGGGAGACTGGACCCAGGGGCAGATACAACTTTCCCTCTTCTACCTACTTCTTCCTGGCTAAGCCCAAATCCTAAGGGCCTTTAAAAGCACCACAAGGTGTGGGTGGGCGTTCAAAACATGAGCCTGATGAGAATGTTCTGGAATCAAGCCACAACAAATAACAGCAGCAACAAGCAACATTCTGTGCAGCGCAGGCTGATGATCCAGGTACTGCCGGAATTACAAGGTCACTCCTGTGGCCCACACAATATAACAGTTGGTTACTGATGTTTCTGGTTTTGGGTTTGATGGGCTTCAGTGTTCTCATGCAAAGCAAAGGAAGCACTGTGGGGTGACAGGAAAGGAAGGGCAGTCATACATCACAGGCATGGGATACAGGGTCGGAGAGCTGGCTCAAAGGACTGGGGTGATGGGCTTCTCCGTGACCATGCTGCAGTGTGGGGAATCGGAGGCTGTGTGCTGTCCTGGGCACTTGTAAGACCTAATACACTTGCATAGTGGAGAGGGAGAGGGGAGACAGGCACCCATAAGCTACTCCAGCTGGACAACTGAAGCGAAGTTACCATTGTATTACACTTTGTTTTACTTCTTAGTTCCTGCTTTGTTTTTTAATCATTACAATACTTTTTTTGGCTATGAGTTGTCAGCCAGAGAGTTGTGAATATAAGACTACCATTATTCTTGATCCTCCTGCCTCTGTCTCTTCAATATATCCTGCACCACCACAACTGGCAAGACTGCCACTATTACTAAGTCATTTACGTTTTGAAATTCCATCAATGCTTTGTCAAAAAAAAAAAAAGTGATAGAGCAAAGCCCAGTTCATTCCAAATATGGTATCCGGGCCACCAAAAGTAGGTGAGCTGGTCATTGCAGAACTATAAACATTTCTTAGTGGTCATTTAGAACAACGTGTGGCTTTTCGTGTGCAGTTGCCTCCCCATACCTGTGGGGGGATATCCCAAGACCCCCATCGAACACCTGAAGTCCTATGACATCATTGGGTGCTACGGATGAGCACCGCAGTATCAAAGCAGCAGAGGTGATAACCAAGGTGGCTGTGATGGCTGGTCTTGGTTGTCAACTTAAATACATCTGGAATTAACTAAAACCCACAGGACTGGGCACATTTGTGAGGGATTTTTTTTTTCTTAATTAAATCATTTGAAGTGGGAAGACCCACTTCTAATCTGGATCTTTGGGGTGGGAAGATCCACATTTAATCCAGATCTTTTAAGGTGGGAAAATCCATCTTTGATCCACACCTTCTGCTGGCAGCCTATATAAAGGACATGGAAGAAGAAAGCTTTCTCTCTCTCTGTCTGCTTGCTCTTGCCCTTGCTAGCAAGTCCATTCCTTCACTGATGTTACAGCCTACTTCTTCAGGATTCCAGTGTCTACTGAAGACCAGCTGAGACATCCAGCTTCATGGACTGAACAACTACTGGATTCTTTTGATCTTTCCATTGGTAGACAGCCATTGTTGGACTAGCTGGACCACAGCCTGTAAACTGTTCTAATAAATCTCATATACATATACATTTGTTTCTATAAGTTCTGTTCCTCTAGAGAACCCTGACTAATACAGTGTTACTAAGTGGCAAATGGGATGGTAACACCCACAGTGTGGATATGCTGGGTAAGGAGATAATTTTCACTCCAAAGCAGAACAGACAGAGAAGGTACAAGATTGCTTTTCTGAGTGCCCTGTGGAATGATGTGCAATGGGAACTTATGGAGTTGTTTGTGGGAGCCTGTTCTCGGGTTCCTCGTGGCTTTACCCAGCAGGTCTGCATAGAGGATGATTAGGACCACGGGCCTGAGTGCAGGTGTCTGAGATGGTCTGCACTTGGCTGTGCTGGGGGAGGAGGTCTTTTGCTCCACCCCTTGGCGTCTCTATAAAAACCCTGGGGCAGAGACAGACGGGGCCCGTTGAAATAGATTCCAGGCCCTCTCGAGGCTATCCTTTATTTTCTATCTGTTTATCTCGGCAAGATTCTCCGCAATAAATCCTTCTATCTAATATTTCCTGCTGCTCGCACTCAAGAAAACTCTGGGGAACTGTGGGGGTGGATGGGTAAACGCCCCACAGTTGTTCATTTCTGGAATTTTCCTTCACTCTTTCAGACCATGTTGAACACAGGTAAAAGAAACGGTGCAAAGTGAAACTGTATGTGGATGACTGTATGTGCCTCCACGTCACACTGGTGATGCTTACGAGAATGGGGTGGAAGTTCCTTTACAAATAAATTTGTTTAAGTAGGATAGGTCAACTTAAAGTGAAAACATGAAGCAAACAGATTCAGAGAAAATGATTAAGTTTTGGGAAATCCCACTGTAGGCAAGACTATCCACCATGGGTGTTGACAAACGTCAGATATAATATTTGATCTCTGTGGGGTCTGTACGGAAATAGACTAACAGATTGATGAAATTCTAGTTTAAAATCTCTTCTACTTTGCAACAGGCTCTTTATAGAGAGCATTTTGCTTCTCTGCCATGTGGCTGTAATGTCCTCTCTTGTATTCCAAACTACCTGTGGTGGTTTGAGGAGACTATCCACCATAGGCTCATATATTTGAATGCTTAGTTAGTCACCAGTTAATGGATCTGTTTGGGAAGGATTAAGAGGCATGGCCTTGATGGAGAAGGTGTGTTACTGCGAGTGGGCTTTGAGGTTTCAAAAAGTCCATGCCAGGCCCTGTCCTGCTCTCTCTGCCTGCTGACTATGGATCAGGATGTAAAGCTCTCAGCTGCTTTCCAGTGCCATGTCTGCCTGACTCCTAGTACGATGATCATGAGCTAACCCTCTAAATCTGTAAGTAAGCCTCCAATTAAATGCTTTATTTTATGAATGGCCTTGGCCATGGTGTCTCTTCACAGTAACAACACAGTAACAAACACAGCCCAACCACCCCTGCCCTCCAAATGAAATTCTCGTGGAGGACTCAATGTCTCAGTGTGTTTGGGATTCAACAACAACCAACCAGGAGCAGGGTGCCAGCATGATCAAATTCTGATGATGATTCTTATGGGTTATTATTATGTCTTTAAAAGGTGTGGAGAAGCCAAGAGACCTGTTTTAGTTTGCTTTCTGTTGCTGTGATAAACACAGTGACCAAAAGCAACTTGGGGAGAAAAAGGTTTATTTCATATTACAGGTTACGGTCCATCATCAAGGAGGGATCGCAAGGCAGGAACTTGGAGGCAGGAACTGAAGCAGAAACCACAGAGGAAAGCTGCTTACTAGACTGCTCCCTCTGGCTTGTCCAGAAATTTCTTGTACACCTCAGGCCCACTTGCCCAGGAGGTAGAGCCCACAGCCAGATGGACCCTCCCATATCAATTAGCAATTAAGAAAATGTATCACAGACATTGCCACTGGCCAATCTGATGGAGGCAATTCCTCTGTTGAGATTTCCTCTTCCCAAGTATGTCTAACTTTGTGTCGAGTTGACAAAAACTAACCAGCAGGAGAGAGGTTGACAAGACCTCTCTGGCTTCTTCTTACTAAGGTATGAATTTCAGTCATAAGGGCTCTGCTCTCACGACCTAATGGCCTCACCAAGTTCCCACCTTTAAATACCATCACACTGGGATTATGACTCCAACTCACAAAACTGGCACCAACTTTCAGTCTTCTGTACTTGGATGATGTTTCTTTTTTTGTTTTGTTTTAGTTTTTTTGTTGTTGTTCAAGACAGGTTTCTCTCTGTGTATAGTCTTGGCTGTCCTAGAACTCACTCTGTAGACCAGACTGGCCTCAAAGGGCTCCACCTGCCTCTGCCTTCCAAGAGCTGGGATTAAAGGTGTGCACCACCACTGCCTGGCTCGGGATGATGTTCTTGCCTATTGCGTCTCTAAAAAGCAGCTCCTGATTCCTCTTCTTAGCCATGGAGAGGAGCCAGCTGAGCATTTTCAGCAAATTCCTATTGATTTTATTTAATAAAAAATGTTATCAGATCTCTATAGGAAAATTGAAATACTATACCTACCATGTGCAGGTTTGTCATTTACAGATCAGGAGGAATGTAACTCATGGAAAATATTTGAGTGTTATGCGTTCTGGTTTTAATTAGAAATGTTAATTAAACACATATGCTAACCAGAAGCTGCCAGAAGGAAGACATATTTGTAAAGAAGTTATGCAATGCATTGCTGTGTGGTTTTGCACAGGTGTGGACATTCTGGGATTGAAGCTCCCGCTTGGTGCAAACACATCAGGCTTGGAGCTTAGACGTGTGATCTCTTGCTCTAAAATGATTGATGTGTAGGCACATAAATCCATAGGTGGATTTTTTTCTGTCTCGCTTGCCAGCTCCCAAAAAACCATATGGGGACTTCTTATTTATTATGAAAGTTTGGCCGATAGCTTAGGCTTGTTCCTAACTAGCTCTTACAACTTAAATTAACCCATATCTTTTAATCTATGTTCTTTTACGTGGCTCGATTACCTTTACTTTGTAAAGCCCATGCTGCTTGCTCTGCATCCCTGGCATCTCCTCATGACTCTGCCCTTTTTCTTCCCAGCATCCTCTATGCCTGGAAAACCTGCCTAGGTATTGGCCATCTTTATTAAACCAAAATGAGTGATACATCTTTACAGTGTACAAAAAGATTATTTCACAGCCTAAGTCACTGCTCCAATCCTACCTCAGTTTCCTCTTTTTGAAAACAGCAGAGCTATAATCTCCACTCGGTTTTTGAGAGATCAGTAAGAAAGTCCAGTGCTTTGTGAAGTCTGAGGCGTGGTCTGGCTGCTTGGCCATGGTGTCCCTATCCTCCTGTTTCTCAGCTGGGCTCACAGGTTACCAGAAACGGGTGAAGAGTTTGCCCTCTCCAGCTCTGAATGTATAAGCAAATAACACACAGCAGGGCTGAGGACTCCAAACACTAAAACTCCTTTCCTGTTTGTCCCTCCTCTTGAGTGCTTGGCAATAATGTAAGGCAAATATCAGGAGCCCAGGGGGGAATTACGGTTATAAAAAAATTAAAAATGCTAGTGTGCTCTGGTGTAATTAAGCAATATAATTAAAGTTCTCCTGTTGAAATCAGCTGGCAGGGGATGCAGGTCACTGTTTCAGATATAGCCAAGGTGCCAGTGTTTGTTGGCTCCTTCCAAGGTTTATCCATATTTTATGGTTTTGTCTCATTCTGGCTGTCTTAGAAACAGAGAGAAATGTGTGCATGTGTGGATCTGCCCCATCAGTCTATAACTTCCTTGAGAGAAGGGGTTGTGTCTTGACCACCCATCTTGCCCTAGGGACTACACAATGCTGGTGTGGTTAGCGTTTATCCAGGGAGTTCTCCCTAGCACTGATTGGTATGATGCATATCTTCCCATCCAGAACTTTATTCTGGAAAGTCTCACTTCCACCACTCTGTGATGATCAAAAGGAGTCCTGCGGTTATAATTTTAAATGAAATTAAATTAGTTGATAGCATGGCACTGTAATCCTTGGCAACAGGAGCTTCTGAAATGCCCCGGAGGCCCACTGTGCCTTCACTCACTCATTTCTTCAACAAATATTTACTCAGAGTCTTCCATATGCCAGTCGAAGCATTGGATACAAGGGATAGAGTGGTAGATAAGTCTGTCAGCTCCCAGCTCTAAGGAGGCTTACACTCTGGAGAAGGGCACAAAGGGCAGGGAGGGAAGCTGGTGCCATGTATTGGCAGTGGGTGGCATGTGTGAAGAGGATACTGAAGAGGGAGCAGATGGTGACGGGAAAAAGCCAGTCTAAGGAAAGAGGAGGCCGTGTGGGAGGAGGAAAGATCTAGGGAGAACCCTCAGTGAAGGAAAACGGCATGCCTCAAGTTTGGGGGTGCAGTTGAATATGGAAATGGGGTACAATTGGGATAGAGAAAAGGCCTATTTTATTGAGTGATGGAAGACAAGGTCAGAGAGACAGGGGAATCACATCAAGTAGACAGTGTGGACCATGGCACAGAGGCTGAGTTTTATCATAAGAAAGAGGAGACTCTGGAGGTCTTCAGGAGGGAGAGGTGTGATGTGATGTGGGACGAGGTCTGTTCAGCTGTGTGACCAAGTGACCACAGGAAGGTACAAGCAGCTGCAGGCACATGACTGGGGAGGCTGCCTTCAGAAGCAAGTGATGGACTCTTGGACCACATGGTGGAAGTGAAAAGGGAAATAAAGGGGAGAGCAGAGAACGGCAGGTGAGCAGAGCGCTCTTCATCTCACTCTTGAGGCCCCCCACCCCCCACCCCCCACCTCCCCCCTCCCCCCACCCCCTGCCCAGAACATCGTCAACCACGGCCACCTCAGCAACTTCCCACTTGAACTAAGGCATCAAGCAAATGGACATATCCCTGCTCTGGCACAAGAAAGTCTGTGTATGTCTGGGCTGATGGCACTGGAGAAGGATGTACTGGTTCTGAAGTATGCAGAAGAATTGTCTGGGTGGAATTTGGATGGCTCTGGCACTTTTCAGTCTGAGGACTCTAGCAGTGACACATACCCCATCCTTGTGCCATGTTTTGGGATTCCCTTCTGCAAAGATTCCCACAAGTTGGTGAAGTTTTCAAGTATAACCATATTTATGCCTTACCTGTAAATGGATAACAGATATGGTGAGCAACCAGTATCCTTGGTTTAGAATGGAACATACTCTCATGGGAATAGGTGGGTACCATTTTGGTTGGCCTTCCAATGGCTTGCCTGGGCCCCCAAATCCATATTACTGTGGTGGTAGATAAAGCCTATAGCAGGGATATTGTGAAGGCTCACAACTGGGCCTGCTTATATGCCAGAGTCAAGATTGCAGGGACAAATGCTGAGGTCATGCCTGCCCAGTGGGGCCCCAAATAGGACCAAATTCTACACAAGACCATGTGAATGAATCCACACTGGAGTGGGTCATTTCATCTTACATTGTGTATGTAAAAACTTGGAATAATAACAACCTTTGATCCTAAGCCCATTCCTGGAGACTGGAAAGGTCCAGGCTGCCACTTCAAAACACCAAGGCTATGTGAGAGGAGAATGATCTGGAGCACATTAAGGAAGTCATGCAGAAACTAAGCAAGCAGGACCATGTTAATGCCTATGATCCCAAAGGGTCCCTGGACAGTGCTCCATGAAACCCCCAACATCAACGACGTTTTACTAGTTTTGCCAACCATATAACTAGCATCTGCACTCCCCGGACAGCCAGCCAGGAGAAGAAGCGCTACCTTGAGGACTGCTGCCCTTCTGCCCACTGCAACCCCTTTGCAATGTCAGAAGCCATCGTTTTCTCAATGAGACTGAAGAGGAGCCTTCCAGTAAAAGAGGAAGTGGACTAGACTTTTAACAAGCAAGCCCTTGCTGGCTGTTTATCTTCCTCCAACACTCCACCCTCCCAGATGTCCTAATTGTCTCCATGATAACTCAAGGGTTGGACTATCAAAGTCGTCTTTCTTTCTAAGAACTAAAGAAAGGAAAGGAAGTAAAAGAATACCAAGTGGATCACTGTCCTAGGTGACAGAGTTTGGAGTGGGTGCCTTCCCAGGTCCCTGAGGACCTATGTGTCTAGGTTTTTACTGTGTAGAGAATAGTAATTTCATGGACACATGTCCCAAGAGTGTGCTGGTTGCTGGTCTGACCATGGTTTTCGGAGAAGCATTCTGAAGAGATGAAACCTCATGATGCCTCCTGATCCCAAACCTCAAAAACAGTCTCTTCCTGCAGTAGGTAGACACATCAGAATACCAATCAAGTGGGCCAGGAATATGTCATTCTTTACCTGTCACTGAATGGGACAAAAAGAATTTTGGAATCCTGACTGTGTAGCAGAGGGAAACAGATAGAGTTATGTTTCCCGCCACCAGCCTTGAGAAACTCTGCGTTCTGACAGGTGAGCCCACTGTCATCTGGAGATCTTTCAACGTGGAAGCCATGAGGGATGAAGAGATGGCTCAGCAGTTCAGAGTGCTTCCCAGCAATCATGAGGACCAGAGAGCAGATCACAGTACTCATATTACAAGCGGAGCATTCCACACACTCTGGTGTGGACCCCAGCTCCAAGGGGAGACAGAGACAGGAGGATTGCCAGGGTTTTTTAGCTTCCAGCCTAGCCAAGAAAACATCAGGTCACAGTTCAGGGAGAGACCTTGCCTCAAAGGAAAAGGTGCAGAGTAATAAAGGAGATGGCCTCTTCCAGCCTCTGTGGGTGAGGCATGAGCCAGGTGACCATAAACTCGATAGAGCACACACTCACACACAAATAAATCCTCACAAAAAGTGAAAGAGATTTTAAAAAACAGTGTGAGGATGTAAGAAGTTAGAGTGGTACAGTTTTTTACAGTTGTCTGCAGTTGCCCAGAAAAACCCAATCTCATACTGTGAGCCACCAGGAAAATGCAAACCAAATACTACAATGAGGTTTTGCTTCAGCCCAGTCAGAACACTATTAACAAAAGGCAAGCTAAAGAAATGCTGGGAGAAGGCAGCCACCAGAGGAACCAATGTCCACCTCCGCTGGGAGGTGACCTGGTGTGACAACTGTGGAAAATCAGGACGGTGGCTCCTCAAAAGCCAGGCCCCAGAACTCTGGAGTCAGCTACGGCACTCCCAAGTGTGTGAGTCACCACACTGAAGAGATACTTGCATATTCGTGTTTATTGATTCACTACTCACAACGGATTAAGTATGGATTTGTTGGGGGATCTGAAAAAGAATAGCTTTTCAACCCTAGTCTTTCATTAAGGGACAAAAATTCCTGGGCGGTTCAGTCCTGACCACAGCCACAGTAACACATGCTTGGCCATTTCTCCTGCGCCAGGGCACACACCTGGCACTTGGACCATGCATGCAGCCTGATACTCCATCGGGTACAAATAACAGACAGGGTCTTCATAGGTCACGGAAGATTGGATGTGGGTAAATGACATTTCTACTCAAGGCTAACTTCAAAGATCATACAGCACAGCACAGCCCTAGGACTTTCTCTTCCAATAGTACTTCCTCAAAATGGAGTTTGAGAGCAGCCAGGCAAAAAAGGTGTGCCACACATTCCCGCCCAGAGGCTCATCTCTGACTCAGTCCTAAACCTTCAATAAAAGCTCCAGCTCACAGCTGGGCCAGCCTGTTCCTTCCAGCTTCCAGTCTTGCTTCCGCACAGTGTGCCTTTAAGTACGTCCACCTTATTAAAAGCTTATGTGGACACTCACTTGATTAAAAGCTTACTTGGAGGTTGCCTCCTCTCTGCCTGGGAAGGCATCCTCGTCTCAGCCACCTCACCCAAGGACAGAGGTATTGTTCCAGTTTGTCAGTAACAGAACTGTTAGATGCGGCTAACAGATGAATGGCTACAGAAGCTGGAGTACGTGGACACAATGGGATATTCAGCCACCAAGAATGAGATTCTGTCACTTTCAGCGAAACGGATGGAGCTGGGGGATGGCGTGCTAAGGAAAGTGAGTCGGACACAGAAAGTAGAGCACCCCAAGTTCTTATCCCCATGTGGAAACAAGGACTTGAAATGAGAGGAGGGATTGCTAGAGACTGGGAAGGTGCTGGGCTGCAGGTAGCAATGCATGGTGTCTGTGAAAATATCACCGAGAGTCCTGTCCATTTACACAACTAATATATGTAAATAATTGCAGTAATAGCACTTTGCAACAAGGCTACAGGCCAGGCCTCTTGGATAGCTGCCCAAGGCTATAGGGAAGGCCACAAAAGCCTCCAGGGATCTTGTCCCACTATGGGGCTGTTGCTTCTCAATCAGTGGGTGCTGCACAGGCAAGAGGGGGCTTGATGCCCCCCCCCAAACCGCCACCTTGTCAGAAGCTAAACTCAGCTGCACAATGAATTTGGTCTCCTTATTGATGCCGTAGACAAGTACAGGCCCTTTAGCTGAGGCCACCACTCAGCAGTGCCCTATGGGAAACAGCCTTCCAGATAGTTGACAACATCTACTTGTTGAGAAACCAAGGTTGCTTCAGGGAAGACTTGGGAAGCCAGGAGATACTCTGGGACAGGACAAGTAAGTGCAGAGTTTCCTCCATCTTGCATTCTGAGGCCATTTTAGGTTTAACTAGAGTTTGATCTCCTTGATGGAGAGTCCCGTGGAAAATTACCCGACTCTACTCTAGGAACCCGAGGTCAAGATGCCCCAGCTAACTGAGCTTCTTGTAAACCGCCTGCTTGTGCAAACCTCCCTCTGCAACTACCAAGCGAGATACCAGGCTGTGGTTTTTACCTTTAAAAATCTCTTATCCTGCCGGGCGGTGGTGGCGCACGCCTTTAATCCCAGCACTCGGGAGGCAGAGCCAGGTGGATCTCTGTGAGTTCGAGGCCAGCCTGGGCTACCAAGTGAGTTCCAGGAGAGGCGCAAAGCTACACAGAGAAACCCTGTCTCGAAAAACTAAAAAAAAAAAAAAAAAAAAATCTCTTACCCTAAAGCCGGGCGATGGTGGCGCACGCCTTTAATCCCAGCACTCGGGAGGCAGAGCCAGGCGGATCTCTGTGAGTTCGAGGCCAGCCTGGGCTACCAAGTGAGTTCCAGGAAAGGCACAAAGCTACACAGAGAAACCCTGTCTCGAAAAACAAAACAAAACAAAAAAAATCTCTTACCCTAAACACTTCATTTGGGTCCCAAATACCTGAGTGTAGTCCCAGCGGCTGTAAATTGCATGAGTGGTCATCTCTGATGGGCTCCCTGTAACAACTCTGGACATTTGCAGGTCAGTGTGCGGAGATATGCAGGTGAACATGGGGGGGTCATGACCCTACATAGGGTGAGCATCCTAGCTCACCCCCCTCCACGCAGCAGGTACCCAAAGCCTTTCTCTATACTTCCTGCTGCTAGCTCGTCCCTCCCCCATCTGACTAGGCTTTAGCTAGCTGGTGCTGGGAACCTTAAAAAGGGGGAGGTTATGGGGAAGCAACAGCCAAGCCCTGTCTGATATAGCCCTGTGTCTCTGCTGCATTCATCCAATGGCATTTAAGGCTCATTAAATTTTGAATCCTGTGTCACCTGCCTTAGGCTCAAAATAGTTCCGTGTGCCTTTTGTTTCCCAGCTCTATTTTAATGGAAATTGTCTCCATTCACCTCTCTGTTCCCTTCTTCCTGCTAGCGATAGCAGATCTTTAATAATCTCCAATACAGAATTACTCACTCTGTGAACCTGTCGCCTGGGGGAATACACTGGACCTTGACGGGTGTAAACAGTTGATGGTAAAGATGGGAGGCAGAGTATTAGAATGCACCTCCCTCCGGCTTTGGCCTGCTCTGGCTGCGTGTAGGGTACCCAGTGGCTTTATCACAGCCACTACTATGCAACACACGTAACCCACCCCAGAAAATTCCAGAGCCTAATGCATGAGAAGCACATACCTCCCGAAAGGCACCCAGGTGTCAGCCCTATAAATAAATCTGACCTGGCGCTTGAATGTGTGACAGGTGCTGATCTGAGTGCTTCTGACTGGATGACATCAGGACTGTCCTCTTTACACGAGGAGGCTAAGCACAGAGAAGCTGAGTAACTGCCCCAAAGTCACAGAGCAAATAAGTTGTGGAGCTTGGCTTCGAACACAGGCCACCCAGAGTTGGAAGCTGTATCCTAGCCACTCTGTGAGCACTTTACCTCGCTCCAACCGACGGTTACCTCACAGCATGCCTGGCTGGCTACCAGCACCAAATTCCGGGGCTAGTTTTGTTTGTTTTCAAAAATATTAGCAATCTGAACGTGTATATGAAATGTGCTAATGTTTTACATTGACCAATGAAACTGTTACGAAATATATTTATGAGTGGGGATTGGTGTCCCTGCTGCCTCTGTGAGACCTCTGGTTTCGACTAACCCTTTATAAGAAATGGAGTACCACAACTTTAACCTTTCCACATTAGCAGCCAGCTTCCTTCAGAGGCAGGCTCGGGGCCCAAAGAGCAGGTGGGATTCAGTCCCAGGATCCAGCCTGACAACCTGAATGTCACCCTGCAGATAGAGCAGGCAGCTTCCCCCAGTTGGGACCTCGCAGCTGCCTTAGAGAAGTGTTTGAGGGAGATTGCTCTGTGGCTGGGGGATACCTGCCCCGCCATAATTCAGTGCAGCAAGTGTAGCAAGCAGTGCAAGAAATGTCAGCTCTCATTAGCCTGCGTATAAATCTGCCGCTGCGAGAAACGGGATTGAGGGACGACGGGAAAATGCCAGGAAGTGGAAACATATGTTGTGCACACAAAAAGCACCTCCACAATGGGCGTCCTTCTTCAGTGCGGAGGCACCTGGAACCGGGAGGCATTGTTGCACCTCGTGTATCCACCTCCTCCTTCCTTCCCTCCCCCTCCTGTGTAGCAGGAAGCGGAGACTCCATCATCCCTGGTAGGAGGGTCTGCTAAGTGTTCGCTGACACAGCTGAACAGTCACAGAATGTCATAAAGAGTAAATGACTTGATAATGCAAAACAGTAATTAGGATGTGGTGCATGTTGATGCTATTTACATATTTTAACACCCTGATATTAACGAGTCTTCCCGATAGTACACAAATGAGCCAGCCTTTATGCAGTTCATCCCTGACGGCCCAGATAGGCCTCAGAAGAAGCAAGGCTCACCCCCTCTTCTCCTCACTTAGTATCTGCATTCCTGGAAGGCCTCCTGAGGGGAGGCTGGTTAGGTGGGTAGTGCAATTCCTTCCTCAGGACATGAGGTGTGGCTGTCACTGGAGAGTGCTGGGGTGAAGGAAATTCTGCACTGCTGGCTGTATAAAGGGGTGAGGGCAATGGTCTGTGGATAAATGTGTATCAAGAAGTCCTAAGATGATAGATGGAGGGATGGAGATCGATGGATGACATGTATCGGTGCCACTTAGCTGTTTCCATGGAGAAAACACTCCCTCCATGGCCAAGTGTCTAGTGATGTCACTGAACAGGGTTGGGAAGAGGCACACATATGGTCCCCAGGGGCCAGTCTGTCCTGTGCACCTTTAATTAGGTTGCAGATCACTCTTTGTTTGGCCTTAGTCACTGCCTTAACTCCCATCTGCACACAAAGAGAGAAGGCAGGGCTAGTCTCCGTTGCAGACACTTCCCAAGGTGCCAGGACCCAGATCTTTCATTGTGCTAAAGCATCTGACTGAAAAGCTGGCAAGAAATCAATCACTGTTGCCCCCAGTACGCAAATGGGAAGACCATAGCCCAGAGTGGGGAATAATTTGCACAAGAATGCACAGCAGTCTGGCAGAGACTGGGACCTGGAACCCAATTCTTATTTCTAACAAAATGCTTTTTGCACCATGACCCTTTCCTGGGCATCTCTTCCTGGTTTCTGCCCAACAGACAGTTCTTTGTACCTGCAGATCTCTTCCCCTTCCTGGTGTGTGTGTGTGTGTGTGTGTGTGTGTGTGTGTGTGTGTGTGTGTGTGTGTGTGTGTGTGTGTGTGTGTGTGTGTGTGTGTGTGTGTGTGTGATGGAAGGCAGGCCAGCAGGCTTCCAAAGCCCTGTGTGGTATGGTGATGGTGGTTGCCAGGTAACAGGAAGACATCATGGCAGGGAGTCTGCCTTGGCAGATACGGACAAATGGGCGCAGCAGGGAATGGAAGAAAGAATGGTGGTGCCTGGTATGAGGGTCCTGAGTCAGAAATGGGAGTACAACCTGAGGCAGACAGGAGAGACATTACAGCTCAAAGGAGCCTTGAAGAGGTGACAGCCGGTACCCTTGTGTACTTAGTAGGAAAACTCTGATCACAAACTGACATGCCTTAAGACAGTCATCCCATCCGTTGCTGGCAGAGCTAGGGCTGCTGGAAGTGAAGGTGGAGGACCTGGGATTCCCACTGAACCCCACTGGGCGTGATGGCAGCCTCCTCAGGTAGCTTAAGGGCCGAGTGCAGAGGGTGACCAGCCACCTCTATGGCTGTGTCTGCAGAGAGCTCTGTGGAGCTGGCCCTGCTTACCAGAGCCCTTCCCTCCCCATCAAGCAACCTGGGGCAGGGCCACAGAGGGACAGAGAAACTGATGAGAAGGAATGAGGCTGACGTCACGGGGTCACTCGGTTGAACAGATGGCGCACAGATATTGGTTTTAACTCACACATGGTTGAGTAAATAATGTTTAAGTTTTCCTTGCCAGCCTGGGGAGCCGAGCAGATCGCGCAGGGTAGAGGTACCTCCACCTCCTGCCCACTTCATCTGCTGTTCCCGGGGTTTTCATTTCCTACCCTGTTTGTGCTTTAGAGCATGGCTGGCTGGTCAGGAAGCCGGTGCCCTCGGAGGCAGGAGTGTGTGCAGAAAGCAGAGGGAGGGGGTGGGTGGGGAGCCGGCCGGCACTGTAGTGCAATATTGCAGTGTGTGCCCGGGTGGCATCTGCCAGGAAAAATCACTGTCAAGGGTGCCACAGGCACCTTGCCTAGGGGACTGGTGGAATTTTAATCCTTGATAACAAAAAGCCTCATAAGACAACACACTCCTTGGTCTGCCTGTCAACAAGATCGCTTATTGGTTGGTCCACTGATACAAGTCCTGGATCAAAGTCCTGAACCCAGACAAAGGAGGGGCTGGGCTCTGAGTGCTGATCCTGACTCGGCTTCCCATTGGCACCAAACATTTCCCTTAATGCTCCTGAGCCTTGGTTTCCCCATGTGTCTAAGGATGCTGTTGGCATTGGCCTGGCTTCCTTCTCAGGGAAGCAATGTTTGAATGAGTGATGCCTGCATGGATGGGGGATGGGTTGGGCAGGAAGAATGGTGAAGATGTGCTTGGTGGGTTAAGGTGAAGGTTCTCTAGTGCAGGAAAGATGGAACCACTCAGAGGCTGTCGCCCATCCTTGGATGACTAGCCCTCCTGATACAGAAAGAAGCAGGGCTCAGGGAGCCACATCATGGAGCTCTGGTTGGAGGGAACAGAGAAAGGAACACAATTACAGGAGAGCCTGAGGTAGGGACAAGAGTGGGCTCTGGGGTGAGACTGTTCCTCTGTCTACTCAAGATGGAAAGCTGGATTTGTAACCTCTGGGCCTCAGTTTCTTCATCTGTCAAATGGGCATTATAACAGCTACTTCTCTGGGATGCAATGAGGGCAAATTCAAGAACGTGGTGGCTTGGCTCGCCGCAAAGACTCAACATCATTGTTACAAGTACATTGTTATAATATCATTGTTAACCAGTGCCATGCCAGTGATAGCCCACGACGTTGGCAAAACCCAGACAAAACAACCCATCCCAGACTCAGGGCAAGATCAGGAAGAGTTCTGGGCTGAACCTTGAAGAGCAAATTAAGAAACAACTTAGAAAAGCAAACTCATTCCACAAGTACGTATGGAATGCAGGCCTGGGTTAAGAAGGAGGTGTCTGTCAGATGGGGCTCCACTGCTCATACCTGCCCTTGGAAGGGTCAAGCTGTCAATATGGAAGGCCTTGGGGATTCTGCTACAGCAACAGCCACGGTCCCCACACATGAAGAACAGCTGTAACTACCAGCATGGGGGCAAATGCACACGGCTCACTCCCATGAAGCCTCACCTCTGAGCACCGAAATCTGGACGGAACATCATTTTCCTAAGTCACAAAATATGACTCCTCTCTTTTTTTCAACTTTTTAAAAAAGATTCGTTTTTATTATTTTATGTGTCTGTGTCTGTGCACCATATACGTGTGCTTGGTGCCCAAGAGGTGGTAAGCCCCCATGTGGGTACTGGGAATCAAACCCGTGTCTTTCATAGCAATAAGTGCCCTTAATCACTGAGCCAATTCTCCAGCCCTCTTTTTTTTGTTTTTGTTTTTGTTTTCAACTTTTAAACATGGAGAAACCATTCTAACCTCTTGGTTCATACAGTTAGAGAGCAGGCTGGATTTGGTCTCGGGCCATGGGTGACCATTGCAGAATAACAGGAACGGGGAGCTCAGAGTAATGGCTGACGCCTAGACAGTCTCTGGGGACGACGGAGACACAATCCTGAGCACACAGCTTTAGGTACAGCGACAGGGTGCTTAGTGAGGAGGGAAAATCTGACTTGAAATCGCATGAACAGATAAAATTGAATATTCCAAAGCCTACACATGAGGACTCACGCAAAGGTGGGCTGAAGCTTAGGAACAGTGAGAACAGAAAGACACCCCCCAAGTGTCTAAAGTTTGGTAGAGGAGAGGAACTGTCTGGAAGAGAGAAGGCCCATCCAGAAGCATGCACAGTGAAAGCTTGGCTTCCCATGGAACCTACAAGTGATTAATTCACTATCTGTGGAACTGGCCTTGGATTGATTGAAGGGAAATATTTGAAAAGGGATTCGCTATGTAAATACCTTTTGTGATTCCTTTTAACATGTAGGGACAAAGGAGGAAATGCATCAATGCTCGCTAAAATGCCAGCTTCCAGGCATTATTATCTGCCGAGTGGAATGAGTCTCTGTCTTCTGAAAGGACAGAGCAGGAGCTTCTCTGGCATGCAGTTCCATGCACAGTGCATGCTTTTGCCCATTCTTGTGAGGAGGTGCTTCCTAATTACCAGGCAACCACAGCCCCCCATGCACCGATTCTCCTAATGTCTGCCTGTGGGGGATGTCACCGCAGCAGAGTCACGGAGGAGATTTGAACAAAACATCAACATCCAAGTGGGCAGGCAGTCTGGAAGTTGATGCTGCCAGGACAGGGGTGACATGGACCCTGGTGCCTTCACCATGGGTCACCTCACTGACCAGTTGCTTTAGTGGACATGAGAATTCAATGAGACAAAATTTGTATAGGGCTAGGTGCAGTGTAGAAACTGCGGCAGATGGACCTCAATAGCAACCTGAACATATAGCAAGACCTTGGTACACACACACACACACACACACACACACACACACACACACACACACACAAAAAAAAAAAAAAAAAGTCATATTGCTGGGCAGATGAGTGAATTTGTCCACATAAGAACTTTGATTCTGAGCTGAGCAATGTGGGACCCTTCTCTTTCTGACACAGCCCTCATGCTCTGCATGAATCCCACATTCAGCACATACACCACACCACAGGCACACCGCATGCATACAGACACTCACATCCACATAGCACATGAAACACAAAGCATAGATCACACTCAGCATGCATACAACTCAGAAGCACACCAGTTCAGTCACCGCAGCTATTACCCCCACGACCACGCTGCCCGTGTCCATGCAGGGTCCACAGGAGTGTGAGACCCTGCAGGGTGGCACACAGGCTCTTGTAGCCCGGAGAGTCCACAGCCACCCCAGCTTCACTGGAGAGTCCACAGCCACCCCAGCTTCACTGGAGAGTCATCATTCACCTAGTGCTATTTCTTTGCCATTCTGCAGCAGGTGCCAGCTGCCTAATTTTAATCAATTAACTTCTACTTAAAAGCATTAAGTTTCCTAATACTGCTGCACCAGGGCAATTGTACAGTAAATTGTGAATGTAAAGGAGATCTATCACTCAAATTTGCCTTCCCGAGGAACAAAGCCCCCATTAGGGTAGCATTGTCTCGGGAGCTTCAGGCAGTGAGCCCGGCAAAAGAAGAGAACACTCATCACGGAGACTGGGGTGGGGGTTCCGTGTGACTTTCTGTGTAGCACAGAGGGCCCGGTGGAGGGAGGGAAGGTGGGTTCTGAAGGAAGCCCTGGAGAGACAAAGGAGTGTGTGTGGGGGGGGGAGGGGCTTGAGAGGACACAGGCGGGGCATGTGTGGGAGGGGAGGAGGGGAATGCTGATCGATAGATGTCTTGGGAGAAGGGCTGCGTGGAGGCCCTTAAGGACTCTGTTCTCCAGTCCACAGTCTCCAGACAGGACGTGGCCCCAGGTTAGGACAGTAAACAGGTCTTGAAACTTTATCTCATTTCCTCCCCTGCCCTGCTGGGCCCTGCCTTGTCCTGTCCTGCCCTGCCTTGCTCATGAGCTGGTCACACTGGATGTGGGCGTGTCCCAGGATTACGTCCACCCTCCCCTGCCTCAGGGCTATCTGCACTTGCTGGTCACTGCACCATTTAGTCAGCTGACACTTCACCAGCCAAGACCCACTCACTCCCCCCGGGAGTGCACACCAAGCTCCCTGTATCATCAGCGGCTCACTGCTGTCCTCACATCCTTATCTACCGCTGAAAGTGCACACCCCATCTGTCTGTCCACTGGGAACCCCCAGTGTCTGAAACAGTGCCCTGCACATAGTAGGTGCTGTCCATACGGATGGCATACAATTCTTGAGTCAGGTGTCTGTGTCTGAAGTGAAAATCACTCTCCCACCTCCTGCCGTCATTGCTGAGAATTCTTCATGCCTCTCCTGTCTTTTGTTCTGATGGAATGGGCCTTGCTTCCATCCTCAAACACGTGGTGCCTGTGCCTGCCAGCAGCCTGCGTGCCTATCATTCCTGTACCAGCATCCACAAAACACCCTCCAGTGTACACTCACTCTCCGTCCCCAGCTTCTCCTTCTAGGAAACCTTCCCTGACCTCCTCACCCTCCAGGAATGACTTCTTTGAAGCCTCAGTAACTTGGACACTTCTCTAAGAGTCTCTCATGTCAGAAGGTCTCTGGAATTCCCTAGGATCCCCTCAGCAGCCCTGATCCTGCAGCTTTCCAGACCTGGGAAACCAAAATAGGGTCTGCACGGTCTAAGCATGGCTGTTGATGGTTCTGAGGGTTGGTCAGGTTTGGGCCTGGGCCCTTCCTCAGTTTACACTCCCAGTAAGCAACAGCCACTGGAAAGCCATCTCTGCTGTTTTATACACGCACAACACGTTCAAGCAAGTAGGCACTGTCTGACAAATGCCACTTAAGATGCTGAGTCCTGGGGAGCCAGGAGAGGCTTGCTGAGTGCCGGAAGCAGAGGCAGGCGTGATGACTGGAGTTGGGTAGATGGACCCGGGGCTGTAGATTCTTAGCCCTTACTAACATGGCCTCCTTGAGCAACCAGGCTCCCTCCCAGAGCTTCATTTCCTGCACCAGAGTGGAGTAATCGGCCTCCGTCTCCCAGGACTTTGGGGAAGAGACTGTGTCATGGAGGACAGTGCTTAGACTGGCCTTGCATGCAGTGGATGCTCAGTGGATGGGAATATATCTCCTGCAGCTAAAGCAATGCTTTTCCAAAGAGTCAGGGAGTGCCCACCCTTCCCTTCTCTTCACCTGACTCAGCAGCAGCAAAGGGGCTGCCCTGTTCTCTCCTCTCCACCTCCCCTCCTCCCACTCACTCCTCCAAACCTGACCCAGGTTGGGGGTCTACCCCGGCAGCTGCAGAAGTGTGCGCCCCACCTGCATTCCCTTGCAGGCTTCCACCCCCTCTCATCCCTCCAACCATGCCACATGGCCGTCCTCCCGGCCTGAGGATCCTGGCTGTGCAGCAGCCTCACAGCACATGCAGGGCTCACACATGCTCACCTGGTAGGCTGGCACGCAGGTCTGTGTGCTGCCATGGCCAAGTGCCCACTCCCGGGCACAGTGAGGCCAGTGTGTAGCCCAGCAGATGGCAGAAGGTGGGGGCCAGGCGGGGGCCCGAGCTCCTGCTGGTGCTGGAGGTGAGGGCTGGGTGGAGGGAAGGAAGCTTGGCAGGCAGGCAAGAGATGCTGTAATGATTTGTCTGTGGAGTCCTGTGCTTCGGGTCCGGGATGGGCTTCCCCCCAGCGATAGTCATGATATCGAGGCTGTCAAAGGCTGAGCTGATGCTTTCAGGGGAAGATGACTCTGAGATTGAGAGTACAGAGAAATGCTGTCTTCTACTTGCAGGCCTCAGAGCCATCTCCATCAAATCCCTGGAGGCAGTGGTATTCCATTGGAAAGCTGAATGGAAACCAGAGCTCTAGGGCCTGGTCCCAGCCCTGCCGTAGGACAGTTTGCTTCTCCTACCAGAGCCTTGGCTGATGCATTCGGGTGAGAGGGACAGTTACAGTGATGGCATTGTGGTAATGGTTAAGAAAATTCGCTAGGTGGTGGTGGCGCACGCCTTTAATCCCAGCACTTGGGAGGCAGAGCCAGGCTGATCTCTGTGAGTTCGAGGCCAGCCTAGTCTACAGAGCGAGATCCAGGACAGCCAGAGCTACACAGAGAAACCCTGTCTCGAAAAACCAAAAAAAAAAAAAAAAAAAAAAAAAAAAAGAAAGAAAGAAAGAAAAAGAAAATTCACAGATGTGCCTGGCCTTAACAAACTGTGGGATGCTTGGAAAATAAATGAGGAGATCAGCCATGGGCCTTTAAAGAGAGAACCAGGCCATACAAAAGTCTCAGGGACAGGGAAGAGTGCTGGGTTACATGAGCAGAGCCTGGGGAGTTCAATGACAGACGGAGAGAATTCTGGAGGCCAGTTAAGCTGACCTCCCAATGCCCAGCTCTGGGGCTGTTAGACAGTCTGGGCCATGGAAGAACGGGGTGAGTACAGTACTCAGGCTCAGACCCCGAGATTGGCAGGAGAACAGCAGCCCAGCGCTCAGGAATCCTAAGATGCTTCACAGCTGTCATTATCCCAAGGGACTGCAGAAATCAAAGCCACCATCCTCAGCAGACTGTCCTAATGTGAGACCCAGCCAGTGCTCAGAGCTGAGATCAGTATGTGCTACCCGAGGTTGGCCCTAAGAATTCTCCACAGCCTTAGGAAGGGTGGACACGCTGCTATTCCCCTCCACAGATTAAAAAATAGTAACAGCAGAGCCCAAGTTATATGAGATACTTAAGACCTAGCTTGAAGTTTGAGCCCTGACTCTAAGATCCTCATTGCACTCCCATAACCCAACCAGTGAGGCTGCTCTTGGGCACGCCTCGCCCAGGCCCGAACACTAGCAGTAGAAGATTGACACCCAGCACCCAACTCAACGTCTCCTCTCCAGGGTCCATAGAGGAGAGAGAGTGGAGGCCGGGGCTCCTTCCAACCCAATATCTGCCTCTTCTCTGGTGTGGTCCCTAGTTCATGCTGCTCCAGCCCCTCTGGCCTCCTTGCTATCACTCCAACTCCAAACTCACTTCTAACTACCTCCTCCCGACTTTTGTTCTTGATGTATATTCTTATCACTGACCAAAATGCCCGAGAACAACCTATAGGGCAGAACTCTTTATTATTATCTCTGCCCATGGTCACTTGGCCCCACCCAGTTAGACAGAGCCCCGTGGCAGTGGGAACCTATGGTGGGAATTGTTATTCTTTTCTTGGCAGACAGAGCAGAGAGGAAAGGATGCTGGAATTTGTGAAAAGTTCTCTTTCCCTTTTAGTTTACATGGACTATCAGCTCGTGGGATGGCAATGCCCACATTCAGGATGGATCTAGCCCCTGTTAAATTCTCTACGGAGAGGCCCTTATGGACACACTTAGAGATGTGTCTGTCACACTTAGAGATGTGTCTGTCCCTTCATCTCCCGGGTGATTCTAAATCCAGTCACACTGACAATCAAAACCAACCATCCCACTGTCCCCTCTACATCACAGACATTCTGCAGCATCTTGTGGTCAACTCATCTGTCTGCTCTTTATTGCCGCCTTCCCTGACAACCCCCACCTGGAGTGCCTCAACTACTCTTCTTTCTTCCTTAGAGCGGGAAGGACCTTGCTGGTCTATTCCCTTGCCTTCTAGCTGTCTACACAAGAAACTAGGCCAGCCCTGGGGAAGAGGGCCCCGTGAAAGCGTTTGCCAGCCCCTGATACGGTGTCTGGCCAGAGTCCTCCTGAGATACTTCAGGAGCAGAGACAGCAGGGCTGGGGCACCGTATCTCTGGCCTAGCTCAGGTTCCCCAGGGACAGAAAAGAATCTTCCAGAAGCCAGTCGCCAGCCCGCTGCTTCCCGCCTTCTCTGACAACAGTGGAGCACACACTGGGTCAGTGTGACCTGCCACAGCAAGCTCTCTTCCAGTTTCAATTGTCATTGAATCCCTGTTCGTCCTCTGCAGGGTGCCCCAGACTCCAAGAACAAAATCCCCCAATGGCCAGGGCCTGAGCCCAGAGCTCTTACTCAGGGGTCGGCATGAGCACCGGCAGGAAGGTTCTTCACTGATGTTTCTGAGGACTACCTCCAGCCTCAGGCTATAAATTACATACCTGCCTTTTTGGAAGCAGAACAAGGGGTCTTTGGAGATGTAGCTTAAGGAAGCTCCCAGGTGTCCTACCCATACGGCAAGACATGCCTGACTGTATGGTATTGGACGGGTCACTTAAACTCAGTTTTCCTTCCTGTTAAGTGGGAATGGTGATACTTACCTAGCTCCCAGGCCTGGGATGACTTCATGGGACAGTGTCTCTGAGGTGACAGGTAGAGCCTCACATGGAAAAGGAACCTGACGTATTTCTGTGGTTGTTGCTGCTACTTTCAACTAAGAAAGGAATATTTACTAAAATGAATTAATCCCCAAATCTCAGTGGCTAAGACAGCAAAGGTGTGCTTCTTGATCACGTCCCTGCTCCTTGCGGGTGTCATGTCTACGGTGACTGGGAGATCAAGGTTCTTTCCACAACCTCAGAATCTCATTTACTCATTTGTTGAAAGAAGAAAAGAATTTAAAAAAAAGAGCCAGGTCTGGACTGCCTTATCACACCCACCCTTGTTCCATTTGCTGGAGCTCTGTCACATGGTCTTGTTTAACTACAGAGAATTCTGGGAAGTGTAGTCCAGCTGCTTGTTGAGGTGGGAAGGAGGATAATTTGTTTCAGCTTATTGCCATTGCCCCCTGCCACTAGACCCCACCTCCTAAAGATTCCACCACCTCCCATTAACGTCCCAGGCATGGGGGAGAAGAGGGTGGCTAAGGACTTTTGGGGGATATTCCAGATCCAGTTTAGGGAGCTGTTTGGGCCTGGTGGGGACTGTGGTAAACCCAGGACACAGGAGCTGACTGAAAAGGCAGGAGCTACTCCAATCCTAGCTAATCCAGGAGCCAATGAGACCCAAACTGGCTGGGTTTTTACAAAGTAACAGACTGGGATTTTATGTGCAGTTTCCCAGCTCCTTGTATGTAAATTTAGCATTGCTTAAGACATACCGAGCTAAAAACAAACAAACAAACCTACAAAAAGACCAAGTCAGAGAAAGCCCCCAGAGTGGCCACACAGAACACTGTGTGGATTTGGAGCGATACCAACTCTAGGCTACCAGCTGCCTCTACCGAGGCAGTTGAGAAATGCAGCATAACCGTTTCACTGGCTCTAGCCCCGGAACCAAACACCTAGGGATTTCAAGATAAGAATGACAAGTATTTCTTTCAGTTCCTACAAAAGGTCCTTTTCCCCTCCAACTTATACGGACCAGGACTGGATTAGTCCTAGAATACGTGTTTGTGGGTTTTGTTTGTTTTGATTTGGGGTTTTTTTTTGGGGGGGGGGAGGGGAAGCAGGGTGCTGTAGTAGGACAGGTCCATAGGGTCGAGGAAATTGGCTCAGACCAGTTGCCAAGGCACGTGCCCATACCGTACTTCCTTATGAGTCAACCTAGAGTCTGCCTGAGGGCCTAGCAACAGTCGCTGTCAGTTCCTGATCGTGCTCAGCCAATGAGGGATGACCATGTAGACTGGGTGCTGGGAGGAGGGTATATAAGGCCTCCCCTGTTATTGAATAAACCTTCAACTGCCTCCTGGTGTCTGTGCTGTTGACGCGCCGACCTTCTCACAGGGTGCCAGGGACTGATCCTGTGACTATGGTCATGGAGGCGGAGGAGCCCAGGCTCTGCAATCAGCAAGCCAGGGACTGAGACCCAGTATCTCACACTAACCTGAAAGCCACGCCAGCAAGCTCAAGAGCCAGGGAGAGCTGGTGTTCGTGAGGCCAGAAACCACCCACGTCCCAACTGAAGGCGGGTGGTGGAGGGTTCTCCTCACTCAACTTTCTTGTTTATTGGCTGCCAGCTGATCTCCTGAGGCCATCCAGATTACCGAGGACCATCAGGTTTGCTCAACGGACTGGCTCAAGCACAGTTAGTCACAAAGTCCCCTCACAGACTACCCAGAATAGTCTGACTGGATGTCTAGATGTCTGGAGACTCACAGCCGGTCAAGCCGACACAGGATCTAACCATCTCAAAGACTCTGACTTCTAGTCCTGTGAGGATGGAGACAGGGTGCTTCAGCCCAGGGTTCTGAACTCTAATCTCCACTCACTACCAATGTGCTCTGTGACCCTCAGGTCACTCCCCCCATTGTCCACAGCCATGAGGTGAATGAACTCAATCCCATTACCCATGTGGTCCATTCCCTCTTAGCAGTTTCTGCCTTGGAACCAGAAAGGACCACATTTACCAGACACATCGCTGTGACTTTATTGAGTAATTTGTGCAAAACCTCCAAGAATAATTTATTCACCCGGTGGTGTGAGACGAGGATGGGGGGAATCAATAGCACAGTGTCTCAGTCATTTTTAATTTTCTAAACCATGAAGAGATCGTATTCCATTTCAGAGTACTTGCAGGCATCTCAGTCTACACCGGGTCTTCATGACTGACTTTCAAGAATGCCTGAAGAGATTCACTCGGGGCCCAGGAAACCCTCACCTCCATAGAAACTTCAGGAAGGGGGTCTCCTCAGGAGCCCATGTCCCCAGGCTGCTCCTGACTGCTGGGAGAGGCTTTGAAGGGAAATCAGCATTCTGCCTTACATCAGCCCTAAGTCAAGCCTAAAAGAAATTTAAAGGCCCCCTCTCTCAAATTCAATCGTCACCTCTTCAGCAACACAAAGCTGTGACGGCTCCTTCCCCTCCATCAAGATAATGCCCAGGCTGACACCTCCCTCAGCTTGCCCGTGCTGGCAGAAAGGTGCAGAGTTTTCCTGCACAGACTGTCATGTGTCACCAAGCCTGAAGAAGAAATCTGGCTGCTGTTTTCTGCCTCCAGCAGGCTGGGTGGGAAGCAAATGGAAAGGCCTTTTGTTAAAGAGGCAAGGCTTGGCCCTCACACTCATGAGCAAGTTGGAGTAGGAGCCTTTTCAATCCTCAGTGGACTCATCTGTACAATGGGTCAGGTTTTATCTACTTCCTGAGTGGAGGTCAAGGGTCTCATAAACTAATATCTCTGCTACTAGATATTTGGGGTTGTGAGCAACAGAAATCAACTCTGGCTGCCTTGACAAAAATCAATCCATTGGAAGCTTACAGTCCACAAACCTGGCACCAAGGCTAGAGAGGGCAGAGGCAGGCTAGACAGGGCAGAGGCAGGGTAGAGAGGGCAGAGGCAGGGTGGACAGGACAGAGGCAGGCTCTTTTGCAGACATCACATCTGTGGAGTCTCAACTCCAGCTTTTGCATTTTGCTCCATGATGTGTGTCTATAATTTCCTGAACTCTGACCTATAGACCTTTGGTGATAGAGGTCACTATGGAGTCTCTCCATCTTCACTGGGCCTCCAGCTTCCCTCTGCCTAATTTCTAAAGTCATCTGTCATTGGACTTGGGGTCCACCCTAAATCCATGATGATATAATCTTAAGACCCTTTACCTGACCACATTTCCAAACTCCCTTTCTCCAAACAAGGCCCAGCTCATAGCTTCTAGGTAGACATATCTTCTTTTGGAAGGGAGACGTCATTTGACTCACTACAAATTGCAACATTATTATGCTTTACTGACTAGTTACACAATCATTCACCTTTAAAGTTAATAGGTAACCTTACAGCCTCTTCCAACCAAGGTCTCTTCAGAAACCTCAGCAACTTAATGCACATCCGAGGGGACATGTGGCCAACCCAGTTCACCATGGAAAAAATGCCAGGGGAGAAACAGACGCTGCTGACATGGATCACCCATCAATGCCCGGAGAACAGCCATGCTGGTCTACCTGATGAGCTGCCATTAGTGTCTTTCTAGCCTTGATCCCTGTTAGTGTCATCTTGTCAGGGGAGGGGCAGCATCATCAACACTCTCAGTACCAAACTTGGTCCAGGATGCCCTGGGATGGGGCATGCAGGGATGCAGCTCATTTTTCAACCCCACCCCTTTTTACCTTCGGGGATCCAGGTAGCTTCAGGATGCTAGTCACACTGGTGACCCATTTCTTACCATCTCTCAGAACCAGAGCTTCCAACACCCATCTCCCAAGAATAGTCCTCCATGGGACAGGCAATATTTCCTCTAAGGGCCTGGTTTTCTAACCCTCCACGATGGCTAATCTTCATTGCCAATCTGATTGGATTGAGAGACACTTAAGATCTAAATCACACACACCCCCAGGTGTGACTGATGGTGCCCCAAAGACATTTAGATTGTGAAGGCTTGGATCTAATCAATGGATTGATCTTTGATAGGTTTATATAATTATAGCATTATTGTGAGGTGGTAAAAATGGAAGGTAGCCTAAATGGAGGATGTAGTAGGTCACTAGGGCATGTCTATGGGTTATATCTTGTCCTGGCCTCCTCCTGTGTTTCCTTTTCTCTGTTTCTGGGCAAACATGATGTCAGCTGCTGGGATCTAGCATGCCTTCCCTGCCAGAATGTGTTGAATGAGCCTTCTGAAGCCATGAGCCAAAAACATGTCTTTCTTCCCATCAGGAATTTTGTCATGGCAATGAGAAAGGAACTTAATGCAGCCACCTTTCCTGGACCCTGAGCCACAGCCATTCTTCCCAGGGGAGGCTGCTGTGTGAGTCTAAGGTATCCACACCTGCTCTTCGGGAGATGAGAGAAAGCACCTTGAACAGCTCCAGGGTGGCTTCTGGCTCCGAATATGGAGACGAAATCCCACAAGTTCAATCTTTGGTGGGTGATTACGTGTCATTATGTGAAAAATCAGATTGCAAAATAGCACAAAGACTGCCATCCTATTTCAAGCAAACTGATGTGGATCTCAGAATGATGCCCATTAGGTGATTTACAGCAGTTGTCCCTAGGTGGTGAGATTATGGACTATTTTTATTTCCATCATTTTCTTATCTGCATTGTCTCAGTGTTCTCCAGGAAGCACGTATCACTGCAGTAATAAGATTTTTAAGCGTATATATGTATAGAAAAACAATACTAGCACCTTGCAATCACATAGTGCCTTGCCGGGTCACACATCTCTAATCTCATTTCCTATCTGTGAGGTCAGAAGGACAGATATTTTTATCCCTGCTTTATAGATGGGGCCTCTAAGGAGCGAAGATGGAAGATACGATATGCTCAAGGTCTGAGAGCAACCCTGAGACCGGAACTCAGGCAAGCTTGCCAGTTCTCAGCTCCACTGGCCTTGCTCAGGCCTGGGACAAGTCAGCCATGTATGGCAACGGTAAAGAAGGATCCAGAAATGAGTCTTTGCAGTGCCATCGGAACAAGCCTAGAAAGCAAAGGGGAGCCTGGGGCTCAGCAGGAACCCAAAGTGTAAGCTGTAAAGTGTCATTAGAGAACACAGCAACACTGTCACCTAAGTCAGGAAACATCTGCCTTCTTAGGAGAGGCAGGCAGGAATGCCATCCTTCTCCAATTCCATAGAGTGGGGACTTGGAAACTATGCCCCTATCTTCTGGTCCAACATGCTCACAGCAGTGGGATTTCTCCTAAAGAGTCACTTCAGAGACACCTGCATTTGCTATGTTGCTCCTGAACTGTCCTGAGGCAACAGTTCCTAAAGACCGCAGGAAAGAAGTCGACTGCAGGAAACAAGTCCAACTGCACTAACCAGAGACTTAGCAACCCCCCAACCCTGAAGCCACTCCCAAGTTCTGAGCCATCCCATGGCGGACGTGGGAAGGTAAGGTAGGAAGAGTTCAATGCTAAGTTCTGACGGGATGCACATGACCAGGAGACAGAGGAGGTGCCTGATTGGCTGCAATTTAGCTGCAGTTTTGTAAACAAGAAAAAGCCAAGACGAACCCACTGGAGCAGAAAGGGCAATGTCCGAGAAGGATGGGGACATCATCTCCAGTGACCAGCAGGCCACAGCTGGGTCTCAGGGCCAACTGGACTTGAACACGGCACCATTTTGAGTCTCGATTCCTTTTCTCTCCCCACCTTTTCCTCAGTGTGTCTTGTGTTTGTTGGCTTCATTCTTTTCCTGCTGTAAAGCAGCTTCTGCTGGAGCTCGTGGTTCTTAGAGCCTCAGCTCCCGCCACCAACGAAAGACTCAACTGCTGTCCTTAGACTCAATGTTCAAAAAGCCTTCCAAGTAAGGGACATGACTAGATTACCTGGAATCTGGTGTTCAACCCTAGACCCCTCAGCAAAGCCAGGACAGCCGAGTCTCAGGGCCACACCCGGGTGGTTGAGAGAGTTCAGGGAAGCATCACTGTTCAGCGCACATCTCGTGTCTGAAAACCAGCTTTGGTTCTGATCTCTGCTGAGTTCATTTTCTGCAGGATCTTTTCCCACCGTTATGCAGTGGCCGTCACCACCTAACTATCAAAAGGGGAGGTTCAGACCCAGATGGCAAGTAAATTGCTCAAGTCATGTAGCCAGTGCCTGATGGAACCACAGTTTAAATCCATTCCTGGTTAGCTTCAAAGCATTTGCTTTCTTATGCCACATTGTATCTTAATTTAAGAGGCATGTAAAGTAGTTAAACTGTATGCAAAATCCTGAAAAGACTTCCTAGAGGTGTCTTGGGATGGTCTCCCTCATCTTCAGAAAGTATATAAGAAGCAAGAGAGTTATGTTTTAGATACGGGAGCCACAGCATCCTTGAGTGCTGACTGTGTGTTGAACTAGGTGCTACACATTTCACATTGATCCTCCAGGCTTTTCCTATCTGATTCCACAGCTGTAGGAGGTGGTTATTTACACTTAAATAAACTAAAATAAATGAGCATCCTAAAACCAGTTACATTTCAAGTGCTCACAAGTCCAGGTGGTGACTAGTTGTCATGTTGGAAAACCCAGATGGGAACAATTTAACAGCCACAGAAAGTTCTGCCGGCTGTCACTGGCCCGGAAGCTCCAGACAGCACGTCTTCGTTTGCTTCCTGCTCTCCAGTCCATGCTCTGCAATACCTACCTGAGACTGAGTAGGCTCTCAATAGTTAGGTGAAGAAACAAATGACATCATGATCGAACATCTCACAGATAAGTTAGATGACATTATGTATTCAGATAGGACTTCCTGCAAAACGCACCAAGTGCAAGAGGCAGTGGGCGATGCCTGGCTCCCCTGAAGGTAGCGCATGTTTAGATACAGTTGGAGTAGGGGTAGGACAGAGCCACAGAATAACCACCTGCCCTGGGCACCTGTTCTTTTCACTCAAATTTATACTTTTGAATTCTCAGAAACCTTAGAAAGCGAGGTCATTAACCTCATTTTGTGGACAAGGAAATAGAATTTTAAGAGGTTAAGCAAGCCGCTTACAGTCACACTGCACATACGTGTTGGAACCTTCTCTGCCCATGCCATCATTCAGCCAAGGCTGCCTTGCCGTTTCCTCCTCCCTGTGCTTCTGGGCTGGCATAGTCTTCAGATTTGGGGTGAACCTGACTCTCTTCCTTCAAGTAGGCAGATGTCCATTCCCTTTCAGCTTCCCCAACGCCAAGTAACTAAATCATCTATTCACCAGCCAGCTACACCTGGCCCAAAGGTGAGTCATCTCACAGGTCTGCCGCGCCTTGCAGAGGAAAATGATGACTCTTCTGCGCCCCCTTGTGGCCAGGTGAGGCATGGGCCGAGAGAAACAGGGCAGCCCTCTTGTGACTGCAACCTCTCTGGTGGTCTTACTGTGCAGTTCTACCCGTCCAGCACAGGTGGCTTGGAGTGGTGATGAGCTTGTCTGCGTGGCCCTGTTTGCAGGGCCTTTGCAGCTCATTACCTAAGTGTGCGCTCTCACCCAAATCACCTTTCTGTCGAGGGCTCTCATCTTTAAGTTTCCAGAGTGCTGCTTTGTCTAACAGCCCTTATTTGCTTGTTTATTTGTGTACATTTGAGTAAAGCATATTATATTATCAGGAGGTCCCCTCCCCCCAAAGGTCACTTTCCACAGGCTCAATTTAATTAACGAGTGCTGACTTGAAGATGGGAGGTAGAAACGAAAGGTCTCCCTTATCCAATCTGAGCCCAAATAAAATCATATTAACATTTCACCTTTTGTTCCCGAGTAAGAAAAGTCTTTGGTGCATTGTATCAAAAGCTATCGAAATCCTTGTGAAGGAAAGAGAGAAAAGGAGGAGACAGTGGCAGCAATGAGTTGGGACCCACCCTCCTTGATCTAGTAGGAAAGAAAGAGGAAGAGAAAGCAGTGGAGACAAAGAGAGAGAAGAGAGAGGAGGGGAGGAGAAGGGAGGTACAGAGCACGGTCCTAGACTTTAAAGCCGGTCAGGGAAGGAGCCCAGGCTGGAAGCCTCCTGCAAGCATCGTATCCTGGTTGCCTCTCCTCCTCCCACTGCCCCTGGAAAGACGCCTGGTCCACAGCAGCGACTCAGCAAGTGTTTGTCAAATATTAATATCAACCCAAGCAAGCGGGCTCTTGTCTCTCCTTGGTGCACTCTGGATGCTGCTGTGGCAAGTCATTGCGCCTGTGTGACCCCGAGCAGCTTCATCTGCAAGCAGGAAGACAAGGTGCCTTCCCTGCCTCCCTGGCAGGGAGCTTTGAGGACAAGAATGCAAAAGTTGGAGCACAGCAGTCTCATAAGGACTCCTTCCCCATGCACCTCCGGAGTCCAAGGCACCAGCCCATCACCCACCCATGCCCTTCATCAACACAGATGAAAAGCCAAATAAATGCAAGCAAGCAAGAAGGAGATTGTCATCACTGTGCAGAGGAAGGGGAAAGGAACGGAGGAACCCCAGACATAAGAAGTGACACTATTTCTATTATCTGAAGGGAAAACGTGGCTGGGTTGTGTACTTCAATATCTCAAATGCCTGTCAAATTGCTGCAGGTCTCTGCCTTCCTGCCTGGAATCCTCGTGCCTGGGAATAAGTAGCATGTGACACAGGAGACCCCCACCCCCACCCGCCGCCCCACATAGGGTAAAGGTCACCAGGTGTCAGTGCTTCAAGGAAGAATTTATTAAAACTCTGGCAGGTGAACCTCCCCACTGACTCAGGGCTTATCAACAGAGTTCCCATCCAAGTGCTCTGCCCAGGTGGTGACAGCCGGTGCGGACCCTCCTTCCCCAGTCCTACTAGGGACAGCGGAGGCTAATTACAGAGGTGTCTTCTGCAAGCAAGAGGGACATGAAGTGCCTTCCTAAGGTCGCCTGTGACAGTGTCTACGGGGTGGGAAAGCTGACTCCCCCTGGCTAGGAGATAGCAAGGAAGCCTCAACAGCCCTCCAGCCTGCTCTGCTCTCCCACCCCAGAGTGGTCGAGCAAAACCGCAGGTGATCCCAGGTGCCTGACTCCTAAGGTCACCAGCTTCCATGTCAATTATTTGGTCCAAATCCAGTAGTCAGTCAGTCTACGCTTGCTTAAAGCAACTGCCTCCTCTACCATTGCTGTGCGGGGCCAACAGCAAGAGCCGATATTTCTCTACCTTAACGAGCTCAGGAGTGTGGGACAGGGAGGCTGAAGGCAGGTCCTGGGCCTTCTCCCCATGGTCTCCACTGCTCTTTGCTCTTCCTCTGGCTCCACGGCTCATGGCAGCCTTCAATCCCCATCCCTTCTCCCGCCGCCGCCACAGTCATTTCTATTTGCAATTAGCATTCTGACAGGCAGGGTTAACCAAGACAGTCTGCAGGTTTGTTTTTTTTTTTTAATGAAGACTTGATTTTCTTTTTCTTAGCCTGTGTTAATTTCACAAAGTAACTGCTTTCATCATGGCATTTCCATCCACATAGACAATGTGCTTCCTCCATACTTGCCGACCACTGCTCTCTCCAGGGCCTCTCCCTCCTCCCCCTAATTCCTCTCTTCTTTAATTCTTGTTGCTGTCTTGTTTGCTTTAGTCTGGATTCCACACATGAGAGAAAACAACCACCCCTCTGTGTCTGGCCTCCTCTGATCACTGGGACACTCTTCAGTGCATGGAAAAACAATGCTAAGGATCCTTCAGGGTGAAGGAATGCAAGTCAAAACCACACTGGCATTCTGTGGCCCCAGTCAGAATGACTCTCCTCAAAAGACGTGTTCATGAGGACAAGGGGGAAGCAGAACCTTGCACACTAACACTGGGAACGGGAACTGGTGCAGCCAGTATGGAGTCAGTATGGAAAAATCCTTAAAGATTGGCAAGTGGAAATGCTGCATGACCCGGCTCTACCAACCTCTGGGGACGCACCAGTCCATAGAGACTCTAAGACATGGCATCATGCTCTTGGTGACACTGTTCTCAACAGCCAAGATGTAGAATCAGCCTAGATGCTATGATTCCTTTGTTTGTGTGTTTGTGGGGTTAGCTGCCTCTGAACACAAACATGAGATTCACATAGAGAGGCTCCCATCCTCTGGGCCAGAGACTTCTAGAAGAAGTTAGAGAATTTCATCTCGAGCACAAAGTGGAGTGGTATGTGGCACTCCTGGGCAATTGCTCTGTATATTCTGTAAATATTTAATTTTTTGAAATTAAAATATATTTAACATCATCTCCCCTTTCTCTTTCCTCCCTCCGACTCTTCCATACAACCCCGCATTCCACCGTGTTCTTCCTCAAATTCATGGCCTCTATTTCTTTGTTTTACACACACACACACACACACACACACACACACACACACATTCCTAAGTATAGACACATAATCTGCTCAGTCCAAATAATGTCACTAGCATGTATGTTTTCAGGGCTGCTCGTTTTGTGTGCTCCTCCCTGGGGAAGACTATTTCTTCCTTTTCTGCATTCCTTGGTTACTATAGCCTCTTGCCTAGGGTGGAGGCTCCATGAGACCTCTCCCTGCCGTGTTAGGATGTCTATTGGTACTGCCCTGGTAGGTCTTGTTTAGATCGCTATGTTGACGAGACTTCATGGGTGTAGCTTCTCGGACATTTCTAGAAGCTATAAATCTCAGAGCAAACTTGCTGTTCCTCCAGCTCCTATAATCCGTCATTCCCCCTGAGTCTTAGGTGCAGGAGTTACGTTGTAGATGTATCAGTTGGGGCTAGGAACCACCAAGTCACTTGTTCTCTGCATTTTGATTGACTGGTTTTCTGTAATAGTCTCCATCTATTGCAAGGAGGCCTTTCTTTGAGGAAGGCTGAGAACTATACTTGTCTGCAAATATAAGGATAAATATTCAGAATGCAGTTAGTTACTCGGACTTGGTAAAGTGGTGGTTGTGTGCTCTCCTTCAAGATCCCTGTCTACACTAGCCACAGGTAGCTGGCTATGTTTTCAGTCCCGGGCATGATCTCCATCTGGTTGAGCAGGTCTGAAGTCTAATTAGAGAGCTGTGGGTTACTGCCAAGGTATGTGTGCCCCTACGGCACCCTTGGGGATATCCGGCCGGGCTGGTCGTTGTTTTAGTTCATAGGCATCACAGCTTGGTGGGATTATTGGTGGATTCCCTACTTTGGAAGCTTGTGTGGAGCCTTCTGGTACCATGAAAGCTGGTCTTCAGGGAGGAGGCTTTCAGGTCAGATCAGCTCAGAACCTCCAGGTTCTGTGTCTGAAGTACATGGTGTCTTCAGCAATAGGAACTTAATTTCAGCCTCTGGAAGATAGGGCGGTAACAACAGCGTATGTTTTAGGAGTCTCTTGAACAACCCTGACCTATCACACTGTTGGAGTTGTAAATATTTCCTGAGTGCCTGCTGTATACCAGGTCCCATTCTGAGCATCTGAGATGCGTTCGTGAACACAGATCTTGATCCCTGTCCTAGAGGACTTGAGACTCTGTGGGAGGGGTCGCTAAGCAAGCAATAGGCAGAAGGGTAAGCAATTCAGTGTGTTACACCGTGAGCGATGTCACAGTGAGAAAGGAGTTACCGGACCTAGGGGTCTAAGGTGTGAGGGACAGGAGGCATCCCGAGTGCTGTTGGAACCAGAGGAGAAGCAGCTGTCTGGGCTGGAGGTGGGGAGCGGTAAGGAAGGGGGCAGAAAGTTCATGAGAGCGGGAGATGCCTGCCCCCTGTAGACCTGCTCCCATGAAGATGGGCAGCGTTCCAGTGGGCACTTGTTAGACACTGGAGAAGAGGAAGGCTGAGTGAGGGACCTCATGACTCTGTCTGGAAGAGTGCTCCTGCAGCAGTGACTTCAACACACAGCAGGGGCTGTGTCTTAAGGCCCATTAGTTGTCAAAAGGGATGTGCATTCTGTACTGAGAGAACTAAGACATGAAGGGCCGTGCCTGAGTCCCGAGAACAGAAGCGCTGGGGCAAGTGGGGACTGTGGTGCTGACAGGGCCGATCTCCAGGACCATCCGCCCGGATGAGACAGGGTGCTTCTCTACACCTGGACCACATGGCCTGATTCGGCTAATGACATGAGAACAGTGGTGTCACGTGTCATTCACAGTAAGAAGCATTTACAGCTCTGAGTGAGAACCCCTGATGACCCTGCGGCAGCTGGCTGCTGCCTCTCTGCTGGATCAGGGGCTCACGCTTGTTTGCACTGTGGCATGACTTAGCCCATAGTGAATGCTGTAGTTTGGGTATGAATGTCCATACCAAGATCACCTTAAATGTGGTGGGGCAGCAGAAGAGGCTTTGGGGAGATGGTACCTGCATTACAACTTGGGATCCTGGACTGGTTCTCCCTGGGCTGCATGACTCCTACTGGGAATGGGCTCATTCTCCAGAGAGAGCGTGCTGGTACCAAGTAGTCTGGTGCCTTCCTTGGGCCCCTCTTACCACAGATCTCCTTGGCTGCCCACCACTCATCCCATGAGATGCTATCTGCCATGTTAGGATGCAGCATGTGGTCTCGGTCAGATGTGATACCTGACCTTGACTATTCCTACCCCAAGAACCATGAACCATGAGCCGAATAACCTTATCAGATACTATTTCCTAATCTCGGTTGTTCTGTTATAGCCACAGGAAATGGGCTGAAACAACCACCACTGAAGGGCTATGGTGGAGAGCTAAGGCCCCTGGCCAGACTCACCTCATTCCTGGGAGCTGGCAGAACCTTCTGGCTGTCTGTGTGCTTTGTAGCCCTCACACTCAGCCAGCCCCAGGCTAGCTCTAGTTCTGAGTCGGCTGGAGTCTCTCATTGTCTTTTACCCAATACGTTACAGAGGGGAACCACAACACACCCCTTCCACAGAGGCAGAAACTGAGGCACAGTGGAGTCCAATGATAGAATCCTCTGAGAAAATTCAGGGTGAAGGCACAAGCCAAGCCTTCCTGGCCCTTGTCTTCTTGTTTGGGAGGGGCTGAGAAGTGGGGATGCTCTGAGTTAAAGGCCATATATCCTTCATTATTCTTCAGTCATAGGGCAGCCCACCACCTACACTCACTACAGCTAGGCCCGAGAGAGGGATGCTGGCACGTCCTGGGGAATCTTCCAGCTCTACCTCTCCTCTGCCACTCCCCGAATCGGCCCAGGCACACAGGCCCTATAGCATCTCCCACTGACAGGCCAGGCTGCCCACCCACTGATGCGCACAGAGTGTCTCCCTGCCTGGAAAGCTCTGGCTGTCTTTTGTTACCAGATCAGATCTTGACTCCTATGTCACCTCCTCAGGGTGGTCTTCCCTGATTTCCCAGTCAGGTATCCCAGTACCCACTCTCACACACCCTGTGATATCCCGGTGTCTGCCAGGCATGTGCTCCTCCGGATGGTCGTCTCTCCTTCAGAGCTCCAACCACCTCTAGGGAAGGGTTTTGCCTGTCAGGGTTTTGAACTTAACAAGCCACACTAAGTATTTGTGAACAGTATGAATAAATTGTCAAAAGCTGTACAAAAGGAAGGGATTTTTGTCTGCCTGCATTAAATGGCAATCCTGCCATCTCCAGCTTAGGTGGATTTCGCAGATCCCCTCACTGTTGGGGCTTGATTGCGTTTTAAATAAAAAGCCCCAGTCCCCAGACACCATGGCAGCCCACATCAGAGCATTTCCCCCGTAATGAACTTCCCTGAACATTATTGCGGCTTTAAATTGTGTTAATCAAATGGGAAGTGGTAAGCGGTTCCCTCCCATGTAATCCTCCCTGAGCCGAACACCCTCGGTGGGGAAATAAGAAGGCTGACAGAGCAGAATACAGGATGGATCAAAGAACAGCAACAGTTTTGATTTGTGCTAATTTTGCATGTACAAGCAAGAGCCTTCCTCGCTCCTCTTTCATTAAAAAGAGGCAGAAGCAGGACAATGATGCTCTGTTTGAGGAGAGACGATCAAAAGCAGAGCATTTTGTGCAGACACCACAGAGGTGGAGGGGAAGAGAGCCTCAGACGTGATGCCGTGGCTGCTGCACCTAACCGGGAACAAAACTGAAACTCCTGGCCAAACTTCCCTTTGAAGCATCCCTGTTTTCAAGGGTGTGGGGTGGCCCACAGCCTCACTTCCTCTGCAAGACGCAGCCATTGGCTTGGGGCTCAAACCATCCATTCCTCCCTTCTGGGTGGTTACTAGTTCCTCCTGAGCATGGGCAGGGCTGTGATCACGGAGGAAGGCCTCAATGCCAGGGGAGAACTGGGGCACAAGGGGAGCTGGGCAGGGTATCAGATGTCCATTGTTCCCACAGTCCTGCTGTGACCTGGCAGAAGCTGTTTAAAGGAGCAAGGGTTTCATTGGCTCACCATTGCAGAGATATGGTCCATCTTGGTGGGGAAGACATGGTGGAGTTTGGGCAACAGAATGGGTAGAGGGGGCTCCTCATGAATTGGGAGGCCACAAAGCAGAGGCCTTGGGACAGAACCAGCAGCAGCTCTGACCTTCAAGGATGATCCCAGTGACCTCTTGCTCCTGTCTAGCCACAGTCCCAAAAGGTTCCACAACCTTCCAAAACAGTACTCCAGACTGGGGGCCAAGTGATTAAATATAGGCTCCCATAAGGGACATTTCATCCACTTGGAGATGCTAAGAGTCCTACAGTACCTGCAGGGTCCGTTGGTTTGCTTGGTACCACGTCCGTGCATACCCCTTCAGAGATCATCTGAAGCGGGTGGAGGACACTCGCTCTAGCTGCCATTCCAGAAGTTCAGCCGGGACAGCTCGTCTATCTGCAGGGCTCTTGTAAGACATGTGCTGGGCACTGGAGAGGAAGAAGAGGAGGGGGCGAGACAAGGCAGGTGGGAGGGCGGAGCTTACCCCAACTCCAGCAGAGCCTCCTGCCATACATACTCTGGGACACTCAGAAGGGAATGGAGAGCATCATTGCTAAAAGGACAGGACGGTCACGTCACAAAATCCCATCGCTGAGTCCTCTCTTATCTGACCGCCATGATTAGTACACTTACCTCCACAGTGCAAGGAAGTGATGCCCAGGAAGATTCAGAAATGTGCCTTGTTCCACAGTGACCCCTCACCATCTCTCAGACCACTGGAGCTTTCTAAGAGCACTTCCAGAACTTACTGTGGGTTTATACGCTCTCGAGTGGCAAAATGCTATCGGTCCCATTGTCCAATATTTTTAATAAGTATTTCTATTAATTCAGACTCTGAGGTGCTATGGCAGACAACACCCTCTAGTCTTCAGGAATGTAAAAAGAAACCCCTGCAAAGTGCGATGGCCCCCACGCCGAGCTGATAAACTTTATCCGTGCCAGATGCATTATCAGTGGTTTTCAACCTGTGGGTCGCAACCCCAAAGCACCATTAGAAAACACAGATATTTACATTATGATTCACACCAGTAGCAAAATTACAGTTATGGAGTAGCAATGAAAATAATTTTATGGTCGGAGGTCACAATACAAGGAGCTATATTAAAGGATCACGGCATCAGGAAGGTTGAGAACAGCTGCTTTAGAGGTTGGTGGGTCATAGACCCAGATGAGGCTCCAGAATCTCCCTCTGGAAGGACAGAGATGCTGGGATAGGGCAGCAGAGGGAAGGAGCTCGAGCCAAGGCCAAATATTTTGGCTAAGGTCTACCTCTGACATGAACTCACCAGGAAACTTCAGCACAGTTCTGTTTGTCCCAGAGAACAAGTATGTCACCTGCATATACTCATGAGGATGCTGTCACTAGTGGTCAGAGATGATGACTGTGAATGCCCCAAAGAGGGACTTGCTCCACCAGGGGGGGCATCAGGGAATCAGCAGATGGACCTGGACGAGTCGAAAGTGGGAAATGCATATCCCTGAAGACAGTGTGAGGAACAAGAGTGCAACTCAGAAAAAACGAGCAAGATGAGGTAGCCAGGCGCGGGCACACACTTGTAATCCCAGAACTCAGGCCAGAGCAGGAGGATCCTGCATCCCAGACCAGCCTGGGCTGCAAAGTAAGATCCTTGGGTGATATGTACAAGCCAACAGCTTCTCCCTGCTTCTTTTTAGATAGATCTGAGTATTTTCCATTTGTCAAGTGCTGTCACACACACACACACACACACACACACACACACACACACACACACACACACCACATCCCCAAATCATCAACCTCATCCTAAAACAACAACAATGAGACAAGTGACAGTGTCTTTCACCTCACTGAGGCCACATTTCAGTGGGAGGCTGATCCACTAGAAAGGCACATGACCAGCCCCTTCCCACTTACCGCAATCCCACCATGAGGGTTAACAGGTGTGTTACAGTTCACTTTTTGGATTCACGTAACTTAGTGCACTAGTCTCATTATTAAGTAATTAAGTTTTTTTAAATGTTGGAGAGGACAGATATTTACTTTCTTGTGTGAATTTTCATAAATACCTCTTTGAGAATAAGCAAAGTGTAGAAATATGGAAGAAAAGGGCACAGACATTTTTGACTACAGCCTAGGGTCTGAAGCTCAAATTTTAAGTCTCCTGAAATAGACTAGAAATCTATGATGAAGGTATCTGGGGTGGAAGAGTGGTCCTCAAATGCTGGTACATTCACAGCACACTTGTGAAAATCATTGGTGAGTCCAAAGGAAAGCTCAAGGGAAATCAGAGAGGAGTTGAACAAAGAATTAAATAAATACAAAATACAGTATGTCAAATATATATATATATATATAGTTAAAAATCATCAGACAGGGATTATGAAAATAAATACCTATATTTAAAAAACAATAGCTTTATATCAATAGCATATCATTTTTACTTCAAACAAAAACACTAAAGAAGAGAAAAATAAACCCAAAGCAAACAGAAAAAAAGACTGGAAATCAATGATATTAAAAATAGAAAAATGGAGAAATCAATGAAAACAGAAGTTAGTCCTTTGAAAAGATCAATAGAATTGATAAGTCTTTAGCAGACTCTCGCAGAAATAGAAAATACACCACAAATTACCATTATTTGGAAAGAAGGGGTGGCTGGTTTTTGGTTTTGGTTTTGTTTTTTACCGATCACAGTAACAGTTAAGGAGGGACTATCATATTCCATCCTACACACGCATTCAGCAGCTGAGGTGGAATCATTTCTTTGACACCCCAAAACCAGTAACTGACTGACTAGACAACCTAAATAGTCCTCACCCCCAGCAATATGAAATCACAGCCAAGAATTCCAGAAAAGGAAGCTGCAGGCTCAGATGAACCCTTGGCATTCACATTTAAATTAAATCAAACTAAATTGGTACCACAGATTTAAAGATGGCATTCTATCTAGATTATGATAGGGAACACAGGGAAACACTCCTCATTCACTTGACATTTCATTGACACCAAATCCAGGGAAAAATATTATAAAGACCAGAGTCTTTCATGAATATAGACACAAAAATCCTTACCAAAAATACGAGTAGAATCCGAAAATATATATAAAGCACCAAAAAGAAAATTACAGCCAAATTGTTTATCCCAGGAATGCAAGGCTGGCTCAGATTTAGAGAATGAGTCTTTGTAATCTTAATTCATAAAGTAGAGAAGAAACCACATGGTCCTATCAATTGACATAAAAAAAGAATTCTTAAAATTTAGTATCAATCTATGATAGAAAAGAAAGAAAGAAAGAAGGAAGGAAGGAAGGAAAGAAAGAAAGAAAAAAGAAAGAAAGAAAGAAAAGAAAAGAAAGAAAGAAAGAAAGAAAAGCATTGGTAAGCTGGTGATAGAGGGAACTTCCTTAACCTGATTTAAAAAAAAAATCCTCAAAAATCCCACAGATGTCATGTTGTACAGGTGTGTGTGTGTGTGTGTGTGTGTGTGTGTGTGTGTGTGTGTGTGTTTTCTGTTCGTTTTGTTTTTTAAAGCCTTACATGGGGAACAAGGAAAGGACATTCAAACACACTACCTGAAAGAGGTTCGTTTTCCTATATGTCAACTTTCTTTTCAAATTAAGTCATTTCATTCGTTCTTCTTTCCACCCCAGAATAGTCTCTGAAGAGGCCAAAGGTCACCCACACTGTTGGTCCCTCAGGACACTGCTGTACAAGCACAGCACCACACAGTACTTGGATTTTTTTCCTCCCATAACTAAATTTCTCCTTTAATTCCAACTGTATTTTAATTGTAAAGCCCTTGCTTTCCCATCATGAAACAAATCAGGTAAGAATGTTATCTTCCTATATCTTGCTGTCAGTCTCCCCAAACTCCTCCTGCCTGGTCCCACCGCTTCTCACCAGCAGACTGCTGTGGTTACAAACACCACCTTCCCCAAATGACATGGAGATTCAGTGACCTCGATGACCTCACAGGAGTGCAGGTTCAGAGTGCCCTCACAACTGAGACTTGTGTGCTGACCTCTGCAACCAGGGCTCTTCTGAGGGAAAGCAAATGGAGGTGGTGTGTTAGTATCCGGCACCTAGCAGCGCACTGTGGTCTCTGCTCCACCTACCTCCCAGGAAATTATCATTTGCTTGAAGGAACCTGCTGTGTTTTATAGCTTGTACATGGATCCTAACTGATTTGCTGGTCAGATGAGAAACTATACCTCTTAGAATGGAAGTCCCTGAAAGGCGGGCGATGTCTGATTGCTCACCACAGCACTCCATCCCCAGCACCTGGACAGCACCTTTGCCTCCAGCAAAACAAGGGTAAAAACTGTCCTTGTCAGCTGGGTGTGGTGGTGCATGCTTATAATTCCCTCATTATGTGCCTCAGGCAGGAGGATGCTGGGTTTGAGCAACATGGTAGGACCCTGTGTCACTTAGATCCCATCTACCTAGCAAAACCAAACCAAAACAACAAAACAAAACAAAGAAGTGGCTGCCATTATGAGGACGCACCTTCGTTTGTTCGGTCGATTGCTGAATCTCCAGAGCCCCAGGAAAAAGCATCTAGCATCTGATTGGCACCCACTCACACTGCTTAAGCAATTGCACAGATTTTTGGGGTGTGCAGTGGCCTGGCTTTAGACAGGAGTCTGGAAATACAGCTATAAACAAGCTTAACTCCCTAGGAGCATTTGGGACACACGAATAATTAGCCTTAAGCTAGAGTCTAACAATCACTTGGAAGAACAGAGAACATTCGTCTGAAAATTCAAGGGCAAAGCAGGCCACTGTCCTCAGCATTGATCTGCCCTTTCTTACTGCCATCTGCTCCCTTCAGGATCTGCCTTGAGAAACAAACGAAAAATGAAAAAAGGAGAAGGAGAAGGAGAAAGCAAATAAGATTAAAGATGTCTCCAGATGCTCCAGTAGCAGCAGTAGCAACAGTGTCCTGGATGAGCATTCCCTGGGTCCACTGGGACATTAGTTGGTGCTGGGAGGCTGGGGACATCAAGAAGAGACAGAAGACACACATTTTCCTGGACATAGTCTTGAAGGGAAGGACTCAAGTCCCCCAGTGGAGGTCACAGCTCCCCAGCTTGGAGCACTGGAAAATGTGTTTGCTGTTCTGAAGCTGCTGAAACCATACCTCTTCTCTGTCCCACTCCACCTCACGGTTTCCTGAAGCCACACTCTGGTCCCCATCCCACATTCATCCTGTGACTAGTGACTGCTCCCTGTCAGTCCCATCCAATTAGATATCCATAGAACATCCTGCCCAGAGGCCCAGTCCCCGACTCTGGAGTGTAGCTCCTACACCCTCATCTCCATCATCAGCATCATGCCTGCCTGCACACCCGACACCGTTGGAACAGCCAGTGTTCCTAATCCTGGTGTGTGTCACAGTTCATGCTATACTTCAAGCTACACATTGACGATACCCCACCCTCTCCTTTTCATCCGGCTCGCATCTTCTGCACACAGTGCGTCATCTGCCCCAGCCTCTAGAGGCCTCTGCTTCATGCCTCTTCACCCCACAGCCTGAGCACACCTGGATTGCCTCTTCAGTCTCCCATGGGTCTCCTTTCCCAATGGTTCTGCTCTGCCCAGCCACTCCTCATGCCATCCAAGACCTGTGCTAGTGGACAACTCTGATGCCATCACTTCTTTGCTCCAAAACTGGACGGCTCTTTCTCTTCCTTTTCAGGGTATCGAGTGCCATCCCAGTCTGCGGCTACATGCTCTTTCTAGTTTCATCCGCTGGTAGTTGCCCATTCCTCCTCCTTCTTTTCCGCCCCACCCACCCATAATTCTTCCTGTATTTAGCCCATTAAGTACAAATAACACTATGTGACAGCGGCTCACATGTCTCCTGCCTTGGGCTGTGACTCTAAGTCATGACTGTTTTATGTACATACCTCACTTTCTCTTTACAGCATCATGCTTCCCCAGGGCAGACTGTCCTGGTGAGGTGAGCTAGTTCCACAGTCTTCCTCATATGGTTTTACTCCCAGCTCCATCCCCTGGCCACTACCAGTGTGTCCCCAGGCCCCACTGTTCTTTGTTCCTGAGACCTGAGCACCATGCATTCTACAAAGCCCACATCATGGAGGAAGCGTTCCGTAAGCTCTTTCCAGTTTGCTCCATGTGGTCACTTTCCCTTTAGTCCAATTTATTGCCAATCCCCACTGCTTAGGATAATGTGTATGTCATCAAAGAAAATGTAAAAATAAAAGGAAGGAAAGAAGATCAGGACGGAGGGAGAGAGGATGGAGGGAGGGAAGGAGAGCAGAGAGACAGGCAGGCAGCTGGCCTCCCAGCTCCGGGCTGCTGTGTCTGCCTCTTTCTACTTCATTCTGGCTGATGTACTTGTCTGGTCTGTGTTACATAAGAACTCAGAGAAGGGAGAAAAACTGCTATTGCCTCAAGTGACCAGAGCTGGCTTCTGATCACCTACAGGACTGGCCATGCAGATGGCAATTCAACATCCTTCCTGAACCTTCATCAAAGTGTTGGATTCCACGTCTAATAACCATCAGGCCCTATATCTGACCAGGTCCAACAATAACTGAGGCACATATCTGGCTGCTGACGTGTATAAGGTTAAAACTGGGCCAGCCAGACTGCAAAGTTGAGGGCGATTGGGCAGCTTAGACATACAGCCAGAGTGAACTGGTAGAGTTGGATTGTGGCTAAGATATTAAAATACTCATCTTGAAGCAGTTTTTAACTTCAGCCTCTCAAGAGTCCTTCTGAAACCTCAGCTGCCTTGGGCTATCTTCTGAAAGTCCCAGAACTCAATATAGTCCAACAACTGAAGGGTTTACGTGAGGCACAGCGGGCCCCGAGTCATGACTGAGTGGCATTCATTCTGAATCCACAGCATCTTCTACATCACACAGTATTAAATAATTCGGATAATGCTTCCAGAAGAGGGCAATCTGGATGTCAGAGTGAGCCAAGCAAGCGTGGTCTGACTCCAGGTTCATGGCTTTCCAACCCAGGACAGGGTTTCCAGCCTTCTGTGGCTGCTTTCACCAGCATGCTTAGTGTAGTGATTATTTTTCTTGCACTTTTGACAGAATACTTTGTGGAGAAGGCATGGTGGAGAGACCCATAGCAGTGATAATGACTCAGAGTCAGTAGCGGCCACCTCAAAACCTGTCCCCCGTGACTCCCTTCTGCTAGCTTGGACAGCAGCAAAGGTTCCATCATCTAGTGTTTAAGAAAAGAAACCGTGGGAGATATTTCCTAATGAAACCATCATATTCTGCCCTGGTCCCCATGCAGAGTCTCCCCTCCCAGGCTCCTTTACTGTTGACCCAGTGGAGACAAATGGCCACCTCACAATGCAATGGATGGTAGTGAGTGTGAGACGGTAGTGAGTGTGAGGTGTAGTGAGTGTGAGGTGGTAGTGAGTGTGAGGTGGTAGTGAGTGTGAGGTGGTAGTGAGTGTGAGGTGGTAGTGAGTGTGAGGTGGTAGTGAGTGTGAGATGGTAGTGAGTGTGAGATGGTAGTGAGTGTGAGGTGGTAGTGAGTGTGAGGTGGTAGTGAGTGTGAGGTGGTAGTGAGTGTGAGATGGTAGTGAGTGTGAGGTGGTAGTGAGTGTGAGGTTGTAGTGAGTGTGAGGTGGTAGGGAGTGTGAGATGGTAGTGAGTGTGAGGTGGTAGTGAGTGTGAGGTGGTAATGAGTGTGAGATGGTAGTGAGTGTGAGGTGGTAGTGAGTGTGAGATGGTAGTGAGTGTGGGATGGTAGTGAGTGTGGGATGGTTGTGAGTGTGGGATGGTAGTGAGTGTGAGATGGTAGTGAGTGTGGGATGGTAGTGAGTGTGGGATGGTAGTGAGTGTGGGATGGTAGTGAGTGTGAGATGGTAGTGAGTGTGGGATGGTAGTGAGTGTGAGGTGGTAATGAGTGTGAGATGGTAGTGAGTGTGGGATGGTAGTGAGTGTGGGATGGTAGTGAGTGTGGGATGGTAGTGAGTGTGAGATGGTAGTGAGTGTGGGATGGTAGTGAGTGTGAGGTGGTAATGAGTGTGAGATGGTAGTGAGTGTGAGATGGTAGTGAGTGTGAGGTGGTAATGAGTGTGAGATGGTAGTGAGTGTGAGGTGGTAGTGAGTGTGAGATGGTAGTGAGTGTGAGGTGGTAGTGAGTGTGAGGTGGTAGTGAGTGTGAGGTGGTAGTGAGTGTGGGATGGTAGTGAGTGTGGGATGGTAGTGAGTGTGAGGTGGTAGTGAGTGTGAGGTGCTAGTGAGTTTGAGGTGGTAGTGAGTGTGAGGTGGTAGTGAGTTTGAGGTGGTAGTGAGTGTGAGGTGGTAGTGAGTGTGGGATGGTAGTGAGTGTGGGATGGTAGTGAGTGTGGGATGGTAGTGAGTGTGGGATGGTAGTGAGTGTGGGATGGTAGTGAGTGTGAGATGGTAGTGAGTGTGGGATGGTAGTGAGTGTGGAATGTTAGTGAGTGTGGGATGGTAGTGTGAGGTGGTAGTGAGTTTGAGGTGGTAGTGAGTTTGAGACGGTTACAGTGAGTGTGTAAACCCGAGCATGGTGAACAACAAACCCTGCCGTTCCATGTTTAGCCTTCAGGGCTTGCTGTGGCGTCACTTGAGTCCCAGAGCGGCTCAATAGCCCTGTTCCTCTGGCCCTTCAGCCTGTAGCACACGTGTCCCGCCCTAGGCCGTCTCCACTCATTGCGTGTGGCTTTACTGAGCAGACATTTCACAGTGCTTGTGTCTTTAACATCCTGGGAGTCTCCATCCACACTTAGGCTCTACCTTCGGCACCCCCACCTTGACCTCTCACGGCCTCTCTTCCGGGAACTGGGTCCAGCTACACACTGCCTGCCCTCATCGGCTTTCCTCCCTGACCCGTGATGCCAGTCCCAACGACCCTGTTACCCTGTGTTCTGTGTCCTGAAAGATCAATTCCACACGGATGATGCCAAATTCTTCTGCTAGCTGAAGGTGGAGCCACACCTCCCCGCTTTTACTGTAGTTGTGGTGGCTTCTCCATGCCTGCCTGGCTGAACGTGGGAAAACATTTACCCGGAGGCCAGGTTCAAACTGGGTGCTCCTGTAGCCGTGGCACTCGGTCCAGACCCCTCTCCACCTTTCCCCCAGGCATACTCCTTTTAAATGACACTTTTCCCAATGAATCTGCATTTTTAGGCCCTGGGGTCTTCGATGGGTTGGGTCTTTCTTGCCCTTGAGGCACCTTTCCTGTTGCCCCAGTTCAAAGCCTGTGGCTTGTTCCCCTGACACTGGCACTGGTCCCCTGACATTCACAGCCACCCACTGATAGCTCTGCACCTTCCTTATTGGTGACTTTAACCCACACTCCTTTTCTGTCAAACTGCATGGTTTTCCATATCTTCCTACTCTGCCTTCTGCTCTGAATGATCACTATAAATTAATTTAAATTCAGTGAGCAATAACCCTGCCACGGTCTGAATACTATGCTGTCTAGAAATTCCTTTCACCAAACACTTTAATTCATTCCTTTTGAATTTGGCCTCACTTAGATGTTGAGGATGCAGGCTCTCTTGTAGCCAGGTCCTTTGTCGGGATATAACATGAAGAGTCTCCAGGATACTTCCTGTAAGTTCTTGTTCTCCTGTGAACTCTCATGGGCCAGCCATTCACTGTCCATATTTCCCTTGGCATTCTGGTTTTCAGAGTTCTCCATGGCCTATTGAGCTCTGCTTCCAGTCTCCTAGACCTTTGGTAGTCTATAGTGCCAAACGTCAACATCCACCAGTTCCAGGCTCATGAATCATGTGACTAAGTTCCTCACAGTCCTGAGCACACTTCTCCACACCACTTCTCTGTATTAGTGATTTTCTTGTTATTATGACGAGGTAGCCAACAAAGCAACTGTGAGTGAGGATTTGCTTCAGCTCACAGTTCTAGTTTAGTCCATCATGCCAGAAAAGACATGAGAGCAAAGGAGCTTCCAGCACAGCTGCCCACATCCCAGCAGATCAGGAAGCGTAGAGAGACAGCACTAGAACCAGAAGAAGACATAAGCTTCAGAATCCACTTCTGCTAAGTGGGCACAATCTGAAAGGTTCTGTGTCTGTCAAAACAGTGCTCCTGCCTGGGACCATGTGTTCAAACATAGGAACCCATGAGGACATTGCACAACAAAACTGTAATAGCCATGCAGCCTGTTCAGTCACATCCTGGATTCTTCACATTCAAATAGGTTTGTTTCCAAGTTTGAGTGAAGTTTCTTGGCAACTTTTACAGTTTGTCGTGATAAGTCATTTCATCTTTGTGTTATGGATTCTTAGATTGAGATACATGAACAACATAGGAAAAATCTAAACTCCAGAGTTTTTATTTAATTTGTATCACCACCACCACCCTGCATGTGATATTACCTAGTATGTTGTCATTGGAGGAAGTCATGCACAGGGCACACGTGATCCCTCCGGGTTACTCCTTACAATGTCTGTGAATCTACAATCACCCCAATAATCATTTCAATTAAAAAAAAACTTAAGCCCAAGATTTTCCTCACATGCTGAGCACCTGGTGGAAGTCTGGAAGGTTCTTTACTTATTGAGAGGGTGAGGAAGATGGAGAAGATCCAGAGTCTCCCATTACAGGTCAAAGGGACTATTGACAACTGCTAGAGTATCCCAGGCTCTAGCAACCTGGACGAATGCACCAGGGCTGAGGTCTCACATGTTAGCACCACCAGCTCTGTGGTCCCTCTGGAATCCCCACTTACTCTTTGGGCCTGCAAAGGACACCAGTTGATTTTGTCTGTCCAACTACCTTCTAACCTGCAGTAAACAATGCCCTTCAACTGGAGAACTCTGAAGTCTCGCTTCACCTGCTTCAGCAGCAGCTACCAACCATACTATCCTCCTTGATGGGCTAAACAGCAGTCACAGGCACAGGCCTCACTGCTCACTGTCTCCTTCCCCACAGACAACTCTCAATGCCTCAAGATGGCTGCATGAGTAGAGATCAGCCAATCAGTGCCATTCATGGATTTCCTTTTCCTCCAGTCTGGCCAGAGAAATGCTCTTTCTTTCCATGTTGCTGGGTTACAAGATGCTAAGCCTAGAGCTAGATAAGGCAATGCCAGCTCCCACAGACCTGCAAAGACAGAGGCTACCACTGAATGGCAAGAGAATTTGAGGCTGATATGCAGAGAAAGCAGGAGATGAAAGAGCAGGGAAAGGTACAGAGATAGAGAGAAAGGAACTTCATTCAAGCCTCTGAGGACTCTCTTTGGCCTCCAGTTTCAGGATACAGAGCATCTTTGCATCTAAGCTGGGTCAGGTTGAGTTTCTGTCACTCACCCATGACTTAACCCTTTAGGAAGAAGGCCCGTGACCTTTTCCTGTCATCCTGAGCTTATAACTCTGCCTAATTAGCCCCAGTAAAAGCACCAAGTTCCTTCCCCAAGACCCAGGACTAAAATGATGTTTTTAACAGAGACAAACCTCAGTCCTGGGATGACAAATTGGAATAAGGCTGCAGAGGGGCCATGCTGGGCCATGGTGCAGCAGCCTGCTCATCTGTACACACAGATCCTGAGCTGAGATCTTTGCAGTCCCTCTGCTGAGCAGCTGCCTCTTTCAAAAGATTAATATTGTTTACATGAGCTATTAGCCTCAATGCAGGGAAAGATGAGCCGGGCAGAGAGAAGGCTTGATGTAAACAACTCCATCTCTATCTCAGGGTGTGAGTTACCACTCTAGACACTCAGTTCAGGCACAGCTTGCCAAAGTCCTACTAAACATCCAAGTGTGGTGCACATACCTATAACCCTACATTTAGGAGGCTGAAGTAAGAGTCAGAAGGTCAAAGCTAGCCTGGACTATATAGCAAGACCCTTCCCCAAATAAAATAAAATAAAATAACAGAAATACCTTGACACCATGGGAAAGAAGGTGTGACCAAGGTCATTCCTCCAGGAACCTAGGCTGATGAGCATGAAGATTAGATGTGAAATAATGAAGTTAAGGCACATTTATGGAACCAGAACGCCTATGTTCAAAATCTCCACTTGACCAACCTTTGAACATTTGGGAGCCAAAGGGAGAGCAGCTGTGTTTCTTGAGCAGGCAACCTAACTTGTCCGGCCTTTGTGCTTCAGTTTCCTTCTCACAAAGGAAGAATAATGACCGTGCTTCCCTATGGCAGAGTGAGGACTGAATCAGGCAATGTGTAAAACTCCCGGCAGAGGATGTGGTTGGCAAGTGACAGGTGCGCTGTTACCAACATCGATCATTATTGCTATTGTTCACCTACACTACAGGGAGGCCTTCAGAATCACCGTGAAGGAGGTCAGAATTCAAAGTTCTTTTGGGAAAGAGCTTAACGAGGGTTGCTAAAATGTTTTCTTGAGCAAGTCAAGGATGAGTGAGAGAGACCTTGATGGCAGTAGAAATGCTCAGAGCCAGAAGTCAATAGGCATAGAAAGCTAGACTGAGCCCTACTGTCTACTGACTCAGACTCACAGCAACAAGAAAGCTGCCCAGTGCTGAGAAGCCAAGAGCTGGGGTGTGTGTAGCATATGACCTTGGCCTTGTGGCTATGTCTACAACTTGATCCTGGAGTCTGGGAGGTCTCAGCTTACTGAAGTGGCAACCTACCATTTCCTCTCTCTGTTCTGAACTTCGAGTCCAAGAAAACTGTGATTTCCAAGTCCCCTGCCTAAGCCTGTTCTCCAGAGTTGTCACTACCAGCCTGGGCGGCCACAGCACAGCTCAACCCTCACCTCCCTGCCTGGTGTCGCCTGGCATTGAGCAAGGTCTTGGCACACACACATAAATAACTTGTCTGAGATCGCTCCCGTCTCACTTAACCTCGAGCAGCAGCCTCTGTGACTGGTAATGATAAATGGCATGCTGATTTTCCACCAACCAGCCATGGTTAGTTAATCCAAAGAGGGATTCCACTCACAGGCCTGTGCCGAGACGGAAATGCCGAGTCAGCATATCCGGGATCCCTTTTATATAGATTCCTCTCTATAGTAAATGTATGGTTTATGAAGAGTAAATAGAAAATCTTTGTCCTGTTACTGGTCCTCTGGCAGTAGCAGCAGGAGGTGACTTCAGATCTACCTAGAGAAACTACTCACTTCACATCTGCCCAGAAGAGGCTGTTTTCTGATTCTATTCAGCCTGGGAACCCCAGGGAATAGTCAGAGCCCTGGAGACAGAAACAATATAAGACAGTCATTTCTCTCTGAAACAACAATTTGTATTTTCATATGTTTGATACACAGCCTAATACCCGAATCAATAGGCCAATAGAGATTCGCCCAGTGCAAGTTTAATAAGAAAAAGAGTTAAAAAAGAATAAAATGATGTGCAAGGCTGGTGCTATGACCTGCAGGTGTGTTGGACGGTGGGGGCGGGGTAAGTCGGCTCTCTGTTTTCCCCAGTGTAATGCAGCAGAAGGTAAACCTGAGCTGATTAGAATCATATAGGGATTGGAGCTCTGGGCTGTTTTCCACTCCCCTCACCCCCTACCGCTGCCCCAATCAATACAATGAGTTTCATCTTCTCTGATGAAAACCCTAACTTCCTGGCTGTCTTTGCACTCTGAGATTCTCAAGCCCAGTCTGGTTTTACAGACAGGCAAACCAGCTTCCAAACTGCAGTATGGGTTTGGGAATCCAAAGCAAAGTCCCATTACATAAGGTTGGTGGGGAATGGACAAAAACAAAATCTGTGAAACCAGAAAAGCCTGGCAAAGTCAAGGGTCCAGAGACACAGCTCAGCAGGTGGGGGTCTTGCTCAGGCAGACACCCTGGCCTTATCCATTCACCAAATATTCAGAGTATCAACTGTGTGCTCACACTGTACTGGGGCCTGGGGAATTCAACTTATGTTCTAGTAGGAGGAAGCAGAAAATGTAAGAAAAAGTATGTTTACAGAAAAAGTAAACATAATGTTACATAATAAAGGGGCTATAAGCAAAGTTTTTCAAGGACTACTAGAGATTGAAATCGTATTTAAGCAGAAAAGGGCAGGGGACGGGTGCAGGGCTCAGATTTAAGTGAAAGAGGAGGCAGGCTCAGTTACATGGAGATTTGGGGCGATTCTTCCAAAGCAGAGGAACCTGGAAATACTAAGGTCCATGTGTGGAAGCAAATTTGGTTAGAAGACTAGAGAAAACAGTTTGTAGGGACAGAGGACAGTGAGTTAGGGGAGTGTGCTGTTGATGGGCAGAGTGTGGTGTGGATGGGTGAGTGTGGTGTGGATGGGTGAGTGTGGTGTGGATGGGTGAGTGTGGTGTGGATGGGTGAGTGTGGTGTGGATGGGTGAGTGTGGTGTGGATGGGCAGAGTGTGGTGTGGATGGGCAGAGCGTGGTGTGGATGGGTGAGCGTGGTGTGGATGGGTGAGCGTGGTGTGGATGGGTGAGCGTGGTGTGGATGGGTGAGCGTGGTGTGGATGGGTGAGCGTGGTGTGGATGGGTGAGCGTGGTGTGGATGGGTGAGCGTGGTGTGGATGGGTGAGCGTGGTGTGGATGGGTGAGCGTGGTGTGGATGGGTGAGCGTGGTGTGGATGGGTGAGCGTGGTGTGGATGGGTGAGCGTGGTGTGGATGGGTGAGTGTGGTGTGGATGGGTGAGCGTGGTGTGGATGGGTGAGCGTGGTGTGGATGGGTGAGCGTGGTGTGGATGGGTGAGCGTGGTGTGGATGGGTGAGTGTGGTGTGGATGGGTGAGTGTGGTGTGGATGGGTGAGTGTGGTGTGGATGGGTGAGTGTGCTGTTGATGGGCAGAGTGTGGTGTGGATGGGTGAGTGTGGTGTGGATGGGTGAGTGTGGTGTGGATGGGTGAGTGTGGTGTGGATGGGCAGAGTGTGGTATGGATGGGTGAGCGTGCTGTTGATGGGCAGAGTGTGGAGTGGATGGGTGAGTGTGGTGTGGATGGGTGAGCATGGTATGGATGGGTGAGTGTGGTGTGGATGGGTGAGTGTGGTGTGGATGGGTGAGCGTGCTGTTAATGGGCAGAGTGTGGTGTGGATGGGCGAGCTTGCTGTTGATGGGCAGAGTGTGGTATGGATGGGTGAGTGTGGTGTGGATGGGCGAGCGTGCTGTTGATGGGCAGAGTGTGGTGTGGATGGGTGAGCGTGGTGTGGATGGGTGAGCGTGGTGTGGATGGGTAAGCATGGTGTGGGTGGGTGAGCCTGCTGCAGAAACTCACAGGGTTTCGAAATGAGACACTAGTGTTCTGAAAGATTGTTCTGACCATGGCACACATTCAGTCCTGTCAGGGTGGATGATGTGGCAGTGCAGCAGCTGAGGTGAGCCTCAGAAAACAGTGCTGCAGCCCGGCGAGATGACTGACAACTGAAAGGGGCGGGGCAGAGAGCCTGTATAACGCGCACGGATCTGGGGTGCATTCCGAAGAGAGAGTTCATGGGGCCAGATGTTGTCAGGAAAGGGAAGACTGGAAAGAGAGATTCGAAGATGTTCATGGGTTTCTCTTGCGTGGCTGGCTGCTGGATGCCTTGTCCAACCTTGACATAAGGAAGGCTGGAAAGGAATTGAGTCTTTTTCTGGATGCTGAATGTTTAAGATCCTTACCTGACACCCTGGCAGAAACATCAGGGAGACATTTAGTAGAAGATCCAAGAGCCTGCTTGTAGGGTCCTAAGTTCTCGAGAGCTGCTTCTGACCACTGCTGTCTAAGAAGCTGTCTTCCTCCTGGTCAGGCCTCACTTCCTCAGCAGCATATCCAGGGGTCTGCTGCACCCTAAGACCTAGGCCAGTGTTGAGTGACACAGGGATGTGAACCTGTGTCAAGGATGACCTGCCATCTAAGTCAGGCTGGTGGGCTCTGGTTTTTTGACATGTGGTAGGGACATACCAGCTGAATAGTCATTTCATTAGGTGTCAGACACCTGGTTTAGTACGGGGGACACTCAGGTAGCTGTTCCTGGCACTCACTTGAGGAATTGTGTAAAGAGTCATAACTCATACCTCCTCTGTGTGATTCCCCAGAAGAGCCTTGAGTACCCCCAGTGATGTGGCACTCACTATCTATGCTCTTCGAAGCTCACTGTCCATGCTCCCTGGAGCTCACTGTGCTCCCTGAAGCTCACTGTGCTCCCTAAAGCTCACTGTGCTCCCTGAAGCTCACTATCCCTGCTCCCTAAAGCTCACTGTGCTCCCTGAAGCTCACTGTCCCTGCTCCCTGGAGCTCACTGTGCTCCCTGAAGCTCACTATCCCTGCTCCCTAAAGCTCACTGTGCTCCCTGAAGCTCACTGTGCTCCCTGAAGCTCACTGTCCGTGCTCCCTAAAGCTCACTGTCCCTGCTCCCTGAAGCTCACTATCCCTGCTCCCTGGAGCTCACTGTCCCTGCTCCCTGGAGCTCACTGTGCTCCCTGAAGCTCACTATCCCTGCTCCCTAAAGCTCACTGTGCTCCCTGAAGCTCACTGTGCTCCCTGAAGCTCACTGTCCGTGCTCCCTAAAGCTCACTGTCCCTGCACCCTGAAGCTCACTATCCCTGCTCCCTGGAGCTCACTCTCCGTGCTCCCTGGAGCTCACTGTCCCTGCTCCCTGGAGCTCACTGTGCTCCCTGAAGCTCACTATCCCTGCTCCCTAAAGCTCACTATGCTCCCTGAAGCTCATTGTGCTCCCTGAAGCTCACTGTCCCTGCTCCCTGAAGCTCACTGTGCTCCCTGAAGCTCACTATCCCTGCTCCCTGAAGCTCACTGTGCTCCCTGAAGCTCACTGTCTGTGCTCACTCAAGGGTTTAGATAGGTCTTTATAGTTACACTCTAATTGGAAACCAGAAGGCATGGGGTCAAACTGCCAAACTTGGCCACTAGGTGGTAAATCTGGGGTCTGTGAGAAGCCAGCAGCTTTTAAAGGTGTCTCAGAGTCAGCCGCAGGATTGCAAAGCACCCCTCAAGGGCATTCACTCTGGCCAGCCCACAGCTAGCTCCAGCCGGTGTCTCTGGGGAGGGCAACAGGGCAGAGGTTGTTTTCTCTTGGAGACAAATTTGCTCACACTGCCAGGGATCTGAGAGGTGGCCCTTGCTTAAGATTTATTACCCCACTGAGAATCTCAGAGCCACACACAATGCCCACAAGCTTTATTGATGAACTCTCTTACCTGGCCAGAAAAAAAACAGACCTCCTCCCTCCTTGCTGGTTGAAAAGAGGGAAGTCTATCCTCAGGATTGCTACTCAGGCTCCCAGAGGCACACTGGTCCTGTCATCCCACTCTCCCCCGTCAGCTGCTTGCTGCCCCATCCCCAGCCCGCCTCTAATCCTCTCCTCCCTGCTGTCAGGCCTCAGCTCTCTTGAGTCACCAGAGCTTTAATTTGGGCTAATCTCCATTCCTGACTCAGGTGGGTGTGGTGATGATAAATCAAAATGAGGCCACAAGCTGTCAGTACTGAAACAAGAGAGACTTGACAGGCTAATCAACTTTATTAGCCTCGGGTCTCAGGCGAGTCTCCAGCAGCTTTTCCCTCTGCTTGGTGCTTCCTTCGGTCTTTGTAATGTCCCCAGCAAAGCAGGTGCAGCCACACCGGAGATAGGAGACAGACTAGGGGGTGACCCAGAGCTCAGCCCTAGGCTCTGGTGGGGTGGATGGAAGACAGGGGCTCTTCCCCACCCACAGTCTGAGGGTCTGCTCTGCAGGTGCCTCAAGGTAGAGAGAAGGAGCGGGGAGAGCACACTTGATTGATTGCTGGTGACATCACAGCTCCTGCTTCTAGACTTGGTCAGCGGACCCCTGGCCATGCTGCGCACCTTGGGGGTCTTAGCTCTGCGTTCTCAGAGGTGTCCTTTTCAGCAGAAGCACTCTGCGTACAACTCTGTTTCCTGCAGCCAAAGCAGTCTTGACTTTAAAAGTTATGAAACGTGCCATTTCATAATCAGTTCATACCATTTCATCTGCAACCAGAATTTTCCCTGAGCCGCACCAAGGTGCTCTCTCCATCTTCTCCACAGAAAAGTGACATCATCTAAGAGCATTGTCCTGGAAAGGGGCCACCAAAGGTATTAAGCCCAAGCATGGGGACAACTAGGAAATACTTTGAAGAGATATGAACACTGACACAAGCATCATGTTAATTTTTACGAACTTTCTAATGTTTTTAATTTTTCTTATTCATTATGTCTTAGTTCATAGCTGTGTAACTGGGACCAGCGAGCTGACAAAAACAATTTAGGATTTATTCGGCTCAAGGTCTCAACAGGTTTTAGTGCATGGCTGAACGTTACCGTTGATGGTGGAAGGCAGAGGCTGCTCACATCCTAACAGGCTGGAGAGCAGAGGGCGAGGGGACCAAAGGCCTGCCTGGGGGTGCACATCCACCAGCCAGCGCTCACACCTTCTTAAAGGCCCCAAAGCCTGGGACCAGCATTCAAACGGGACCCTATGGAGGGCATTCCCAACGCAAGCACAGCAGTTATGTCTAACTGCGTACTGCAGTTGTTTTGAGAGGACCGCAGCTGTCTCTGTTTCCCACAGAGCCCATCCACACATGGATTCTCAGCTGGACTACAGACAGAGGAGGGGGCTTTGGGGAGGATTCACCGTGGTGGTGGCCTGGGCTAAATCGAGTCCTAGTTCTCAGACAGGAGCCATTCTGCCCTCTCCAGTGTGGACACGCTCATTCCCTCTGGTGCCCAGTTTGGGCTGAAGACAAGTGAGCCCCAGCGCTTTCTTTCTCTGTTTAGCGGCTGTATTACTGAGACGGCAAGAGCCACCCACTCAATAAAGCCAAGCAAACTCCCACAAACCCCCAAACAGCTCTGCGTGTCCTGCCTTGATTTTATTTCCTAATTAACAAGTCGTTCTCAGTCAGGCTGATGATTTGCTTGTCATCTTATTTGGATTTGTGGGCAAATAAATCATCCCCAGGCCTTGGGTGATAGCTGAACAGAGGGGAGGAAGGAAACCCGAGATGCCCTCATCTTTCCTTCCTGCCTGTCTACAGGAAGCTAACTGGCTTGCAGGGCTGTGTTTGGGCTGTCAAGGCCAAGCTGGCTGGGCTAAGCCTGGGAAGGCCTCTGTATCTACAACTCTTCAGCCACTCTTTCCTGTTCTGTGGGTCGGTGCCAAAGCTTTGGACATGGGGACATGATCAGTGCTACGCATGCTGAGAACTCGGTCAGGTGGCACGGCCCTACCCTTCCTGAAGTATCCTAATGGCTCAGTAATGAAGCTCCGAGATCCACTTGAAAGAGGGCAAGGTGGTTAGAGGCATTGAGACATCCCCCTCCCATTCCAAGGACTGCTGTCTTTAGCTGTGTCTGGGCAAGCCATACTCACACCTGGGCCCCTCTCTCCCCACCCATAAGAAGAAGCAAGAAGTAGCCTGAGATCTGCCGGAAGAGGTTCTCACCAAACCTGGCTAGCACCTGTGTTCTGAGAACTCCGCACAGTGCTTAATCTTGTCTTGTGATACCTAGACAAGCTGTCCACTTAGAAAATAGGGAGACTCCAGGCTTTCGAGAAACAGAATATCTGATGCCACTGGATCCATACTCTCTATGACAACTAGGAACCACCAGTAGGCACGACTGCAGAAGAGGAGCAGGTACCCCCCAGTTTACCACAGCCCTGTAGGTTATCTGTGAAACCCATGATAGCCGTTAGCCTCTCTCGGATGCTGCCATGTCTCTTGTTCAGTATGCTGTGGCTTTCATCATACACAGTTTGTCCCTGCTGAGCCTCACCAGCCCATTCCAGGGGTGTTTGCTGAGTGCTCCCGCTCCTCTGCTGAGCACCAAGGAATGCACGGACGGGGTGCAGGAAACATGGTCTGTAGAAAACTCGGCGTTCAGTTCCAGGGCTGTGGGGACTGGCTAGGTGAGAATTTGTGACCTCAGAGGTAGCCTGTCTCCCCGGGGAGAAAAGACGAGCTAAACCATTTGTCCTGTGCAACTGTGAAGCTTGTCCTCCCTGGCACTTTTCCTGTCACATCTTTCAGTCCTTGCCATAATCTAGGAGGATGATATTATTTCCAGATGTTCATGGATGCCAAATAACTTGAGCTTTTCTGTTGATTGTATTTTTAACATTCAGCGAGATTCAACCAAGTATCATTTTAAAGCTTGGCATTTGCCCTTCTGGATGCATGAACTGCTTAGTTCTGGTGACTAGTCCCTGTGCCTTAGGAAACAGGCCTGGTTCATGGCCTAAAGGGATGTTCGAGACTGACTCAGTTGAAGACCCAGGAAGATCCCCCTGGATCTCTGTAACTTGTAACACGAGACTCTCATGTATGTCAGTCTCACCAGCCGGTACTGAGGTCAACGACATGGCCTGTCTCCTTGCCATCCTGTGGTCCAGCAGGCATCCTACCTTTGACCTTGTATTGCCAGGAAATATGTGGACTAGGAATGTCCCCACTTTGCTTGCCCACCGGAACTGGCCTGGCATTGTTTCCCTGAAGCTTATTGGCAAGCCCCTTCTATGAACAATCCTATATTCTTGTGGTAGATCTTAAAATTATAGATTAGTCCAAGTGATTCCTGCCATGAGTCTGAGGCCAGCTACCACCATACTTGTCTTTATGGGGCAGTGACTTTCCATCAGTACCTTGGAGCTGGCCAGAGTCATTTTGAATAACAGCCTTCCAGTGCTCCAGAATGATCTTAGCTGATCCTAACAGACTGAAATGTGCAGATTTGGATATGAGTCTGTAGATCTAACAGTCCCCAGCCCTGAGAACAAGACCCTGCTCTCCTTTGGGACTCCACACCAAAGGTCAGAAGCCTGTCCACCCCTGGTGACTGTGCCACAAAGGCTTTGACAGGGATGTGACTGATGGGCCCAGCTGGCTGCCAAGGACACGTGGTGAGCCCACCCTATCTCACAGGCAAGCATGATCTCCTCGTGTAGTGAGAGTCACCCTGGTTAAAAGCAGTAAATCTCCTCCCTCTTCCATGACAGGTTGTCGGGTTGTTTCTCTTGGCTTTGGCATAAAGAGGAAATGTAACTCCAGCACAACCTGGAGTACAAGGAATTCATCAGACTCAAAGGCTGGGAATCTTCAAGCTGGACAGGACCAGGATTCCGACCCTGTTGGAGACCCTGGAAAGTGTGGCTAAACTAGAGCTGGGTCACCTTTAACCCATCCTGCTGACCCATTCTTCACTCCTGACTTCCACTTAGGGGTGTGGTACCCCATAGTACTAGCCTCAATATCACCCAGCTGAGCGATCATCCTCAGTGCCTCAGCACCAGGTCCTTTCATCTCCCCACCAGGTGACTGGGACCCTTCAGAAGACATAGACTCATACATCGGCTACATCAGATTATGTAGCATTTACTGTACATAAAGCCACACTCTCCCCATAATCTCTTACCCTTCTCACAGAATATGGGTCTAGAACTGTTTATATGGGCCTAGGCTTCTGCTGAATGAGTGGGGAAAAATGAATGAATTGAAGGGATCAAATCCTATGATCGTGTAGTGGGAGCACTGGTCCAATGGTTTGGGGGAAAATGCAACCACAAGCGTCAGGATCCACATTGGGAAGATGCTGTCACGGTTATCATGCTGACTAGGAAGAGAAACATCTCCCCATGGAATCTTGTATTTACAGGTTGATCCCCAACTTGTGGTGCACTTTGGGGAGGATTTGGAATCTTTTTGAGGTACAGCCTTACAAGAGGAAGTACACCAAGTGGGGGCAGGCTTCGAGCTTTTAACTCTGCCCTTCCTGTTCTCTCTCTGCTTCCTGTATGGAGTTGAGATGTGATCTTTCAGCTTCCAGCTCCTGCTGACACACCTTGTCTGCAATTACAGACTTTATTCTTCTGGAACTGCAAACTAAAATAAACCCTTTCTTCTCAGAGTGGATTTTGGTCATGGTGTTTTATCCCAGCCACAGAAAAACAGCTAACACAGACATGGACCATCCATGTCCCTTCCTTCTACGTGTCCTTCTTTTCACATGTCCTTCCTTACCTGCGTCTCCTGCTGTGGGATGGTCTGTATGTTAAATGTGTTGCTCTGATTGGTTAATAAATAAAATACTGATTGGCCAGTAGCCAGGCAGGAAGTATAGGTGGGACAAGCAGAGAAGAGAATTCTGGGAAGTGGAAGGCTGAGGCAGAGAGGCACTGCCAGCTGCCGCCATGACAAGCAACATGTAAAACATACCAGTAAGCCACAAGACATGTGGCAACTTATAGATTAATAGAAATGGGTTAATTTAAGATATAAGAATTAGATAACAAGAAGCCTGCTACAGCCATACAGTTTGTAAGCAATATAAGCATCTGTGTGTTTATTTTATAAGTGGGCTGTCGGACTGCCAGGGCTTGGCGGGACCCAGAGAGAAAACTCTCTAGCTACAGTCTCCCCTTTGATGTCCACATTCAGTATGCCTGCTGTCTCCTTTTTCACAGCCTCCCTTCAGTGTCCCTCCTTTCAGTGTGCCCCCCCTTCAGAGTCCCCCTCTTCCCTGTGTCCTTCTTGTGCATTTCCTCCATGTTGTCTCCTTTCCATACGTCCTCTGGTCACCACTCTCCCTTCCATTTGTCCTTCCTTGCCTGAGTCCCTCCCTTCCATGTATGTGTCTTTCCTTTCAGGTCTTTTCTCCTCCCTGTGGAGCAGACTCTGTTTGCCTTTATTGTACCCCTCCTTCCTCACTGCCTGTGGCTCAGGTGAGAACGCTGCTCATGATGATTCGGGTAAATGGCCACTGGCGTCTCTTGTCTTATGAGAGCAGGGGCCTTGAGAGACACAACAGCCACAGCCACTTAGTCTAATGAACACTCGGTGCCCTGTTTCTTCACCCAGCAGAGCAGCCTGGTTTTGAGTCCTCCAAGCTTGTGGAGGAGCTCTTCCAGTGAGTAATCCCATATCCTTATCACATCTTTTACAATTTATGTAATTTCTGTCACTGGCAGCCAGACACCCCAAAGTTATATAAGATTCAAGGTCAAGAATTTGAGTTACAGGAGGTTTCCTGGGTACCTCCCCAGAAACTGTGGCTTGCTGTATGGTCTTTGGGGCCTGGAGTGTTGGATCTGCCTGGTCTTTGAGATCAGGAGACCCTGGACACCAACATGTCTGTCCCGGAGTGCTGTTCACACTTGCTGAGTCACTGGGAGCTCTCTCCCGGGTGTTTGTGTCTGTAGTCTCACACCTGCCAGGACCCTTTGCTCTTGGGGGTGGGGCTGGGACAGAGCAGCCATGCTGTTGGATTGAAAAAAAAAAAAGCCAGCGTACAATTAGAAGTTTGCTGTGCTTCTGTTCAAAGTTGGCAGGTTGGGATCTGACACTGTTTGACGGATCTCTCCTGGAAGTTCTCTCTCTCTCTCTGGCTCTCTTTCTCAAGTGGAACTCTCTGTCATCACTGTCAGACAGCCTTTTTAAGGAGTGTGCTGCTTCCGTGTCCCACTCTGGGCCGTTCTGAAGTCTCATTTGAGAGAATGAAAAAGGCTGAGACCCAGAAGTGAACACAGGAAGCAGAGAAGAGCAGATGACAGGAAAGGGGAGGCTGGGTGGCAGGCCTGGTCCTTTCTGAGGATGCTTGAGCAGGGAAGGTCTGGAGAACGATGCAGGTGGACAGTTCACCTAATGAGCTCAAGTCACTATGGAGTGAAAATCCTGAAAGTATATGTGTGTGGGGTTTGGGCTTCCAGAGCCAGGTGCATCTCTGACCCTTACTCCTCCAGGTCACATGGGATCAGTGTTAGAGTACAAAGCAGAGGAGACAAAGTTGGCCACCCTCCACCTGGCCCCAAGTCAGAGAGAGGCTGGTAGGGGCAACTAGTACACATTCCTCTTCTTTCTCCTGTGCCAGCCCCAGGCATCTCTCCCCAGCAGGCTGACTCACCTGTCCATTCTGTCTTCCCACCATCATGGTGGCCACCACCTCTCACCTTCCCTTTATCTTACCTCTGCATGCCTCTGAACTTCTCTCAGTGGTCCCTCACCTCAGACAGTCCCCCATTTCCTGTCTCTATATTGCAGGTTCAGTTCTCAAGAGATGTCTATGAGGAGCAGCAGCTGTCCTGCAATGTGGAGGCCCCAGTCAGGACAGGGACAACAGACTTTTCTGTGATCATTGGTGTGTGGGGGTGGGGGATAGAGGTGATGTGGGCTGTGGCATGGAACAACCTCCTTTTGGTCCCACAATGACTTCTAAAGAGTCCATCTAGGGGAAATCTCTTGGGAACATTGTGAACCTGGCTGTAGCAACTAGCAATCCTTTAACAAAAGTAGTTGGAAGACCAATGGGGGCTGAACTTCTGAGGTGTCCAGAGGGCCAAGTCTGTCACATTGATCCTCAGAGAATCTGCATCCCATGGGCCCAGAAACAGGTCATCTCCAGGATGGAGGGCCTGCTCTGGGGCCCTTATCCCTCCAAACTCTACACTGTCTCTGCAGCAGGGAAATGATAGTACTGACTGTGTGAAGACTCGGAGAGAGAAGGAAAGCATAGCATTATGGGGGCCAGCTCAGTGGCCGGCCTGTAATGATGCTTCTCTGCTTAGCCTTTTGAAGATAATTCTTGGCCATATTGAGATGGTTTTTAAGATTAAAATAATTTTCCAAATTTACAATATTTGTTAAGATAGTGACTATCTCATGTCCCAGGCACTCCTCCCAGAGGGACTGGTCTGAGCAGGAGGAGGAGTAGCTCTGAGAAACAGCAGACTTCCCCATGCTGCTCCACCCAGCCCTCTACATACACCTTAGCTTTCCAATAGAGTCTGGCTTATGTGGGCCATGCTGGCCTCAAACATGATTCTCCTGCTCAGCTTCCCAGTCCTGGGATGTTGTTCATACACGATCATGCCTGATTGGGTCTTACTAGACACATATCCTAATTTTGATCATTTACACTTCCTATTGCCCTTAATATGTATGTATGAAACGTATGTGCTTGTTTGTTTATTCTGTGGTGCTGAGGGTGGAAGGCACCACAGGGTGAGGGTGAGCACCACAGTCAGACCCGGTCCTCTCCTTTGCACGCACAGATCCTTCCAAGCCAGGAGCACAGGAAAGATTGGAAACTCTCTACATTTGTGACTAGGTCCATTCTCCAGAACCCAGGCTGGTAGCCTCTGGGGTTGGACTTTTCCACTGTGATGGCAATCGCGTCCCTAGAGCAGTAACCCCAGGCCACAGAAAATGCATAATCTGGGTGACCAGGGCCCGAGTATTCTGTGCCCTGTCTGCTAACCAGGAGGTGACAGCACTCATGTTTGCTAGGGGTAAGGATGGGTGAGTGGGCAGGGGGGTACGGTCAGCAAAACAGGCTGCTAGTAGTGGGAGAACTTTCTAGAAGCTGTAAGCACTACACAGACGTGAGGGGTGTGTGTGTGTGTGTGTGTGTGTGTGTGTGTGTGTGTGTACCAACAGAATCAGTGAAATTCTTGGACAATTTCATAATGTGTATACTGAATTTGATCATTGTCATCCCCCATTGTTTCTCTTGCTCCCTCATGGAAACTTTTCTTTTCCCCAACAACCCCCCCCTTGTACTTTGAGGTGCTTTGTTTATCTTTTCTTTTGGCCCACTGAGTTGAATCATGGTTGCTCACATCAGCATGGGTGGGAGGTTATTTACTGGCAACTTCTCTCTGGCTACACCACTGGAGAAAGAATCTTCTTCCCCTAGCACCTATTAACTACCCATAGTTCCTCAGTGAGGGATGGGGCCCCTCCCCATGCGTGATGAGCTGTGACAGGCCCAGTCTTGTGCAGGTGACCGCAGATGCCTTGAGTTTGTAAGTGCAGTGGCCTTATCTAGAAGAAGCTGCTTCGCAGAGCTACTCTCCAACTTCTGTTCCTTCTGCCTCTTATCCTGAGATGTCCCCTGGAAAGGGTGATGTAGATGTCCCCCTGAGGGCACTCCACCGTCACTGGGCACACTTTGGATCCTGGAGTCTTTATCCTTGACCCCAGGCTGTCCAAAGTCATCGCCCCTGGAAAGCCCCTTAGCCCCATCTTCCTCTTCCTCCTTTCCCCAGAGCATCTTTCTTGCTCTCCCACGCCCTCTTCCATCCCCTGGGTCATCCAGTTGCAAGCTCTAAGAGCAGAGCTTCCCTATGCCTAAGCGAAGACTGAGCAAGTAAAGAGTTTGGGAATAAACATGGCAGAGAGGAAAATCTGAGGTTTCAAATTGATCCCCAACTCCAGGTTTTCCCCTGCAAAAGAATATCCCAGATGAGTCACACTTTCTTGGAATAGGACTTCTCAGAGCCTCTGGCATGCTTTAAGGCACACTGGAAGTTTCCTGGGACAAGGGATGCAGTCAGTTTCTGCCAAACTTAGATTTCTTTCTTCCAGTGACCATCTTGCAAAATGATGTCTATAGGAACAGGCCTTGGAAAATACTGTGTCATGTGACACTCCTGAGCCAGTCTCAGGAGCCACCTGCCCCCCTTCTAAACTGTCTGCCATGAGGTGAATAGCTGCTGCGCCATCAGGCGGGGCCACACTTTTGGAAACACAAGTCTTTAAAAACAGAAGAAAAAGGCGTCTCAGAACACATTCAAAGTAACAAAACGCTTGCTTTCACCCCTGTTTGATTCCAAAACTCTGCATTTAATGAAATATCTCAAGACGGGAGGGTCAAGCAAGACACAGTGTTTGTCTTCCCTGCCATACTTCAGCCCAGAGCAAATTAAGCCGGGAGCTGCTAGACAGGAGACATGATGAGCAGCCCAGCAAGTTCTCAGGCTGGCTCTGGCAGAGCTGGCCAGCTGCAGTAATAAACCCAGGCAGGGCCAGCGAGGCTCTGGAACAAATACCTCCTAGCTGTCGTTTTTTTGTAAGTCTGCCATCCACACACCCTTCCTATTCTTTTAATCTGAAGGGGCTGAGAACTGGTATTTCCTCACCTTTGTAATATGAGAAACAAGTTAATTAAAATCAATCCCAGCTCTGTTCTCAGACGGCCCTGCTTTGGCTGCAGATCTGCCGACAGTGTGTTTGGATAACAGCGCGTGCACGAAGGTGGTTATTCAGAGACACTGGTAATTACATTAATTTAGGAGGCATTAGCTAAGCCCGGCAATTAATTACAAGGTGCACAGCTTCCAGAGAGCTGGAAGAAACAGGTAGAAGCATCACCTCTTTTTATCCAGATCTAAATTCCCAGAACACTCCAGGAACCAAAACTCTTTCTGTTGTTCACTGTCCTACTTAGGTTTCTGTTGTTGTGATCAACAGCCCGGCCGGAAGTGACTCTGGGAAGAAAGGGTTTGTTTGGTCTACAGGCTGCAGACTATCATCAGAGAAGCCATCACATCAACTCCAAGCAGGAACTGCTGCAGAGACCATGAAGGAACGCTGCTTATGGCCTTGCTTCCCATGGTTTGCTTACCCTGATTTCTTACACACCCCAGGACCGTTTGTCTAGGGGTGGCACCACCCACATCCATCATTAATGAAGAATGCCCCACAGGGTTGCCTACCAGCCAGTCTGATGTGAGCATTTTCTCAATCGAGGTTCCCACTTCTCAGATGACTCTAGCTTATTTCTAGCTGACAAAAAAACTACCCAGCACATTCACTGATGTTAGAATAGTTACCACCCATGAGGGCTTGGAATTTCCTTCCAAATTTTACAACAGAGACTAGAGGGCTTTTTCTACATTGTTCACTTAAGAGACTTTGTCTGACTCTGACTTTTTGAGAATTGGCCACATGGTTTTTCGTTTGTTTGCTTGCTTGTTTGTTTATTTTTGAGTCTGGGTTTCTCTGCATGGCCCTGGCCATCCTAGAACTCACTCTGTAGACCAGGCTGGCCTTGAACTCAGAGAATCGTCTGCCTCTGTCTCACAAGTACTGGGATTAAAGGCATGTGCCACCACTGCCCAGTATGAAAATTAGTCCTCTGTAAGGAATACTTGCAATATATCTCACGGAATCAGAATTTTTAGTTAATTAGTCGTTATCCAATTTCCCCATTCAGTAACTTTTCTGAAATGGAAACGCTCTGTACCCCTCATTTTTCACTATAGACATGCGCTGATTAATGCGTAGGCTCACATCTCCCCTGTAAGTACAAAGACTGTATGCACATACACACATCTGTAAACAGACTTTAAAACAGGAAACAACCAGATGTGGGGGGGCTCACGCTTGCAATCCCAGCTCTTGGGGTGAAGAAGCAGGCACATTCGTGAGGCCAACTGTGTTACATGGCGAAAACCTCCGAAGAACAAAGAAAAACAGTCAGATGAAGACATAGCCTGATTTTTAGAAATTATATACAAATGGCAGAAGTCCACGTGGAGAGGCGGCAGGGTGTTTCTGTTCCTCCATCATTGCCCATCCACTTTATCCCACCTGCTGAATTCTGACCCAGGCCTTAGGGCCTAACTTGGGCTTTTTCTTGGCTAATTTCACGGCCATCTGATTGGATGCTGAGCTCCAGGTCAGTGCCCTAAGTGTGCTGTAGAGAAACGGTAGACCTATTACCTGCTCTGTGATGAACTGTGGGCTAAGATTTATATAGGCTTCTGGCCAGTCTCTGGTTTCACAAGGGGCCTGTAGGGTATTGTTCATAGCACTGCTGGAGAGAATGTGAAGCACAGAGGAGTGAGGAACGGCTAGCCCCAAAGCTCCCCGCCCACCGCTCCTGGGTACCATGCCACTGGACCCCTGAGGAGAGACGTTCCTGGCATCTCCATTCTGGCTGCTCTTTTAGGTCCTCTCTCCTGGTGCCATTGAGACCTTCCAGAAACTTTCTGGCTTCAACTCCATTCCTGTGGCTTCATTCTGACCATGAGTGTAGAGGAAGTGATCCTTATTCTAATTAGCAACATCGAGTGGCAGGGCACTGTCATAAAAGATGCAAATGATCAGAAGATGCTAGAAAAGAGGAGCTAGGCTTCAGCCACGCCTACCTCCTCTTCCTGCTTTGTGTGCGGAGTTCTGCTCTTAGGATCAGGCTGTCTCTTGAAAGATGCTTCAATGCTTAATAATATACCTTAGAATTTATTCCGTGGTGGTATATGTAAAGCTACATCTTCCTTTTCCAGTACAGTATTCTAATTGCCTGTTATTTTGAGACAGGGTCTAGTTGCCCAGACTGGCTTTGAACTCAAGATCCTCTTGCCTCAGTTTTTAGATTGCCTCAGATTACAGATATGCACCACAACACTCATCTTCATAGTATTCCAGTTTCGCTATGGCCACATCAGTTCATAAAGATCTCTTTTGGTGTTCTGCAAGCCAGTCACAAGGCTGGGTCCCTAGAAGTGAAATGTCTAAGTATTATTAAAATCGAACCATTCCTCTGCCAAACTTCATTCACTGAAGTCCTGGATCCCAGCCCCCCAGGATGTGGACTTCTTTGGGAAGACAGATGTTGCAAACATCTAACATAAGATGAAGCTGCTATTGTGGGTTTTTTTCTCCAGTTTATCCATGTCTTTATAAAAAGGGGAAGAAGTTGGTATTTAGATTTGTTCACAGAGAGAGTGTTTCATGTAGATCAGGGCCTGCAGGTGCTGGGGTAACAAACAGAGACACCTGAGAAGCTAGGGAGAGGCCCGAGCCAGATGTGACTCCACTGCTCTTAGTGGGAACAGAACTTCCAGCACCTTGATCTTGGCCTACTGTCTTCTGGGATTGTGAGGCAACAGACGCCGATTCCTTCAAGCATTCCACTGCTTTGCTGTCACAGCAGACCTACCTCACATGGTGTCTGCAGCCAAGCTGGTGCAGACTGCTGCTGTCTCCCTGATGACACTGCTTCCTCATTCAGTGAGGAAGTGGATCTATCAGATCCCCAGGCTTTGCCCTCCCACCAGCAGTTCAAGGAGCCTGGGGCTGAGGATGGAGCTCAGTGGTAGAGCAGTTGTCTGGTTACGGAGTCATTCTCAACATAGAGAAACGGAAAAACGAGTCTAGGTTGTTGCTTTCTTGATCCTAGTTAGTCCTGGGACCAAGTCTGTCCTGATTTTTCTTCTACACACTTGAATTGCTTAGCAATAGAATCCAGCCTGGTGGAGTAAGCATGGTGAACTGCCTTGCAGAGTAATTGCATTGGGGCTGGAGAGATGGCTCAGAGGTTATAAGCACTGGCTACTCTTCCAGAGGACCTGGGTTCAATTCCCAGCACTCACATGGCAGCTTACAATTGTCTGTAACTCCAGTTCCAGAGGATTTGACACCCTCACACAGACATACATGCAGGCAAAACACCAATGCACAGAAACAGAGTGTTAGCATTATAGAGGCCGAAGAAGGTAGGCAGAAATAGTGGTCTGAAGCTCAGAGAATGGAGAACTTATTCCTAGTTGGCATAACCTGTGGTAAAGTGGACACCTTGAACACCAGAACCCTCTCTCCTGGTCACGGTGCCCCAGAGCCCAGGCTTGGAAAGGAGGGGCTAAGAGCTGCATCTTTTTACCTAGTAGCAGAGGGGTGGTACTCAACCAAAAATCAAAGTGATATCACAAGGAAAGTGAACAGTCTCAGAGCTGTGAAAATGCCAACAGTGGGCCATAAGCATGAGAATGTCATGTCTTCCTTGTTCTTCCCTGGGACTGCAGATGGTCGTCTTCAGTGACATCACTATACACTTGGGGTGTGTGTGTGTGTGTGTATGTGTGTGTGTGTGTGTGTGTGTGTGTGTGTACAGAATTATATATTCCAGTCCAAATTGGAGACTGTCAAGTTTTAAGACCATTTCTAAGATCCTTTGTAGCAAGTGGAGGGTCAAGGGGCAAAACAGTGTCAGTCACCAGTGTAAGGTGGAGTTGAAGAACCAAAGCACCCCCATTTCAAGCAAGCCCCTCACCCCAGCTTGAAACTGGCCTGAGTTTCAAAATTCTCAGAGCTGCTGACATAGGTCCCAGGACAAAGTCTGGATGTTCGAAGAGACATCTGGTAGCAACTGATTAACCACAGAATGCCCCAATGCCAGAGGGAGTCTATAAAGTTTGGCAAACAACCAGTTAAAACTACAAAGTAAGATAACACAGAAATTCTGAAAAGCCCCTAAAACTTGAGCCAATCAGAATTGTACCCGTACTAGCACCCCTAAATGATGTAACCTTGTGGTTTTTGCCTTAAAAACTGAGCTTGCAGAGGGGCGGGCACCTCCTCCAGCCTCTACTATGTTGGCTGGCTTGACGAGGTCCTTGCCGTGGCTTGAACTGCTTCAATAAACCTTGCTTTTGCACTTCGGTGAGTTCGTGTCTCTGGTGGTCTCTTTGGGGGTTTCATGCCTAGGGTACAACAGAGTCGGGTACCAAAAGTTCTAAGTAGTCTCACACAGTCCTGGACAAGGGCCTTGAAAAGGACAGGATGTCCATCCAGCTCAGCCCCCGCCAGGAGGAGCCTTGGGCAAGGGGCTCATCCTTATCAATGTCAGTCCCTCAGGTGCTCTTTACAGGCCTGATCACTGACCTCAAAGCAAGACAGATGAGAGTTCCTAGCCACAAAATTTTCATCGATTACCACCTGCCTGGCTGTATTCTAAAAACTTCGGGCATGTGAAATTTATAACCCAAAGGAGGCTGCGGTGTAGGCACTTGGGCAGAATGCTGGTGTTTGCTCATGGAATGACCCCCACAAGGCTTGTGTACCGAAGGCTTGTTCCCCAGCTGGCGGCGCTGTCTGGGGAGGCTGAGGAAATTTCGGAGGTCACAGGGTCTATGGCAGGGGGTTGTGTCTTATCTGTGCTCCAGATGCTCTCTCTCCCTTTCTGCTGCCTGACTGCTAGGAGGTGACAACACTCCTCTACCATCGTGATGCTTGCCAAGGGCAAAGGGCCAGGCCACCACAGCGACAACAAATCCCCCCTCCTGGAAGCTGTCCTCTCGGGTGTTTTGGTCACAGCAATGCACACATAATGAATGCATTCTTAGTCTGGTGGTCATCTTGAAGTTGAGCACACTAAGGAGCAGAGGGCTTCACAAGCCTGCGCCAGGTCTGGAAGACCACAACGGGCATTTCAACTGCAGTTACAAATGAGGCTGTCGTCAGTGGTGGCAGAGCTCAGGGAATAGCTTGAAAGAGGAGCAGTCAGGCAGAGGGGCTGTGACCTCAGCGGCTTAGCTGAGCCCGCACCCCTTTGCAGAAGAACGATTTCTAGTCAGGACGGTCTTGAGAGTCAGGCCTGAGCACAAGACCTGGGGTGGAGTCTGGGAACCTGTGAGAAGATGCAGAAGGAGCCAATTCTGGAATCTCAGTTGGCCCCAGCCTGGGCTGAAAAAGCCTCATAACTACGGATATGCCCAGGCCTGGGCACTGGTAAGGTCTTTGTTTGCAAGTCAACCCTAACCTGGCTATCTTATGCCAAGCAAGGAGATGAGGGAAAGGGATCCTACCCAGGCTGTGAGCAAGTGAGCAAACACGGCACCCTCATTGATCTTAGCTAGCCCTCACCCGTCATTCACCTTTGCTCTGCCTGGCTTTGCTTCTGGCCAAACATATCCCTGGGTTTTCTTGGCAGATTTTAGATTAAACTGGAAATATTTTTCTATTACAGTCTGTGCTTTCTAGAAAGAGGGAAGAATATTCTTTGCCAAGGCCTCCCATCTCCCCAAAGACAGAGGGATATAGATGTTCCCTCTGGCTAGAAGACAGAGTGAGAAGAAATCATTTTTTAGCACCTGTCCAAATTGTGGTAGACTGTATTAGATGATTTAACTTTGTAGTTTAGCCTACGTTTGATTTTGCTCTAAGATTTATAGCAAAGCTGTAAAGATGAGTCATCGTGGTTCCTTTGCCCAAATAAGGGTAGAAATGACTACACCTCCCGCTCTGCCTTCCCTCCTGGGTCAGTGGCAGACATGGCTAATCAATTAATGATGCTGTTTCCCACTGACCCTAGACATGGCCTTAAAGGCTTCACTATAGCCCTGCAGGCTATCTGAGCTAGCAGAGCAGATGAAAAGCATTTGCTCTTCCTGCCAAATCAAGAGGACAACTCTGGAAGAGGAAACAGCCAAGGAGACAGACAACATTAGGTGCCTGGGGAAAACACAGACACAAGGAGTTAAGGCTTTGCCAAGTAGATGGATCTGGGAGACAGTGAGAGCGAATGAGCATGGGGGACGTGAAAGAGCTGCTGAGAAGATGTGACTCTGGCAACCAGAATGAAAGGGTTAATGTGACACTTGCCACATGGACTGTAACCCTTTAACTCTGAAAACAAGCTAGGCAGAGAACTCTGTTAGGGGGACAGAGATAGCCAGAGATGTTGGGACGCTAAACACAGCACTTGCTTAACCTCAGCCCGGTGACTGAGGAAACAGACACACTGGTGATAATTCCTTTCTGATAACACAGGTGAACACTTGAGAGGCCCTGGTGTGTCAGGCACTGTACATGGAGAAACCATGTACGATCTAGTGCAGAGGCTTTGGTTACCGTATTTTATACATGCTGCAGTGGAGGCTCATGCATGATAAATAATTCATCAAGATCAAGCAGAATACAGTTTGATCAGTATTTGGCTCCAAGCAATAGCCTAGTGCTTCTCAAAGTCAATTGTGCCGCTGTGAACAGGAGAGAGAAGCCGGCCTGAGTTCTTCTCATCTGGGGAATTTCTGTTCTTGTACATCTATTATTTGCTTATTATTCACTCATTCATTTTTATTACCTCTCCAACAAGTCTTCATTGTGACCCACTCTGTGCCAAGCACTTAATAGGCATCAGAGGTGGCAGATGAACAGCACAGGACTCTGAACTCACGAAACCTTAGTGGCTATTACAGCTGGGTAATAATAATAATGAAATCACACCAAAGACTCCTGTATTGAAGGCAGATACAGTCCCGTTTAGTAGAGACGGTGCCTTGAGAGATCGTTAGAGAGCTACCCTCATCAATGGATTAATCCACTGCCGAACTCATAGTGGCATGGACATTTGCATGTTTCACTTAGTTGTAGAAGTAGGTCACTGGTGGGGCTTCCCTTAAAGAACATTTTGGGATCCTGGTCTCTTCACACTGCTTCCTGGCTGCCATGGAGAAGCAGCCCCCTCCACCACACCACCAATGTGAGGTTCTGCCCCACCTCTGGACCACCACAATGCAGCCAGCCAACCATGAATAAGCCCCTGGAACTTCTGATTCTAAATAACCCTTTCTTTCTTTAGCTCTCTTTTCTCAAGTGTTTGGTCACAGCAAAAAGACGTGAATTTCCTCGCTCTAGCAGAAGAATATGGCAGCTGGAAAACAGGGGAGATGGGCTGGGGCTGAGGGAAGAGCGAGAGAGAGACTAGATTCACCCCGCCCAGCAGGGCCTCTATAAGCTTGTCTCTTTCCTTAGCAGGGTTCACAGTGGCCCACTTGGGTTGATGATGGGGAACCAAATCACTCTGCTGGTCTGAAGGGTTCCTTTGTGCCCGGATAGTTTTGATCTATAGCCCAGGCTAAGGGCCACTAGTAAGTCAGAAGGGCTGACAAATGTCTTCAGGGTACGAGCAGCTGGCAGACTTCTGCCACCAAGTTACTATGCGGGGGATGAAGTATCAGGTGTCCACAGGGTCATGTAGATCCGGCACCTTCGCGTCTTTTAGAAGGCCTTACAAGGAAGCCCTTGGTACCTGCATAGAGTCCAGTCTGAAAAACGGGCCGGAAGTGGGACCGAGGAAACACTGTGCCTGCCCCAGCAGCAATAGTTGTTTGGGTTTATTTCAGACACTATTTTAAGGATCTGGTTCAAAAGCTTCAGACAGTTTTCAAGTTCATTACAAGTTCAAACTGGCTCAGTGGGTATTAAGGGTCTTCTGCTGATGTTGGGGAAAATGGAAAATTACCTTGGTTTGGTTCATAAATCTAAAGAGAGAGAGAGGGAAAAAAGCCCACTGACTTGGTTTGAATGCAGCTTTGGCTTCTGCGGGTGAGTGAGTGGTTTTAGTCCACTGACTCACAGGTCCAAACCCCCGAGGACAGCACTAATGGGGACCATCCGTCCACTTGTCCTCCAGAATGGGAGACCGCAGCAGCCCAATTACCTTGACTCCCAGACCGAGGAGCTCCTGGGCAAGGTGAGTAAGGTTCCCAGGGAAGAGAAACGCAGCTCCCACCCCAGAGAACTCTCCCCAGTGACTGAGCAACCCCTGGGTCCCAGGAGCCTGGAGGATAAATGAAGCGTGCTTACAAACGTCTCTTAGTGGAAGGTCAGTGGAGACAGTTACAAAATGGAGCCCAGGAAAGCAAAGGTGAGAACCCGGGGACTGGGAAACCCCGGAGGCTAACTTGGACAGATGACAAAAGAGAGCTGTATGCTGACCTTCTGGTCCATTGACAACTGATCATGTTAGCAGGGGGCTGACGACATCTCCCAGAGCCACCCAGTGGTCCCTTCCGAAAGGAGGATGAGCTGCAAACCTTCGGGACAGGGACAGTGGACTTAAATTAAGTCTACCTTTCTCTCCTTGTTTATTAAATCTGGCTGCTCACTCTCTCTCCTCCTAAGGACTCCCTGCTGCCCTGGGGGAGGGTGTGTGTAGGGAAGGGGAATCGGGAGGACCGTCGGCAGGCAGGCCGAGAGCCCTGGGGGCTGAAGGATTGCGCATGCTCTGCTCGGGCACTATAGTGTGGCACTGAGGCCCATCTGGTGACAGAAACACGCTGTCCTTCCTGACTGAGGCCGCCTCTCCCAGCTCCCTCATGTGAGGTATCGCCTCCGTCTTGCTAATGTAGCTCCTGTGGGTGTTTGTGTTCTTGTCTGTAGTCTGTCTCCCAAATAAGGACTTAGGTACCTAGAACTAGAAAGGTAGGGATCGTCTTTGGCCTCTTCGTTGTTTCATCCTAAAGATACAGAGCAGGGCTGTATCCCTAAAAATGCTCAAAACTTGCTCAACTAAAGGAAATGAAGAGCTAACCTAAGTTGGTGAGGAGAGAGCTACCACCGATGTTTTAGTCAGGTAATGGAAAAGTAATCTGGGGGTCTGAGCTGTCGTGTTCCAGTCACCTGGTTTGGACCCCCAGTGCCAGGGGGCCTGGAAAGAGAGGTGTGGGGCAACTTAGAGGGCACATAGTGGGGTGTCTTTTGGGCTGCTAGAGGTGCAGACAAACAAAAGAGGAAGGATGAGCCAGAGAGGAAGGGAAACTGGGGCTGTGTAAGACCATCTACAGACTGAAGAGTCGGGATGGAGGCCTCTGAGCTAAGACAGTCTACTACGGTAGCGTGAGTCAACCATCCAGCGCCTTAGTCTTCTCATCTGTCCAATGTGATAGAGAGACAGGACTGAGTGCAGTTTGGATAGACCCTTGGTTTTCATTTCAGATGCTATATTCTAAGCCACCTGTCCCGGGGACTTCCAGAGTCCTCACATAAATGTGTCTTCACCCTGCACAAACACCTTTCTTTGGAAAGTGGCTTAAATAAGAGGGAGAGAGAGAAATGGCTTTGTTTGGGAATGCAGGACCCCTTCTGGTCCATCTGATACCTCATAGACTGGACTTTGCATAAAAGCAGCTTCCGGCATTCTTCATAGGTTGCCAGCTCCAGAGGGCATTTTCACCATAAGCCCGGGAAGGCTGTCTGGTGGCCACTGTGCCTCTGGTATTTAAGGCAGGTCATAGTGCCAGTTTTCGGAGAAGCAGCATGTGAGAAATTCCTGTCCTCTGCCTCCATGTCTTGGTGGAAGCCAGCCTCCTTCCAGATTCCAAAGCAGCCAGTGTCACGGGGTGGAGGATGAGGAGGAAGTGTGCTTTTTCATTGACTAGAAAGCCTTGGAGAGAAGCTGGCCAGTGACACTGGCCACCTGCCTGGCAAATGACACCAACAAGCCCACGGTGCCACAGCTGTAGCCTGCATAGCTCTCTGGAAAAACTTTGATCTTGATCTCTAGCAGGTGGTCTGGGGATTTATTCTGCCTGGGACCAGTATGGGGGTCAGACGTTCTTGCTTTTGCTACCAATGGTGTGAGCTGAAGCAAGGCCTTAATTTAAACAAAACAGAACATTAAGCATCTGTAAATTCTCACTAAAAAGGAATGTCTTTCCCAGCCTGGGTACTTAGAAATATTTTTCAAAGTCGAAGATGATTCAGATATTCCAGTACCTCATTGCTTTAAGGAACTTCCAGAACACAGAAGGCTTCTCCTCTGGTTAGACTCTTAGTCTTAGCTGGAGAGAGATGCTGTTGACCCAGCCTGGGTGAAGCTGTACATCAGGGAAGAATGGTGAACAGAGGAAATTGAGGTAAGAAACATGTTAATCACCTAGGTCAGAACATGGATTGGGAAGGAGTGAACAGCCAAGTGGAAACTAGGGACTCTTAGGTCCTAAGGGGTCTGGGACTGGAGGGTCGGTACAGAAGAATGCATCTGTCTCTCAGGATACAGCTCGTCACTCCTCTACTCCTCTGACTGGGGGGACACCCTGACATTTTCTTCTGACATGTGATCTCTTTGCCCTTCCAGAATGTCAGCAATGTGGTGGCTTGGGCTGCTTTGCAGTTGAAGTCCCACACTACAACAACCAAGACCTGAAGCCTTGGGGCCTGGTGGTCTAGGTTCGTATTGCTACTCTGCCGCTTCCAGTTGGGGTGATCTTAGCTTCCTGCTCTATAAAACTGAAATAGCAAATGTTTCGTGTCATAAAGCCAGCGTAGGAGTCTATGAGTGAACCCATGAGAAGCACTCAGAAGAATACCTGGCAAATGAATGCTTAAAACATCAACTGCTGTAAAACCCGCAAGGAATGCAAACTCCTACTGGCCAGATGGATCGCAGAAGCCTTTGATCCAGGCACTGAATATTACAAGGAGGACATGGGGACCCATGTCATGCAAGAGAATCACGGCTGGCTGATTTATTCAAGTGCAATTGAAAGAGAAAAGCCACCATGCATGTGAACACATCTGAGGACCTGTCGACGACCTTCAAGAGAAGCTGATTGGCTCAGTGAAGGCTCTGAATGTGTATTTGCATCAGGTCTACCTTCGTCTAATCAGGTACGGCCAGAGTTGGGACAAGGAAAAGTGGGATAAGACATAGTGCTGACAGGGTGAGGGAAGGGACTGTGGCTAAGGGCAGTCTTTTTGAGGAAGGAGTGTGACCAAGCAGCCTGTATTTTATACCTCCTTTGACTGTGTTCTTAGCAAAGGTGCAGGGGAGCCTGACCAGCCAGTCACATCACATTTCCCACTAATACAAACACATGCTTCTCTCTCTGTCTGTCTGTCTATCTGTCTATCCATCCATCCATACCCATCCGCCCATCTGTCTGTCCATCTGTCTGTCTGTCCATCATTTTTCTATCCATTTCTCTACCTACCTATCTATCTCTGCTTCTATAAACATCAGAAAAAGATCTAAATCACAGTAGAATGTTTTTAGCTTTCATAAACTCCTTGAATCCCAGAGAAGGAAAAGACCCCAGGAGTCATCTCTGCTTCTTCCTTATTCAAGAAACCCCTCCATAGCATCCCAGACAAATCTCCACTAGATGAGCCTGTCTGTTCTGGTTACCACTGGTGCACCAGCAGCCAGGGAAATCCTCGACACCTGCAAAGCTAAATCAGCCCATTGCTGCCAAAAGAAGGGGTGGACGAGAGCAGAGAGATGAAAATAGTAACGTCCATCCCAGGGAGAGCATCTTTTCTGAAGAATTCTGCTGGAGAATGCTATATGCCAAAAACAGACAAAAAAAAAAAAAAAAAAACCTCTCCAAAATTTAAATGAAAACAAACAAATCTCACCTGACTTTTCTACCCAGTGTTCGTAATTCCACCCTTTAGAATAATCTACCCAGTGTTCGTAATTCCACCCTTTAGAATAATCTACCCAGTGTTCGTAATTCCACCCTTTAGAATAATCTACCCAGTGTTCGTAATTCCACCCTTTAGAATAATCTACCCAGTGTTCGTAATTCCACCCTTTAGAATAATCTACCCAGTGTTCATAATTCCACCCTTTAGAATAATCTACCCAGTGTTCGTAATTCCACCCTTTAGAATAATCTACCCAGTGTTCGTAATTCCACCCTTTAGAATAAGAGAGAAAAACCCGGTGCCCGTCGGGTCTTCAGGGTTAAGGAAACCTGGATGTGACCCAGCTGTTCTCTTGCAGTGTGATGTCATGCAAACTACTCAACCTTTATGATTCCGTTTGCTGTCAGTAAAATGAGGCTCATCATACAACCTACCTGCCAACAAACACAGACCGCAGCTCTTCAGGATTGAAGGCTAGCCTGCGACAGCATGTTTTCTGGTTTCCAGGCTGAACAGCTTACATCTCTTTAGCCATTCCTTGGTGGCATTACGTCCAAGACCTGCCTGATTGCAGTGGATAGATGTTGTTGTTTTTTTCCCCACCCACCTAGAATATGTTTTCTTTTCTTTGGATGATGTACCTTGCTTTGTTTAGAGTGAACTGCTTTCCACTGGACATGGTTTGGTGGGCTGTCAGTCAAAGTTCACTGAGCTCCATTCCCTAGGCTAAGCAGATACCAGCAACAGCTGGGTCCCATTTGACTACACTGGAGATGTAGCCTGGATTTCCCACCTCCTTCCCTTCCTTCACCCACTTCTCTTTCTCTCTCTCCTTCTCTTCCTTCATCCCTCCTTCTCTCTCTCCTTCCCTTCCTTCCTAAGCTTTCCAGCGGTAATATGAACCACTAATACATTCCGTTCCTTTTTGCTAGAATGCTTCCCCATTGTTTGCAATTGAGGAGCGCTAAGGGAATCTACTCCAGTTGGGAAACTTGAGTTCAAGGAAGGCTGTGAGGATCCCCATGGGAAAGACTAAACCAGGAGAAACTAGGAGGAAAGCCCAGTTAAAAGCCTCTGTGCGGCCCAAGGAAGCTCTTGGAGGTGGTGGCACGGTAGGAAAGGTCTCTCCCGGTGAGCCAGCTGGGCTGTATCCCCGTCTATTTGACTGACAAATAGAACACCATGCTTAGAGTTGAGGGGACATGGGAAGGTTTTTCTAACTGGCAGAACTCCCAGGCTTTGAGGGATTAAGGAAAAATAAGTGCTAAAATTTGTTTCCTCAGTATGTTCTGGACTCTATCCAGGCACACCCATAAAAGAAAGTTGGCACCCAACCCTCCAAAGTGAGGCTATGCATTTCTTCAAACTGCATCCATAATTCCTAATTGAATGTCTCTCTCAAAAATTCATGACTTGAAAGACTGAATTATTAAGTAAATAAAATCATAAATGAGGATCATAACAGAGCTAATGGCTTCACTAAACAGCTTTCTATTGTGCAGGAGTTCTCAAACAATCCCCGAAGGTCCAGTTTAGCTGTATCCATGTGTAAACTTCTAGAACGCTCTCTTCCCCGACAAAAAGATGGGGCCCTTTGCCCTTCAAATCTTGCTCTTTGTGGACTGAATTTTTCTTTCAATTAAGACAACTCAACAACATAACTTTCTTTTTCATGAGACAATCAAACTTGGAGACGACCTTCCCTCTTGCCCGTGTCTCATTGGGCTGTCACTCAAGGTCTCCTGGCGTCAGCTTCTGCATCCCTGGCAGCCGCTGACAGCTATGAGTCGATGCACCACTCAGACCACCAAATCTGATTTTTGCTCCTACCTAGTTTGATCAGCGTTTTAGAAAGTTCAGCAGATTTCCTCCGCAGCCTTTTTATTCAAAGACAAACCTCACAAACTAGGGATGTCAGGTGGTCCTGTCTGCCTGTTCTTCCTACCCATCATGTATTCAACAAATATCTAGGGAGCCCAGCTCTGTGTCTGACACCCAGCAGGGTCAAGGGCATCCTGTGGCAAATGGTAGGTACCACGATAGCCCATCAGATAGGAAGAGTTAAGCAAACAGGGAGCACAGATAAAACAGAATAACAAATTAGGGTTTGTGATGGGGAGGAAATGAAATGAGGTGTCATAAAAAGGAGTAAGTTAGGATTGCTCATTTGTGGGCAGTGTGAGGACTTAAGAAGAGCCCTCATAACAAAAGGTATTTAAGGTAGACTTTCCAGCAAATAGGACTTGGTCTGGCAATTGGAGGAAAGCATGGGTAGGGCAAGTATTCCCATCAAGAGGAACCACACACAAAGCTCTGAGGAAGAAAAGGACTTGGCCCACAGGAGCACAGAATGCCAGCCAGTGTGCCTAGCCTCGAGGTCGCCGAGCTGAGATAAGAATGGGGGAAACGAATGGGGAAAAACGTCTAATGGACATGGAATGGTGACTCAACCAAGATCTTGATGGGTATGGAATAGTGCTTCAGCTATGTTCTTCTTATGGACATGGAATGGTGACTCAGCGAAGATCTTGATGGAGATGGAATAGTGATTCAGCTATGTTCTTCTTATGGACATGGAGAGGTGACTCAGCCATGTCCCTCAGATGGGCATGGAATGGTGACTCAGCCATGTTCCTTAGATGGACGTGAAATGGCATCTCAACTATGTACCTCGAATGGATATAGAATCAGGTTCCTCTGAGAAGGGAGCCCCCAGTGCCCTTGAGACATAGGGGTACAATGTGAGCTGTCATGATCTATGGTCTGGAAGTCAAGGTCCCAAAGCCTATGGAAACCCTCAGAGGGCTGTTGCAGGGGATGAGTGGGATGAAACAGGTAAAATGTGACTGTAAGTATTGCATACAGGAAGTACTCATTAATGGCAGTCCTAGCTCTATCGGGGATGCTTTTGTGTTACAGTCTATAAACTAAAACAAAACAATTGGCTCCTTAGCCATAGGCCATAGTCTGTCTGAGCCCTTTCTCATGCTGGCAGTCACAGCCCCAGATGCCTGGCTGGTTTGCTGGGGTGACCAGATCATTCTTTAACCCTGGCATTGACTCAACATCAGATTGGTCCTAAAGACCTTCACTGTTTGATTGACATGTTTGATTTTAGCCATATGTACCTCCTTCCTTGTGGGTCAAGAGTCTTTTCAGCAAAGTAGCAGGAGCAGAAAGCGTTTATTGCTGAGCCTATGGCCTGCACCCCAGCTCAGGCAGCCAGGCCTCCAACCAGGGTGGCCTCTGACCCTCTCTTCTTCAGATGATTAGCCCATCAGTAGCTAGAAGAAGGTTGGCCCTGCTCAGAAGAGACCTAAGCCTGAGCAAAGAAATCTCCAGGTTAGCCCCCACACAGGCTGACTTTGTTGCTCCAGCTCTGAGCACCACAGCTGTACACGAAGCCAGGACCTGTCCTTCAACATTTGATTCCAGTTAGCATTAGCTAACTACTAAAGACTCTGCCAGAGTGTTCCATTATGACCTCCTGGCATTTAGTGGAACAGGGCAAGCCTCATCCCATTTGGAAAACAAGAGACGGAAAAATTGTCTTCTTGGAATGGTTTCCATGACACGATGTGAGAGGGAGAAGAAACATCAAAGATGGCCACTCGGATTCCTTCAGGCTGAGAATTCTTCTAAACACGAGAGAGACAATGCCTCTATTGAGATCATTTCTCCAGAACTTTACTGAAGCATAATTGATCTACAAAGGATAGCAGGTATTTCTGTGTACCATGTGATGAGCCTGAACATAGGCACTCATGATACAGATACGACAATCATCATCTCCCAATGGGTTCTTTGCTTTTGTTTTTCTGACTTTGTGTGTGTGTGTGTGTGTGTGTGTGTGTGTGTGTGTGTGTGTGTGTGTGTTCAAAGAACACTTAACATAAAAAAGAACACTTAACATAAAATTCATCCTCTTTACACATTTTGAAGTAGACATCACAGCATTGTTAGTGGTAGGCTTGCCCTGGGAATCCAATTGCTTGTTTTTTTTGTGTGTTTGTTTGGGAAGATTTTTTTTTTTCCTGTTAGAGTTTGTTTGCCTGTTTGATTTTGGTGCAGGGGATGGAACCCAGGGCTTCATGCATGCTGAGCAAGTGTTCTACCACTGAGCCACACCCCAGCTGGTGGACTGTCATGTCTTCTGTAGGACGCTGAGTTGACCTTTTCGGAGCTACTGCAGGGGACAACAGCCTCTGCTACAGCCTGGCAAGTGCCTTCCTTTGTGTTTTCCTGGCGGATTTGTCCTGTTACCGTGGCATTCAGCTGCATTTTATCTGTTCAGATGTGCCCCCTCCTTCAGATGGCTAGTTGAGAGCAGTAGAGAGAGACTGAGTTCTTAGCCAGGGCAGGAGGCCTCACTATGCTGGAAATGGAGGTAAGGCTAACCTCAGCTGCCCTGCTGTCTGAATTCTACTTTCTTGCATGTTGCTTCTGATCAAAGCAGTGGTCCTTAGCCTGACTGTTACCTGGCTCCTGGGAAGAAAACTGGGCCCGAGAGGCTCAGTGGCTAGTGTGGAACACGAGCTTGGAGCACACAGATGCTTGAGCCAAGGCTTTGTGTCCCTCCAGGAGAGGCCCACCTGCTCCTCACACAGTAGTAGATGGATCTCTGTCACTATCTATTGTTTATCTCCACTTTGCATGTGGAAAATGGGCCCAGAAAAAGAGGCCCAGAGAACCAGCATCCTAACCATTAGGGAGCCTAGTCAAGAGACGGCAGGCAGAGTGAGGACAGCTGCCTGCACCTGGCTGCCCTGAGGCTCCCAGAACTGCCTTTCTTCTGGAGTTCCTCCCATGCCCTCTTCCTGGATCTTCCATGAACGAACACACTCATATGCATGTCTCCAACTCCCAGTCATACCCAAACAGCCATTGAAGAGACATCTGAAGCCTCTCCTACCAGACGCTGGGGAAGTGGGTTGGATATTTCTCTGCTCACTCATCTCATACCTGCATGACTTTCTCCCTGCTCTGAGACATGCAGGAGTGCTATCTATCTACCTCCCATCCCACAGCTGTGTCTGGAGTCCTGCAGGAAGCTATACTTGGTAGACTATGGACCAATAGCCCCTGGTACAGGTCTTCCCTGCCTCCTAGGCTCAGTGGTAGAACACTTGCTTAGCATGCACAATTGTGAATTTCAATTCACAATACTAAAGAAGACAAAAGAACTCACTAAACCTGTTTAACAAAAGGAGGACTGGGCAAAGCAAGTATGGTGGCCTGCAGCCACCACACCATCTTCTACAGGGGGAGTTAGGGACATGGGAAAACCCCAGGAGGCAAGTGACTGCCATGGAGATTATTATTTAAAATGCAAATCTACCAGGGCATGGCAGTGCATGCCTTTAATCCCAGCACTTGAGAAGCAGAAGCAGGCATATCTTGGTGAGTTTGAGGCTAGCCTGGTCTACAGGACTACATATTCTGTCTTAAATAAACAAATAAATAAACACATAAATAAATAAGGCAAATCTATCCAGACAATGAGGCTACTTACAATGTGTTTACATCCCAGTGGCACAAAAGTGACATACATTCAATAAAAACCATACATTTCCTGGGCTAGAAGCATGCAGTCCAGCTTTTGGGAGATGCTGGGCAGCAAGACATGGCTCCCAGTCAGTCCTGAATCACCAGGGAAAACAAGACCTCCACAGTTACTGTTTAGCGTAGCTGGGGTTTCAGTAAGATAGGTGTCTTCAAAGCATCCTAACAAAGTATCTTCCACTTATGATGAGTTCTCAGGATGTGGCCATCATAAGTTGAGCAGCAGGTGCACCTGGAGCTGCATCATACTTCAACATTTTATAAACTCTCACCTCTGGGGTGTGGCACCATTGGAGACCTGCCCCCCTTTATTTTATTTTTTTTCCTTCTTTTCCACATCTTTCAAATTTTTATATAGTGAACTATTTGGGAATGAGTAGGCAATAGCTTCCAACAAGAGATATTCTTTAAGAAAATTTTAGGTGGCCAATCTTTATAAAACTATACATTTGAACCCTTTAACACAACGTAAGAAAATGCAACCCAAAGCATCCATGATCCTTCTGCCCTCACAGAAACCCTCTTTCTGTGAGAAATGAAGGTGTTAGTTTGAACAAAGCCAATTAAAATAGAAACTGACTGAAGCATTTTTGAAGTTTGTACCAAATAGCCCCAGTAGGCTTTCAGTCAGGCCAGAGAACGTTCTCAGAACAATGTTCCCATTCCAAGTTCTTACTGTGGATCAGGAAACTGACTTCTCAAGAAGAACATGATACATCAGACAGCATCTGCCAAGGGCCTTCTGCCTGGGTTCTGTGTAAGGTGAAGCATCTCTTGAAGTTTTTAGACAAGACTTTGTTCTAGTCCACCTCCCCAAAGGCATGATTGTTGGGGCATGTGGGTACCTGGGCCTCCTGGGAATAAACGCAAAGAAGATGAAGGAAAGAAACCATGAAAGGTGTCTGCACCACGAATTCTCAGGCATCTGTTTGTGTTCTGTCTGCATGGGTCCCTCAGGAATTCCCCATCACTCCAAGAGTAAATTTTAAATGTCTTCATTGCAAGAAGGTGAGGGACATGCTGATGATATTTAATCATGCCGTAAAGTGCACTGAAACCGTCACACTGCACCTGATAAATATATCCACTTATGTATTATTACATAATTTTACTCCATCATATGTCCTACAACTGTGTATGATTACTGTCAATTAAAAATTTTAAAAGAAAAAGAAAGCTTTGTTTCAGATGCTAATTTAGCTTCTAACGGCTTGAAATCTGTAATCCTTCCTTGGCTGTGTCTCTCCTTTTAGTTGCCCTAAAGATGAGGGCATCTTGGGTTGTCTGTCAATATCTGAATATCACCATGATGGGACAGGAGAATCTTGCTCAACAAGGGAAGGGATGAGAAGACAACTTACAAGGAGAGACGTGCACACAGGGCCTCACCGTCCGTGTGGTGCCGGTTGCTGTCTTAACAATTCTCAGATGATGGTCCTCGCTCCAGTCTGTTCTACCTGCACCCCTCTTCTCCCTTCTCGGCTCTGTTTATGCAAACCCTGGCCATCCCTGAGGACTGCCTCAGTTCTCCCTCCTCTGAGAAGACTCTCTGACAGCTCTGGGCTTGGAAATGACTTAAGAACACTGGCTTCATTTTATCTTAGTGAAGCTATAGCCTCCAAGAGGAACACAATTCACCCATGGTCACCCAATAGGAGCTTTGTTAGGCAAGGGAAAAAGCCAAAACTCAGAGCCTGGTGTAATGTATGACACACTGCTGTGTTCCTTGGATGTCCTGATGAGGTCTCATCATGGGGGTGGACACATTCACCTTGTCTAGGCTGCTGGGAATCACAGCTGCCAGAGAAAAGTAACTGGGTTCTTTCTGGGGATTCACCCTCAGCTCCAGAGATCTACTGGCCCAGGATCTCACTTTATTCCTGGCCAATGATTGGTGGGTGTGAGGATAAAAAGGCCACTCTCTCATCTCTAACTAGGATACTTCTGAAAGCTACTCTGTTTTCAGATATGGAGCCAAGGTTAACTTCCCTCCCTGGCTGCCTTCTTCAACTGCTTACAGATGTACCAAGAGCATTCCCAAGCAAATTTCTGCCAGCTCTCATCTCAAGAGTCTTCTGCAGATCCCAAAGGGAGACTCTTTCCTGCCAGCATCAGCAAGTGTGACAACGTGCCCAACAGGTCCTGATCACAAGCATGTTTCTGAAAGATCAGTAGACCTTGGGTGCAATCCATTGCTGGAACCTGAATTTTCCTTCCTCACATCTACTGCATACATACACAAGATGTTATGATGCCGCTTGTCTCATAGACGGGAAAGCACATGGATGCGGTGCTTCTTGCTATGGTTTCTACAGCTCAAATGGGAGAGTTGGGAGTCTGACTGAAGGCTTGCAGGATGAGGCAAACTGAAATCATGTGCTTGGTCCTTGTTCTATTGTGTACACTGCCTTTCCTGAAGAGCTAAGCCATACTTGTACTGCGACACATGCTCGGTAAACCCTGGGGCTACCTTACTTGACAGGAGACTTGATGATCCAACTGAAGTCAGGCCAGTGGTGTGACTTTCAGGGCTAGTCCTTAGGGACTGTGCAGTTCCAGCTGAGAACTTCTCTCCAGGAAACTCAATGCTGTTTACCTGCAGGCATTTAAAGTTCAGAGCAGTAATATTAAGCTGTTAACTTATCATTTCTGCTGGAATCACAGACTTCAAGGAGTCTCTGCTTTGGGGATCTTCTATCCAGGTCTCTGCAGAAATGCAAGACTGCTCTGGCATAGGATTCCTGACATCCTGTGTAAATACATCCATTCTAGCTGTGGATTTTAATCTTGCCTTATACGACTTACTGCTTATTTAAAGCAAGTCTTGACTCTGTTAATATGCCAGTCTCCCTCTGAGGTGGGCAAAGACCTAAAACTCAGTCTTGGAAGTACACAGCCTCCAGCACCGTGCTGGACATGGGACAGGCTTGATGACATCTGATGATGGCGTGTGACGGTTGACTCTTCTCTCCTTGGGTGACTTACACACCCTGCCACAGTCACCACAGTGAAAACTCTGGGCTATAGCATAGAATGAAGAGAGAGAGAGAGAGAGAGAGAGAGAGAGAGAGAGAGAGAGAGAGAGAGAGAGAAGCAGCCTAACCCTCAGGAGCAGGTGCTGGGATGACCTGGAAGACTGTTTTAATTGCAACAAAACATCACTAGAGGAAGCAGGAAAAACACAGCCATCAGCCTGGTAAAATCAACAATGCCAGTGTTGTACTGGACATGCCTTAGAGTTCTCCAGTGACAGCACTGGGGGACCTGGCACCTCATTCTGACCCATAAATGGTGCCAGCTCTGGCTCTCCGACTTGTCTCATATTCCAGTCTCAAGACTTCCTGTTCCCCCTTCACACAAGACAGCTCCCACAGAGACTTGTGGTTCTATGCATGCCTGCACACATACCCATGCATGTGTGCATGGTCATTTCTATGCATGCTGGCACACACACCCATGCATGTGTACTTGGTCATCAACCACCAACATGCGGAACATTCCCATCATCTTAAAAGCATTCCTTAATGCCAGGCATGGAGGCATACACCCATAAAACCAGCATTCAGGTAGCTGAGGCAATAGGATCATGAGTTTCAGGCCAGGCTGGGCTGTATATTAAAAGACTGTCTCAAAAAAGAATTCCTCCATGATCATAGCAATCAATCCCCCAATACGTATCTATTCAAAATGTAGATGACCCTGGCCTGAGAACAAAATACACCAAGCAAAACCTGAGGGAAGAGAGGAAAAATCCACAGTTACAGGTAGAAAGGGTAACCCTGTCAGTAATGAGTAGACTAGTGGACAGAAGACCCAGAAAGACACAAAACCTTGCAAACCACTCTCAACCAGCTTGACTGGCTGACATTTACAGAACCCTGCAACCAGAATACAATGTTACAGTCCTTTAAACATTTACCAGGGCAACCATATGCCAGATCATGAAAAAACAAACAAACAAAAAACTTCAGCAAAATCAAGTAGAGTTAAACCACATTGTGTCTGTGCCATGGTCACAGGAAAACAAATTTAAAATAATTATTGAGTAAATATTTGGAAACTGCCCAAATATTTGGAAACTAAACAATACACTCTAAAGGGTCTATGAGTCAGAATTTAAAACTCAAAAGGGAAACCAGGAAACGTATCTGAAATAAATTATAGTGAAAAAGTAATGTCAGACTTTGTAAGATGTTGTTAAGGTGGGGCTTAGGAGGAAATTCATACTCCTAATGTTTATATCAAGAAAGAAGAAAAAATTTAAATCATTGAAACATCAGCAGCCACTTGTTTTAAAAGACAAATTTGATACATCTCTAGTGAAGATAGAGAGGAGGGGGTTGGAGTAGCGAGAGAGGACAGAGAGAGAGACAGAGAGAATGGATATGAACTCTATTAATCATACACGCCAGAAGGGACACTACTATAGATCCTACAGAAAATAAATAAGAGAATATTACTAGAAACTTTATGGAATAAATTTAAAAGCATAGAGACAACCTAATGGGGGCACACACCTGTGGTCTAAGCACAGGGGAGGCTGAGGCAAGAAAATCACAAGTTTGAGATTAGCTTAGTCGGTAATGTGAGAGTTATTTAAAAACAAAACAAAAGAAACGAATAGTGGAAACACACAAATTCCTTGAAAGATGAGAATTATCCAAAGTTTGGGCTGGAGAGATGGCTCAGCAGTTAAGAGCACTGACTGCTCTTCCAGAGAACCCAGGTTTGGTTCCCAGCACCCACATGGAGGTTCACAACCATCTGTAACTCTATTTCCAGAAGATCTGACACCTTATTCTGGCTTCCATAGGCACTACATATACGTGATGCATAGCCCATGTAGGCAAAACACCATACACACAAAATAAAAATAAATAAAATCTCAAAAACATCAAAACTCATAGAAGAAGAAATATAAAATGATGATAATCTAATACCTAACAAAGAAATTGAATTTTTAAAACTTTCCCACAGGCCAGGTACTTGGGAGACCAAAGCAAGAGGATCTGTGGAGTGTGAGGCCAGTCTGGTTTATATAGCAAGTTCAAGATCAGCCTGAGCTACAGAGTGAGACTGTGTCTCAAAAAAACCAAACCAAAACAAACCAAAACAAAACAAAACAAAAAAACCCTCCAAATCTCCGGACAGGCAAACAGAATACAACCTCCCTCAAAGCTCTAACTAAGTTCAGTGTACCGGTTAGTTCTTATAGAAAACTTGACAGAGCCTAAAGTCACAGAACCTCAGCCAAGGAATTGCCTTGATCACTTGGGTCTGTGGCTATGTCTGACTGATCAATGCTTGGTATGGGAGGACCCAGCCCACTGTGGGTGGAACCATCCCTAGGCAGGTAGGACTGCGCTGGACAAGAAAGCTAGAGAGGTGTGAACATGGGAGCAAGCCAGAGAGTGAACGTGCAAGCAGCCTTCCCCATGGCTCCTGTTTGAGCTTCTTACCTGAATTCTCTGTGGTGGATTGTGACTTGGAAGTGTAAGCCAAATAAACCCTTTCCTCCCTACATCACTTTTGGTTCACGGTGTTTTCAAAGCAACAGAAAACAAGCTAGGAGACCCAGATAGCTTGTTTATCAAAATTACACCAATCCTACGCAAACTCTCAAGAAAGTAGAGGCAGAGGCAGCACTTCCCAACTCCTTTTGTGAAGATGGTGTAAATGTGATACGGAGACAGAGATACAAGAAACACAAGTACAGGGGCAATCTCACACGCTTACACAGACATATGGAAGGGTGGTGTAATAACATGTTTATCTAAGTGAACGCCACTCCAGTTCCAAAAATGTCTTCGTTCACCTTATATGTATGTGTATATGTGCACATGTGTGTATATACACAGAGAGAGACTACATGTATGTATTAGCTACTTTTCTGTTGCTGTGATAAAAACACCATAATCAAGGCAACTTATATAAGAAAGAGTTTATTTTGGCTTAGAGTTCCTGAGGGATGAGAGTCCATAAAGGGGCAGCAGCATGGCAGCAAGAAAGAGATGGGGCAGCTGGAGCAAGAAGCTGAGAGGTCACGCCTTGAATCATACACACAAAGCAGAGAAAGCAGACTGGAAGTAGATGAGGCTATTTGAGTCTCAAAGCCCACCCCCAGTGAATTACTTCCTCCAGCAAGGCTGAACCACCCAAGCCTCCCCCAAACAATGCCACCAACTGGGCACCAAGTGTTCAAATGCTGAGACTCTGGAGGACATTTGTCATTCAAACACTTCAGTATGTGGAGAGAATGCAGTGGAAGAGAGAGAGAAACAGGAAGAGTCCACGCTATTTCCAGCTGTTCTCAATAGAAAGTGAGACTTAGGGCTTGGAGAGAAAGTTCAGAAAGTGGAGCAGTAACACCCATGTGGGGCCCAGACTACAGATTCCCAGGACCCATGTAAATGGCAGGTAATGGGGCAGCTTACCTGTAACCCCATTTCTCAGGAGGTAGAGACAGGGAACCCGCCAGAAAGTCTGACTGGCTAGACAAGCCGAATGGGTGAACTCTGGGTTTAAGTGAGAGACCTTGACTGGAGGAACACACCACCCCCCCTCATTCCACAACCTTAATGAGGTGGGTTGTTGAGGCAGGGGACTTGACGGCTAACACTGAGTTAGAAGCAGTCATGATGTGGAGTCTTCCTGTGCTTCTCACTCCACACTCTTTCGTGGCCTCCCCAGCAAGCCCAGCCTCCTTGCAGTGGTTAGATATGATTGCTTTCAAAATGGGCATGCAGTCATTGTTTGTGTGAGTGAGGACAACATTCAGGAAAAGACTCAAGAAGGACTCCAGTACACGTGGGTCACCCTAACCCATTAGCTTTAAAGAGAGGAAGTGGGAGAAGACACTTCCATTTCCAGGGGTGCCCACCCGCTGGAAAAGCTGAAGGAGACTCTGAGTGTGGGGCTAACTGCTGGATGACTCCCTCAGCATCTCCCAGGAGCACAGCCTCGGATTGTGTGTAGCAGCTGTAAACTAAACCCAGGCCACCCAGAGACGGCTGCCTGTTGGAGCGTTCACATTGTCTCCATTCCCCAAACACAGAGAAAATGAACAAATCTAGACCCTGGACTCGAACATACCAGGCCCAAATGCACAGTCCTCAGAGGACACCAGCCAAGGATGAGCAGCCACAGGAAATGCCCAGCAGGCCGCCTCCAGTGTGCAGGACATTGGTGATGCAGACCCCGCCCCCCTGCCCACTTTCTCCAGGAAGGTCTACCGAATGAAGACCCTTGGCCAGAGGCATAAGTCTCACTGGGGGGTGTAGTCTTGTCTTACTCAGTTGCCCTTTTCATATTCCTAAAGCCCTAAGTAAACTCTCCCTTGGAGTGAAGAATTTTCATTAATGTATATGACAAATTTCACTCTCGGAAGTACATGCTTGCACTGTACTAGGGGCCTTCAGTGATCCAGGGTGAAAGGGAGCACACAGCGGATAGAGATCCAGGGTGAATGAAGGAGTCCCATAGAGTGGCGTATACCACAACTGCTTAAGTTGAGGCAGCCCTGTACACAGTGGTGTGAAGAGAATCTTCAAGGTAGGTGAGTTTTTAGCAATAGCGAGCAAAATAGTATAGATAGTATTGTTTTATTTGTGCTCCAGGGAGAGAAAGGGAGGCAGAGGCAGGAGGGATAGAGACAGACAAATGCTCGTGTTTGCATCAGCTCTCAGAAAGGCACGATGATGGGAGCTGGAGCTGGAGGTAAGAGTAGCAGGGTTCTTCGTACTGGGAATGTTTTCATCATATGTTCCTTCATATCACTTTCTTTTTAAACTATCTTTCTCCAAAAATACATTACTGAAAAAGAAATAAAAGTAAAAGGTAGAGAAGACAGGAGACAGATTGCTATCCCATAATTAGTGAGCGTTATAGTTAACTTCAGCTGTCAGCTTGACACAGCCCAGAGCCACATAAGAGAAAGAGACCTCATCTGGGGAATTGCTTAGAGCGCACCGGCCTATGGTCATGTGTGTGAGTCAGTTTCTCCCTTGCTAGTTGAGGTAGGAAGGGCCCAGCCCACTGTGGGCAGAACCATCCCTAGGCAGGTGAGCCTGGGCTCTATAAGAAAGGTAGCTGAGCAAACCAGAAGGAATGAGCTAGCAAGCAGTGCTCTTCCTGGGTATCTGTTTGAATTCCTGCCCCGACTTCCCTCAATGACGGACTGTGATGTGGAAAAGTAAGCCCTTTCATCCTCAGTGTTTTCTCACAGCAACAAAAGCAAACTGGGAAAGTAAGCAACACAGTAAATGATAAAATGTTTCTGCAGCTCTGGCACGTGGGTGGACAGTACAAGATACTCTTATTGAGGAGATTATTGATTAACCCTTAAAAGGCAGCGTTCAACTATCTAAACAACTTAAAATACCTGGCATTGTGCTCACATGCCTGTAATCTCAGCACTCAGAGTGAAGGCAGGAGAACTGAAAGTTTAAGGTCAGCCTGAACTACATAGTGAAATCCTGTCTCACAAAACAAACAAATACAGAGCTTTGTGGAGAGATTTCATGGGTCTAGTGTGGCCTCCAGGGAAAGGTCAAGGCTGACACCAAATGCATCTCCTACGGAGGCGCAGCTATCAGAGGAAATAGTAGTCCAGGGCCAGGGAGCCAACCCCAGGGGGTGCAGGTAAATGCAGTGTTGCAGAAATTATTTAATTATCATCACAGTCTTCCTGCCCATTCCAGATCGCCAGCATGTGAAAGATGGGTAAGGCCTTGATACCTTGGGGTCATCTTGAAGAGCCTGATTGCTGTCAGTGGAGATGAAATTTCTAAATTGGAACTGCCCAGAGCACCACCTATTTCTCCCACTCCCATTGCCGAGCCACCTCTCAGTGTGAGAATTCTGTAAGAGGAGACCAGGTCCTCACTGACATCTCTTTGTAGAGAGCTCCATCAAAATCCTGCACTTGCCCAGTGTCCTTTCCTTGGCCACCCGTAACCAAGGAAACGAGATTCTATGGTAACAGGGAGGAGAGGAGGAGAGGCCTCTAGAGCCCTTTCTTGCATTCTTTCCTCTCCTGGAATCAAGGCAGTTGCAGGGCACAGAGAACATCTGTTGAGGCGGGGGTGGGTGGGGGGGGTGGGGGTGGGGGTGGTGGTGTTGCTCTCACTTTCCAGGAGGAAGGGACCAAAGCACATGTGTGCGTTAGTGACTAACACCCAGTTACAACCTGAAGGCTGGTGTTGCAGGAACCCCAACCATGCCTGCCCTGGTGGAAGAGCCCGGTTCCCTTCAGCATCTATAATAGTGTCTCAAATACCTCCCTGTAAAGGAAGCAGACATTTTCTTTAACTGCAGATTAGATCATGTCTAAACAAAGCCCTAAACAGTGAAAGTATCGTGTATGACAGAATTGCAATTTTGTTGGTCTTTGTCGATGCTGGCTTGGGCTTGGTTTTGCCCTGCCGTTCTGTTTCCAACCTTCTCTTCTCATTATCCCTTCTAGCCAGCTCTTTGGTGCTCTGCTTCTCCAGCACCCTGCTTCTGTAGATTTCTCCTGAGACCTGCCTTCCTTCCTCTTCCTGACCCAGCTCACCTGCTACTCTCAGGATGGAATACCTTCAGTTATTAATAAAGACTGTTTCTGGGGCCAGGGTACAGGTCCCACCCAGGCTGACTGCAATCCCCCTCCTGCAGAACGCTCTTCCTTCCTTCCTGTGACCTCAGGGTGGACAGGCAGGCTGGGCAGAGGACTCTGGCAAGACAAAGGAGACCTTCCTGAGGGAAGTCAGAGCGTTACAAATCACGATACATGTGATAATGTCATAAATAATAAATTAGGTAGGGCTCTGCGCAAGTGCCAGGACACTGTCTTTGTGATCTTTTGTTTGCTGAATCTTGTTTAAGGTTCTTGAGATTTCTTATCTGAGTTTAAAAACCCCATCACTCATTTCTTTCCTTCAACGGATGTCAGAAGGATCCCTTCTACTCACCCATGACTGCCCGCTGGTCTGTTTTGTTCTTTGTGTTTGCTTTGTTTGAGACAGGGTCTCACTTTGTAACCTAAGACTCAAAATCCACCTGCTTCAGCACCCACCACCAACCCCCCAGGCTGGGAATAGAGCTGTGTACCACCACATCTTGCTAAAACCTGTTCTGGTTGTTTCTTTGTATTCTGTGCTAAACAAGCATTCCATCAGGAAGGGGCACTCAGCAGACACATGTGTCCTGCTCACACCCACCAGTCAAAATGGATTGAAAGTGAACTCCCTCTCAATGTCACTCCTTTGATCACGATAAAATAAACACAAAAACGGAACATTAAAAGGAAGGGATAAATCCTCTGGTGGCCTGTGGTCGAGTGTGAGTCCACTCAATCGCCTCAAGTGAAGAAGACCTTTCCTGGCTCCTCAGACCCATAGGCCAAGTTTTCCTCCAAAACCAAGGACTGACAAGAGGGCCAGGGTGTCAGTCTCTTCCTTGGGGTATGTTTTGTACCCTGTTGTAGCGGGGTGGGGGTGGGGGGGTCTCCAGCAGGCATGTGGTTCATCAGCAGAAATGCCCAGAGCTCTAGAGTCTAAGGACTGAGCTGCATGGCAGGCTGGCTCTCTGGGAGAGGATGCTGTTCCTATTCTTCCTCAGTTTCAGCAGCTGGCTCTCTCTCCACACATCCCTGTACCACAGTGTATAGCCCACCAAAGCCTTCACCTTCTCACAGTACTCCTCCTGTGCGTGTCTGCCTCTGTCTCCAAATTCCCTCTTTTATTATGGGTCATGTTAGATCAGGACCCATCCTAATGATCAAATTTCAGCTTGATCAAATTAACCTGATCATCTTATTTCCAAGTCAGGTCATATCCACAGGTCCTGGGGTTAAGACTTCCACAACCTTGGGGATATAAAATTTATAACTAGGGCCAATGGTAGAGGAGCTTGCAGGCAGGATACAGATGGGAAGCTTCTTCAGGGCATGTTGGGATGAAGTACAGAGAAGCAGGGAGGGATCCCCTGGACAGGGCTGGCTGCTCTAGGAATGGGAGTCTCTCTAGGGAAGGAGGAGGCATCAGGCAACAGCTCTCTGCTGGCTGACGGTTTCTGGTAGCTGCTAGTTTTGGAGACGTCTCCACTTACCAAAGCAGCTCTGTGTTGTCTTTAACTCTGTGCTTCTCAACACATTCTGTGTTGTTTCTAGCAAAAGCCCTGCTGCGCCAGAGAGTAGGAAACCTCTGCATGGGAACAGCGACTCCACTGGGCTGTCCCTGGAAGAACAAAGGAAGACCGAGGACACACCCTCCTGACGCCTGGTTTTGAAAGCCACATAGTGATGTTTGTTTCCTAAACAAGAATCCAATGTTTGTCACTTGCACTATTTAATTATGACCCCAGAGATTTGCTAACATTACACATTCTGTCTGCGGCGTTTATTTAATTTTGGTATCAAAGAGACAGGATGGCTAAACAGTCACAAAGTAACAAGTGTTGAGCCTCAATAAATAGCATTTTAGTAATCAGGTTCTGAAATGCGTAGATCACCTCTCCCTGCTCATTCTCTAAGAGAAACATTTTAATTATCTATTGACACGTATTGCACATGGAACAGCCTTCTTTTGAGAAGATAAATGGGCTTATAGGCAAGCTGGGTTAATTAAAAGCCAGTGGAGTATTACAAGTGTATTTACTAGGGAATGTTCACTGTAGGAGGGGGGGACAGCTCCCCTTAACAGTTGTCAGAATTCTGTGAATGTATTGTTTAATAACCACTTGGCACTTAATTATTTCGGGGTGGTGATCGCTTAAATCCAGACTAAGTACTGTTGCAGTTAGCTCTTCTAAATGGCTCCGTGACAGTAGTGTTGATTTTCCAGGTCAGACCACACTAAGTGGTAATGTAGGCGATTGGACCAGAGGGGCTTAGGACCATGGGCCTGTCCCAAACAAGTCCTGCTCTGATGATGGATGCCCAGAGGGAAAGTTCAAGCTCAATGTTAGAGGTAAGGACAATTCTGGAAAGGTCTATCACCAAAACGCCTCATGGTTCTGAAGGCTCCAGCATAGCCTCAGATAAGGGTCACGTATCCTGACTGAAATATTTGACAAAAATAAGCCTCATCAATCAGAAAGCAGAAAAGAGAATGAGAGGCCAAGGTCCCCCAGTCCCCAGCAACCTAAGGGCTTCCCAGCAGGCCTCACGTCCTAATGGTGCCACCATCTCTGATGTCACAATTCTGGGGCTCAAACCTTTAAGATGTGGACCTTTAGGGGGTACTCTTCCGGATGTTAGCGACCCCCCTCTACCTTTCCAGACCTAGCCCTCCTCACCCCACTCGCATCTCTAAGGCCCACTGTGTGCCTTGCCAGCTCTCTTTCCTTTGCCACAAAGACTGTAGCCATGCATGAACTTGGCACCACAGGAAGCACTAGCTACAACCACCAACCAGTCTGTGGTAAGTATACAACATGGCCAGCGATCAGCTCTTGTTGCTTGAAGTTGTGGTACCTAGGGGAAGCTTGCTACGTCAGCATAAAAGAAGCCAAACCTGATCCCCACATTCCCACAGCCAACCAAAGAAGCAGCTCATGTGAACACTTGACAGTGTATGAATAGATGAGTTATCAATGGACTTTCCTTTTTTTTTCTCTTTCTCTCCTTCTGTAATAGTATCTGGACATGGCAGGGTTCTGAGGAATATTAAGAACCCTTCTTTAGGCAGTAAGAATACTCAGCCCCAGGCTTGATGTGTGAGTCCTGGTTCCTACTCAGACCTGCCACAGTGTACTAGCCCATTACTATTACAGGGAACAGCTTTTGTAAAGAGGTTAGAAAGACTCAACCGGGTGGTGGTGGCGCACGCCTTTAATCCCAGCACTCGGGAGGCAGAGCCAGGCGGATCTCTGTGAGTTCGAGGCCAGCCTGGTCTCCAAAGCGAGTTCCAGGAAAGGCGCAAAGCTACACAGAGAAACCCTGTCTCGAAAAAAAAAAAAAAAAAAACATTTAAAAAAAAAAAAAAAGACTCACAGGAACAGGAGCCACTGAGCAAACGTGTGTGTGAGTGTGTGTGTGTGTGTGTGTGGTAGCCTCTGATAAAGGCATACCAATCTTCCTTACAGAACCCGCCTCTCCCTGCACTCCCAGGTCCTATGGTATGGGGAGCATAGAAACACCCTCCGTTCTAAGGGTGGATGTAAAGTCTCAAGATCACAGCGTAGCTGCTGTCTGATGGTCTTTCTGCACACTGTGAATATGTGTTGCAACTATTGGTTAATAAAGAAGCTGTTTTGGCCTATGGCAACACAGGATATAGCCAGGCTGGAGATGCAGGGAGAGGAAAGGCGGTGTAGAGGAGATGCTGCGAGCTGCCAGGGGAGCAAGATGTAATAGAACACAGGTAAATCCAGGGGACACATGGCAGCACATAGATTAATGGAAATGGGTTAAGGTGTAATGGCTAGGTAGCAATAGCCTGAGCCAGAGACCAAACCGTTTGTAATTAATATTAAGCCTCTGAGTGATTATTTTATAAAAATGGTTGCTGTTTGGGTAGGACTGGGAGGGACAAAGGAACTTCAGTCTACAAGTAACATAATGACAGCATTAAAAATAGTGCCTAGCCAGGCGGTGGTGGCACACACCTTTAATCCCAGCACTTGGGAGGCAGAGCCGGGTGGATCTCTGTGAGTTCGAGGCCAGCCTAGTCTACAGAGTGAGTTCCGGGAAAGGCACCAAAACTACACAGAGAAACCCTGTCTCGAAAACAACACCAAAAATAGTGCCTAAACCTCTGACCTCTGGCCTTACTGCTCCAAAACTATGGTGACTCCTGCTGTGACCCACCAACAGTCTGGGAGAAAACTGAATGGAGACTGTCAGCACACAAAGGGACTAGTCTAACTTCCTCCACACTTGTCCCTTGCTCTTCGGCCCTTCCATAGCCTCCGAACTATCTAGACACATGCCCCAGAAGCACCTCCCTCAAGCCTGACCAACCCTCCTGTTTGTCCAAAATTCTCTCCACCACAGTTCACAGAATATGGAGAGAAGTGTGGCAAGTCACACACAAAGGAATAACTAGTTAGGGCTGAGGGCTCCACTGTCTAGGTGTGGCAGGCCCAGATGCACTGGGGACCAGACACTCCTTCACTGATCCCTACAAATCCCCCCAACGCTGCTGCTGGGCAGCTTGTGGAGGCCCAATTCAGGAGCCCCTTCAGTCGCCAGGCCCGGACCAGATGCTGAACTGTAGCCCCCCACCTCCAGGGAAGGAAGTGAGAGGGCTTAGCTGCTTGGTTGTGAGCAGAGTCCTTGGGAGCCACAGGACAAGGACAAGCAAGGAGCTGATTACATTGCCCTTGGCAACCACACGTCCCAGCAGGTGGAGTCAATACAGCAGGCTCTGGGATGTGGCTTCCTGAAGCTCTGCTAAAAAAAAATCTATAATGTTCTTGGGAAGAACCAATCTTTTTTCCAGGAAACATGAGTCCCCTCCCATCTGTGGACAGCTTAGAGGGATCCAGAGACCAAGCTAGGGGTTCCGAAGGCGCAGACCCCAGACCTGTAAGGGACAGGGCACTTCTTCCCATATTCGCTTCCTTCTCCTTCGCCAGCACCTCTTGGCCCCATTTTCCAATGGACTCCAAAGGAAACGTGTCTTTTGTTTGTTTTTGGTTTGTCTCTTCTTTCAGTCCGTTGTTGCAATGGTACCTAGTGGTGATTGCACTTGATAATGTGCTAGTGTGTCTAGAAAATACTTGGCACATATTAACTCATTTGAACCTCAGAAGAACCCACTGTAGCACGAATCTTAAAGGTCTTATTAATAAAAACAAACCTGATGCCAGTTATTGGGGTGAATGCTGGAAGATCAGAGCATAACAAGCCACGGCTTCCTCACCTCGTCAATTCCTCAGCTGATCCTGTTTCCTCAGACTGGAAGCCTCTGGGTCCTCATCCAAATAGATCTCAGCTGAACTGCTGCTCAAAAGCCTAAAAGCTTAACCAGCCTAGTTCCTGTTTCATGCCTTATATACCTTTCTGCTTTCTGCCATCACTTCCTGGGATTAAAGGCGTGAGTCACCATGCCTGGCTATTTCCAGTGTGGCTTTGAACTCACAGAGATCCAGATGATCTCTGCCTCCAGAAGGCTAGGATTAAAGGTGTGAGTGCCACCATTTTCTGGCCTCTATGTCTGTCTAGTGGCTGTTCTGTTCTCTGACCCCAGATAAATTTATTAGGGTACACGATATATTGGGAAACACAATGTCACCACAACCCACACCCTGGAGAAGATACTGTTAGCATTGTCATTTGGGGGCTGAATCATAGTCACAGAGCATCTAAATAATTTGCCTAGCATCACACAGGCTCATCATGGGTAGAGACAGCATGTAGCCTGTGTCCTCTTACATACTTTCCCACTCCACCAGGGGCAGAATAAATCAAAGTTTCAGAGCTAGCTCTTGCTTAGCAGTGGGACTCAGATAAGCCACCCAACCTCCCTGATCTTCATTTCTTTGTCTTCAGTGTGGACATGATAACCATAATCCCTGCCTTATAGAGTAATGCCAGATTGTCTGTTTTTCAGTGATGGGATGAAACATGAACCCTCAAGGATGCTGTTTGGCCTTGTCCCTGAGCCATGCTCCCAGCCCCCAAATTTCATTTAGATGATCTACCAGCCTTTTTGTTAGCACTGCCTGTCCTTCCCTGGTTCTGCCTGCACTGAATCACTTGCATGGTTGCCATGTGCCCCTCTGACCTCTTTTATAGCCAGCTCAATTGCCTATGGGATCTCAGCTAGATTGTCTCCTTGGAAGAGCCACCCTTCCCAGGCATGCACGGTCTGTTGCTTTAGTGTTCTCCCACATGCCTGCACATCCTTCTGTGGTCGTCATTACACCACACTGCAGTATCCATGTCGATAGACACACCCTCCTCATCCACCACACTGAACTTCACAATGCCTGGGAGCTTTCTCTGCCTCCTACCCATAGTCTCCAGCAAGGCACCTGGAATGAACATCGATAAATATTTGTTATAGAAATGACCAAATGAGAAAAATTTTAATATGTGTATTTTTGCTTAGTACCTCCTAAGAGATGGCAAGTATCTTTAAGGTAAGAGCCATGCCTTGCTCTTCGTTTCTTAATTTCTCACCACCCCTAGCACCATCTAAGCAGAGCTGGGATATGAATAAAGAGAGTAAAGTACATGGGCATGACATGTAAAGAGGGTTCAAATCTTCTCTTAGCATCATGCAATAGCAGTCCAGGCACAGATGATCTTCAGTCATGATACCTGATCTAAATTACTAAATGACCTAATAGCTGGTGTCATGGCTATTCTTGATCGTCAACTTGACTACATCTGTAATTAACTAAAACCCAAATGGCTGGGCATACTTATGATTAATTTTTCCTTAATTAAATTATTTAAAGTGGTGAGACCTACTTCTAATCTGGATCTTTGAGGTAGGAAGACACACCCTTAAGCCAGATCTTTTGAGGTGGGAAGATTCACCTTTAATCTGAGCCACGCCTTCTACGTATAAAGGACACGAAGAAGGAAGCGCTCTCTCTCTTTGCCTGCTTGCTCTTGCCCTTCCTTCACTGGCATTAGAGCCTACTTCTTCAGGATTCCATTGTCTACTGAAGACCAGCTGAGATATCCAGTCTTGTAGACTGAACAACTACTGGATTCTTGGACCTTCTGTTGGTAGACAGCCAGTGTTGGACTATCTAGAACACAGCCTGTAAACCGTTCTAATAAATCCCATACAACACACATTCACCCAGGACTTGACTCACTCAGGGCTTCCTACATCCCTGTATCTGGTGCAGAGCCTTGTCCCATGGGTATGGCAGTTGTTGCTGGGTTCAGGGCCACCACACCAAATGAAGGTCATAGGTGAAAAAGCTACGAGAAATCAGTTGCATGAAGACCAAGGAAATGCAAAGAACAACCCAAGAGGGCCATATGGCAGTCAACTAGATTGGGGAAGAGAGAACATTCCAGATGGACAATTGGATGAACACAGCCAGAACAATTTCTAGTTCTTTGGGGCTTAGGAAAGTCATCTGATTGGAACTCAGCCTATGTCCAACAAGTTTGGACAAAATACAAAAATCATGTCCCATTCATCATTTCATTTAATCCTCGAGACAAGAGAATGACAATGATTCCCAAGTCACTGTTGAGGAAACTAAGTGTTGAAACCAGAAGGCTCACCGGAGCCTCGAATGGCTCCTTTGGCAGTGTCTGCTCCCAAGGCAGTCTACTCTCATGGCTTCCTTCCTGTTAGCACCCTTTGGTGGGTCTCTTAGTGTCACACTGCACCTCCTGTGGGTCCATAGCTTCCCATAACCTGGATTTCGGAGGCTGTTTTGAGATGCTTTGAAAGTGCTTTAAGCAGCTGGACAGAGAGGTTTTGGAGCAGAGAGTTGGGGGGTGAGGAACGGGGTTTGTTCCGTCTCTCCTCCCAGCCATGGCGAAATGGAAACGAGATAACTAAGGCCTCAAAAGCAGGCCTTGGCTTAAGTAAAAACAGAAATTGAAAGGCTCTGGGCAAACAATGTGGACAGCATGTCACTGCTGTCTGATGAGTCACCCAGACCAGGCTTCATTCAGCCAGGGAGGAGTGTGCCTGCCTCCTTTGTCTGTGTGGATGAGAGCAAAGCGGGAGGATTAGCCAACCCCCTGTGGACAAAGATACAAGCTTGAAATGCAGTTCGGAACGTCTTAGCTGGGGGGTCAAGAAGGTAGCAGTGTCCAGAGCAGCCCTGCACGGCTCCCCATTGCCTACAGCTCGCTGAGTGACCCAAAGGGCTGGCGGGAGGTCACAGCAGGGGCGTTTCCATTTTAACCCCATTGTTTAGCCAAATGAAGCCAAGATGTTCCTGCCCCCCACTGGAGAAGTCAGCCCAGCTTCAATAATTTCTGAGTGCTGACAGATAATTCAGAGATATTGGATATTTCACCACCTGGGGACTGCCCTTCACTACTGCAGCAATCCGTTACTGCCCGCCAACCAGGGGCCATGCAGAGGCCCCGGGCCCCCTCACGCCTTTACGATCAAGCTCCCGTGTCTTGAAAAATATTGCTTGAATTTATTTATATAATCAGGTTAGGAAGGCGGTGAGTTATTGTGAAGTCAGCACTCTTCTATCTTCCTTCCCCCTAATCCTTTGTTTGAGATTCTGCTCAAAGGACTCCGATTACTAATGCAATTACACTCTACCTGGTAAAGGGTAATCCAAAAGAAATTAAGCCCCTTCCCATATTGTACTTTTCACTCAAAGCACCCTTCTCCTAAAACTGAGTGCTGACGTAAGTCAATTAGCTACTGACTTTATGACCACCTCCATTTAAGGAACATATATATATATATATATATAGACTCTTGACGTTGCCCTCGCCCTCACAGGTACATACGTCATCTCAAGAGGAAAGGCTGGCCCTCAGTTGGTGCAGCAGACTTAGTGGTTTCTGAAGGAAAGAGCAGGCTTTGGGAGCCTATGAGGGAAAGCCCAGGTTTCAAAGGAGCTCTGAGGGAAACACATTCAGAGCAAGGTTGGTTCTAATTATGGCGGAGCACAAGGCTACCACCCATTCAAGCAATGCATGTGTGCTTTATCCTGGTGTCACTAAAGTGACTGTACCCTTGGTCCTCACAGGTCCCCCTCCAGCCATCTGAGGACAAATGTGAACAAGAGCATAGTCCTTGTTTTGTGTCACTGTGCCATAATCACAGACAGGGAAAACCAAGCAGCAACAAGAAGAAAAAGCCCTTAAGAGAAGAAAGGTCTGGGTTCACAGTTTCTGGTCCCAGTTCAGTGTGGCTAAGAATGTATGACATTTGGAGGATATGGCAGAGGCTCCTCATGTCATATTGGAACAGGAAGTATAGTGGACCACAGGAACCAGGGACTGTTACAACCCTCAAAGTCCCACCCTCCAGTGACCTACTTGTGTCTACCAGGCCCCACCTCCTAAAGGCTCCACAGCCTTCCAAAACTGGCATCCCCAGATAGGGAATAAGCTTTCAGAACTGAGGCTGGGGGTTCAAACTCAAATCATAACAGTGAATAAGATGGCTACAGAATCTAGGAATACCCTTCCTAACTCGGCACAGGGGTTATAACATTGAGAATCTAAAATCCTAGGCTGCTGCTTATTTCTACCGTGAACCGTGTTCTATGGTGGATGAAAGAGAGCACAGAGCTTTATAATGTGGCTGAATTCGCACAGGCAACCAACACATAGAGGAAAAAAAAAGGATGACTTAGTCACACTTGGAAGAGTGGGGAGGGGGAGAGGGCACTAGAAAAAAGACACAACTTCTGTCATAGGAGCAAGTCACTTGCCAAGCAGCGTGTGACATGCCTGCCAGGGGAACAAAGGGCAAAGCCATCGAGGCAGAGATCAGGAACCTCTGGCTATGAGGGGGTGAGTGGTGGCTTTCGGGGTGCTGACAATGCTCTACTTCTTGATCTGGCTTACAGGAGAATTGGTTTTCTAAAACCCATCAAGCGCATACTTAGGACGTATGTGTGTTTTCTATCTGTGGGTTAGACTTCAATTAAAAGTTTCCCTAAATGAAAGTGGCTGCCTCCGAGGACCAAGAGGAAGGAGAGAGGGGATGGGGCTTTATTGTTTTCCGAGGCCAGCCTAGCCGATGGCTCTATTATTTTTAGCCGCATGTGTATATTACTTGGATAAAAATTAATTATTTTCATGCTGCTTCATACTGGACCATTGGGTGACTTCTTGAATATAAAAAGTGCCATAGCCCCCAAAGGCAAATACCCTGTGTTGTGTTGAAGCTCCAGGAAGGTGGATATCAGCTGACTTAGGGATGTGACTCTCTAAGCATCCTGCCTTCAGCAGCTTGCCTAGTGAGGATCTGTCATGAAGGACACAAGTCCAAGAGATTGGAACAGGCTTTGCCGGGCAGCCGCAAAGGTGTGGGGTATCAGCCAGGATTCTGCAGCACACACACTTTACTCTGAGGAACCTGAGTTCCTGAGTTCTCTCTCTCTCTCTCTCTCTCTCTCTCTCTCCCTCCCTCCCTCCCTTCCTTCCTTCCTTCTTTCCTTCCTTCCTTTCTTTTCTTATAACTTCTTTGGTCCAGAAATAAATTTTTTTTAAAAAGGCCAAAATTCAATGAAAAAGATACTCTTTAAAGATTAAGACAAGATTTGAACTGGAATCAGAGTCAAAAGAAGTATCTTCTCCACCTTGAAGTCAAAAGAAAATGGGCAGTGAGTGACCCTGGGGAAGAGAACATGTCTGAGCAACCAAGTCAAGCATGGTGTTGCCATTATAGAAAACAACCTGGGGGTCCTGCAAAAACTAAAAACAAAACTACATATAATCCGGCAACACTGTTACTAGATCGATCCCAAGGAATTGAAGTCAGTATGTTGAAGAGAAAACTGCATTCAAAATGGCTATAGCAAGACCCAGTCAAATTAAGTGCGGCTGCTGAGTGGGTAAGGCAAGAGATACACACAAAGGAGACTGCTATTCGGCCGTAAGAAAGGAAGAAATTCAGCCATTTCCGGCAACACGGACAGGACTGGAAGACACTGTGTTAAGCAACATAACTCAGGCGAAGAAAGGCATGGAACACATGATCTCAGTTTCTGAAATTAAAAAAAGTTGATGTCATAGAGGTTGAGAGCCAAGCGGCTGAGGAATGGAGGAGAGGAAGTGTGGGATGTGGTTCAGTGGGCTCAAGGCTGAGTTAGATGGGAGGTGCGTGAGGGGGGGTGACTTCTGGTGCTCTGCAGCTGAGTAGAGTAACAACCATTAGCAATATTTATTGCATGTTTTAAAATAATTGGAAGAGGATTTTGAACATTCTCACAACGATGGAATGATGAGTGTTTAAGGTGATCAAATTGCTGCTAATTGCCCTGATTTGGTCATTATACAATGTATACTGCATCAAAAAAGAAGCAAAACTACATTTGTAGTCTTGGAGTAGAGAAATGTCCTCATTTACAGATACTTTATTCTGTGCAGGGAAAACCAAAGATCAGAGAAAATCTCCTTGGCCACGTCTATGGAGGTCATGTGGGTAAGGCCCGTGTATTGTTGGGTCCCTTTCATTTTCCCTCCTAGCAGGCATTCAGAAAGGTGGTTCCCCTCCAATGTGAGGAATCATTTCTGAGGTATTATTAGTGAATTGATGATGCTTCCTCTCAGCCTCGCTGTTGTTTCTAAAAGCAAGCTGACTTTCCCTCAGCAGGGAAGCAGCAGTGGGAACCTGACCTGTGGCAGCCAGGTGGTGTGGCAGCCTGGGCAGAGGCAGGGGTCCTCTCAGCCCTTGCATGCTGCTCCTCAGACCCTGGGGATAAGCAGCCAGAGTGGCGCTTGGCAGCATGATTCTCCATGATTGATGTCTGCCAGCTTCCAAACTCTCAACCCTGAGGGTGGTTTGGAGGTCCCAATGTCTGAGAGTTCTCTCTAGTTGCTGAAGTAAGGAGCAGAGCTGGGCCCCTCAGCACGGTCCAGTGGGCTGATCCAGGCCTCAGCTGGTGGGCTGTGCCTGAGTATGGTCCCTCTGAAGCCTAGTGGAGGCTCTTCTCATCCCTAGTTGTCTTGGAGACCAAGAATCCCCGAGAGAGGTTCCAGCCTCCCTGGGCTTCCCTGGGGAGGAAGGCAGATTTTTGTCAAATGGCAAGTCTTTTTGTCCAAACAAGAGCTTTCTTCATTGCACAAAGAATAACTCTGCCAGTTATATTCCTTTCTTTGTTTTTTAAATCTTCATAAATTTATACAATGTATTTTGGTCCTACCCATCCTCCGTTCCCTTCCTCCAGCTCCTCTGACTCCTCCCACCCTATCATATCTCCCATCTTCCTTCTAACTTCATGTCTCTTATTTTCTTTTAACCCACCAAGCCCAATGGGTGCTGTGAGTAGGTGCATGAGCATGGAGTCCTTCACGTGGCATGGGTGACCTACCGATGGCTGTCCATGCCCAAAGAAAAGTGACACTCCCTTGCTCAGTAGCCATTAGGGATCCCTAGCTCCTCAGCCAAGAGTGGGGTGTGGGGAAGTCCTCCCCTCTCCATGATGAAATCTTTAATGCTCTTGATCTTGTGGAGGTCTTGCGCAAAGCAGTCACAGGTGCTGTGAGTTCGTGTGTGACAGTCATGTCACATCCAAAGGCCAGCCTTGCACAACACATCCACTCGTTTCCACGTTCTTTCTGGCCCCTTTCACTCCATGTTCTCTGAGCCTTGGAGAAGGTGATAACATAGATATTCTGCCTATGACTGAATACTCACAGTTGCTTACTCCTGGCATTTTGAACAGTTAAGAGTCTCTACACTAACCCCTACCCTCGTAATGAGACTCTAATCAAGGCCAAGAGCTGCACAAATCTTTGATCTAATCATAAGTATTTAGAAGAGGACTTGAAAATGCAGCGGTTTATCAAGGAAACATTGATAGGTTCTCCAGGAGGGCCTATGGCTTCCCTAGCCACGGCTTTATAGCCTGGGGCATGGTTCTCTCTGTGCAATTTCTTCCTTAAATTTCTTTTTAACTTTTTAAATGTGATACTAGTTAGGGATTGAACCCAGGACCTCAAGCCTGCTAGGCAAGTCCTCTGCCACCGAGTCACATCTCCAGCCCTCCTTTGACTTTTTATTTTGAGACCAAGTTTCACTAAGTTGCCCAGAGTGATCTTGAACTCCATGTAACTCAGCTAGGACTCCATCCTCTGGTCTTGGCCTCCCCAGAAGCAGAGATCAGGGACATTTACTGCCAAGCTTTGCTGTGATACATTCTTCTTAGGGACCTTGAAGAAATTTGGAACCCCAGACCATGACCAGGACAAGGCTTGAGCAGTAACATGTAACAGTTTTCCTTTGAGATTGAAACATTCCATCCCACAGGGAAGCTCTTTAAGAAAGGAGGCAAGCAACTCAAAATAGCTCCCGGAAGTGTCTAGAACTGACCAGATTCACCAGGCCCCCTTTTCCCAGAGTAAGCAATAAAGCTGCAAAAACGACTCTCAAAAAAGCCAAGCTGGAAAAAAAAAATAAGATTCTGAGACTAGACCATCTGCCTGTAAGAAGAAGAACCCCGCTGAGCTGCCTGGAAGAGGCTCAGACCAACTGAGGCACCTGGAGAGGACACTGTCCAGCCATTGAGCTACTGCAGGTCGGGCAGTGTGCTCTATGTTCCTAGCTTGTTTTTGAATCATTTCTGATCCTGTAAGTGACCCCTCATCCATATTCCTGTAAATAACTCCAATAAAACTCATGGTTCACCAAATTGGACTTTGGTGGCATCTATTCTTTGGTCTGTCCTCGGCTCCCTCTCAGGGGTGAGAAGACATGTGTAGCATCTCCCCAGGGAAAGCTTTGTCACACAGCGATCAGAAAGCTGGGAGCAGCTGGCCACTTGCTCTCCCCACCTGTTAATTCTGGTTCTGAAATCAAGCTATCTGGATTCACATCTAATCCCTTGCACGGTGCATGTGTCACCCGAGTGAGGGTTTTCCCTCTGAAAGCCCCACTTTCTTTATCTGTGAAAAGATTTGTTCCCCCACAAAAATCGCCCCACCTCAGCAAGTAGCAAGGGTTTGCCCAAACAGTAAGTATAAGGCACTCAGAATCAAATGTGGTCCAGAGAAGTGGGAGATGTGGTTCTGCCAATCCTCCTCACACAGGGGAGACTCTGCCCAGGGTATGCAGGAGCAGTGGGCTTAAGGCAGAGCTGGGTCCCCAGGCTAGCCATACCAACCCAGACAGGCAGGGGCTAGTTGTTTGCTTGGCCAGTCCAAATGACTTATTACACCCGCCTGGCAAGGGAGTAGGAAGGAAGAAGATAAAAAATCATAGCATCGATTTTTCCAGCACGTGAAACCAGCAATGTTATTTCCAGATCCATCCTTTTTGAAATTAAATTAAATAAAGTTTAGCTCAGTTTGTCAATTTGCTGAAAACCATCTCTGTCCAATTCTCTCCTTGGTTGTGACGGAGTGCACAGGGTGTTTTTCCTGGGGAAGCATTATTGCATTAGGAGAAGCACAAGCCTGTGATGATGTTCCAGAATTTTAAGAGCCTTTTCTGTCCAATGAAGAGTCAATTTGCAAGGACTTTCTCCATAGCCATTAGGTAGGCGGTTTACCAGATGGGGGCTGCAGCAAAAGAGCACTCCATGAGTGAGTTGTAGCTGAAGGACTAGGTTCTTCTGCAGAGATGCAGTCCCTCCGGTGGGTGCTGGAATTGTCCCTCTGCCTCAAAGACACACTTCCAGAAAAACAGAAGCATATTCCTCTTTTACTTCAATTATGAGATTTTTCTTTCTTTCAAAAACAATAAATGTGCCAGTTATTTCAGGTGAGAAAACATAATCTTGAAGCTGCCTCAAGGAGAGCGTTCGCCAAGCCCCAACTCACCCAGGTGAGGGGCTAATAAAAGCCTCTGGAGGGGCCAGGCAGGGGCAGACAGGAGTAATAAGTGGCCTGTCAGTCATCCTAACCAGCCAGAACCACTGGCAGGACCTGGGGAGAGATTTCCCACTGTTAACAGGCTGTGAGTGGGGTTAATAAAAGCTGGTTCTATTGCCCAGGCTCAATGGGAGGAGGGCTCAGTAATTAGCTGTAGTTGCCTGCCTTCCTTCCCTTTGCCCCTGAGACCAGTGATCCCTCAAAGGGCACGATCACAGAATCAAGGAAGGAGGCAGAATGGCCAAGGGACCAGTTTTTAATCAGAAGTCACAGACTAAGGACTGAACCATTCCACAAGGTCTGAGCTGTTAGGAGCACGGTCATTTGTCCAGGAGGCTGTCCAGGGTGGCTTCAAGGGGTCAGTGGCCCACTTCAGTCCTTCAGAAGTAGGTTCTCAATTGTCCTTCAAAGCCTGGGCTGTGTGGCTCCACCTCCCTGCTCCCAGGACGTCTCCCACATTCCTTGTCAAATAGCCTCCAGCACCCAGCGCTGTCATTCACAGGGCTCCAGTATCACAAAGGAGAGGAGTGAATGTGGCCTGATAAAATGAAGAGAGGGGCCCCCAGGGGATGCCCTGAGATCCTGACAGCACAGCCTCTTTCAGAATGATGTGACAGTTGAAGTGAATGGCAGCACGTCCATTCAATAGGCTGTTGTGTAATGGCTGGCAAAGATGGAGCAGGTGCATGTTTACTGCTTGGGAAGAATGCATGTGGTATTTGATTCAGGGGGGAGACGGAAGCTGCACACAATCTAAGCCTGTTTGTGTGTGTGTGTGGGGGGGGTAAAGACTGTCATTGTTCTGTCTGCATTTCTGTCTCTGTGTGTCTCTCTGTCTGTGGGTCTTCTCTCTCTCTCTCTCTCCCTCCCTCTCTCTCTTTCTGTGTGTGTGCATGCATGCATGCGTGTGTGTGTGTGTGTGTGTGTGTGTGTGTGTGTGTGTGTGTGTGTGTGTGTATGTGTGTCTGTCTGTCTGTCTGACATGAGCACATGCATACATATAGTCATACCTTCAGGTCCCATCAATAGACATGAAGTACTGCTGAAGAGACGCCATTAAAGCATCAAACATTTCAGAACACTGAAAAGATAATCTCCAACCTGGAGGAAGGTGACAGAAAGGAAGGACCCACACACCACTGGCATGAGGACCCAGTGAGCTGCGAGTCCTAACAGGGGTGAGAAGAACCACTCGGTGCTGCTGAAGGACAGAGCGGATGACACCACCCACCGTGCTAGCTCAGTGCTCTCCAGGCGCAGAGGGAGGGCGGCTGCAGGCGGGTGGGTGAGTGGTGGGTCCCGGGCCGACAGCAGAAGGCAGAGCCTCTAGCACCAGCTGCCACCCACAGCATCACCCTGGGCTTTTCCTTGTCCTACCTGTGTGATCGCTTGGCTAAAATTTGTCTTTTGAAATCATCTTGCTTTTTTAAAAAATGGCTTCGAAACGTAGATTTCTTTCACTAATCACACAGAGGTTCTAAACTTTCTGAAGGTGTTTAACCCTAAGTCAGTGGCAGAGGCCGGAAGCTCCGCAGCAGGGAGCCAGTTCCTCTGGGTATAAAGGAGAGATAAGAGGCATCCAAATGCTGGTAAAGACATACCAAACTCCTCCTACCCCACCCCTTGTAGGAATTCTGCCCTGGCCAGAGATGCAGGCAAGGGAACCGGCTTGTTCTCACACCAATGCTCCTATCTGCTGCCAGGACAGGGGTGAGGACAGGACAGATTCAGGTCCATGGAGCCAGAGCCCGGCAAGGTTGACACCATTGGCACAGGCATGTCTCATATCACACATCACAGAGGAGGTGGAGGTGACTGACTTCTCATTGCAATCTTGCTCTGGTTGATTTCTGCACTCTGTCCATACATCACTCATTCACAACGAAAGATGCATTTGTATGCATATGGGTACAATCCCTTGGGCAATATTTAAAAAACCAAGTGGTCTGACACAGTCAAGAAAGAAGGCCTTGGTATCAAGATACCTTGGGCCAGACCATTATGTACTAACTATAGTCTTTTTTCTTTCTTGTTTTTACATCCTAACCAAAGCTTCCCCTCCCTCCCCTCTCCCCAGTCCTCTGCCCCCCATTCACCCCACCCCACTCCATCCACTCTTCCTCTGTTTCTCTTCAGATACAGGCAGGCATCCCATGGGTATCAGCCAGCCATGGTATATCAAGCTGCAATGAGACCAGGCACCCCCTCCTCCACCAAGGATGGAAGAGGCCATCTGGCAGGAGGAATGGGTCCCAAAATCAGGCAACAGAGTCAGAGACATCCCCCACTCTCACTGTTTGGAGTCCCACAGGAAGACCAAGCTACACAACTGTAACAGATATGCAGAGGGCCTCGGTTGGTCCCATGCAGGCTCCGTGGTTGTCAGTTCAGTCTCTGCGAGCCTCTGTGAGTCTAGGTTAGTTGGTTCTGTGGGTTTTCTTGTGGTGTCCTGGACCCCACTGGTTTCTACAATCCTTTCTCGCCTCTTCTATAAGATTCCCTGAGCTCTGCCTAATGTTTGGCTGCAGGCCTCTGCATCTGTTTCCATCAGTTGCTGGGGGAAGCCTCTCTGATGACAGTTGGGCTAGGCACCAATCTATGAGTATAGCAGAATATCATTAGGAGTCACTTAATTGACTTGTTTGTCTGTTTTTGTCCTAGGATTCTGAGGTATCCCGCTTCTGGGTCCTGGTCCTCAGGGGTGAGCTCCCTTTCAGGGTAAGGGTCTCCATCTGTGCCAGTCATCAGCTAGTCACTCCAACAATGTCTGTGCCATCTTTACCCCAGCACATTTTGTAGGTAGGACAAATTGTAGGTTGAAGGTTTTGTGGCTGAGCTGGTGTCCTAGAGCCTCCGCTGAAAGTCTTGCCTGGTTACAGGAAATGGCTGGTTTAGCCTCCATATCTCCTATTGCTATAAGTCTTAGCTAGGGTCACCCTTGTGGATTCCTGGGAGTTTCCGTTGCTCTAGGTTTCTAGCTCATTCCAAATGCACCCAGGTGGCAGGAGGATGGAGGGAGAGAGTACTGGGAATGACCATGGTCTTAAGGAAGAGTATTAACTTCCCAAGCCTCAAAGTTCTCATTTGTAGAAAGTGCATAGGAGCAGCCATCCCATTGGGTTATAGGACATTGATGAGGAGATCCAGGTAAAGCCTTCTGCCCCATCTGGCATTCAATGACTTGTGATGGCACCTCCTCTTCTGTCTTGGATTCTGTAAATATGCCATCAAAAGTCACTAGTGCTAAACTGGGTATGCTGGCACACTCCTGACATCTTAGCAACTTGGGAAACTGAGGCAAGAGTTCCAGGCCAGCCTAGACTCCATAGCAAGACTCTGTCTCAAAAAACTAACTAACTAACTAACTAACTAACTAACTAACTAACTAACTAACTAACTAACTAACTAACTAACACTACTAGCTCTCACTCCTGAAGTAAATTGAAAGCCCACGGAAGTTAAGAGCAGTTTAATGTGTCTGTCAACCTGTTCTGTCTCTGTCATTCTCATGACCAAAGCATATTTTGTGTCATTTATTACACACAATAGACTGTTATCTTGCCAGCTCTTCATTTTAACAAGCTAACAAAGTGAACATTCCTATTTCTAGAAGAAAATAGGCTAGCCACATTAAACTATAGGCCTGGATTTCACCTGCCTCAGTGTCTCAAACACTAAGATAACAGGCATGTGCCACCACACCCAGTTTAGCACAAAGAGCTTTGGATGGCAAAATTATTCTTCAGCCCTGAGACTGTGAACCTGTTAATGTGTGGGTCCTTAAATACTGGTGTATACCCCCAGCTCCAGCACACACATGCACACGCACATGCACACACACACACGAGGTACTCTGGCACTAAAGGACCTTCCCCACCAAGCAGACTCTAAACCACACTATCAGATGAAGAGCCACTAAGAGATTAAAGTGTCTGCTGATTTTCGTTTCTTTAATCGGGCCGTAACAACACTTATAGACAGAAGTTGCTGCATCTCGATTTTAAAGGCTGCTGTTGATTGAGAAGGACACAAGCAAAGGTGCAAATGAGTTTTGGTTAGCTCCTGAAGTGCACATTCTGCCTGACCTTAAACACATGATGTATTTGTTTTCCCGTTTGCAGGCCTGGGATGGCTCCATCGCCCTCCACCCTCCATCGCCCTCTACCCTCCATCATCCAGGGCAGCTTTCTAAAGATAGACAGGAGGTTCCTGCAGGCTGCTCATTCTTCACTCATTAACAGTCATCAGTAAACCCTATGGTGTTCATTAAAATGTTGCTCCCCAGCACTGTAATATTGTTTTGCTTTGAAAGCCAACTTTAGCTGCTGTGAGGTCAAAGAAATACAGAACAATTACAGAGAGGGTAATCTCACCGTACTTTTTTGAGTGCATCCTGGGGGTGGGCAAGCAGTTCTGATTTATTGCTACTTGGACCCACGGCTCTCATGTGAGTGATACTTGCTAGGGCTCTGCCCAGCCCCCCTAAGGCCAAGCAAACTTGAGGCAGGGTAAAGAGCCAAGAAGTGACAGCCCTCTGCACACAGGAGCTGGTGACTTCTGACCTCACCTGGGCTTGCTTTTATGACTTTCATATCCCCGAAGTTATTTAAAAGAAGATGAAATGTGACAGGTGCTGGGGTTGGCAAATGCAGCCGGTTGATTGCATTCGGGGCTGCCAGTGGGAACCCCTCCCTGAACATCGTCAGCACATTTGACAATGTTCTGTTCCCTGCTGTCCTCTGCATTTCTCCTGACCTGCGGAGCAAAGCTGCTGTGCTCACAGGTGGACTGGACATTCGCTCTCTGCCGTCCGGCTTCTCGTTTAGAGCCGTCTGCACCAACTAAGGGTTCAGGTGAGGTGGATTCCTCCTGGCTCGTCAGTACCTGGGGATACCCAGATGGTGGTTGGATATAGCCAATCAGAGGACCACATTCCAGGGCCATGCTGTCTGCACCAACTAAGGGTTCAGGTGAGGTGGATTCTTCCTGGCTCGTCAGTACCTGGGGATACCCAGATGGTGGTTGGATATAGCCAATCAGAGGACCACATTCCAGGGCCATGGTGAAGACCATAGCCTTCAAGATAGGCATGTGGCTTTAAGGGGTTGATGAACACTTTACCCTGGGCTTTCAAAGGAACTATGAGAAAGAGGAGTATTTCTTCTACCAAGGAGTCTAGCATGATGCAAGCCTAGAGCCACCATGTGGGAAGAGCCCATATTGGTAGAAAATGCAGGATATAACAGAGGAGATAAGAGTTGAAAACAGACCTCTTAGGACATGATTGACAACTGGATGCAGCCATGCCTGAAGCCACTCTGAGAATTCTTAGGTGGAAGCAACAGCTTCCTTAGGACCAAGATACACCAGCTTTGGCCTCTGTCTCAATCAGAAGATACCCGAGTAACAAAGATACATTCTATCATGAATTGAGAAGCACAAAGAATATTCTTAGCCTATAATTCTATCTACATCAGCTTCTTAAAGTTGGAATATCATTATTATTGACACTCGCTTTCACCTGAAAGAGAAGATACCATGTGTCCATAAAGCCTTACCCCAATGCTAGTTTCTTGAGGGGCAGGAGGGAGAAGCTGAGTGGATCATGGAAATGAATCTTACCTCAGTACTTGGCTCAGTATACAATCAACAGATATTAAATATTGCTGTGCTGGTATAAGGACTGGAAGTACACTGTGCTCTCCTGAAACCCAAACTAGTACTTAACTACGGCTGTCTAACAAGTTAAAACCTATACCACAGTTGATCTACCAGGAGAATTTAATGCTTAGGGATTTTACTCTCTTCCCAAGCTACACTCATGAATGCTGATTTCTATTTACCACAATAACCATGAAATCGCAACTGTCTTGAGATTCTAAATACAAGTTAATTTTTTTTAAGCTAAGAGTATCTTAAGCATTATGTACATAACGAAAATACCGTGACTAAAGAGAAGATTCAGAACCACCCTACTCTACCCACAAGCCCAAGCCTTCCATCTGTGTGGTCTTTGCAGTCACAGCCAAGGTCTAAAGGATCCAGCAGGAGTAAGTGAATATGAGTCCCTGCTGTGTCCACCCTCAGCCTCTGCAGGCTGCTGTTTGGCTCCACGATTGCTGGAGATGAGCAATGGGAAAGGAAGAGAAATGCCAGGCTGGGAAGATAGGCTCACCCCTTCTTGTTTATCATAGGTCTGTTTCAAATACTCAAGTGGATACCCGAGACCACGGATAGTGAGTGCCAGCTCTGCAGTCTTGAGGTAACTGAGGCAGCCATTAAGTGACTAAAGGGTGGGTTGCATATATAGAGAAGATAGGACAGGCTTGTGGGAGATGCAGGATGGAGCTGAATGTTGTGAGGTTGCCTTTCACTTCCTGGAATGGTGTGGGTAGACAGAGATGAGGCAGAGTGAGAGGAATAACATCTAATGCTTTGCAGCACAGGACGGCAGCTAGTTTACTATAATTAATTGACTCAAAATAGCAATTGAGAGAGAGAGGATTTTGCGTGTTACCCAGCACAGAGAAAGGTACATGGTTGAGATGGGCAAGGTGGCTCAAGCCTGTAATCCCAGCGTTTGAGAGGCAGTGATAGGAGACTACACAGGGATCCTGTCTCAGAGAGCAGGGCAGGAGGAAGAGAAAAGAAAACAACTATGTGACTTGTGCTTGATGTTAGAGGGCTCACTGTTCAGACACTGATTCTCAGAAGGACTCTGCACTTACACTTTTGAACAATGTTGGGACTTCTAAAGAGTATCAGCACCCTTGAAGTAGGACCGAATGCATTTTGAATAACCAGATGGCCGTGCTCCTACAGGACAAGGGTTGGAAAGTGATGCCTTAACAGTGGGTGTCAGTGTAGACCAAAGGAGCATAATTGAAGACCCAAATAAGTACACGGAACATTAGCCATTTGATATCTGACAAAGAGGCCAAAAACCTATGCTGGAGAAGAGAAAGCATCTTCACCCGTCTAAGTGGTCCTGGGAAAACTGGGTGCTCACATGCACAAGAAGAAATTATATCCGTATCTATCGCCTTGCACAAAAACTCACTCCAATGGATCAGAGACATAAAAGTGAAACCTGAAGCTGCCAGAAGAAAAATAGGCTGTACCCTACACAATACAGGTGTAGGAAAGGGCTTTCTGAATAGGACTCCATTTGACCAAGAAGTAAGACTAGCAGTTGACAAACGGGATGTCATAAAACTAAAAGGCACAGCTAAAGAAACAGTCAACTGGGTAATGAGGAACTCCACAGAATGGGAGGGAATCTTTGCCAGCTATACATCTGATAAGGTATTGATATCCAGAATATACAAAGAATTTAAAAAGTAAGTAAAACAAACAAATAAATAAATAAAAATAAAATATCCATTGAAAAAGTGAGCCTGAGACCTGAACAAAAAGTTCTTAAAAGAAGAAGGGGAAAAAAGACTAAGAAATATCTCAAAAATTGTTCATCCATCGCTAGCAATTAGGGAAACGCAAATCAAAACGACTTTGAGATTTCATCTCACCCCACTAGAATGGCAAAGGCCAGCAAAGCATGCGTCCAAAGGGCTTGACATCCTGCTCCACAGACACCTGCTCAGCCATGCTCATTGCTCTTCTCCTCACACTAGCTAGGAAACAGAAGTGACCTAAATGTTCTTCAACCTACAGATGGATGATGAAAATGTGGTCCATATACACTATGGAATAGTATTCAGCTGTAAAGAAAAAAGAAATCATGAACTTTGCAGATAAATGGATAGAGATAGAAAAGGTCATATTTGAGTGAGGTAACCCAGACCCCAAAAGATTCAAATGTTCTCTCTTACTGGGGGCTTTTAGCTCCCAATCTTCAGATGTGAGTGCACATCCCATAGTAACTTCAGAAACAAGGAAAGTGAAAACGGACCATTGCCAGCAAAGGGAGGTAGGGAGCAATAGAGAGGGGAATAGCAGGATATGAGTGATCTGCTCGGGGGAAAAGGGAAATAATTAGGGGTAGGAGACTGATATAGAAGGAGAAAGGAGGGTAAAATAACACTAAGGATGTCTAAAAAGGTCTTAAGTAGTCATAGTACTAACTGAAGAAACCTATAACACACAGTCTGTATATAAATATACATATATCATCTAAATTAAAATTTTCCCCCCTCTTGGGAAAACTAGTCCTAATGGTGTGGGTGCAGAAAAGCTACCTTCAACCTGGGATGGCCCTTGGAGAACTGTTCCCTCCTCACTGGCCACCTCAACAGGAGAGCTGGCCCCACCCCTCACCACACACATGGGAGAGCTGGCCCCTATGGTGTGGGCATTGGAGAGCTGGTCCTGACCCTTGTCTGAGAGGGGCAGTCCTGGTGGAGGCCTGGACTGACCAGCTCAGCTACAACCCAGGCCTACATCCAGGGCTCTGAGTTGGCCCACACCAATATCTACCCCATCTATGACCTGCTGGAGTGCATGAAGGGACCTGAACCATAGCCGTAGTATCACCATGACTCGGGGCAACAGCAGGATATCTGAGAGAAGTTTCGGTGAGGGTCCAGTATTGATGGTGTGCCAGAAGCCAGCGGCCTTGAACCAGACCAACAACTCATTGCAATGAACATTTGCAAGTAAAGCTGTTTGGGCAAAAGAAAATACTTCATGACATACTGCAGCTCCCAAGGCCACTACAATAAATTAATATATGATGGAGAGGCAGGAAAGACAAAGGAGCGAAATGCATTTTTTTTTTTAATTTTCTTTTTGTGGGGAGGCTATAAGTGTGGAAGCCAGACATGGAAGGACTGGGAAATGAGTGGGATTGGGGTACATGATGTGAAATTCCAAAAAAATCAATGAAAAAAATTATGAGAAGAAAAAAATAATAAATTAAAATTTCTCATCCTTCTCCAAGAACCAAAGACCATCAAAAAACAAACAAACATAACAACCCCTACCAGGCATGAGAATCCACTTCTTGAGTTGTTGGTCAGGGTTGTCCAAGAGACTCCCAAAACATCATATTATCCTTGTTGCCCTCAAGAGGTAGAAGGTAAGTCCCTACTGCTGAAGACGTCATGCACCTCAAACTCATGACCCAAAGCCCCTGAGCTGGAACTGACCTGAAAGCCCTCTCCCTGAGTACTATATTCAATGGTACCAAAAGGTACCAAGCAAGCTTCCAAAACAGAAAACAAACAACAACCCTGCCTAGTTATGATGCCTACAAACCACCACAACAGCTAACATTGCACAATAACACTAAGGCTGCAGTAGTGTCACACATACCTTGGCAGTAACCAATACCTCTCTCATTGTACTAAAGGCCTGGCTGATAAGAGGGAAATCATCCATCCTTAGTACTGGAAATCTAGCCAACTACCCAGGCCCAATAAAGTCATAGATCTTAGAGGGGAACCTACAATCACCATCTTACTAAACCAGTATAATCCCTAACTACCTTCTAAGTATCTCACCTTATACCCACAGATAAGTGAAGTATTTACCCTCCATCAAGGAAACTTCTCTTTGCAACAGATGGAGACCATTACTGAAAACTACAACCAATCAAAATGCAGAGTTGTGGATCCCAGTCCCAAAAGGATTTATCTACAATAACTCCTGCACCTAAGGCTCAGGGAACATTGAGAAAGACGGGACGGAAAGACTGTAAGGGCCAGAGGACCAGGGAGTTTTCTGTGCGACTGTATCTCCACTAAGGTCAGAAGCTACACCCACAGTCTCACCCACGTGGCTGCCTAACCGTGGGCTGAGCAAGGACAACAGCAGCAGACATGCTGAAGATGACGGGGAGATGCCACGAAGCCTCAGCTCTACACAAAGAACCTCAGGCAACTGAGGGAAGAGAAACCAACCGGTTATCTTGAGATGATTAATATCTCAACTGACAGGATCTAGAATTGCAAAGAAGACAAACTTCTTCCTATGTCTGTAAAGAAATTCCCAGATTGGGTTAATTGAGGTGGGAAGACTCACCTCAACTATAAGGGGCACCATTCATTCCCTGAGCTGGGACCCTGAACTGAATGAACAGGAGACCATGAGAACGTCGACATTCATCTTGGTCCGCTTCTTGACTATGAATGCAATGTGACCTTCCATTCTGCTGCCATAACTTCCTACCATGACGTCCTCTCGAACTGGCAGCCATGATAAACCCTCCCTTCTTCAATGCACCTTTTTCAGGTATTCTGAATTCTGGAGGCGATTAAATTAAAATTCTAGTTTTCCTACTGTGGTGGTTTGAACGAGATTGGCCCCTATAGGCTCAAATGTTTGTATGCTTAGTCTCCTGTTGATGAGATGTCAGCGAAGGGTTAGGAGGTGTGGCTTTGTTGGAGGAGGTGTGGCCTTGTTGGAGGAGGTGTGTCCCTAGGGTTGGGCTTTGAGGTTTCACTGCCTTCTGCCTGTGGATCAGGATGTAGCTCTCAGATACTACTTCGGCACCATATTGCCGCCATGCTCGCTGCCATGATGATCATGGACTAACCTTCTGAACTGTAAGCCAGTCCCCAATTAAATACTTTCTTTTAGAAGAGTTGCCTTGGTCATGGTGTCTCTTCACAGCTATAGAACACTGATTAAGACATCTACTAGCCAGCAATGTCCTGTAGGTCAGCCACACAACCTTGAGGACACTGTTACCATCTGTAAAATGCAGAGAGTGGCTGAGCAGCCACAAAGGTGACATCACTTATAAAGCACAGGCCTGAAGGTGCCCCATTCCCCCCCCCATTCCTAACTGGTCCAACAAGTCTAGCATTATGTACAATTCACCTACAGCAAGGATCCAGGGACTAACTGGCTTCTGATACCAGTCTGGGGCATCTGATCCATATCTGCTTCAATCTTTGACCCAGCTCCAAGCTTTCCTCTAAAGAAATGTAGACTGCTCCTCATAGCGCCCTAACTAAGACCTTCCCAATGGACTCATTACAAACTGGGTCCACTCCAAGCTCAGGCTGCTGATCATCCCCAGTTGTGCTTTTCTCTGAAGGCCTGTCTTTGACCGATGAGAATCATCTGTCTGGAGAAGTCTGAGGCTTAGAGTTTTTTTACCTGTGGCCTGCAGAGCCCTGCAGGCAGTGACTGGCAGCAGATGCTTCAAGATGACCATGTGAACCAATGGTCAGCTAAAATGATTCTTCATGGTACCTTCTCAGCTCAGCTTTCTCATTTCTTTGTAAGGCTCTTCTGGGGACACTCTCTCTTTAAACTCCTTGTATGAGAATTGTCATTCCAGGTTCCGGGAACTTAAGGGAAACCTGACCAGACATCCTTGTACACTGGACCAGATGTTTTCAGTGGGAGGAAGGGGAGCCTGGTCCTGCAGAAGCCACACTTGGCTGACACTCCAAGTGCACAGAGCCTGAGAGAGGACATTGAGCAAGGGACCAGCTCACTTGCTGATGTCAGGAGCCAACTCCAGAGAAGGACAAGTCACTGAACAGCTCCAGTAATCCCTGTGGCAATGAGTCCTGTGTGGTGTCTAGAGCATGGAGTTCAAAAGTGAAACCTTGTGCTATGGCCAACAAGGGCTGGCCAGTTCCATCCCTGTCTGTCTTGCCACATCCACTTCCTGTCTCTCCTCTCGCTCTCCATCCTCCACCCTCACTCACTTTCTCTTCAACATTACCAGATGCCAAGTTCTCCACCTCCAGGAACTTTTGCTTTTTCCTCCTTCCAGAAAGCCCCATCCCTAAGTCTTCCTGTGCTTAAGGCCTCCCAGCAGTCTTAGCTCCAATGGCCCTTCTCCAAGAAGTGTCTAAGATAACCTGGCCATTCTTGGCCACATTTCCCTGTTATTTTTCCTTTACAGTAGTTAGCATCAGAACTGATCGTTATGTTTGTCTACACTCACCATGCAATCTACGTTGACATCCATTGATATCAAGCCTCAGCCCCTAGAGGAATGTCAAGCACAGGGTGTATGTTCAATAAAACATTACAGCTAAAAGAGTGATCGTGGTCATACTTCTGAGTCTGTTCCAAGTATCATCATGTGTGTGGAAGAACCTGGTTCTAGTCTGGCATAGCATCTCTGGCCTCAAATTAGTCAGAGTCATCCTACACAGACATGCTCCTGAAGTCCCCTTGGGGTGAAATATCACTTCTAGGACAGAAGCCTAACTGGGGGCCACCTCTCTGTTTGCATGTACAGGAGCCACAGCTTGAAGCACAGATGCTTCCTGACCCCATGGCCACACCTGCTGCCAGAGTCCCAGTGTGCCGTGGGTTTGACCCCTATATTCCACCATGTGGTCCTCAAAGCTTGACTAGCGTGGCCCCAGTGCTCCACGGGTGTGACCCCAGTATTCCTTGCAAGTAGCCTCAATTCTTCATGGCTATGGCTCCATTTCTCAGGCTGCCCTGGGATTTGTCACTGGGACCCAAACTCTGAAGCTGTGTCTCTCCTTGGTATCCTGATTCTTTTCTTCTGCAGTGACAGGGGCAGCTTTGAAAATTTCAAGAGCCGCTGCTGACCTGCTGCACACCGGTGTGTGGATTCCATTTCCTCCACAGTCACATTCACACTCATCATTTCGTCCAGGCTTGTTGCTGAGGACAAAAACACGTCCCTATTGGGGTGCTAAACTAGAGATGGAACCTGCGGTCCCCTAAGGCACGGGCTGTGTGACATTAAAGCCACACAAATGAAAGCAGAGGGAAGTGATGGAGAGATAGTGTCCTGAGGATATTGTCTGAGTCTCGTTCTCTTAAGCCAATCTCCTCTAGAATGCTCGTGTGTGTGTGTGTGTGTGTGTGTGTGTGTGTGTGTGTGTGTGTGCGCGCGCGCGCGCGCGCGCACGCGCTGTCAATATGAGCTGTTTCTGTTTTTTCCAACTTGATAACCCACATAATGAAATATCCATCAGTCTGATATCCTGGAGCCCTACTCCCAAAGAAAAGAGCTTTTGATTCCTGCCCCTTCCATTCCAATTCAGAACCAATGACTAGTTAAGCCCTGGAGTGGAGAACAGGCGGACAGCAGCCAAAGTATTTAAGGACACACCCTGATTCTTCTTTGAGGAGTGAATGACCACTCTGGAGTCAGTTTTTTATCAGAACAGGATAGGCTACGTTATATTGACAATCCCATACCATCCATGTCTTATAGTAACTAGCTGTTGATTAACATATATTAATAAGAACATAAAAAATAAGTAAAATAAAGAACTTTGCTCATTCAAACTCCCCATGACTCACAGGTTGTCTAGAGGTTCAGTTATGTGACCTCACTTTGAGATCCTGATTGACAGAGTATCTGGCATGTTGAATGTGGCCTGTCTCCGTGCCACAGTAGGAAAGGAACCAATCATATAGGCTAGCTCTTAAAGCTTCTCTCTGGAAGAGACATAGGCTAACATTTCATTGATGAAAGCAAGTCATATAACCACACCTAACTTCATAGATGACAGGGAATTGTAAACTCATATACTTAGGAGAAAACCCAGCAAATTCCACCAAACTGCCCCAATAACTGCCAGAGTGCACTCATGTCCACATGGATTTGCTAAGAATCACCAGTGTCTGACACACATAGGCAAGTGGTGGTTCCTTCAGTTGACACTGCACATTGTGACCCTGATGGGAGTCTCACATTTGCCGGGCACATCCTTCTGAGAAACTCCCCCTGCTCCTGGTGACATGACTACCCAGGAACCAGGAGAGTGTGGCCGGCCATGTTACAGCTGGTGCGGGACACCAGCAGCAGAGCAGCACAGAGGACAATTGTGCTCTATTACAAGCTGAGGGTGAACTTGTCCTCTGCCAAAAGGGCGTCAGTGCTTCCACTAGAGAGTCAAGGAGCAGGGGCAGATTGCTACCTCGGGATGCATATCTCTGTGGGGTTTACCACATCAACTTTTGAAACTCCATTAAAGGGATGTGGTGGTTTGAATGAGATGGTACCCGATAGTCTCAAGAATTTGAATACTTGGTTCCCAGTTGGTGGAGCTGTTTGGGCAGTTTAGGAGGTCTAGCCTTAATGGAGGAAGTATGTCACTGGAGGTGGGAATTGAGATTCCAAAGCTGTGCAGCATTCCCAGTTAGCGCTCTCTGCTTCCTGTTTGTGAAGCCAGAGATGTGAGCTCTCAGCTTGCTGCTACAACTGCCATGCTTGTCTGCCATGATGGTGATGTACTCTAACCCTCCATAACCACAAGCCCAAGACCAACCCTTCCTTCTGTAAGTTGCCTTGGTCATGGTGTTTTTTTTTATCACAGCAGCTGCAAAGCTGATTATTATAGGGGACATGGGACAGAACTCAGCAAGCACGTCCTCACAGCACTGATAGGATGGTCTCATCAGCACAGTTCTCAGATAAAACACTTCCTCATCTTAAGAGTAAAGGCTCCTGCCCGCCCCGACCACCCGACGGAGGAGGAGGAGTGATGGGGGTGAGGGGACTTGGAGGAGAGGAAGGAGGGAAAACTTTGGTTGGGATATAAAATCAAAAAATACAAATAAACAAAAAATTTTTAAAGTAAAAGAAGTAATTGCTTTAAAAAGCACACATTCATCACGACAAGCAAAACCAATAAACTCATTGTGAAACAGCTTCAAAAATAAAGACTAAAGGCACTTGACAATGGAATGTATTTATTTATTGTTGGTTTATATGTTTTGAGACAGAGTCTCATATACCTGAGGAATGCCTGACCCTTCTGCCTCAGACTCCCGAGTGCTGCAATTACAGGAGGGCACTTGTGGTGATGTATTGTGTATCCTAATAAGATTTGCCTGAAGATCAGAGAACAGAACAAGCCACTAGATTAAACATAGATTCCAGGCAGTGGTGACACACACCTTTAATCCTAGCACTCAGGAGGCAGAGATCCATCTGGATCTCTGTGAGTTCAAAGCCACCCTGGACTACATGAGATTGAATCAGTCTAGGAGAGAAAACAGAGCCAGGAAGTGGCAGCACACACCTTTAATCCCAGTACTGGGACACACACCTTTAATCCCAGGAAGTGATGGGTGGGTGGAGAAAGGCCTGAGGAGACAGGAACTAAAGGCTTTTTGGCATAAATGTCTCTTTCAACTAGAAGCTCTTTCAGGCTGAGGAGTTGGTGAGGTAAGAGGTGGTGGCTGTGGTTTGCTCTACTTCTCTGATCTTTCAGCATTCACCCCAATATCAGGCTCCAGGTTTTTTATTAATAAGATCTTTTAACTTTCGAGCAACAGGCACTGGAATGTACAGCTGAAATTTTTTTCATTACTTTAAATTTTTTGTAGATTTGTATTTTATATATTTTATGGGTATGGTTGTTTTGCCTTTGTGCTGGCTAGTTTTATGTTAACTTGACATGAGCTAGAGTCATTGGAGAGGAGGGAGCTTCAATTGAGAAAATGCCTCATATGACCAGTCTATAGGCAAGCCTCTAGGGCATTTTTTTAGTTAGTGATTGACTTGGGAAAGCCCAGCCCTCTCTGGGTGGAACTACCCCTGAAATGGTGGTTCTGGGTTCTATAAGAAAGCAGGCTGAGCAAACCATTGGAAGCAAGGCAGTAAGCAGCTCTCCTCCATGGTCTGCATCAGCTCCTGCCTCCAGGTTCCTTCTCTGTTTGAGTTCCTGTCCTGACTTCTTTGTTGATGAACAGTGACAACGAAGGATAAGCCAAATGAACCCTTTCCTCCCCGAGTTGCTCATGGCCATGGCATTTCATCACAGCCATAGTAACCCTAAACCATCCTGCATATATGTGTGTATATCACATGCATGCCTGGTGTCCCTGGGACATCAAAAGAGGGCATTCAGAAGAGGGCATCAGATTCCCTGGGGCTGGAGTTACTGACACCAGATGGATGCTGAGAACTGAACCCGGGTCCTCTGCAAGAGCAACAAGTGCTCTGAATTGCTAAGCCATCTGGCCAGCCCTGGAAACTTAAACCCTGGAAACTTTTTAAAGTTCTTATGTTGTGCTTTAAAATGTAATTCTCTCTAGGAATTGATCCTAAGATTATGTACCTGAAGACATATATGCAGATGTGTTCTTCTAGGCATTGTTTATATAGCAAAAGGCTACATGACTTTCAAGGGTCATGTGGCCAAGTAAGTGTGATGAATGCATTGGAAAGATTAAAATTAAACATGTTTAAGATTTAGAAGTGGATAGTAATCATTAAAATATCAGAACTAATAATATTTTCTTTAAGCTAGATCAGATGGCTCTCTCTCTCTCTCTCTCTCTCTCTCTCTCTCTATATATATATATATATATATATATATATATATATATATATATATATATAGATATATATATAGATATAGATATATATTTGGGCATCGGTCCAATATTAAGTGTAGTGGTATAATCAGAGTTGTGAATATTGTAACTCTGTCTACGCATATGCACAGGAAATAGTAAGAATTCTACATCCCTCACCCTTCATAGGCACTGGTCCTAAAGGCTCTTCCCAACCACTTCAGCATGCAAGTCTCTCCCTCTGAATGAATGAAGGTAACCTTAGAGAATAGGCTAAACCATTTAAGACTTAGGAAGAATTGATTAATTCTTCCTGGAAGTGCAAACTGTAATCTCATTTCCATCCCTCCAGAGTCTGAGGCAGGAGAATTTTTCTTTTTTTTTTTCTTTGTTTTTGTTTTGTTTTGTTTTTTGAAATAGGGTTTCTCTGTGGAACAGCCCAGGCTGTCCTGGAACTCTTTCTGTAGACCGAACTCACAGAGATCCACCTGCCTCTGCCTCTCGAGTGCTAGGATTAAAGACATGCACCACCACCACGTGGCTAGAAGCAGGAGGATCTTAAAGTTCAAGGCTAACCTAGGCTACAGAATGGGTTCCAGGCCAGCCTGGATAACTCAGTGAGACCCTATCTCAAAACATAAAGTGAAAAGAAAAGCTGTTTAAATAGCTCAGTGTAAAGTGCTTACATTTGTCTAACATGCGTGAGAGACCCTCGGTTCAACCCCCAGGTCTGTGTAATAATCATCTTCATTACCAAATATTTGGGCAAGAACTAAAGAGAAGGAAATGTCATAGCCCCAAACATCAAATCAAAGCATACTTAGGGCAGAGTTGGTGAATATGGAGACAGCCTTTCCTCACAGTTTGCTCTTCTACCTTTTCATGTACATATTTTCATAAAGTTATAATCAAACAACTTTATACATACAATTATTTTCATTCAGTTGGATGTTGCTCAGCACTTGTGGGCGTTAGTATTATTTGAGCCATACAAAACCTTTTTTAAACAGTTTTCTAATAATCATTCTGCTATTGATAGCAATCTTTCCCCAACTAGTATGTATTTAATTTGATTCAAGATGTTAAATTACAAATTATGCAGCGATAAATACATCAGGGTTGGAGATTTTCCCTATTTAGATATGTAGAATTATTTCCTTGGACTCGACTGGCAAATATGGAGTACTCAAGTGGAAACCTACCATATGGCAAATGGGTTTTATTTGTTTATTTTAAACAATAGCTAGTTCTCTTTGACATAAAACCAGGAGAATTGAGTTAGTCCAGGTTTCTGATAAATTTTTAGCCTTGTGATTTTAGACAACTTACCCAACATGTCTGGACCTGTTACCCATGTGGGAAGTGCAGAACCTTGGAGGAAAGGGGGAAAAGTTCCAATAGAAACATGCTTCTGGAGCAACTTTCATAGAAGCAGAGGAATCAGCCAGCCCCCCAAGAGCCTCACCTGCTGGCAAGCCAGAGAAGGACTTGCCACTTTGTGACTGGGCTCTGGAGCATCCTCCTCTGTCCTCTCAAGTCATCAGGTTTATGGTTGGATGAATCGTGTTATGAATTAAATTAAACAAGGCTTTCCTTCCCCCAGGACTCCAAACAGTGGAAATCAGACTTGAAGTCCTCAGCCACATGCAGCAGCTTTATTAAAATCTGTCCTAGACAAGAGAAGCAGAGCTGATGGTGCAGGGTGGTGCCGGGAGCAGAGTCGGATGCAGAGCGAGCATCTGAAACAGGTGGGGGAACTCACGTGCCCGTAATTGCTCAATAGGCACTTTTAACCAATTATCTTCATCTGTCTTCTGTTTCTGTGATAAAACAAGACCAAGAGGAGCTCGGGGAGGAAAGGGTTTATTTTGCTTACTCTTCCAGATCACATGCATCATGAAGGGGAGTCAGGGTGTCAACCTGGAGGCAGCAACCTGGAGGCAGGAACTGATGCAGAGGCCATGGAGGAACACTGCTTACCAGCTTGCCCCCTATGGCTTGCTCAGCCTACTTTCTTTTAGCACTCAGAGCTACCTGCTCAGGGATGGCATCACTCACAGTGAGCTGCATTCTTCCACATTAAACATCAATCAAGACAATGCCCTACATCTTGCCTACAGGCTAATCCAATGGAGGCATTTTCTCAATTGAAATTCCCTCTTAGCGAATGACCTGAGTTTATATCAAGCTGGCAAAAACTACAACCAGGACATAAGCAGAACATCTGATTCAGACAAAGCAAAGTGAGAATCCCAAATCCAGCCCTACACTCTATCAGGAAGTCACGTGTGAGAACAAGTGACCAGGGAGTTTTTTGTCCGTAAGAACCTGAGGCTTCTGAGTTATCCATTTCACATGTAGTTCTGGGCAATTGCTATCCTTCACCATGATACAAATATATATAAATCCACACACAATACAGATATCAAATCTATAATCAGCTATATGCCATTTATTTATATATTTATGTTTGCCAAATACATTATATATTATATGTAGTGAACTAGACACACACAGTCGAACACCTGACACATGACTCACATGTCTGAAGAGTTGTCAGGGTGCAGACACAAAGAAGCACACACAACCACAGCCAGCATGCTAGGTGATCATCATGAATGCTATCTTGTCCTTTATGTTCTTACTACACTAGATTTGTGTCTTTATTTTAGAGTATAGCCCGCTACCTGTGAGACTGTGCTGTGTTGCTCTGTTTACTGTGTCTTTTGATTGCATTGAGGTCATATCAGTGGTTGATCTGTCTCTTCTAGGCTGTGGAAGCACCCTATGATGGTCACACAGCAATATAGTGGTCTAGTGACACATTTCTCGGAATACAGTCCCATCATTAAGCAAGATTTGTATATGTATATGTATATAGACATATCTACATACACACACACACACACACACACACACACACACACACACATATATATATATATATATATATATATACAGAGAGAGAGAGAGACAGGCAGACAGACAGACAGACAGATAATTTTTCCATGGAAAAACCTTATGGCATTTTTCATACCAATTTCTTACCATAAATGAACCCTAAGTTGATTTTTCACATCTGCTTGGTCCCTGCTTTTGGAGAGGGCATGTTTTCCTCAGCTCTCTCTCTATCCCTTGGTTGAATTTGTGCACTGTCCTTTGGTGATAATACCACAGTGTAAAGAGCACCCTGGATCTTGTGTCCATATATAGTACCTCTCTTGGGTAAACAGAGTCACTGAGTTCTAAGGCCTGGCATTTCTCAGCCCTCTAGGGAGTTGGGAGCATGGCAAAGAGCCAGGTTTTTCAGAACCATGCTCTCAAGTTCCTGGCCAGCCCGCTGGCTACAGCAGGTAGAGTGGGTGAGCAGGGGACTCTGTGTCATTCAGAAGCAGGATGATCTGCTAGATTCATGCCACCAGAGGTGAGTGGAAACAAAACAGTAGGGGTGCGGTCAGAGGAGGTAGACAGTTGCTAGCTAGGCAGAGATATGGGTTATCTCTGATCCCCCAAAGCTACCTCCTATGCTGTCTAACACTCCCAGAACCCATCAGAAAGCACTCTAATAGACTTCGGGAAATGCTAGCATCTAAATGAAGTGACTCATACTCCTTTGGCCATGCATAATTAGCTAATAAACTACAAATGACTAATGGACTCTCTGGAGACACAGGGAAGAGAGACAGCATTACACACAGACCCTAGTTTTCCTCAGGACTACGACTAAGTCACAGTTTCCTCTGGAATTTTGGGCAGTTTCTCCCTTCATTATTACAAGGGTGTCCTTAGCCTTGACATGTAGCCAAGCATTTGTTCCCCCAACTCCCTGGGAAGGGTTCCCTCTGTAGGCATACAACCGGTTTGTAGTGTGACCTTCAGCTGCCCTCCTTCAAAAGAAAGGACAGGAAAATGGTAGTTTTAGCCCAGCCTGCTCCAAGCCTAAGACATCTGGAAAGGCACTGGGTTCCCAGCTCGAGAGCAAAGGCTTGCTTCAACCTCTGTGCCAGGGACTGTTTATGTGAACCCGAGGTGTGTCTGAGGAGGAATCCCCTGTCTACATAGTGAGCGCCCACAGGATGTCAGGCCTGCAGTCAAGTGATTCAGAGTGAAAACATTTTTGTTTGACTGAAATATGTTTCTCCACGACACTGGAACATCTCTCATCTCCCAGGACTGTTACCATCTCACTTCAGAAATCCCAGGGCACAGCTTTCTCCACCATGCCAATATCTGCCCACTGACACCTGAGGCACACTGGGAAGACTCAGCTCACGTTTCTCTCTGCCAGGAGCTGGTACGCTCTATGCTGGGGTATAACTGTGGTTCTTTCATTGCAAGTGATAGTCACCCAAGCCATGTGATTTCAGTTTTTGCAGGATGGAAAGTTCTGGAGATGAGTTATACAACAACGTGAAAATACGTGACACTACTGAACTGTGTGTGTAGGAAGGGTAAAGCTAGGGTGGAAACACAGCTACCCTGGAGCTCCAGCACACTGCAGGTAAACCAAATGGTACAGCTGCCACAGAAAACAGTGTGAAGATTCCTCAAAGAAATTAAAACTGTAACTACCATACAGTTTTACCATATACCATATGCCATATACCATATACACAGCCTGGCAACCCCACCTTGGTATGTTCATCCCCCAGAATTTGAAATCCCCCAGGATTCAAAGAGATACTTGCATACTGTGCCCACTGAAGCATCATTTGTGATAGCTAAGAGGTGGACACAGTCTAAATGTCCATTCAGAGATAAAGAAAGAAAAATGGTGAATGGATGGAATGGAATATCATTAAGCCTTAAAATGAAGACAATCCTGCTAAGCAAAAATGTCAGTCACAGAAAAGTAATCATTGCACAATTCCATTCCCCTGGGTCATCTAAAGGACTGTGGTCACAGTAGAGAAGCTGAAGTGGGGGCGCCAGGGGCTGCAGGGGCATGCTCGGTGGCTGTGGGCTGCCATGAAAGGTAGGAGCCTTCTGCAGGGTCTGTAGCTTAGCAAGTGCATGAGGCTGACAGTGCTCTGCTGTATACATGGAAATCATTAAGAAAATGAATTTATGTTATTTTTGCCACAATAGGAAAAAAACAGAACATAACCATACAAATATTTCCATTTCAATAAACACTGCAAAAAAGGACATAATTAAGACAGCACATTTTCCGTTAAGTGTCTTCTACCGTGGTTTTAAATTTTTATAAATGGTTTAAGCCAAAAGGAAAATTTAAAGGCTCTTGTAGGTTAAAAAAAAATGATCTGGGCTGATACATTTGCACTTGGAGAACTCATTATGTAAAATACCAGCTGCCAGGAGCTTGTCTAATTATCAGAAAGGACCAGAAACCCAAAGCCACAGACTTCTGTACAGAAAGTTCACAGGACCAGCAGGACCTCCAGAAACCAGAAACTACCTTCTCCAGGGACCTCGCAGGAAACCTGGCTCTTCCTCCCCCTCTGGACTCAGGCTCCCAGCTCTTCATGTCTCAGTTTCCTACTCTGAGCCCATGAGTCTGGAACAATTAGAAAAGCCCTGTTATGAATCTTTTCATCAGTAACCTTTTGCATGATCCTTTCTCTAAGTTTTACATCTTTCTTTTTTCCTTTTTTACTTCTTTTGTTTTGAAGTTCTGAAAAAAAAAATCCACACACTTTCCATATGGTGCCCTTCCTGGAGGCCGGCCAAGTCCCCAGCTCCCCAAGGCTTGTGTCATGCATATGCATGGCCAAGAAGGTTGTCCAGACACCCGCTGCGCCATCACAGCCTGTCTGCCCAATGTGTCCATGTTAGCCAGCCCAGCACCCCACCCCGTCTGTCCCCAAATCTCTACCACACGATTAGGCCTCTGAATTAGTGACATTCGGTAATTCTGCAGGCCCATGTGGTCACACATCCTGCAGGGGTGGGTGGGAGAAGGAATGTGCTGTAGGAGAAACTGCTCGGCCAGCCTCATGTTTATGGGTGGCCTCAAACCCCAGACAGGACACTTTCACCAGAGGAAATGATACATAAGGCATAGCAGCATGCAAGAGGGCTAGGAGAAGACTCTCATGCTTCAACACCACACACGGGTCCACCTGGCCAGACCCACTGCCTGCTGTGAATGAACGTTTAAAAGCATCCCACGGGGCCAGTGAGATGGTTCAGCCAGTAAATGCACTTAGGTCACAAGCCTGGTGGCCTGAGTTCCAGCCCTCCCTCCCAGTAGATGGAGAGAGCCAACTGCTAAATGTCCTCTGGTTTCTCTAGGAGTGAGGTGGCAGGCACATGCATGTCTGTACTCACACACATGCAATGATAATAAATAACAAGTTGTTGGGTGTGCCTTTAATCCCAGCACTTAGGACGTAGACACAGGTGGACCTATATAAATTCAAGGCCAGCCTGAGATACATGAAATCCTGCCTTAACATTAATTAATTAAAACGCCGACAATTGCCTTGTGGATTGCAAACTGCATTGTGTGACATTGCCTGTGTTAGAACACAAACCAGAACTAAGGCTGGTCAGAGGTAGTCAGCATTCGGATCATAATTAGCATAGCACTGCCTGGTTGTATCAGACGTCTGGAATTGCTGGGTATAAGTTCTGGCATCTTGAGTTCGTGAAAATTACACAGCAGAGTAAATCGCTGCCGTATCTGCTCTTGCATTAAAGAACTGGTCTGTTCAAGAAGAATGTGATTCAGTTTTGTTCTTGTTTTGTTTCTGTTACTGTAGTAAACATCATGACCAAAACAACTTGGGAAGGAAAGAGTTTATTACATCTTATGCTGTCTGGTCATAATGCATCATTGAAGGGAGTCAGGGCAGGAACCAGAGCAAGAGCAGAGGCAGGAACAGTGGAGGGATGCTGCTTATTAGCTTGCTCAGCTACCTTTCTTACACAGCCCAGGGCCCATGGCCTACACCAAATAGAAATCAAGAAAATGCCCTGCAGATATGTCAAAAGACCAGCCTACTGCCATCAATTCCTCAGTGACTCTCTTCTATTTGGGTTGTGAGCCTAGCCTTTAACGGCTGAGCCATCTCTCCAGCCCGAGAGTCCCTTTTCCTGTCTGTGTCTGTATCAAGTTGACTAAAACTAACGAGCACAGATCTGTTGCCATGGTTTAGCATCTCCTGATTTGCTGAGATACAGGCGGTACCCAGACGCAGAGGTTATCCGTGCCTCCCACTCCTGGGTCTTCTCAACCCTATAGTGTAGGATGCCCTCAGGAAGGAGGGACACAGCGCACGGACTTGAGCAGCCAGTCTGCAGTCTGCAGTCTGCAGGCGCCAGAGCTGTGCTGGCTGGAGAGAAGTCACTGAAGGGAGGGCAAGTTTTCCGAGCACTGCAGGAGGAAGCTATGTGCAGCATTCAGGATCTGGAAGGAGCCATGGACCACCTTTCTCTAACCTTTCTACAGCATAACTCAACAAGGAGCACCAAATTAACAGTTTATGTGGCAACAAATTAACAATTAAATGTCAGAACAGAAATCCGCGGGAGAAAGCAACATAGAGAAGAATGAGGAGTCCCGGAAAAGACAGACTTGACCACTCAGATGCCTGTCTTGCCCTTTATTGGGCAGCTGATTTGCTTCCTGTCTGAACCTCACACCAAGACACTAAGCTTGAGGCCAGCCTGGGCTACATGGTGAGTCTAGGCCAGCCTAAGCTATATAATGAGACTCAGTCTACCAACAAGCAATAGCTCATTTCCCCAAGAGCAGGGAAGGACTGCCTCTGTTTACCTCTCTGGCACTGACGCTCCATGTGTGCCAACTTGTCAGAAAGTTACTTGCCCATTAGAAATCCCAAGAGAAACCCACAGGATGTGTAAGTCCCCACAGGCAAGCTGACCTGCTCTCCTTGGGCCTTTGGATGGCATATGGCTGAATTCTACCTTACTCTTCACTCTAGCTGTGAGTCCGGTAGGACAAAAGAGACCCAGATGATCTACAAATACAGCCAGTTTGGGAAATTCTGTGCTGCAGACCCCTGTCTCTGTTGCTCCTGCCCAGCCCCTCCCTTCTCTCAGTCCTCACTGTCTCCAGCAGCCATAGCCACAGTGGCCTAAATGCTTCTCCAAAGACTTACTCAAATTCAGACAGCATAACAAAGCATAACAGACTGGTGAAGACTGTCTTTCAGAAAAGAATCTACAGAGCCCACAGTCCCTAGATCCAGTGTCATGGGAGCCCAGTTATGCAAGACTGAGTCCACAGGAAACGGCTAGGAGGAAAATGTTAGCAATGTCAGCTCTTGAGGCCCAAGAAGGCCATTGAAGCAATGAGGGCTTGCCCTAAGGTTAGGTGTGTCCTGGCAGGAAGCGATGCCATCTGCAGGGACCTCTCCCAGGATTACATTCATGTGCGTAGCAGGGCGTTGCCTTGGTGCTAAGAGCACAAGGAAATTAAGGATGGGGCCAGGGATTTTGGGAGCAGTCACGCTCTCTTTTCCTGTTGCTATAATAGAATTCCCTCACAGAAGCATCTTAAGGAAGAATAGACTTATTTCGGGTCACAGTTGCAGGTTACAGTCTATCAAAATGGGGAAGTTACAGCACCAGGAGCTTGAGGAAGCTGGTCAGGTCACATCCGTAATCAGGATGCCTGCAGTGAATGCCTGCAGTGAATGCTTGCCATCCGCTCAGCAACCTGAGTCCAGGACCAGGGAGGAAATTCTACCACCCACAATGGGTGCATCATCCATCCTTAATTAATGCAATCAAGATAATCCCCCACAGGCATGCCCAGAGGTGCATCTCACCGATGATTCTGGATTCTGTCAAGTTGACAGCCCTAGCCATCACAGGTGAGGAGTTGGGGGGAGTGGGGCGTGGTTCTTGCTTGAGGACAAGGCCAAGGTGCTGTGAGACTGAGGTCTCAGCAGCCTGCTGCTGAGTTAGAACACCCAAGGACAGCCTGTCTGGGAAGATGGAGGAGGGTTGGGCTTTGGCTCAATGTGTACAGCAGATGTGGAGGCCCAGCTCCTAAACCCTCCTTGACCTGAGCCCATATCTAGTTCCCCAACTGGTCTTCAGACCACCTCAGCCCACCCACAGCCTCCAGGGCTGGAACTTTCCAGAAGGGAGCAGGCACACGTTTTCCAGAAGCCAATACATTTGTCAGCCCTGCCCCTTGACAAGTAAATCCAGCCTGCGTGTGGAGTGAGTCCCACAGCCACCCAGTCAACCCATTCTGCGCATGCCCACTCTGGCATCAGGCGTTCCTCCTGCTCCTGTAGAACCCAGTCGAGAAATTGAGATTTAATCCTTGGCAGACCAAAATGAACCCCGCAACTCACTCTCCTGCTCCTCCTTAGTCCATGCTAGGGCTGAGGGAAAGGGACACCGTACAACAGTACGGGGCATGTAATGCAGACAAGTCCTACAGGGCTTGCTCATATTTAAAGCTTCCTTCCATATATTTTTAATAAAACAACTGATACAAATTCAAAACCAACTTCATAAATCAAACATTATTCTGTGTTGGCGGCTTCAAGGTTTCCCGGCGCTTGGCTGGGAGCACCGGTCTCCCAGACGGGCTTTGCACTCCAGCGCTCCAGGTTTTTTGAAAGGTTTATTGGATTTCATAGTCCCTTAAGGGGAAACCCTTTAAATGTCTTTGCAATTATAAGTCTAATAACACTTCCACCCTTGGACACAGCCTTGACTTGACAGAGATAAGGAACTCCAAGTTGCTCAGTCAATACCAGGCTATTAATCTCTGTCACCTCGCTGTCACCGCGGCTCAGGAAAACAATGTCGTTTCTTGACCTAGGTGAAGGCATGGAGTGATTTTATTCAGAATGTCGGCATTCATCAACCCGGATTTTGTCAGCCCCTCAACTCCTAGAAGAGGAGTTCTTCATCCAGTTGGCGTTGACACCGCCCTTCCAATCCAAGAGTTTCTTTCAGTCTTGGCCTATTATTATTATTTAGCACTTATTCAAGTGTAAAAAGCCTTTAAGAATAAAGTTGTCCCTGCCATAAAGAGATCTGGCAGATGAATCGCTTCCTGCCGCTCTTGAGCAGCCCAGGCCAAGGACAGCTGGAAATTACCAAAGGCGGTATTTGTTTACAATATTCAAATGAAGGTTAATTTTTACCCTGTTTCTGCTCAAATTTGATTAGGGTGGGGCGCTTCCCCTCCCTCAATATCAACAGCCTCCCTCTTGACCTTGAGAAAAAAACCTAAGAAATTATCTAAAAGAAAAGCAGACAAAATTCCTAATGAGGAGCTAACAGGGAGAAGCAAATGCTTCTCTGCGGGGCAGCCAGCTGCACGAAGCTGCAGCCAGCACGCACCGGCACCGTACACTGGGTTGCCTTCTCAGGGGTGGGTGGTGAAGCCAGCTGTACCCCAGCATAGCCAGGGATAGCAGGAAGGCCTGGATTGCCCTCTCAGGCAAGGAATCAGGCAGAGTAATGCCAGTGGGCACTGCTCTGGATTGCATATGAAATACCTCCCCCTACATACACACTGCCCACGGTCTCATGCATTTGAACCCTTGGCCAGCAGCTGGTATCTCTGGTCTCGAAGGTTGTGGAGCCTTCAGGAAGTAGGGCCTTGATAAGGAAAGTAGACCACTGGCTGGCAGGCCTTTGATTACTTTCTGTAATCCTAACTATGGATGCAATATGGCCAGGTGTTAGTATTCTGGCCGACCCTTGGGGACCCGCCCTGCACGTCCTGATGCAAAGCCTACTTTAAGAGAAAAGTCCTCCCCCTCCCTCTTTCTCTCTATTCCCATGAGGCGTGCACCCTGTTAGGATTCTGCCACTCTTCCAGCTGCATGACCGCACATGTGCAGTTCAGTAGCTAAGAAAGGGGTCTTATGTCTTATGTCATCCATGCGCTGCATGATTATGTAACGCACATGGCGGTCGTGGTGTAGCTCTGTAAGCCCACATGCACATGTGCAAGGAAATCCTTAAAAAGCTCCTCCCCTTTCTTCTGTTCTCTCCTCCTTCCCTGTCTCCCTCTTCCTCACGTGTCTCTTCCACAGGCTTAGCTACCTTCTCTTCTGTCTCACCCCTCCTCGTAATGAAGCTCTGGTACTGGGTTTTGTCATGCCTCATGACCTTTCTCTCACAGTAACAGCATCGCTTGTTATTTAAAACCAACACACAGCCCCTCTCTCCATCTCATCCCACGAGGCGTGCACATTCTCTCTCTCTCTCTCTCTCCCCCACGCCCCCATCTCTCTCCCCCACCCCCACCCCCATCTCTCTTACCCCCACCAAATAAAACTCTTCACTGAGCACTGTCTACATGGAATCTCTGTCTCTCACCTTGGCTCTACCTGCCAAGCAGTACATTGGTGCTAGTGACTTGGCAGAGGCCCTCCTGGTGCATTTCTCCTGCCTGCTGGCAGTCAGAGACACACTAGGGGCCCTGGAACCTTCAACACTCAACTTCATCCAACACCACCACAATCGGTAAGCCCCCCTTCGGGCCACTTCCCATGACTGCGGATTCGTTTTCTTGACCATGGTCTCTCACCTTTTGGCCCTGATCCTAAGTCTCAGTACTGAGCAACCACGTGTCCCTTGGGCTTCTGCCCTTCCAGTCCCTGTTCTCTGTTTGATGAAATATTGCAACAGCCTGTGTGGTCTCGTTCAGACCTCAGTGTCATTCGGACCCCTGCTCTGTGACTGACAATCAATCGCTCAGCAGCCTGTGTCCTCTGCCTCACTTATGGGGAATTAGCCAGATCCAAGGATTCTTGGGCTATACGCTGCCGTCCCTTCCTCTCTCCTGCCTGCAGCCGCCGCCACTCATGGTGTTGGGGTGAATTGTGCAGGATGTAGCTTCTGCCCCCACTGCAGCCACTGGGGGACCCAGGATGCCTCCCTTAACTTCTGCTTCGACCTGGCTTTCTCCCACCCTGCTGCCGCTCAGTTTGCAGTCCTACAGCTCGTTCTTTATACTGTACATTCTTATCTCTGGCTTTTTAAGTTGGTCAGCTGACAGTTTCCTAGAGTTTTGTCTGTCTTGTTAAAATGGTTTTTTTCATCTGTGTGGATGGAAAGCTATCATTGAGGCGGCCACCTGACTGACTTTTGAATGCTTGAGTTTATGTGTCATATATTTATTCTGTATATCTACAAAGAAAAAAAAACACAAAAAAAACCCAAAACAAAAACAAAAAACCATGTGAACACATGGTCAGGTGCCAGAGGGCCATCACATGTTCAGGCAGATGCCATCTTTCTAAGGTCAAAACAGACAGGTCATATGTCTCTGTTGGCATATTTGATAAGGGCAACCACGTAGTCAGACGCCACCTTTACTAAGGCAGGCCATTTGGCTTCATTGCCATCTTTGATGTGGTCAGGGTCTGCCTCTCCCAGGTTCCGGCCTGGATGGTCTTTCGCTCTTTCACTGTCAAGCCTCTTGCGCTAACTCTGCTGCCCATGGTGTGTTTGTTGGAGTTGCCCACTTCACACCAGGATCTCACTCACCTGCGGCAGATCTGCCCCCTCCCTCCTGTACCAGGTCTGCTTTCCAATTCGCCCTCTTACACTGACAACACATTTGCCTTCTTGCTCACCAACAGCTTACAGTTTGCTACAACGTGTGAGTCAGAGATGAGGAGGCCAGCTTTGTCCTGTTCAGCACACCCTGGTTCTCCCTTTTAAGATTTTAAAATTCCAGATTTTAACATTAATAGAATTCTGATACTGTTTGGATCACAAGCTCAGGATTTTCAGCTGTCCTTGGTTGTCTTCTAAATAGAAACTTAAACTTCTCATCAGGCCAAAGATATCTCTGTCTAATCTGTACCTGCCTCTCTCTAAATAAAAATTATACATACTTTTTTAACTCAGATCTGTAATTTTGCTAGGACTCAACAGTATGAGCCTAGATATTCATTACCTGCTTTTCTATGATTTGGATTTCAATACTGATTGATAATACTAATATATGTAAAACTTTTATGTCCTTTTATAAAATAAAAATTCATATAAGCCTCAGAGGATCAAAAGAAGCCATTGGATCTACTTCACAGAGGTCAAAAGGACCAGATGGGTACAACAGTACAGCTTGAGTTTTCAGATTCCTCCCCTTCCCAATTACTAAGGCCTAAAGACTCCAAATAAGTTCATAATTTTTTGCTTCTGTCTCTAGTCTATCCGCTTCAACAGGTTTTCCACTTGACTGGCACATCGAAGTAGCAGTTGTGGACCACAATCCACAGCCCTGGGTGCCAGGTTTCCTAGCTACAGATGCCAGCAGAGACTCTTGTCTATATGATGTGGACCAGTCCAGCCAAACATAATTGTTCCCTGTCTCTACAGCTAGGTCAGATGACCAGATACTTCTGATAAATGCTCCATTGCTCAAATTCTCTCCTTATCTTTGACTAGCCAGGGTCCTGACCACCTGTGCCTGGTTTCAGCTTGAAGCAGTTATGGAGGAGACTGCATCATCCTATGCTCCCTGTTCCCAAAATAGGCTAAAGGACTAAATTTAAGGTAAAATCCCTGACATAGGGGATCATATGGCTACCTAATGCCCATTGATTTATGCAGAACCAAAGAAGTATTATATCACCTTAAGAAATAATTATTTCTACATAAATCATTCAGGGTTGTAATCTGGCTGTACTCAAAGATCAAAACTATAGGGATAAGCTTTACTTAGTCCCTTGCATATGTTTTCAGGGTTGGGCTTAAAACAAGTAGCTAGAAACCAAGTTTGTCTATTCAGATATACCTGGACAGACCTCAAATGATTCAGCGATCTGCAGAATATGGCATTTCAAATGTTTAATTAAAAAGCTTTTCATGATAAAAAGAAGATGGTTGGGCACAGAAAAACCTCCACCCAGAACTTGCTACTGTATCAAGAAATCTGGTCTGTGTGTAAATCTATTCCAGCTGTCTTACAGATGCCTACAGGCTCCTGGGGAAAGTTCTGCTACTGCATCAAGAATCTGGTCTGATGAAAACTAACCACCTCCAGAGCCCATTTTGACCCCACCCATTTTCCAGCATATCTTGCAGACTCACTCCTCCCGCCTGGCCTCCAGGGAAGCAGCAGACGCCATGGCTCCTGTGCTCCTGATTTGGTGTGCCATTCCCCCAAGCTCCCGGAACACCACTGCTGCAACCTGCCTTCTCAGCTCCCTCAAGGAACAGACGCCTGAGATCTCCATGCTTCTTCATTCACACCTCCTGCCATGACGCCCAACTTCCCCCTCCTCACTGTGCCCCCTGTCAGCGTGAAGCAGTCTCAAGAATTCAGTGCCCTCACCCCCACCATTTGCTATTCATAACTCATCCTTTTATAATAATCAAAACGAAGGAATGTCAGTATTCTGGCCCACCCTTTGGGGACCCACCCTGTGTGTCCTGACATAAAGGCTACTTTAAGAGAAATTCCTCTTCCCCTGACTCTCTATTCCCATGAGGCATGCACCCCTTCCCTCTCTCTCTCCCTCTCTTCCCCCATCTCTCTTTCCCTCTTTCTCTTCTCTCTCTTCCCCCCACCAAATAAAACTCTTCACTGAGTGGCATCTCTGTCTGTTACCTGCCGTGAGGCACCTTGGTTCTACCCACCAAAGCCTTCTGCACACTGTACGTTAACACCAGGTGCCTTACACACCTGTAACCGTTACTCCCTTGCCATAACAGACTGTATTCCTTCTTAAACAGTGTGCCAAAATGCACAGTTCCTTCTTTAGGTTGCTTTGTCTGGTATTTTGTCACATAAAGGGCAAAGGTCATTAATATGGGTGCTACCCCACAGCACATGGTTCCAGTGGTGAGGGAATGGCAGTCAAGCATCCCCCAGAGGCATAGAGCTGCCCCCCCCCCACCCCCGCCACCCTGACCCCTCATGTAGGACCCAGGCTTGGAAAGTTGCCAGACCAGAGCTGCTGGGAGTCCATGGGAAGCCTGGGGCAAATGGAACAGGGTCAGGCAGAACTCTGGTCCCCAGCACTTCAGACACACCTGTTTCTTAGGATTCACTTCTGGATCACTTTCTTTGGATTATGTTGGAGCCCTCAGAAGTCTGAAGTTGGTTAAGGAACAGCAAATGAGAGAGCCAATGTTACATTTTAAGTTTTAATTACTATGCCTGAGAGAACCAAGGAACAAAAATGTCTCTAATCTGCAAGCCCCTAGCCAAGGACAGATAGTTCCTGAAATGCTGGAGGCTATTATTTATGGGAGATAACAAGCCACACTTTTTTTTCATTCCCCTAAGCAAGTTTGTTTGACCCACCTGCACCGGACGTGCTTGATCACATGTGGGCAGGAGGTTCACAGGCAGGAAATATGTCATAATGTATGCTTGCCCCTGATTGGATGTAGGCTGGAGGTACATCAGGATGTATGCTTGCCCCTGATTGGACCTTATGGGAAATACTTAAGCTACTGCAAAACTTTATTCAGCCATCTTCTGGAAACCCAGAGATGGACCTGGCCAGAGACCATCTACCTAGCCAGAATTTAATTAAATCTTGCTTCAAGTTTGACTTTAAATTACCCATCAAAGAGGACATATTTGCAATCAAATTTGGTCTCAGTTTTCTTTTGTTGCTTATATTTGACAGTTTGTGTTAGTGGTCTTGTTCTCAGTCAGTGGGATTAGCACAAGAAAGCATGCTTCTGAGCAATGGATACTTCCTAGAAGACCGAGTGAGAAGAGCAGGTGTCTGTGGCCTGGACTACATGGTGAGACTTGGTCTCAAACCTCAGGAAAGAAAAGAGAATATACTTCTGTCTTTGACATAAACTAGCACTTAACACCTTCCACTGGTAGCAGTGAGGGCTATTCCTGTCTAAGGCTCTTGAATGCATGGCATTCAACTTAAGAAACCAACCAAAGAGTAATGGTAAAGAGCCACTATATCCCCCAAGCAAACTCCAAGGCTTTCCTTTTTTTTTTTAAAACAGTGGGTCCAAGGAGACTCAACCCAAATTACCCATCAAAGAGGACATATTTGCAATCAAATTTGGTCTCAGTTTTCTTTTGTTGCTTATATTTGACAGTTTGGTTCTTTTGTGTTTCTTCTTATAAGTCTCCCCAAAGCCCTTTTCCACAATGGCAAGATTTGAGTGAATACATAAATGTCCAGGAACTGTGGACTGTGCCCAGGGTTAAAACTGAAAGAGCAAACTCAGCTTGGGACTTCTGTGAGGTGTGGGTGAGAACCAGCAAGACCTCGGCTTCCTTATCTGTCAAACGAAGGGTTGTGGTGAATCTAACTCTTATCCACCCCCTCTCTTCCCTAGAGCCCCTGGTAGCTTGAGGCTCACAAGCGAGCAGAGTATAGAGACTAAGAGCTGAACTCACAGCCAGACCCATTTTCCTGGAGCTCATCTATGGCCCAGGACAGTCTTCAGTTCCATGTGAGCCAGGGTGGTCAGTCACCTCACAGGCCCACCTGGTACTGACAGACTGTGTTAACTTGGAAAGGCTTCCTGAGTTACCTGTGCCTCAATTTCCCCAACTTTAAAGTAGGGTTATAAACAGAGTCTCTCCAGTGTTGCTAAAGTTCTTCAAGATGCTTGTACTTGGCAAGTGCATGCATTAGTATTTGCCATATCAAATATACCCCTTGTGTTTCTTAAATAAAGTTTGCAGGCAAATGGGCCTAGCTGTGAGTTTGTGCTCTAGAGGGATACTATTCTACCTTTTAGAAATGTTTTTCTGTCTTGAGGCATGGTCTCCTTTACATCATGGCTGGCCTTGAGCTTTCCATGTAACTGAGGATGACTTTGAACTTCTGGTTCTCCTGCCTCTACTTCCCAAGTGCTGGGATTAGAGATGTACATGAACCATGCCCAGTTTATGGGATGCTGTAGAGCAAGTTCAGGGCTTTGTGTATGCCAGGCAAGCACTCTACTGTCTCAGCTATGTCCTCAGCCTGGAATTTCTCACTTTAAAACATAACTACTCTGAGACACAGACAGAAGCAAACAGCTTGAGAGAGGACACTGTTATGGAGCCATCCTGGAACATTCCAAAGCAGAGTCACAAAGAAGAGCCAGGGAACCTCTCACTGTAGACAGAGAGATAGGACCTACCAGAAGCCACTATCTAGCCATCCTCACATTTCCAGGTTATTAGTGACAGAGGCTGGTCTCTATGGAATTCTAGCCCAATCCACCATGAAAAAGAGTCGAGTTTGGGTGCCACTGCCTAGTTCTTCTGAAAGCCAGGACAGGGGATGCTGGTAGGTGGAGGGGGAATGCTGTGGAATATTAGTTTAAGATGTGTTACATTTGTTTTATGCTGTGGAATATTTGTTTAATGATACAAAGATGTGTTGCATTCTTTTATGATGCATTTGCTTAACTTTGTAAATCTGTGTTACTTTCTGATTGGTTAATAAAGAGCTGAATGGTCAATAGCTAGGCAGAAGAAAGGGACAGGTGGGGCTGCCAGGAAGAGAGAATAAATAGGAAGAGAAATCTAGGCTCAAGAGAAGAACAAGAAAAGGAGGAGAGGAGGATGCTAGGGGCCAGCCACACAGCCACCCAGCCACCCAGCCACACAGCCACACAGCCACACAGCCACACAGCCACACAGCCACACAGCCAGCCATGGAGTAAGAAGGGAAGAAAGACATACAGAACAAAGAAATGTAAAAAGTCCAGAGGCAAAATGTATTTAAAGAGAAACTGGATAATTTAAGTTAGAAAAGCTGGCTAGAAACAAGTAAAGCTAAGACTGAGCATTCATAAGTAAGAACAAGTCTCTGTATATTTATTTGGGAGCTGGATGGTGGCCCCCCAAAGAATAAAAAAAAACGATTACAGGGGAACCCTGGGGTTCCTCTGATGATGAGCCAGCACCCTAGAACTCTGCTCCTCTCTTGGAATAGGACCAGAGCTCTCTTCCCCAGGTGTCTCTACCTTCCACAGCTCACCAGCCACACCAGGCTATCCTTACCCCATGGAGCAGAGACCTGATAAAAGAGAGTATTTCTCTCAGACAGCTCCAACTCCTGATGGGACTCATGGAGGAGCCTGACATCCATTGGTCACCCACATCACAGAGCAGCTATTCAAGTGACACAAATCAGAAAAGCAGCCGTGCTGTCCACTGCCACGTCCAACATCCCAGCCCTGTATAAAAACCTTTGTGCTGGCACAGAGCGTTCTATTTGACTGTGCTGGCTAGAACATACGGAGAGAAAGAAGGTCAATAAACCAGTCCCTCCTGTTCAAGGCTGTCACCTCAGGATCCCAGAGTTTTAGGAGACCATGTCTATCTTGTCCCATAACTTGGGAGTTATGCCAGGCAAAGACTGATACAGTGGGAAAGGACCCTTCACAATGATGTACTCTCCTAAATGTCCAAAGTCAATAAAATCTTGTCTGTCACTCCCCCACCTGTGGTTCTGTGGTGATGGGAAGATGGTAAGAGAAGCAGCAGCTTCCACAAAGTGGGCTCCCACCACTGGGGCCCCTGAGCACGATCTTCAGCATCTTCCAGGGCACCAAGGATGCACAATACCCCCACTTCCTCAGTTTTATTTAGTCAGCAAGCAAATATACAAGTAGAGTATAGGCTTCAGCTTGGAGAGAAGGCCAGGAGTCCACACCAGGAAAATAATGGGTCAGTCTGGAGCAGTTCTGATTCAGAAGTGGGGAGTCCCTGTAGGATCTCCAAGTATACTAAAGTCATATGAACCAAGGAGAAAGCCCCAGACTCAACTCCGATGGGATCCACCTGGCAGACACAGATCGGCAGAGAGGTATTATATGCTGTCACTATAACACTGCAGGCATCCTGAAGAAAGCCAGGCACCCGGGGACAGGCAGACTGCTGCAAGAAACCCATGTCTCCTGTCACAGAGCCACCCTGAAGGTGAATCCAGACCCCATACAAAAGGGATGGCGCTGGCCTTGATGCACAGATTTGGCCTTGACAAGAAGCCTCTACACACAGAGACCCATCTCAGGAGCCCTGGGAGTCCAGGGCTCTCCCCACACCTCAGTTATACACAATGGGTGTAGGTCTAGGTAGACTACACATTCTCAGTCACCCAGGCCGAAGCTTGGCTGGCCTCCTCGTGTCCCAAACCACAGCCAAATTAACACAGGGGATTGGGCTTGGGGAGGAAAGACACACATATTTTGAGCAATAGCATTAGCAGGTGCCACTTCTTGACTGATTTTTAGATCTACAATGGGCACTAACATTCCACAGGAATCACCCCACTTTATCTCACCATGATCCTCAGAGAAAAACACTGAGCCACCCCCATTTTACAGATGGAGAAACTTAAGGCTCAGGAAAGTCCAACAGTTTCCCTTTGGTCTCACCACAGGTAACAGGAAGAATGAAGATTTGTCCCAATTTGTAGTTACAATGTAGGCTCACAGGTCACACGGTAGGGTCACAATCTCCTCAAGTTTGAGTGATGGGAGTGGAAATCCAATAGAAAACTTCAAAGAACAAATTAGCTTCTACAATAACTTCCCAATGACCAAAGCCAGTAGTGCTCTGAGTAGTTGGGTGTTTAAAGAGCTGGCTCCCTGAGGCAGAAGGAAATTGCCACAGCCTTGGGAAATGGTTTCTGTTCCCTGATCACTGGAGTGAAGCCATGGTCGAGGGGTCTCGTGGGGGACTCCACTGCAGACGTGAGTGGAAAGAGGAAGAGGCCTTCTTAACCAGGTGACCTGTCAGCACCCATGACCCCTGTCCCCAAATGGCAGACTCAAAGAGCAGGGCCAGGCAGGACTCCATTCTGCCAGCTTCAGAGATTGGCAGGGGCACAGGCCTACTTCCCAAGGCACACAGCCCATAAATCAGCCAAAGCCGGCTGCACAATTGCAGTGCGCCTCTTTCAAGCAGCTCTGAGGAAAAATGGCTCCATCTGCTCACTGCTAGGTCATAAATAAAACAGAATTGGAGCAAAATGGATGGAAAGCAATTTTTGGAAGATGAATTTCCAAGAGTTGGCTCCTATTCGCACACCTCTTCTGTGGCTGGAAATGGCCAGCTGCAGTCCTGCCGAGCCAGGGCTGGAGCGGGCTCCGTGGGTGGGAACCTGGGTGAGGGCTGGCCATCCCAGGTTCCCTGCAAAGGCTTCCAGGATGAGTCCTCCTCCTCTGTGTTCTTCTCCATCATCTTCCTCACCACCACCACCATCAGCAGCAACACCACCATCATCAACAACACCATCATCAACATCATCATCATCATCGTCATCAGCATCAGCATCATGGTAAACTGGTTAATTGGCTCCGGATGGCTTCTTTATGCAGGCACTGAGCTGGAATTTGTAAATCTACCTCCTTTAAGTCTGGACCTGTCCTGACTGGGCACACGTGAGGCTGCAAAGCCCTTCCCCACAGCGGTCTCTGTGGTCTGCTCCTTGCTTTACTTTTCTCTGTCACTTTAAAAAAATGTCCTTTCACTGACACATGCAACTGTACGTACATACAGAGTGCTGTGTGACACTTGTGTCCATGTGTGAAAAGTGTAATGAGCCTCTCAGGGTGGTGAGGAAACCTTCTCTTTAAGATTTATTGTCCGTATTGGGAACAGCCAGAATTCTCAAGCTTGTATCCCTAACATACACAGTTCTCTTAGTCACCCCGTGTCTTCTTTCTGATCTAGAGCAGGTACTTTTTAGAACAAGGGATTTACCAGCTTTTCTAACCCATTATCTGAGCCGAGGACAATTCCTAACCAGTAGAAATAATTCAATGGATGTTTTTGGATCGCTGAATGAATGAATGAATGAGTAACTTGTGGGGTTCCCACAATCTGTGCGACATGCCCAGTCTGTGTTTATCTCTTCCCACCCATCTCTTGCCTCTAACTGACCACAGGGCGTTTTGTAGACCTTCCGTGTGGTCATAACTCCTGACTGCAACGTATGGCCTATTCTTGGTGTGCTCAGCCCATTTTCCTTGATATTACTCTGAAGATCTCCCTAGGCAGCCTTGGCTCTTCCCTCTGGTCTTGTTCCTGGTAATATTTGTTCTTCTTTTAGTTCTTATCAGTGCTTATGGAGTGTCTCTCATACTTGTTCAATACACTCATTTATGACCTTGAAAGGGAGAACAGCTACCCAAGGTCCACCAGGTAGATCTGTTCAGCCAGCACCATAACCCAAGCCAGGACAGTGTGGCACAGTGGGAAATTTGAGGACTTTGGGTTTGATGCCGAGTCTAGGCATCATGCTCTGCCTTCTACGACTCGCTTTGGTTCTTAGTAAAGTTGCCATGTCCTGGGCATTACCCATGGTCTACTCTGCTGCCTGGTGACTGACTTCAGTGACCTTTTAGCTATCCCATCTTTGTTCACTTCTAAATGACTTCACATCTAACTCCCCTGGGTATATACTATTCTAGATGTCTAGTTACATGTTATTCATACTCCAGACAGGGGATACTCTGGTCCTCACAGAGCTTCGTTCCCGTGAAGATGCAGATGAACGCAAGTGTGAAAACAGAAGAGGATGCATTTCAGAGCAGGCCTAATGCTGTGATAACACTAGGGATGAATGGGGCAGTGTGCAAAGGAAGAAGCCACAGTCTTCACATGCTGTTCTCCTGACCTTGCCTTCCTGGCTACCTGCAGAGCCCACTTCAGCTGCTTCAGATGCCAGTTCTCAGGGACCCCATTTGCTAAGGCCAATCCTTTGCACCAGCTCCATGGATGAGACCCTGTGTGAACCAGCACATGAAACAGAAGTGAAATGGGAGCCCTGCTGCTTTGGTGAGTGCTCACGGTCATGTCTCATGTTTGTCTCAGACAGAGGAAAATCCAAGTAGCTGTTGCTCCTATGACGGGTGAAGCCTAGGAGCTGCCAACAGCAGAGTTAGGGGTCTCTCAGGGACCTGCCTCTTCTGATCTGTCACGGGAAATTTAGAATTACTGAGTTCTATCTATAGGGTCAATGTCCTGTATCAGAAATGAGCCTTCCTTGAAAGGTATGTAAGGGCTTCAAATAAATGCACATGGTCAGACTGAAGATTCACTGGGTGGGGCTATACCAATTCATCATAAAGAAGTGCACCTGAAGGGCAAGAGACATGTGCTAAGGATTCCTCTGGAAATAGAGATCCAGTTTCCTCCTCCTCCTCCTCCTCCTCCTCCTCCTCCTCCTCCTCCTCCTCCTTCTCCTTCTCCTCAGCAGGAAGTCACCAATCCAGACTGAGGGCAGAGAACCCTGAAGACCCAGGTTCTTGGCTGCCTCTGTCACACACTTGCCATGTGACTTTGGCACATCTTCCTCCTCACTCGACCTCATATTTTCTATGTATACAAGAACAAAACAAGCTTTCTCTCAGAAGTGGCTGTGAGACTATGAATATTGTCTCTACATAACTCCTCCATCTTTCCCTCTGCAGTAACTTGCCCTATGTAGTGTGGTGTGTGCACAGTAATGGCATTAATAATTGATGTCAAATAAATTGGATGTGTGGGTGGATGGATGAATGAATGAATGGATGGATGGATGAATGGGTAGATGAAGCAAAAGCACCTTAGAATGTTTTGGAGTGGAAAACCAAAGGAAGTTGTTGTAGAATATTATTTTAAGATGTGTTACATTTGTTTATGCTGTGGAACATTTGTTTAATGATGCAAAGATGTGTTGCATTTGTTTAACTCTATAAAGTTGTGTTACTGTGCTTGTCTAAATCTCCTGATTGGTCTAATAAAGAGCTGAACAGCAAATACCAAGGCAGGAGAAAGAACAGGCAGGGCTGGCAGGCAGAGAGAATAAATAGATCTAGGAGGCAGAGGAAGGAGCAAGAAAAGAAGGGAGAGGAAGATGCTAGGGGCTAGCCACACAGCCACAAAGCCACACAGCCAGCCACACAGCTACCCAGCCAGCCACACAGCCACACAGTCAGCCACAGAATAAGAGTGAAAGTAAGATATACAGAAGTAAGAAAAGGAAAAGGCTCAGAGGCAAAAGGTAGATGGAATGATTTAAATTAAAAAAAAACTGGTTAGATATAAGCCCAGCTAAGGCCGGGCATTTATAAGTAATAATAAATCTCCATATTCATGATTTATTTGGGAGTTGGGTGGCGGGCCCCACAAAGAGCAAATAGTAAAGAGTAAAAACAATCAATAGCAGGAAGTGCTTAAGAGAGCCGAGAAGCTGGAGACGCGACCGGCTGAGAAAATAAGCTAGAGTGTGTCATCGCCCTTCTTCACGTCATTTTTCCCAAATGAGACACATGGCTGACTCAAACGAAGTCTTTGTCAGCAAACTGAAGTATTACACACATTAAAGAGTTTGGCTCTTCCTAAGATGAGGAAGGTAAAGACGACTGGCTATTGAGGTCTCGAGAAGCGAAAGACTTTCAATTTAAAGCAATCACTCGTATTCACACAAGATGAGGTTAATAAGCATGGGGTGGGGGTTGAAATAGAAATCCTACCACCACTGAAATAATTCAGGGATAGAATTGGGATGTAACTCAGCTGGTAGAATGATGGCCTAGCATGCCCAAGGCCTTGGGTTTGATTCCTAGCAGTCACCTCATAAACAGACTTGGTAGTGTGTGTCTATAATCTTAGTACTTTGGAGATGGAAGCAAAAATCAGAAGTGCAGGGTCATCCTCAGCTACATATTAAATCCAAGGCCACCCTAAGCTGCAGGAGACCCTGCCTTACAAGAAAAGAAAAGGATCCAAGAAGGAGATAGTGGTGTGTGGTGGTAGCAGAGCTGGGGAAAGTCTCAGCTTCTGGGCTAGTGTAGACAACGCAATGGAAGAGCTGAACATGGGTGGTGAAGCGCGGAACTCAAGAAATCCAAGCATTGCAGCCTGAGTGATCAAAGGTACGAACCTGGTATAAACAACATGGAGAAGGCTCAGGGAAACAGGTTTGTGAGAAATGGGTTTCAGCTTAGGCCAAAATGAGTTAGGATGTCTGCTCAGCGGATCTGCCCACCACCGTGCCGTGAGGACAAATGCTGTGGTCTCCTACTTTGTAGGGTTATCCTTGGGGCTTGATGCGACCAACCAAGTCTGGCAGGAGTCCCCAGAGTCAGTTTACAGTTTGCTGCTTTTATTTTCTGTCACACTGCGACCAGTGGAGTTCCAGACAGGGAGCTGGTCCATCAGGCGGGAGTGAGGATGGCATGGACAGAGCATGGGCGACAGACAGCACCAGCGAGAAAGGAACCTTTTGGCAATAGGCCATCACGATTTGAGGTCTGATACAACCTCCCATTGGAATGTCGATAGGCGGCAGTGTATGTGGCTGGGAGAGAGAACCTCGGCAGGAGGTAGACTGTGGAGTCCCTGACGAAAAGAGAAGCAAAAAGACACCAACAAGGAACCGTAGAGGAGACCTGTGGTCCGAGCCCTGACTTGTAACATTCAGAGGAAAGGGCGGCGGAGGTCTGAGGAGTGGGCAGCATGTGTCCTGGAAGCCCAGGGGGGAACATGCGTCAAGAAGTGATTAACTGTGGCCAGTGCTGCCACAACTCAACCAAGACAGGACTCAGAACCGACCCCTAGACTTGGCCTCATGGGTGTCAGTGATAATTCTGCTAGTGTCAGCAGCTGTGTGGGTGTCCAGATGTCAGGTTGGATTTAGTGTAAGAGAAAATGAGAGGGAAGGAAATGGAGACAGGAAATATTGACCACCCTGGAATGGTTAGCACTACAGAATGATCACAGAAATGGGACAGTAACTGATGGAGTAATTGGAGTGGAGATATTTTAAGTGGGGAGGGACACCAGCGTTGCTCATGTGCTGTAGTGAAAGATTCAGCAGAGTGGAGAATGTTGAAGTATAGGAGATGGCAGGCAGGATAGCTGCAGAAATGACCTCGAAGAAGCAGAAGGAGATGGGATCCAGCACACGGGGTAGAAGGTGGGGGAGAACTGGCCTCACACAGTACCTGCCGATTCTCTGTGGTAATCCATGGAAAGGCAGCTTGAGCAGATGTCGCATCTAAACTTGGCCAGTGATGATTCTGGGTTCAGTTCTGAAACTCTTCAGCCTCTTCCAGCTACTGGTGTCACAGTGGTCCAGTAGTACACTCTCATCTCTCTAAATTGTTCTCTCCTCTCTCCAGCTCGATTCAAAGCTCCTCTCAATCCCTCCCCACTCAGGCTCAAGGCCTGTGGAGAGAAGGAAGGACAAGGGCCAATCAGAGACATTTCTATTCTTTTCTGGGTTCTAGCTCTCCTAGCTTAGGTACAGAGCACTCCCTGCATCTGCTAATATAAGAGTGCTATCGAGGGTCCAGGTCAAGGCTAGTTAGTTCTCTCTACAACTGTAGAGTCCGTATACATGTTCACAGAACCAAGTTCAGTTTCAACCTGACCTCCAGATGACAAAGGGCTTTCCTCAAAAAAAGAAGTGGCGAATTCTGGCCCCTGGCAGTCATGGTTCACTGTTGATTGCGCATTATTCAGAAAGTATGGTATCCTAAGACTCTTCACAAGAGAAGTAGTGGGATGGGTTTTCCTCCTTTAGACAGAGAAGGCAGACAGGTGGTGATGTCTAGGTTACAGCTCATAAAAAATGATTTGGAGGGGCCAGAGAGATGGTTCAGTGGTTCAGAGTGCATACTGTTCTTGCAGGGGACCCTCATTCAATTTCCAGCATCCATCTCAGACATCTCACAGCCACCTGTTACTCCAACTCCAGGGCATCTGATGCTTCTGGCCTCCTCTAGTACCAGCATGCAGGTGCATATGCCCCCCTAGATCTATACACATAATTATTAAAAATAATTTTAAAAACCTTTAAAAGTGGTTTTGAATAAACTTTAGAACAGATATCATTGAAGTGTTTTGTAGGGTAGTGCCCAGACAGCTGCCAAGGGAGTCGCTGTGAACCCTATGCCTGTGGGTATTTGTGTAGCCGGTTACAGGAGACCTCAGTGAGCAAGGCAGAATTTGGGTGGCTGAACATAGCCTTGGTGGTTAACTACTTACACATTTCTCACTTTTCAAAGACCAGGATCACCTTCAAACTCCAAGCTGATTTGTCCTAGGGGTAGTCACAAATTCTGGAAAAGCATCATTGCTAAGTCAGGTTTCTCACACAATGCCTCTGAGGGAAAGCTGCCTCACAGAACTAGAGCCTGATCTTGGGAAGAGAATGTGCAGTGATTGTAGGTATCAGGGCTGAGCTCCTGGGCTTGATAGAATGAGCAGAAATGGCAAAGGAAAGCTTCACTTTCTCAAGCATTCAAAGAGACTTGATAACTACTTTTGTTGTTGACATTTTGGGATTTCGACATTCTTCTCAAACTCGATACAGTTGAAACCCTAATACTACTTCTAGGAGAGTTGGGATTCTGCGGGGGATCCTCAAGCAAAACCCACACATCTGCTGGTTAATAAAAAGAACCTGCTAGATGAACTGATGAATGAACTCCAAAATCCTGAAGGTTTTCTGTGTTTATTTAAAAAAAAAAAAAGAAACAAAACCCATATCCCAGAGAAGTCTATACAGTTCCAATATATATCCTGTCTCTGTGGTTACCCAAGAAGGAAGTAAATTAATGAACTGCATAAGAAAGTCACCACATGGACACAGCCACCAAAAAATAACATAGGAAACATAACGTAAGAAACAGGGGCTTATGTCTGGCTTTCCAATGCAATATCAAAGTATAATGCAACTTCAGGAAAACATATGGCTCAAGTTGGTACGAACAGAATCGATGGAGTACTATTTAGTTCTAGTAAAGAAGGAAATCGTGTTATTTTTGACAACACAGCAAAATCAGGCACAGAAAGACATCTACCGTTTAATCTCACATGTGGAAGCCATACAACATTATTTTTTTTAGCTTGTGAAGTCCAGTAGAGCAGTGGGTGCCAGAGATGGGAAAATGGGGGCTGGAGAGCTTTTGGTCAAAAGCTGTAGAGTTTCAGCTAATGTGAATAAGCTCCGGGGAGCTAGTGTACTGCAGGATGGCTGTACTTATGTATTGTAGTTTGAAACTTGGTAATAAAGAGGCTTTAAGTGTTCTTGCCCAAGCAGTAAGTACCCGAGGAAATGTATATGTTAATGATCTTCATCGAGCCACTCTACTCTGAATATTTCAAAACACTGTGCATAAGTGTATGCAATCTTTATATGTTATTTCAAAACAGCATTGACATTGTGTTCATTTAAAACTTCTCCACACTTTTCAGGCCTACTAGTAAGTTCTGCTACCTGTGCATCAGTTGAGAATGAAAACCTTTGATAATTATTTTATAATTGTACAAACAATAAAGGTGACTGAGGACTAGCAATTATGCTTTATGTGTTTGTGCCAATCCAGCTGTGACAGTGTCTTAGTTAGGGTTTTTATCCCGGTGAAGAGACACCATGACCACAGTAACTCTTCAAAAGAAAAACATGTAACTGGGGCTGCCTTACAATTCATAGGTTCAGTCCACTACTGTCATGCTGAGAAGCATGACTGCACACAGGCAGACATGGCGCTGGAGAGGCAGCTGGGAGTTCTACATCTGGATTGGCAAACAGTAGGAAGAGAGAGAGTCACTAGGCCTGGCTTGAGTTTCTGAAACCTTAAAGCCCAGCCCCAGTGACACACTTCCTCCAACAAGGCCACACCAAACTAATAAGGTCACATGTCCTAATCCTTTCAAATAATGCCACTCTCTATTAGCCTGTGAGGGCCGTGTTCATTCACACCACCACAGACAGAATTCTCTGCTATTTCTTACCTGAATGTTTTGCCATTGAGATCATTTTTAAAAGTTGCATCATAGGAAGCTGGACATGGTGACCACTGATCCTAGCTTCAAGAGGCAGAGGCAGGTGGATCTGAGTTTGAGGACAGCCTGGACCACATATCAAGTTCCAAGCAGATCAGGAATACATAGTAAGACGTTGTCTAAAAACAACAAAATATTGGATCAGAGGGTTCCCTAGATGAAACCTGGATTGAACAACTAGGGTCTTCTTGTTCTCATTTTGTCCTGGGCCTGTCATACACCAGATGGCATTAAATCTCCAATAGTCCTGTTTAATGGAAAGCCAGAACCCCCTGAATGTAAACATCCATTTAGTGATGATGAACACAGCTGACACCGGAGGTCTATGTTTGTGGTTGGACTGGGGGTTTTTCCTGCTTTGCAGAAGACTGATCAGTAGTCTTGCTTTCTTGTGTCCTGTCTGCTTCCTGTCCACTTTCATGTTTTATTGAGGAGCAAACAGAGTAAATTCCTACAGCATCCCCCTTTGGTCCTGTTGGAGGAATCCCTCAGCCACTTTGGGTTAGCTCTTCTACAGTACAACCTAGCATTTGCCGGAACACTGGGCTCTTCCGCACCTTCAAATTTCCTGCTGTGTTGGATATGTTCTAATGACAGTCCCACAGCCAATGGCCCTGAAGACACTGTCCCCTTCCCTGCTCTATCCCCGATAGTCTCTATGACAACATTCCCTTTATTGTTTTCTTCTCCTTCTGCTCCTCCTTTCTCCCCCACCCTCTCTCTGTACATTCAGGCAGAGACCAGAGGGCACCCTGGGTTGTCACTCCTCAGGAACACTACCCATATTGTTGATTGAGACAGGATCTCTCACTGGCCAGCAAGTCCAAGAGATCTGCTAGTCCCTGCCTCCCCGGTACTGGGATTCCATGTGCACAGCACCGGTCCGTGTTTTTTACATGGGTTCTGGGTATCAAAGCCAGGTCACCATGCTCTCATGCCAGTCACTTTGCTGACTGGGCCATCTCCCCAAACCTACTATAGTGTATGTGTTCTGTGCATGTACATTGACTGACTTCCATAAACAACTATGCTTTAAACCTAGGACAGCATGAGTGTTGGTGATGTTTAGTTCACTGCGAAATCTGTGCCATCAGTGCCTGCCACCTAGCTGATGCTCAATAAATATTTGTTAAATATAAATCAAGGTACAGGTTATAAATCAAAGGCTCAGAGAGATGGCTCCAAGTTAAGAGCTGTTCTTCCTGAGGACCCAAGTACAATTCTCAGCACCCACATCAGGTGGCTCATAACCTCCGATAATTCTAGTTCCAGGGGATCCTATGCCTTGATGTCTATGGGCACCCACACTCAAGTGCACATACCCACATACCCACCTCACATATACATAATTAGTTCAAAAATAAATTAAGCTGAGCGGTGGTGGTGCACGCCTTGAATCCCAGCACTCGGGAGGCAGAGCCAGGCGGATCTCTGTGAGTTTGGGGTCAGCCTGGTCTACAGAGCAAGATCCAGGACAGGCACCAAAACTACACAGAGAAACCCTGTCTCGAAAAACCAAAATGAATGAATAAATAAATAAATCTTTTTAAAGTATAGGTTGAGGTTACAGTTCATTGTGCCAGGGAAGTCATAGAACATAGGGAGATTGGGACAGCTGGTCACATGTCATCCTCAGTCAGTAAGCAAGGAAAGACGAATGCTTGGGTTCAGCTCATTTCCTCTCTTTCTACAGTTCAAGATCTCAGTCCAAGGAATGGTTCCCACCTTCCTGCAATCAAGACAACTCCCCACTGGCATGCTCAGAGGCCCCCCTCCCAGGTGATTCTAGATTATCAAGTTGACAGACTCCATGACGCACAGACCCATGAGCAGATCCGTGACATTGTTTGGCATCACTGTTTACAGGGTGCCCATCAGGCGGCAGCCGCTGTCACAGCGAACACCTTGTCCCTTCCTTACTAATAAAGATATCTCACAAACTGGCTCCCCAATCAACACCCTTCTCCCTCAGCCATACCCAAAGTCAGACGTCCAGAGGCTTCATTCAACAAAGCCTAAATTCTTCCTCTGTTTCCAATCCCAGAAGCCAATGTGGCGGCTCATACAAGTTTTTTTCCCCTCAGAAATAGTACCCATCATGCCAGCAGATTATCCAGAAATGCTCTTCTCTCTCTCTCTCTCTCTCTCTCTCTCTCTCTCTCTCTCTCTCTCCCTCCCTCTCTCTCTCTCTCTCTCTCTCTGTGTGTGTGTGTGTGTGTGTGTAAGCACGCATGTAGATATCAGACTATAACTTGTGGGAGATGGTTCTCTCTCCTTTAGTCATGGGGAGTCCAGGGGATTGAACTCGGGTCTTCAGGCTTTCAGCTCCTTGACTGACTTATTGTCCACCTCGCCAGCCCTCATCAATCTTTCTAAGGAGCAAAAGAAGCATGGGGTCGGTTTCACATGTAAGCCACTGGCCAACGCTCCAGGCCTCACTTAGACCCGGGCATCCCTGTGGCTTTTGTAGCCCCACCCAGAGGGCACTGCTGGGTTTTGTTGAGACCTGTCATGTATCAGTCTCTCTCTCCTCAGCCCCCCAGGTTCAGCCTGTTCCTCCTACCAAGCAGTTATCCATCCACCTTGCAGTGCTCACCAGGGAAATCATCCACCAGAATCCTGACCCCATGGAATTAAAACCCTGGCCTGCTGCATTAGCAAGGGTGAGTAGTCATGACCCTCCACGCCATCTCAAATACCTGCCATCCTACACCCCCAGCCCTGGGGAAGGTGTAATTATGGTGTGCAGGAGAAGATGTGGCCTCATTTTTCACAGGCCACTGATCCTCGAGCCTCATCCACCAAGGACTCTGCAGCTCGGTGGGACTCAGCTGGGAAAACCTCTAACTTTCTCCTGCTCCCTGACTCCTTGGGATACATGCTAGCCTTGAGTTCAGAGACCAGATCCTAGAGGCATTGAGATGTATTATATTTGGCTTTTTAAGAATCAAAGATGTTACAGAAGATAGCATTCCCAACGACTTACTCGAGTTTGGGCAGCAATGTGAGCTTGGCACCAGTCACCTGGAACGGAACAGTAAAGTGGAAAGTATGCTCAAAGTGCTGTAAGTACTTGGTGTCTCTAGAGCTCAAAAGAGGAGAGAAACCAAAGACGGGGATGAGGGAGGAAGCAGCTAGACCAGGCACCCAACGCCATCCCAAAGAAGAGTATGTTCCTGATTGTCCAGTAGTAAAACGCTGCTTTCATCGGGCATTTCTATGAGCTTTTGCACATATAGAGATCTGGGTAAGGACCACCACAGTCAGGGTACTGACCAGTCTCCTAACCTACGGTCACATGCTCCCTCCACTCCTAAGGATCTCTATCTGCCAGCACTGCTTTATGTTTTTACTTTCTGTAAATGTCACATAAATGCAATCTTGCACCATGTAACCTTGTAGAGACTGTTCTTTCAGTCAGCATGATACATTAAAATTAACCATGTGGCAGCCTGTGCCAATAGTTACTCATTTTTTTATTGCTGGAGTGTATCCAATTATATGGATGCTCACGCATTTCCCTGATGGGAGTCGTTTGGTTTGCTGCAAGCCGGGGACAATGATTCATTGAGTTGTATGTAAATCTGTGTCTGAGCATGAGTGTTTAGTCTCTCTAAGCACACAGGAGTAAGAATGTTGGGTCGTGTGTTAAATGCACATTTAACTTTTCAGGAAACTGTCCAGCTATTTTCTAGAACTGCTGAATCACTTTTGATCCTCACCATCAGAGGCTCTCCGTACCCCGAAGTGCTCAGAAAGACTTCTAAATCAGCCTCTCACAACAGTTTGCACAACAGAGGCTCTCCGTACCCTGAAGTGCTCAGAAAGACTTCTAAATCAGCCTCTCACAATAGTTCCCACAACAGGTTTGGTCAAGGGAGTAAAACAATTGAATTGGGGAGAAAATGAAAGGCAGAGGAAACAGTTACAAGTATGATGTAGCAATGTGGAAGAGGGACACCTGTGTCCTGGGCAGGGCAATGGCAATGGGGACAAATCATCAGGGAGAGAGGGAGAGAGACAGAGACAGAGACAGAGACCAAAGAGAATTGCTCTAGAGCAGTGGTTCTTAACCTGTGGGTCACAACCCCTTTGGGGGTCAAGTGACCCTTTCACAGGGGTTGCATATCAGATATCCTGCACGGCAGATATTTACCTTGATTCATAGCCATAGCAAAATGACAGTTATGAAGTAGCAATCAAAATAATTTTATGGTTGGGGGTCACGACGACATGAACAACCATATTAAAGGGTTGCAGCATGAGGAAGGTTGAGAACTTTGCTCTAGAGAATAACTGGGCTTTGGGTTAAGGAAGAAGCTGGGGCTAGTGAGATAGCCCAGAGAACAAGGCACTTGCCTTAGAAACCTGATACCCTCAGTTTGGATCCCCAGAACTCATGAAAAATCTGGACACTCAATCATCATACTGTAGTCCCAGTGTGTCCCAGTGTGGAGGCAGGGACAGAACAATTTCCAGAAGACAAAAGCCCGTTAGCCTGGTGTGTGCAGCAGCTAAGAAACCCTAACTCAAATGAAGTAGAAAGCCAGACTTTGAAGGTTGCCCTCTGAACTCTACACATGTGCTGTGGCAAGCATGTGCCTACACACACACACACACACACACACACACACACACACACACACACACACACACACACAGTGGGGGAGACGGTGGGGTGGGGGGGAGAGAAGGAGAGACTAAAATTTTTTTTTTTAAGTCAGAAATATCTTTCAAGGTTTTGCTTCTTCAAGACCCAGAGAAGAAGAAAAGGCTGGGGTCCGCTGTGAGGTGACTAACTGGCAGCTAAGGTAAGAACAGCCGCCCTCCTCTGCACAATGATCCCGGGCGATGATCGCAGCAAACGGCCAGGCTCCATTTCCCAAGAAAAATTTACACCTGCCATGTGAGGAGAGACAGGCCAATCTGCCAGCCTGAGTCCACAGGGCTATAAACCCACCCACAGAATTCTGGGAATGGCCTCTGCCAGGCTTCCAGCTGTCCTCAGAACTCTGGCAGAGGCAGTTCGTTCTGAAGCCTGAGCTGAACTAGACTGTGGTTGGGAGCTACAGCTCTCCATGGTGTCTGAGGCCTGGGCGGGTGAGTGCCAAAGGCCTGCTGTCGGTGAAGGGCACTCTGCAGAAGGTTCGCAGGCTTCCCTCCAGAAAGGATCCCATTGGATTCTCAGGTCCCAGGACTGCCTGATGGAGCTGTAGAAAACTGGTCACCATGGAGGAGGAACTCTGCCAGACCCTCCAACAAGCTCCTTCCTGCGCACCCCACGTGACATTACTGCAGAATTCCCGCCTTCCCTCTGGAGAAGCTGAGGCCCAGTGCGGTGACTACTTAACTATCCTGAGGCTTTATTCGGTTCAGCAGTCAGGCCTTCCGTGCCGGGCCGAGCCCTCAGCCTGCCTCAGTGCCGCCTCCTCTCCCAGAGTGCAAGATGTCCAGACAGTCTGTTGGTCTCTGTGCTGAGCTCCTGGGCTGACTGATCCCATCCCCACTTCTGGGAACTGATTCTCTCTCCTTCCCTCAGGCCACAGCAGCCATGTTTGCAGCCGCACACATTGCTCAACTTACAGACGATTGGACACAAATTACCCCACCCAGAATAAAGCGATCAGAATCCATCCCCACCCTCGGAACTGAGGCTTGTAGTGAGAAAGAACAGATTCTCTCTGGAAGGCCTGCACCATGTGAGCTGTGCCCATTTCTTCCACACGGAGTGGAAAGTAGTCCACAAGGAGAAAGAAAACCCATACTAAAGTTCAGAGCAGGTTAGAGAGATAGTAGGCGGGTTAATGGATGAGAGAGTCGTGGAAGTTGGCATCAAGAATCTTACAAGACACTCTTTTGGTTGGCTGGTCTTCTCTCTCTCTCTCTCTCTCTCTCTCTCTCTCTCTCTCTCTGTGTGTGTGTGTGTGTGTGTGTGTGTGTGTGTGTGTGTGTGTGTGTGTGTACCCAGTACACCCCAGGTCATGGATGCTTGTCTGTTCTAGCTATACACATTGTCAGCTTGTTCAGTGACACAGGAAAGAGCAGAAAAGGAAATCAGTAAATAGATGCTTTAGCTCTGGAGAAAAGACAGGAGACTGGGGCTCAAGGCCCGACTCCACCCTTAGCACTGTGACTTTGAGTGAGCTGATACAATTCCATGAACGCCACAAAGCCTATGGTTAGAGAATATAACCGTGTCTTATAGGAAAGTCATAATTGCCAAGTTCTTGTAATAGGAAAAAAAAATGTAAGAACTGGCCATGCAGACGTGGAGCCTTGGTTCACAGACCTGTGAGCCAGGCTGGGGCTGAAGTGGGGCCCAAAGTGCTGGGTTCTTTTCCAGATGTCCCTTGCAAAGGCAGAGCCCAGAACTTCCCTGTGCTGTGTGAGGACTGAAAGGCCCTGCCAGCAAAGGCTAATTGCTTAAATTTCTTAACCACTAGAAGGGGAATTTCCACTTGGCAATTAAGTTTGCAAATACTGTACAACCTTATAGAGCACATTTCTCCAAATAGATGTGTTCTTTTTCATATAATAATCAATTCATGGGTGTTTCGCTTGCCTAATTAGCTCTGCATGTAAATTAATCTCTGCATATTGAAATTGTAAACCTTTCCTTATAATGTTGCCTTGTTTCCTAGATAAATCAAATTGCTGTGGCCCCAGCAAAGGTCCTGGGTTCTGAGAGTTGCCAAAAGCCAGCAGGTCCCTTAGCTGTGGAGGGTCGGAGCTGAAGGAGGGTTTGGTCTGTTATCCAGGCTAATTATGTTTACCCACAGAGAAGACCGAGGCCAGTTCTTTCTCTTCTTAGACAAAGCTGCACCAATTACATTCCCTAGGCCATTTGGGTCTCATGCCTTGGCTTCAGTGTTTCTGAGGAATAAAAGATCAGTTTCCTCTTCCCCAGGCAGCAGGGAGGGCTGAGGTGGAAACATTTCTGCTTCTAAGGCTGCTGGAGGAAAGAGGAAGGGTAAATTCAGGTCTAGTTCAGACTCCATAAGCCCAAGCTTCCTACAAGAAGACATCTCTGGCTAATCATGGCCACAGTACCCTCTCCCTATTACCAAAGTGCCTCCAAGACAGCCATCACTGGGCCTGCAGTTGTGACAGGCTTGGCTCTGTGTCCATGAACACCCACACACATTTGGAATCAAAGAGACCTGGGTTCAAACCCTGGCTCTACTCTCTTTAATGGGGTTGATGGATTAAGTGAGAATGCCCTCCATAGTCTCATATGTTTGAATACTTGGTCTGCCATTGGTGGGACTGTTTGGGAAAAATTAGGAGGTGTGACTTAGTCTGAAGGAGGCACACGTCACTGGCTGTGGGCTTTAAGGTTTCAAAAGACTCATGCTATTCCCAGAGTGCTTCCTCTACTTTCTGTTTGCAGTTTGACATGTGGGCACTCAGCTGTTCTTGCAGCCTTTGCTCCATCATCATGGACTCTAAACCTCTGGAGCCATAAGCCCGATTAAACACTTCCTTCTATTAGCTGCCTTGGTCATAGTGTTTCCTCACAGCCAATAGAAATGTAACGAATCCATGGGTTGACTCTTCCCATTTGTGAGTGAAAGTAATGGAGTTCCACCTCCCCGCTTAGCTTGAGTGAGGTGACAATGTGTCCTTTGCAAATGGCAGACAGTGCTGGCTGGTTTTGTGTTTTCTGTTACTTTCTGGTGCACCAACAATGGGCAGAGCTGTTGCCTTTTCTCCCACTAAAGTGTTGGCTCACAGTGCCTCATCCAAGACCAGTTGTCAGCAGGGCTGAGGGCTCAGCAGAGTATAGCAGACTGGGCACCAGCCTGGGCAAGATGTCCTTGGAATTGTGCGTGTGTGTTTGTGTGTGTGTGTGTGTGTGTGTGTGTGTGTGTGTGTGTGTGTGTGGTCCCTAAAAGCTTCCCTCTGGTTGATTTCCCATAGGGTTGCTTTGAGAAATCTGGGAGAAATAAAATTCTTTCTGGAGCCTCCCAATCCTGGGGCTCTCTAAATAGTGCAGCCTGTAAAATCAGACCCCCATCTGCCTCTGTCATTACCTTTGCAAATAAGAATTGTTGAGTCGATTTCCCCCATATCCTCAGCCAGGAGATCACCCAATTTGGGAACAGACCATCTTACAGGGCCTGCTCCCCACGCCCCAATGGGATGGCCAAAAGGACCATAGACTTTCGATGGAATGTCTAGGACTTTCGTGGAGTTGCAGTGGGCTGTGTTCCCGAATAGATGACGCAGTACACAAGTCCAAATGCTGTCTGTGTGCCAGACTGGGGTTCTGTCATCCTGATGGAGGAAGCACTCCCTGATGCAGAGGCCACTCAGAGCCTAGAACACATGGTGAAAACATACAAGAGTGAGCGGAGATACGAACATAGCTGAAAGACAGTGTGTGCCCGTGAATATGTAAAAATAATGAGTCAGCAAGTGAATAAACAGAAATGATGAAGGGATGCAGATTTGAAATCATTGTGTTGAAGGCTGGATTCCCATGTTGGCTGCAGCATTAGACACAGTTAGCGGAGCTATAAAATCAACCTAAGTGCCCATCAAGGGATCAATTATAAAGGAAATGTGTTGTGTGCACAATGGGGTACTCTTCAGTCTTTGAAAAAGAAGCAGTTTTCAAATGATGCTTGCACACCCCTCCCTGTTCATTGCCGCTCTACTCACAATAGCAAGTTACAAAATCAACCTAAAGGCCCATCAACAGATAAAGGAATGAAGAAAATAGGGTGCATATACACACAATGGAGTGCTTTTCTGTCATAAAGAAAAAACAATGTTTCCAGGAAATTTGATAGAACTAGAGATCATTGTGTTAAGGGAAATAAGTCAGACACTGAAGGACAAGGGGCGTGTGTTTTCCCTCATGTGTGGTTTGTAAGAGGTCATGAAAGTACTATCAGGGTTGTAACAGAGCAAGCAGGTGTGGTGGGGGTGGGAGGGGGTGAATATGATGAAAGTACATGACACACATGGATGGAACTATTATAAAACCTATGGCTTTGTACAATTAACATTTTGAAAATGAGGAAGATAGTCTGTCAATTTGCAACAATATAGACGGGACTGGAGAACCCTGTCTGAATGAAATAAGCCCAACACAGAAAGATGTACTGTCTATTCCTATTATACCTGTGGAGTCCACAACTGTACTCACAGATGCAGAGAGGAAGGGGCCAGAAACTGGGGGAGGGGAGGAGGAGGCACCTCCTCAGACAGGAGCAGGGCGGGGGTTCGTCTTTGGTTTCTCTTTTTTCCAGATGACAGTATGTTTAGCAAAAAGCTGAATATTTCAATTTAAACTTCAAACATTCTGGTAAAAGAAATAGAAATTTGAGATAAATATGTTAATAGCCCTGATTAAACCATCCTATATTGTATCATAGCAGCATTTGGCACTCTCTAAATACACACACGTACAATTTGTCAGTTTTGAAACAAAAGATCTGAGGGTAGGAGTACATGCTAGTAATTCCAGCACTTGGGAGCCAGAGGCAAGAGGAGCTTAATGTCTACCTGGGCTATATAGAAAGATTCTGTGCAGGTGCATGAGCATGCTCACACATGTGTGTATATATAAGGGGGGGGGGGCTTTAATTCGGGAAACCAAGAAGGAAGGACTGTCTTTCTTGGTTCCACTTCCTTCTCTAGGCAAAACATTCTTCTAAAAGCCGAGAGCTCCTGGGGGAGAATGATGACATGTTTTGTTATATCCAGGAATCCACTCCACCACTTCCCATCATCCTCAAGACCCTGAATTGGTCATTGAGAATTTGGTTTTCAGCTTCTTTTTATTTGCTGCCTGGAGTCATGGAGTATTTCTGCAGCCAAGAGTACCTGTGTCTAGAAACATCTATCAGAACCACAAAGCCTTCATCGTCCAATGCTGCAAGTGATCAAAACTAACTCAAGAAACTGTGAGTCCCAGAAAGACAAGCTCAGAGCCCCATGGGCAACCCACAGTGACATCTCCTCGGGGCAGGGTGCTGAGGGTTGAGCCTTCCTGCCTGGAGAAGTCTTTAGGTCTAAGACAAGGTCCTGGGGAGATTAGCACTCAGCCCCACTGTGTGCTTTTTCCCATGCTCTAGAGTTTAGTGTCCCCAAAGCCTGGGACTCATGGTGTCCAGCAGACCGCCAGGAATCCTGACAAGGGACATGTTGAGGACCTGGGTAAGTCCAATGAAGGTGCTGATGGAAGGATCCAGCCAGCATATCCTGAAATAGCTGCCACACCGTGCAGAGCTCAAGGACAAACGGAAGCAAATGACATCGTCTCCTATGGTAGCCCCTGCTGGTCTACACAGTCTAATCTTGTTTCTTGTTTTAATTAATTAGCTTACCACCTTCTTCCTCTCCACATACACACAGACACACACACAAATGCACAGACACACATACATACAAACACCCCCCCACAGACACAGCACACACACACAAACCCAGACATAGACACAGACACACACAAAAACACATAGACACACATGCATACAAACACCCCCCCAGACACAGCAAACACACACACACAAACCCAGACATAGACACAGACACACATGCACACACACACACACACACACACACACACATACACACACACAGACACACACATACAGGCCCAAACACATAGAGACACAAAGACACACACACACACAGACACACACACAGAGACATACACACAAACTCAGACACATAGACACATGTACACATAGAGACACAACACACACACAAACCCAGACACATAGATAGACAGACAGACAGACAGACAGACATGTATATCCACCCCTGCCAAATACAAGCATAAAATGCATTGTCCCTGGATTCCTCACTGTTTTCCTGTTTCACCTTTCTCAGGCTTCCCATTTCTTGAGTCCCAAGCCCTCACTTGATGACTAACCACCCCATTTGACTCAGCTTTAAGGACTGTCCCTAGAATGCTGCACTTTCAGTTTTAATACTAGACAATCTTCAGTAAACCGGGACAGCTCAGTCACCCTGTCATTTGCATGTGAAAAAATCTGTGTGCAAAACAAGTGTCTCTATGTCAGGTCTGGAAATTACCATGCAATATACTTAAAACTTATGGTGTCTCCCTTCCACAGCACACATGCTAAAAATGGAGCAACACAAAGATTAGCATGGTCCCTGTGCCAGCTAGTGTTCTATCAACTTGACACAAGCTAAAGTCATCTGATAGGAGGGAACTTCAATTAAGAAAGTACCTCTGTAAGATCAGGCTGCAGACACGCTTGTAGGGCATTTTCTTAATTAGTGATTGATGGGGAATGGCCAAGCCCTTTGTGGGTGGAGTCACCCCTGGTCTGGTGGTCCTGGGTTCTATAAGAAAGCAGGTTGAGCAAGCCATGAGGAGCAAACCAGTAAGCAGCATCCCTCCATGGCCTCTGCATCAGTTCCTGCCTTCAAGTTCCTGCCCTGTTAGAGTTTCTATCCTGACTTCCTTCAATGATAGACTACAATGTGGAAGTGTAAGCCAAATAAACCCTTTCCTCTGCAACTTGCTTTGGTCATGGTGTTTCATTACAGCAATAGTAACCCTGACTAAGACAGTACCAGTGCCCAGAAGACAGACAAATTTGCAAAGCATTCTATATTAAAAACGATCATGTGGAAACATATTCATGCTTAATAAGTGTTAGCTACAGTTACACAGTTGTCGCTGTTACATCCAGACTGTCCCGGTGTGATGGTATCTGAAGGTGTCCCTCCCATCCTCTGGGACTGCTCATGTTGGTCAGCTTTCTATCGCTGTGACAAACACCTGAGAGAAATGCATGAAAGTGGAAGACTTCATTTGGTTCATAGTGTTGGAGTGGTCAGGCAATGATTGTCCAGTATCCGCCACTGTGGGTCTGTGAGGAGACGGAGCATGATGGTGGTAGAAGCCTATGACAAGAGAGAGGGGGCAATGGGGAAGGAAAATGGGGTAGAGGAAAAGAGGGGGATGATATTAAATTATGAATCCATCATTAATGGATCAGACTCCCCATGATCCAATCACTTCCTAAAAGCTTCATTTGTGAACATTGCATTAGGCACCAGGCTTTCAACGTACAAACCCATGGGGAACATTTGCATCCAAACCATAACAGTTTCTGATGGGTCAGTGCATCATTTCTTTACAAATAAATACTAGAGACTGAATCCCAGCACTTAATGTATAGTAAGCAAAAGCTTTATTACTGACCTACAACCCAACTCCATTAAACAGCATCATTTTAATGCAACAGAATTAAAAATGGAGTCCCTACCGTATCCCAAAATACTGTTTCAGGGGCTCACAAAATGAATGCTGAAGGTGGCATTTGACATGCTGAGTGCTGCTTTCAACTAAAAACTCAGCCTCAAGATCTTTCTGACCTTACCTGGGGCCCACTCCCAACTCTCCACCCTCCTTTTCTCCAAAGCAAAATTCAGGGAAGGACTTTCTCTGAAGTTCCTTTATCCAACCATCAAGGACCATTAGAGGTCTTCCAGAGGGCAAGCAGTCTTGTGTTCTCTCTCTGACATCTCAGGAAAAAGATTAACTCACAGGAGATCTGAGGTATGACTCCATCAGAGAAACCACACCATAAAAAGCCCCTGGGGTTTTTTTTTGGGGGGGGGGTCATGTATATCACATGTGGTGTGCCTTCAAACATGTGTATTCACATGTGTGTGACTATACCTGTATAAAGGTACACCTGCATGCATGTGCACACAGTCTTCTTCGTTTCTTCTCTACCTTATTATCTGAGGCAGGGTCTCAACTGAACCTGAAGCTTGCTGGCATAAGTAGTCTAGCCAGCCAGTGACATGAATCACCCTCTAAAGGCTGGAATAACAGTTGGGCTGCCACGTCCACCAGGCATTCATGTGGGTTCTGGGAATCTGAAGTTCAGTTTTCACACTTGCACGACAGGCACTTTAGCCACTGAGGGAGTTGTTTTCACCTATCCTCATCAGAGCTAAAACAGCCACAGAGTGCTTCGGGAGAGTGTATGGGGGTGGGGGCTGCTAGTTCAGGACCAAAATGGACAGTCACAGAGTGCTACATGAGAGTGTATGGGGGATGCCTAATTCGGGACCAAAAGTCAGGCGAGTCTTTTCTGAAGAAGTCATGTTTAAACAAAGACTAAATGGCAGTAGACTGAGTAAACGCTGGAAGATCAGTCACTCACTTTGAGAGACATACACGGCCTGCAAATTTCGCCTGTCTCTCAAGTTCTTAAGAGTAATGAACCAGAAAGTCTAGTTATTCAAATGAAGCTAATAGTGGAAACTGTGAAGTTAAAGACTTTCATGCATCATAAATATTCCCCACTCAGCTGTTAGGTGAGAACTTTCATATACGCATGCACCCCAACTTGAGCAACAGTGATTTATAAAAGCTAGGGTTGCCCAAAAGCTGACTTATGAAAATGGACTACTAACTCCAGGAAGGATTCTCAGCTTTCACAAAGGTTCAGGATCCTAGAGCAAGACTGGCTGAGGAAGGGTGAGAATCCGCGTCAAGCCCCAGAATTCAGCACCTCCACTGTATCCCTTACAGAAACACCCTGGAGCTAGCCATTTCTCATGTCTGGGCTTCCCTTTCATATGGGACCAGTAATAACAGACTCCTCCAATCCAAGTTGCCTTCAAATGAGTAAAAGCCAAGTGAAACTGTTAGTGATCACTGCTCTCAGTGCCAGAATGCAAGTTCCTGCCGTTCAGGTGCTGTGAGTCCTGAGAACAGAGCAGGAAAGCACCAGCCATCTGCTAAGTGGCTCAACAAAGTCATGTGATATCAGGAAGCAGACCAGTCCACAACATCTATATGGAGAAAAATCTCAGCTCGAATCTGTACCTTGCCCTTTCCCAGCTGTGTGACCCTGACTAGTGACTGAAAGCTGCCTTGGTGCTCCTGACAGTGGGACAGGGTTCTAATGCCTACTTTCCAAGGCTCAGTTGAAGAATAAGACATAGGAAGTAAATAATGCAAGCAGAGCATGTGGGTTCCCTCCCCGGCCGAAGGCTTCTAACTGAGCATCCTGGCACCCAGGCTACCCTCCTTGTCAGGATACTGTTCCTCTAGTTTTGCTGGTGTCTGGTCTTCCAACAGGAGGAGCAATAGACTCTGTTCAAGTCACTTGTCTTAAGACTTCATCAGAAAATTCCAATTGGTAATTCATTCCAATATGAAAATTTCACCCTGAATTAAATAACTTATAAATAAATAGCATCCAGTTTCTGTGGTGACGAAGGATCCTACCACAGCTTGACTGAGGCTCCTGTCTCCACTGGGCTTTGCTCGTGTCTCTCGGGAGGGAGCCAAGCATTGACTGGGGCTGTGGTCATCTCTCTGAGCTCCCTGGTGTAGCTGGCCACAGGCCCAGGGATTCCCCTGCCTTGGCCGCCGACATTCGCTGCCTCACGGGGGAGGGGGGGCTCTCCTAGGGCTTCACACTCACAGCAGCGGGCTCCCATCAGCGAGGTGAGAATGGTGACAAGTCACAGTCACTCTTCTTGTCTTGGTGGTGTTGTCCACCATTTTTGCCACAAAATTTTGTTCTCGAGAAGTACATCCATCCCACGCTGAAGGGAGAGAATGTTCCCGAAGGACATGACTACCAAGGTGGCGAAATCACCCGAGGCCATGCTAAAGGTTCCCACTAGCACGGCCTCTGTAAGGCTTTCACGGTTTGTTTTTTTCCTGCTTATTTATCTCACTTTTTCATAGTCCCACACCCAGGTCAATAGCAGGAACTTAGAAACAAATACGCTACAAACATACTCATGAGGAGTGGCAGCCATGGGCCTCGGCTAGAAGAAAACAAAGGCCTGGCCCTCCTCATTATCGTCTGTGCCAGACAGAGAATGGACGGGCACAGCAGGCAATGTCTTTGCAGTTCCGTTCAAAACAAAACAAAACAAAAAAGAACTCATGAGGCACCATGACTCATAAAAGGACTGAGAAATTTCCCAATTTTTTTTTATCGGAAGATTTGTTTTGCCTTCTGGGCTCCTGTCATCATTCCTGATATTTTGCCAACTCATCCTTCTGTGACGGGGCCTGAGGATGTCAGGGGAGGCACAGACAGACAGCGGAAGGAGAAAAGTTCCCCAGGGCACAGGAATCCACAGAAAGGTTGTGATGAGCGGAGTGGCCAGAGGCCGGAGAGCGGCTGTCTGCTCTGCACTGCTCTGCTTGATGAAATCATTTGCCGAAGAGCCTGGCCAGCAGGAGCTTTGACCTTGGAGGGAGAGTGATCCGTCTTCATGGAGATATGCTGTCATAAGCACACGTCTCAATCTCACTTGGGAAGGTGCTGAGGCTGCTCGAGATGAGAGCCTTGGACATGGCTAAGGAGGAAAAATGTGTGGTCCGTCCATGGGCATGGAAGAGCTAAAATTAACCCAGAGTGACCCTGCAGGACAGGCTACAATCCATATTCCCCTCCAATGGCCAAGAATTCTGCACAAGGCCAGTGGCACACTCAGTCCTTCCTTAGGGAGCCATAGTGTCCCTCACCTCCCAAGTGGCTCCAACACCAGGCTCTTCATCGTCACCAAGGACAAAGGGGACAGAGTTTTCATCGTCACCAAGGACAAAGGACAGAGGATCTCTGGAGGCAGCACCTTTAGCATGTAGGTCTCTCACAGGAAAAAAACAAAAACAAACAAAAAATAAGAACAATAAAAACAATAACTAAATTAATTTATAAGCCCCACACGCTGACCTCTGCTCTATTCTGAAGGTCAGGGTGGCACTCCAGGGACAGGTGGGGTGATAAATCTGGTGTCTGCAGTTGTCTCTCTGAGGACTCGGCCCAGCCCTTCCCCTCTGTCTGTGCTGACAGCTCCACAGAGATTTATCTGCCAGGATTTGGGGCTGCTGCACAAGCCGCCGCCACCGCCGCTGCCGACTCATGAATCTGGAGGAAGTACTGACTGGAGCCAGAGGTGTGTTTACTGTGGGAGAGAAAGGGACAGGCAGAAGAGCCCGGAGCCCCTGCCAGCTCTGTTTTGAGTGACCGGGACTAGGTATTATGGGATGGCCGGGCCTGGCTATTTTAGGATGAACTGGACAATAATGTTCATAGGGAGAAGATAAAAGCCAGAGATGCTCTGAGTCACAGATAAAGAGCAGCAGCAGGGAGCGGGAAGGGACGAGGCGCTTCTGAGGGGCCAGCTGAGGCTCACCACCCAGAGGCAGCCAGAGGGACCATGCTGGCCAAGGGATGTGACCTGCCAGCCTTGTCCACAGAGACTGGCACAGGAGGCTGGGGAGCAGGATTAGCAAAGAGAGCAGGTTCCCATGGGGCTAAGAAGGGCCAGAGCCCATCTGCCTGAGGTCAAGGCTGGACAAGTCCCCCAGTGGGTGAGCTCCCTCCGGGAGAGATGTGGTCTAGTGCCAATTATTTGAGACTCTTACTATTTTGTCTTCTCTGTGCTGATGACATTGCCAGAGCCCTTTTTAGGATACCAAATGTCAGTGAGCCAATGGTCCAGTCCTGAGTTTTTAATCTGTTTTCCCCTAAAAGACTATGTTGCTCAAACTGGGTCCAAAGTCCTGGATTCAAGCAATCTTACTACCTCAGCATCACCCGTCATGAGAGCTACAAGTGAGTGCCACTGCATCCAGCCCAGGTTCTGAGTTTCCTAAGGAGATGCTTCTGTATTTATTATCATTTTACCTGCATATGCCATGATGTAGGGCAAGTCATGGCAACCTACATACCTGGCCTCAAGATCAACTGCTCAGCTCAGCCCCTCTTGAAGACGTGTTGGAGACCAAGCTAGTGGCACAGGGCATCCATAGCCCTAGAGCCCTGTGAAGACAGAAGGAGAGAACCCTGTGACAAATACTCAAAATGGTCACCAGCTTCCAAAACTGCAGATCATGACCCCAGATAGAGACATGCAACTGAATGGAGGGATCATGAAAAACAGGGATGGCTAGATGACTTGTCAGAGAAGGGTGCTAGCCACCAAGACTGAGGTCCATCCCTGAGTCTCAGTCTGGAAGGAGCAGTGCGTGGTGGTGGTGCATACCTTTAATCTCAGCACTTGGGAGGCAGAGGCAAATGGACTTCTTCAAGTTCAAGGCCAACCTGGTCTACATATCAAATTCTAGTCCAGCAAGGGCCATAGAGTGAGACCTTATCTCAAAAAAAAAAAAAGATCTATCATTTGATTTTCACACATGCACTGTGGTGCAGATGCCCACACACATACACGCATACATATTTACACTCACACAGTAATCAAATGTAACAATTTTTAATATTTGGCAACAGTAAGTTCACTCATGTTGCATCTCAAGACTTCACTGCAGCCTTGGTTCTGAACACACAACATGCTCACTTCATACTGTGTGCATGCTATCACTCCATGCAACGTCAACAAACACTTCTTGAACACCTGGGCTCAAATTCCAGGCCGCTCTATGCTATGAATTGCAATACTTCTGCTGCACATAAAAAGTTTTATGCTCTCAAACATAATGGTTTAATTACAGAAAACAAATACTTTTAATATTTTCCTACCATCACTCCTTAGCATGTAGGTATCAAATTGGTGTCTCTTTGGATTGCATTATGACAGAATGTTTGATTTGAAAACTTACTGTTTGAGTCTGGCATGGTGGTATAGACTTAAAATCTCACCATTCAGGAAGTTGAGGCCTGCCTAAACTACAGCATAAGTTCAAGGTCAGCCTGGGAAACTTAGTGAGACTCTGTCTTAAAATAAAAATGTGAAAATAGGGAGATATTTCAGTGGTAGAGTTCTTGCCAGTATGAGTAAAGCCCTGAGCTCAATTCCTAGTAAAACATTTGTGCTTGTGTGTGCGTGCACACACACACACACACACACACACACACACACACACACACACACACACACGGACACACACACACCGAGGGGGAGGGAGAGAGAGAGAGAGAGAGAGAGAGAGAGAGAGAGAGAGAGAGAGAGAGAGAGAGAGAGAGAGGCGCGGGGGGAATGCTGTTTGGGTTTCTGACTTGAATTTTATTTTTTAAAATGTTAAATGAAATTTGACCAGATTAGGACAAAATTTCCAACCATTTCTGAAATGGCCCCAAACAAACTGCTGTCATTTTGTGCTATGTATTTATGTGAAGTGACATTCTCAGCACTGACACTCATAAAATCAAAATAGCCATCAACTTGAAAAATGTTGAAGATGCTCTGTGCCTTGCAGTATAAACTGTTTAGCCAAGATTTAATTCTTTACATGAAAATAAAGAAGCATATGCATCACTAAACAAATGAGCTTTCATTAATTATTTGACAATACATCTCCTTTGATTTATTGTCAGCAAGTATTTGATTTGTATGCCTGTTTTAGATACATACCCAGAGTCACATGAAAATTTCTCAGGTGAAAGTAGATCATGAGTGGAAATGTTCAAGAAACCCTGGGTTAAGCTAAGCATAGTGGTACACGACAGTAATCCCAGCACATTGGAGGCTGAGGTAGGAGGAGCAGGAATTCAAGTTTATCCTCAGCTACACAGCAATTTCAAGGCCAGCATGAGCCACATGAGACCCTGTCTCAAAAAAAAGGTGCCCTTGGATAAGAGATGAAAATGAGTTGAAAGTATTCCCAAACGCCATGTGAATGGCACAACACACAGTGACCAAGTACTAAAATACTAGCTGATAGTTTTACCCAATAGCTAATGATTAGCTAATAGCTAATACTAGCTAACAGTTTTACCCAAGTACCACTTAGATCACTATTGGTGCCAAGCACCACAGGCTAGCCCACAGAAGCTTGTCTGAGCAAAAGTGTCTGCTCCACCCCACGACTACTGTCAACTTGATTCTACCCCACATCTCAGAGTGACATTAACCTAGTCACTGTTCCTGTCCTACAGACCGGAAATGATTTCTATTTTCTATTCTTTGAATAGGAGTGTTCTTATTTCCTGTGCAGGTTTAAGATTGGAGTAATGAAAGACCCGTGACCCAGGTGAAGCATTTCAAAAGGAAATAACACTTTGAAGATGAATGCCTTAAGAAACGCTGTTGTGTGAATCCCAATTACAGTTATGACAAAATATGTCAAGTTCTTTGGGCTGCATCTTGGCACCTAGAAATCAGGAAATTGTATATAGTGGTGAATTTATTTCTTTTTTTTTCTTTCTTTCTTTTTTATGAGGCTGTGTTCAACATCACTGTATAAAACATTGGGGAAAATTGCAGTAACAACTAGGAATCTACCCTAACAATTGCCTTATCTGTGGGCTTGGGCTCTGCAGGTATAATATGTCAGAAACCCCTGGCCCTGAATTCTGTCACATTTCTAATTTTAATGCATAGGCAGCTAAAGTGGATATCTTAATCACGTGGAGGTTATTTTGTTCAGTATGAGAAAACAAAGCATGTCCACATGCCTGAGTGTTCCTTGGCCTGTAACAGGTCTACTATCTGTGGATGGAGGCCCTGGAGTTGCTGGATGATTGAATATAACTTTAGTTTCTAGTTACTTGAATTTTGGGGGAAAAATTAATACTACATAGCCAAGAGGGGTGAGGGTGGCAGAGAGGAAGGGAGAGTGGGAGAGCTGTGGGATCTCAAATCTCATTCCTTATATCAAAGCACCTCCACAAGCCCAGATGTCATTGAAAGTGTGACGCTTCCGTGACAGATAGATGCAGGGATGGTAAAGATTTGTCAGGTTGGACTAAGGCTGTGTGGCCTCCTGCCGCTCCCCAGAGTCCCTCTCAGAAATGACAGCTGCTGGTTCTGCAGAGTCCCCCCCCCTTACCATCTGGCTATGAACAGTCACTGACCCACTGTAATAAAGGGCCTCAGGTCCTTCTAATCTATGTACTACATACCAATCGATAACACGGACAGTCATGCTCCCACCCACAAACATGTAACTCAATCAGCACCATGACTGTGGGGGCAAAATTTGCCCCCTGAAAACCTGCTGTGAACAGCAGAAATGTGGCTGATTTCATTATCTGGGATTGCTTTGTCATATTTCTGCTGAAGCGAAGGATAACTGAAATGCGCATTAATAATTCAGCACCATGGCCAACGCCGCCACAGCGGCCAGCCTCCTGCTCTCCGTGGGCTCGGGGTGTGGAGACTTGAGGACAGCTGTGGCCAGGTGAGCTGCTGTTTCCTAGGGCAATATCTGAGGGGGCTGCTGCCCTTGAGGTCAAGTCTTTTTGCTTACAAGAGCGGAGGTGGGTGCATCCCTGGACTCAGTCATGGCCAGGCATTCTGGCTGTGCCTGGACACTCGGGAATGGCAGTCTCTCCCAGTATCTGCCTATTGATTCCATTTTCTCCTAAGTGGCCGTGGATTTGTTTTTGATTCAAAGGGCGGCTGGAGTGACTCTTTGAGATGGAACATCTTTCTTGCTGATTTTTCCCCCTGCCTACTGTCATTCCCCACTTTCTCCTTTCCCTTTTTTCCCCTCTGCTTCCTTTATCTTGTTTCGTTCCATTTACTTAGCCCTCTTCCTTTAATAAGATGTTAGCACATCAGAGCAAGTGAGTTCCAGAGACTTCCTATGCTAGGGATAGCAAACCAAGCGTCCTTGAGCTAACAGGTCTCTCACACACAGAGAGTGGACAGGACACACGTGCTAGCAGGGGATGCTCCTGTGGACCACTGGATAGCACTGTGCCCAACCTAAATGAATTCAGATTTTTTAATTTTACATTTTAATGCTGGCCAAACAAAACACATTACAACCTGGTATGGCTCCTGAGGCCCTAATTTCAGACCCAGTCTAAGCTGACAGGGGATGGAATCAAGGACCAGAGAAGGCAAAGTGACTGGCCTAGCCTCTAGGTTTGATGGTTTCTAGACATTGGAGGGTGGAGCTTGCTCCCTGGCATACTGCAGTGAATATGCTCACTCGCTGCTGTACTCAATGACTCATTCAGCCCTGACCTTTCCTGCCCTGCCATGGACAATCCAGATGCATCAACCAAGACCTCTATCCTTCCAGGACACTTGGCCTGGCTCTGGGAGGTCATGTGGTGCTTACTATTCATATTCAGTGTGACAACTGCCAGGGCAGGGTTACAGCTTTCTGGGACCTCAGTCTGAGCCTAGCAGAGTTTTCTCTGACCTTGGGCTGTCACCTGAACAGATAGGTTCCCTTGCATCACTCCTGAGTAATGGACCTAAGCACATGCCACCATCAAAATGTCTCCTGAATGTACAGGAGAAGGTTCTAGTGATCAGAAAACTGCCTGTTCCACTCCAGCATAAAACAGAATTAACAGATCCACCCAGCTCTCCCATTACCCTCTGGGCTCAGACTTCTGGCCATGACTGAGACCAAAACCCAGTATGACCTCAGCATGGTGGGATTCTGATCTAAATCCAGGTTAAAAGGCCTGCTATCAAGACTGTAGCAGCATGCACAGGGCCTGCATTGGTCTAAGCCACATGGGGTCCCAACTGAGAGAATTGGACACAAGCCCCCATCCCTAACCCAGAAGCTATCTCCAATTGATAACCACCTGCAAAGAAAAAAATTAGTTTTCTCCAAGGGGATCTCATTGAGTATACAAACCACACTTAAGGCCAGGTCCCATGCCCAGCAGTAGATGGTCAACACAAAATGAGCTAAGTGGGATTTTTTAAGGTTCTTTGTCTCATAATACTGTGTCTGTACATTCTTTCACATTACAGGTCTTCAGCATATACATACATATGCATATATATATATATATGCAGAAGACCTGTAATATAAAAATTATATAATATGTTATATACATGTGTGTGCATGTATATATGCATATATAGTCTGCTGGCCTTCAATTTTCAGCCCTCTAGCTTCTTGTGCTTCAGGAATATTGTCATGTGTGAATCACAAGTACTTAGAAACCCAGTTCCCTCCCTCACACATTCATTCAGCACAAACCTACCAATCGCTTCCTGTGTTCTGGGCCTAGGAATGGATGAAACCCCACACTCTGCATCAAGCATGCACTGTCCCATGAGGAGGCAAGAGCATCAACACTCTTTCTGGGGCCATGAAGAGAAGACAAGGGCTTGGAATATCCTTTCCACTCCTTGGCCTCCTCTGTCCTCATTCTCCAGGGTTCTCCTGACTTTGTTTGTGGGAGTCTCAGTCCCTCACCCCTCTCCAGTTCCCATTCCTTTAGTTCTGACCACAGCCCCTTCAAGAATATTGAGCTGCTTTTAGTCCCATCTTATAGATGAAGAAACTGAGGTTGGGAAAGAAGTGATCGTCTCAAGTGACAAAGTGACAACCAGAGCCAGAGGAGGCCCCGTGAAGGATAGCAGGGGACTCTGGAAAGAGACAGTGACCTTGGGATGAGAGTTCTTGACATCTGTGAAAAAGTCTTAGTCTGACACCAAGATACGGGTGCCGGGATGGGACCTGAATTCTACTGCGAGAGTTTTGAGGAAAGTCAAGCATTTCAGGAGGAAAGAGTGAAGTAATTGCTGGCCCTGACTGACTCCCGTGACCTAGTAGTTAGTAACTACTCAGTTAGTCACTGTAAAACTGCAGAGAGACTGCTATGCTCTTACCCTACTTTGCAGCGAGGAAACTGAGACCCAGAGAGATCTCATCACACAATTGGAAGGAGAAGGCCTGGCAGATCAGAGAACCTACCTCTGAAATGACGCTCTTAGCTGTGCTGGTCTATGGTCTGGCCAAAGCTTGTCTTCCCGTCCTGAAGGAATATGGACTCATAAGGAAGGTAGAATCACAGGTAGGTAATTGGCAAACAAATAGACATGGAGCCATTCAAATAGCTGTCCTCAAGAGACACCAGGATGGTGCGTTTGTCCTGCCACCATAGAAGAAGGTGGTTGGGTCTAAGTAGTGGCCGGCCAACCTTCTTCAGAGAGATGGCACCAAAGGTCAGAGACCCACACACCTGAGTGAAGTAACCCTCTTGGGGAGCCTCAGAAAGGGATTCTGGAACTTCACTCCACAGCCTATCCCTAGAAATATCCCACATACAGCACGGCCCAACTGCCCGCTATCGTGCTCACAGTCGGAGAGGTTCTTCTCTGTAACACGTGCTGCAGCCTTTGATGGGGGCTAGGCCCCTGAACCTCAGTGGCCAAGCTCTGAACTTCCACACAAAAGATGGCTGCAGATGTAGGGGCGCAATCACGAGATGTCCCGTGGTTCCCATGGATAGAACTGAGCAGGTTAGGCATCCATCTGTTGACACATCCCTCTGAAAGCTGCAGTCTGTGTGACAGCCAGAGCATCAAGAAATGTTGGTGAGGATCCGGGGTTGGGGTAAGGATCCTTTATGCACTGTTGCCAGGAATGTAAATTAGATTAGTCACTGTGGAAATTGATATGAATGTTCCTCCAAAAACTAAGACTATTCAGGCATGGCGGTGCACACTTTTAATGGGAGGCAAAGGCAGGCATCACGTGGGTCTCTGTGAGTTCAAATCCAGCCTAGTCTACATAGTGAATTCCAGGTCAGCCAAGGATACACAATGAGACCTTGTCTCAAAACAAACAGCAGCATTAAGTAGAAAGTAGATCTACCATATGGCTCAGCTTTTCTACTCCTGAACATAGATCTCCCAAGGACCCTGCTGGGTCAGCACACGACAGAGATACACACACATCAGATGTAGAGCCATCCTGGATGCCCTTCAACACATGAATGAATAAAGAAATGTGTGACATGTACCCACGGTGGAACATTATTCAGCCATGAAGTAAAATGAAATCACAGCATTTATAGAAAAATGGATGAAATTGAAGATCATGATGTTAAATAAAATAAGCCAGACTCAGAAAGACAAAGTCATGCTTGTTTTCCCTCGTATGTGGACTCTATATTTAGAAAAGAAATGACAAAACAGTAAAAGGTACTCTATTCAGGAAGAAGAAGAAAGCCAGCATGGTGAAGTAGGGAAGTAAATATAATCATATGTATGTATGTATGTATGATGTGTGTGTGTGTGTGTGTGTGTGTGTGTGTGTGTGTGTGTGTGTGTGTGTATAAAAGCACATTGAAACCCATTGTCTTCTGAAATAATTGAGACTGGAGATATGGCTCAGTAGTTAGGAGCAACTGTTGCTCCTTCCCAGCACCTACATGGTGACTCACAACCATCCATAGCTCCAGTTCCAGGGGATCTGATTCCTTCTTCTGACATCCTTGCGTACTAGACACACACATGGTAATCAAACATACATGCAGGTAAACCACTCATACACTAACATAAATAAATCTAAATTTTAAACTGCTAATAATGTCCACAACAGTAAATCAGCCAGAGCTGAATGAAGCCCCATACAAAAGCTCACCCAAGAAGAATCCACTTCCACATTCTCATGGCTTCTGGGAGGATTCAGCTAAGAATGACTGACAGACAGCTTCTGCTCTCTGTTATCTCTGCCACCCTGGTCGCATGATCCTCACCAAGACTGTGCAAGCTGAAAACGTAGTGAAGAGTATGCTGGCAAAACAGAGCCCAGGAACCCTTCATAACTTACCATAGAGAAGTGACTCCCCTTCATGTTCAGATATTCTGACACCTCTCCCCCACTCACCCTGGAACGGACTATCCAGAAGCCGGGATATATACTGTGGCTGCCAGCAGGCAGGGGCCAACAACTAACTCAGTAGCTACTTACTGCATAAAGCATTACAGTATTAGTATAAATTAATTGATCAGCTTTTTACAGAAAAAAAATGGTTAGGTGACAAAAAAAGAGAGAATTTTGACAAGCAGAGGAACTAGAGAAAGTTTTGGACTCTTGGCTCTTCCGTGGCAGGATGAACCAGCTCAACAAGGTTTGGACCAGCAGTACCCAAATATGGCTTCCCTGAGCCCAGGCACACTATTTGTGAACGGGAGAGGCAGAGAGAACAAAGCCAAGCCGTGTTGTTTCCTACATTTGCTCTTGTGCCATGGCTCTGGCACTTGGTTGTGAGGTTGGCACTCTGCCCACTTCATCCCGAACTCACCAATTCTCCCCCCACAGACTAAAGAACATCCAACCGTTACCACCTAAACAATGTTGTCCTCAAAGCTGGTGCCACAAGTGTTGAGTGGTTCCCTGGGCTCTGTGCTGCAAGGATTGGCCAGGCCACTTACGTTTTGGACATTGCCATTCCTGCACTTGCAAAGCTACTGTGTTCTCTCTGGAGAGGTTATGGAAATAACGCTTACCTTATTATAAGACCTCTGACAGAGACACATCATTAGCCAAGATTAGCTTAACAAAGGCTTAATAAAAACGACAATGAGAAGATATTAACTCATTTGGCTCACGTTTGAGAACCTGACACATTGTAGATAGAGGGCTCCTTTTCAGCCTTGCTGATGGATGGGGTCTGTTTGCTTTGGAAACTGGCTAATGTGCACCCTAGAAACCTTGTGCTGGAGCCAAGGAGACATTGAACCTGTCTGAATGCATAAACTACCTCCCCCACCCACAAAATTTGCACCACCCAAGCCAGGCCCTCCAGAGCAGACATACTCACAGAGCCCAGAGCTTACCTGATTCCCCTTACATAGCAACTTACCATTCTTGGCCATTTATTTTAAGCAAATTATTCAGCCAAGTTGACAAGCATGAAAAAAACATGACCTATCCTTAGCTTTTCAAAAGAGATTTTCTCCCAAATACGATTCACCATGCTCTGATCTCTCCCTGTATTCTTATCAGGTGCTCTGGGCCAGCTCTCAAAAAGGCACTGTCAGCCCGGCTCCTATGGCTCATTCTTTGACTCTATTGTCAGATGAATCCCTTGTCAACCATAACCAAAAATTCCACCTTCCAGAAGCTCAGGGAGATGATCCAAGGGGTCTGTGGGATTCTAGAGACAGGTTCAGTGACATGCACAGATCAAGTAATTAGGCTCTGCCAGGCCCATGAGTGCTAACCGTGAGAACTCCCTGACACCGTGGAGGTCATAGTCAAGGAGACTATGAACCACGCATCCCGTGTGTGTGTGTGTGTGTGTGTGTGTGTGTGTGTGTGTGTGTGTGTGTACAATACATATAGAAACAATTTAGAAATTGGATGAATAAAGTAATTTTGAACATTGACAAATGTGAATTCTCACAGTGGCAAGTGTGTGCCCTCACCGAGGCCCCACACTTGTCTCTGGGGAGATGGAAGGTTCCTCTCATCTGCCCTCAGTTTGCCACCGCCCTCCCTTTACACTTCTGGTTCAAACACCCTTAGGTATCCCTTCCCCACAGAGTGCCTAACCTGAACACTTTTCTATTGCCGACTGCTCACCAAGCCACCCTCAATGAGTTCCTAAGCTTGCTGGACCTGGTTCCCGGCCACCGGAAGACACTGCTTTTCTCATCCCCAGGCTCACATTTGCCAATCTGTGCACCATTTCTGGCATACCGGGGCCTCAAATCAGCTCTCCCTGCCTCTGTGTGTGAGACTCATCTGGGAGCTTTAAAATTTAGTGTGAACGTCTGGGCCCCAACTCAGACTCACGAAGTTGGCCTCCCTGGAAGTGGGAGCCTTGATGTGAACAATCTTTTAGAAGTCCTGAGGGGACTGTAATTAGCAGCGAGGAGGAAGAAATGGGAGCTTTATGACTGCTGCTGTCGCTTGCTTAAACTCACATTCTCCAGATGCCAAGGTGTGTGGACCCTACAGGAAAAACAGCATGCTTGTGTTGGGGGCTTCTCATCTAAGCCCCATCCCCATCTTCCAAAGAGACCGAACCCCAGAAGACCATAGTCAGTGGCAGAGCATCTTAGGTGAAAGCCACCTAATCAAACATTTCAGGGATAATTGGCAAATTGGCTCTTCTTAAGAGGGAAGTAATCGGAATGAAGTGCCATGAGTGAGCAGGGAGATGCCTGCTGCTCTGCACTCTGGGCTCTGGGCTCCAGCCATATCTGCATAAACAAATCAGTCCCTGGGACACATGCTCCTCCTCCTGTGACCCGGATTGCAAATGCCCTGCTTGGAGAGTTTGGTCTGAGGGAATAGGAGTGCAAGCTTGGGTGCCCACATCAACCAGAGCAGGCAAAGGCTGGACAGAGGGAAGTCCTGAATGCTAAAGGGCTCCTGTTCATTTGGGGCCATTGAACAAGTTGCCATCTGCCACATCATCGCCTCGAGATGAGATGTGAGGCATTGTTGTCTTCAAAGGCAATTTTTAAAAAGAAGAAAAGTAGGAGAGAAGAAAAGAGAGAGACAGAGACAGAGACAGAGCAAGAGAGAGTGAGAGAGAGAGAGAGAGAGAGAGAGAGAGAGAGAGAGAGAGAGCACTACCCTTTCCCGTGTCCCTTTCTCTGAGCTGGAGTCAGAGCTCTCATTATCTCATCAGCTAGACTCATTCCCTTGACCACAACTGGGTTCATGAGCTTTTGATTTAAGCTGCGATTCAAAGCCCCAGTCATGGAAATCCATTTTCAGAAGATAATTGGGTGCACCACGCCAGCTTGTTGGCCCGTTAGCCAGCTCTAATTGTTGGCTGGCAAACTGAAAGCATAGTGGGAGTAAACAGTTCTTCCGAAGGCATGAATGAGAGCAAGTCGTGTGCCTGTCGGCTGAGGCGCCTGCCCTCTGTCCCGATCGGTGATATTTCTCTGCTGGAGTCACAAGTGTGTCACCTACTTGAAGGAAGCACACAGTGGCCGGCATTTAAATTACTGTGCATGGGTTAGAGTGAGGAGGGCTAGAGCGATGCTTAGGTTTGCTTCTTCCACACCTCATTTCTCTCTTCTCTTTACAGAGAAGTCTCTTGTCTTCATCTTTCCCCTTCCTCTACAGTAGCTTCTGTAGTGGTAGATTGAGAAAAGAATATTTTCATTCCCTTTTTTTTTTCTGGAATAGTGTCAGAGTGGCCAAAAGGTAGAACATGCTGTCGCTACAGGCTGAGTTCCCCTGTGCAGGGGCCAGTAGAGGCCTTTCCAACACTAGATGGGGATGTCACTATCCGGGAGCCTGTCTGTCTTGTCCATTCTTCTGGCATACCACCCTTTGGTTTGGAAAGCTCCTTCTCTGTTTTTAGTTTATCTAGAGTGGGAGTCATGGTAGATCTTATGAGGATTCTCGAGTGCCATGCACCCCACCTCCATGGGAGCCGTATGCACACCAGCCCTTACTGCTTGTCTTAGTCATGTGACTAGCCTTGGCCAATAGGACACAGGTGATCCTGACTAGAACATGTATGACTAGAAGCTTCATATGGATGGTCACTTTTGTCTTCTGCTCTTTCTGTCTGTCCTCGGAGTGCTTTTAGCACACATTGAAAATATGTGGCAGTTTCTCAGAAAACTGCAACTTGATCAAGACCCAGCTATACCACTCCTGGGCATACACCCAAAGGATGATCTACCATGCTACAAGGACACTTGCTCAACTATGTTCATAGTAGCTTTATTTGTAATAGTTAGAAACTGGAAACAACCTAAACGCCCCCCAACCAAGGAATGGATAAAGAAAATGTGGTACATTTACACAATGGAGTATTACTCAACTCTTAAAAATAAGGACACCAGGAAATTTGCTGGAAAATGGATGCAACTTGGAAAATCATGCTGAGTGAGGTAACCCAGACCCAGAAAGACAAACATAGTACATACTCATTCGTAAATGAATATTAGCTGTAAAGTAAAGGAGAACCATGCTACAACCCACAGACTTAAAGAAACTAAGTAACAAGGAGGGCTCAGGTGGTGGGGAGTGGGGAGGATGCACAAATCTCATTGTGAAGGGGAAATAAAATGGACATTGCCAATGGAAGGGGGTCTGGATGGGAGAATGGGGATAGAAACAGGAGGGATCAGGTTGGGGAGGGTGGAGGGAGAGAGTACTGGAAGAGATAACTGGAGTCTGAGGGCATCTCTGGGATGAGTTAGAAACCTAGAGCAATGGGAACTCCCAGGAATCCATAAGGGTGACCCCAGCTAAGACTCTTAGCAACTGGGGATACGGGCCTGAATAGGCCATCTCCTATAAACCATGTAAGACTTCTAGGGGAGGAGCTGGGACACCAACCCAGCCACAAACCCTTTGACCTACAATTTGTCCTGCCTACAAGACGTGCATGGCACAGAAATGATGGGAGTGGCCAACTAATGACTGGAACAGCTGAAGAGCCATACCTTGGGAGGGATCTCACCTCTGAGAGCCAGGACTCATAGGCAGGATAGCCCAGAGATATAGGATAGAAAAAATTTGATGGCAAAAAAAAAAAAATCCCTCAGTGAAATGATTTCTAAGGATATTTTGCTATACTCCCAGATTGATGCCTAACCCAGCTGTCATGAGAAAGACTTCACCCAGCAACTAATGGAAACAGATGCAACCCACAGCCAAACATCAAATCTTAGGTGGATCTCGGGGAATCCTGCGGAAGAGGGGGAAGAAGGATTGTGGTCAAGGACATCACAAGAAAACCCACAGAATCAACTAATCTGAGCTCATGGGAGCTCACAGAGACTGAACCAACAACCAGGGAGCCTTCATGGGAATAACCTAGGCACACTGTGACAATTGTGTAACTTGGTCTTGGTGTGAGACTCCTAACATTGGGAGCAGGGGCTGTCTCTGACTGTGTTGCCTGCTTTTGAGACCCATTCCCCCTACTGGATTGCCTCATCCAGCCTTAATAGAAGAAGAGGGGCCTAGTCTCACTGCAACTTGATATGCTGTGGCTGCTTGATAACCATGGGAAGTCTGCCTGTATCTGAAGAGTAACAGTGGAGGAGGAGTGGATGAGGAGGAAGGAACTGGGAAGAGGGGAGGGAGGGAAAGCTTTGATTGGAATGTAAAAACAAAACAAATAAAAGAATGGATGAAGAAAGGAAGGAAGAAAAACGAGAGAAAGAAAGAAAGAAAGAAAAAGGAAGAAAATATTCATGCTCTCTGAGCAAGAAGCCCCATGGTAGGAAGCCAGGAGCCAACCAGAACTGTCCACACTTAACATAATGGGACAAGCAAGGTGTGGTCACTTTCTCCATAGGGTGTGAGGTGGGGACAGGATACATGCATCTGCTTACCTTTCCTGCTACCCTGTAGCTTAAAGGTAAGGCCCAGATGTTGAAGAACATTAGCTGAGGCATAGAGAAGCCTGCCTTTGTGGCAGCTCTAGCTCCTGCAAAGCCATCTGGAAAAACAGACCCTACCCTACAGGGCTTTCACATAGGACTGTTGGCATCAGAGTTTCCGTCCATTGTAACTGAAAGATTTCTGCTTGAAAGAGGTTCCAAATATATGCTCTCCTCTCTCAGCCTTTCCCATTTTCCTCTCAAGAGATGAAGGAACCAAAGGCCTCAGGAGTCTTGGGACCATACCTAAAGAATAAGTGCTCCAAGGACCCAAAAGCATGAAGCTCCAGGACCTGACCAGCCCGGGATCTGTCATCTAATGACCCACAATTCGAGGACCCAGAAGATTGGAGAGTAGATTGAGCTGGAGAAAAGATTTCACTTCGATAGAAGCCCAGGATGCCTTGATGTTTCACCCACAGCCTTGAGCTATGCACTGAGCCCTTCACAGCCCACACCATCAATCATCACAGCAACCAACATTAGCCAGTAAGCGGCTTGACTAACGCAGTCCCAGAGTTTTATTTCTGAAAGCATCAATGGCAATTTGATTTAGATGATTAATTTCTTCACCAATAGCCATTTCTTCCTGATTTAAGCCAGAAACTAAATAATACAAACTGACTAGAATATCATTGAAGAATCAATAAAACATCCTTAACAGATAATTATAGTATTAATGCACTTATTCTCCAGTTGGTGCATCAATCATAGTTAATGGGGGTAAGTTGAAGTGGTTTTAATTAAAGGCTGTGGGTTCTGGTGCCCTGAGTCATAGATGCTTCAGCTCAAGGCTGAGCTGAAGGATTATGGGTCTTCCTGTTGTGTTTGCTGCAATCCTGGGGTCCTTAGGGTTCTTCTTGGAGTGCTATCAGGCCACAGGAGGAAGTAGTGAGGGCTAAGAGTTGGATGCAGAAGCCCTAGTTTCTGGTCTCATTTTCCCCAAATATATAGAACATTCCCAAATATGAATTTACTTGGAAAAATAGTTTAAATGATAACATTTCCAAGAAAAGAGAAAGGAATGAAAGATAAAAGGAACAGAGAAAGAAGGAGACTCAGCTGGTCCGACCTCCTTATTTTTCACATGAGAAAACTAGAACTCAGAAAGCAGGAGAAATTTGTTAATGTCAAAGAGGTCAACAATGGAGCCTGCACCCAAATGCAGGTGCTTCAGTTACTAAGCTACCGAGTCCTCTTGGTGGCCCCCTTATGCATTTTCAATTTTAGAGATACGATTGTATTTCACAGCACAAGAACTGGGGAGTCTACCCCAAGACATCATCAGAACAAGCTTGCCCCTGTCGCAGGCTTCTCACCAGCTGTAAACACCAGGCTTATTGCTGGCCCAGGATTCCCACTTCTGTGTTTCATTCTGGGCCTTTCCCATGGGAGGGAGAGCCTGTGCCCAGCAACTCTTGGCAGGAAAGCTACAGCCTGGACTGGTGAGTGATTTTGTTATTACCATGTTTTCATTCATTGGCATACCACTTACTATGCATGAAAGAAGATGCCAAACCCTTAGAAATTAAAAAAAAAAAAGAATGCCTCCATGGTCTGAAAAAGAAAATAAAATTAACAATCTAATATCACATAAGGCTCAACTGGCATATCTTATCTGCCAAGCTGAAAGCTTTATTGGAAGGCACTGTGTTCTTCATTCACTACTGTTATCTCCAGGGCTCATAGTCAAGGCTTAATAACTACTTTTGAGATGATTGATTGATTGATTGATTGATTGATACAAAGTCTGGTTATGTAGCACAGGTTAGCCTTAAACTCATTGTGTATCCCAGGTTAGCCTCCAACTTACTCTTCTGCTCTTCTCCTTCACCAGCCACCTCAGTGCTGTAATGACCGGTGTGCACTACTATGCCTGCATAGTTTCTGATACGTTAAAACACAGACAAGAGTTGACATGATGCATCATCTTCATTGAAGTTAGTGTGTAATAAAGATTTCAGTCTTTATCATAACCTGGGAAGCAATTCTGTTTTTGCACTTCTTTCTGGGGCTTAGACACACAGGAGTGAAGTACATTACCCAGGGCCACACAGCCAGGAAGTGACGAACCTGGCCTTTGACCCTAGTTTCCATAAGTTTCTCCTTTAACCATATTCCTAATACCCCCAAAGATAGCACAGGTCTCAGAGCAGGGGTCCTGCAATGAGATCAAGGAAGACTTCACGGATGAGGTGGAAGCTGGTCTGTGCCTTAAGGAAGGATAGGCTTCAGACTTTAGCAGCATGGAAGAGCATCTGAGGGGAAGCACAGAGCACAGCTGCTGCTGAGCAGCTGGGTGCAGAGGAGAGCCAAGCTCAGCACGGCGGGACACACTCATACAGGAGGCAAGAGGAAACGTGGCCAGAGAGGAGTGTCACCACCAGATTGTGGAGTTAGGGTCCCCACCAAGTGTGTGGAGTTAGAGGAGTGTCACCACCAGGTGTGTGGAATTACCTGGGAGCCACTGAATGTGACACTGTCAGAGCTGTAGTTTAGATGATCTTCTATTGACCTTTAGAGGGTAAGCCTGGGAGTGAAGTGGCAAAGGAAGGGGGAAAACGTGAAAGCTATTTCCAGGCCTCCTTGACAAATGGGTCAAAGTTGGAGGCGGAGCTTGGGCATCACCCATTAGCTGATGTCATTATTTGAGGCAGTGGTCTGGTCAGTCTCAACCACGTTACCCATCCTGATCCCCTGACTTAAGGGTGGCCTTAGGCTCAGTGACAATGACAACCTGTGTGTGTGGGGAGGGGAGGGGCTGGGTTTTCATCCTAGGTGGGAAACAACTTCTGTCTGCCACAGCACAAATGAAGTGCCACCTCTGGTTCGGTGGGTGTCAGTGTTTGCCTGCTTGCTTGCTTGCTTGCTTGTGTTTGGAGACAGGGCCTTACTGTGTAGCCCAGGCTGTTGGCAGACTAGCTAATCCTTCCTCCACCTCCTGAGTGCAGCCGTTATGGGCATGCACCATGCCAAGCTCTTCCAGTTGCTGGTTCTAGTGACAATTCCTCTGGTCCCAAAGGATCCACATTTTTCAGGGCTAGACATAAACATGAATTCAACTACCTGCATCCTTGGAAAATGCCTCAAAAACTCATAAATTCTTTAATTCCTAGAATCCCATTGGAGCAAGCTTTTAGATTGGATTTAACAAACACATCAAACCATGCATGCCTCAAAAATAACCTGTGACTTTGACAAAAGTGTCATTACCTGTAGATTCAAATAGAATACAGGGAGCTAGAGAGATGATTCGGTGGGTAATAGCACATGCTGTACAGGCATGAGGACCTGAGTCTAGATACCAGCAACCATGTAAGAAGCTGGGTGAGGCTGTGCGTGTGCCTGTAACCCCAGTTTTGAGGATGGTAGAGACAGAGGGCTTGCTAGGGTTCCTTGACTGCTAGCCTTGATCCAGGTTCACTGAGAGACATTATCTCAAAGGAATAAGGCTGAGAGCCCATGAGCAGGACTTCCTACGTCCTCCATGTATGCATGCATGAACCCACATGCACACATACATACATACACACACACACACACGCACACACACACACACACACACCCCTCTGTAGTTATGTCGATTATCTCTGAAGACCTAAAATCTAGGACTTTTTCCCAGGACCACAATGACCCCCAACTTCAAGTGTAGCAGATCACACTCAGGGGGACATAGAAACTGGTAGTGTTGTAGGTGAACCAAACTGATTCAGAACTGGGCAAAGTGTTTAGGAATAAGGAAATAGGGATAGGACAAAGGCTTCCTTGAGAAAACTGGCTGCCCAGTGACTAAAGAGAACTATATTCAGTAACGTGAGCTTCAGGCCACCTCCCTCCAGGAAGCGCTGACTCGATCAGGCCTGCTTTGGTTTTGCAATGCCCTTCTGTTGACTCACTACACCGAGAGCCTTGCTCCTCCCCCTCGGAATAGTGACTTTAGCAATGTGACTCCAGATCTTCCCACTAAAGGATGAGGCTTGCTTCTTCACCCCTCTCTGAGACTGGGGCAATCAACGGACTTGAGGTCCAAAATGTAGGAAGATGCTCACACTGGCAGTCAGTCAAGTGCAAGGACACTGCCCAAGAGTTAATGTCACCTTCAAATACATGTCCTAGGGCACTTCTTCCCTCATCCCAGTCTGAGTCTTATTTGTGACAACTTTGGACAATATAATATAGCAGAAGTGACACTGTGTTCATGGAGTGGTTTGAGGGATAGCAAATGTCCTCCAAAACATGTGCTGAATGCTTGGTTCCCTGCCTGGAGTACTACTGGGAGGTGGTGGGACCTTTAGCATGTGGGTCCTAGCAGGAGGAAGTTAGGCCATTGAGTCACGTCCTTGAAAGGGATATTGGACTTTGGCCCCTCCCTCTCTTTCCCTCTTTGCTTATGGGATGGCACAAAGCAAGCAGCTTCTACCCCCCACTCTACCTCCACAGTGCCCTGTGCTGTCCATGGGTACAGAGCAGAATGGCCAAGCAGTCATGGACTAAAACCATGAGCCAAATAAGCTTTTCCTCCTTCAAACTGATTTATTTCAGGTGACTTGTCACAGTACTGGAACCACGGTACTGACTCACGAAGTCAGTTCTGAGCCCTGGCCTCTGGAGGCACCACATGCTCCTGCGTGTACTCATACAGTCTGTTACTGCTGTAAGAGTAAGGACAATGGCCATTGCTGTAGGGTATGTGGGGAGTGGTTTTCTGTGGAGAAGAACATGCAGGCTGAGATCCAAAACACTACCAAATCTAAAACCTAAAAATAAACCAAAAAGCAAGCAAACAACAACAAGCATGATGGTATATATGGAAAACTCTGCATCTGACTTCACACAGGTCACAGCCAAGACACAGAAGCTTTAGAAACATATACAATTGCTTTCAGATACTGTGTACAGCTTCTATGAAACATAGGTGAATTTCCAGGCTGATTTTGAGTCTCATCCCAAAGACACCACATTAAATATGTGCAATATTCTAAAACTTTACAAAAGCTAAAACCAAGAATACATCTGTCTCAAGCACCTCAGATAAGGGATATAATGAATGTATCTTCTGTCTTAGTCTATCTCAGCTGCTATAACAGAATCCTACAGATGCCTTGACTATAGATAATATGGACCATGTTTGCCTACCTATTTGCCTAACTGGAAGGTCCATCTCGACTTGCAAAGGACTCAAGTCTCTATATATAAAGTGCTGGGGTCTTCTTTCATAGGAAGGAAGGCTGGGCACAGTTCTTTGCAAATGGAAATCACTTCACAGCTTACATAGTGCCTTCACAACCTTGATTTCATTTGGTCTTCAGAACAGCCCTGTGTTGAGAAAACAGGCCCAGCACACGAAGGTGATAGCCTATGGGCCAAAGACAAGAGGAAAGGCTGAGGCAAGACTACAATTCTGCTCACTGAGACCCCGTCTATTGTCACAGCACAAGTCCAAGGAGCCACACAGCCACTGCCAGCATCACCAGGTCCCCAGCCATTTCACATGACCAATAACCAGCGGGCCAGGCAATTCAGGAGACATTTGCTAACTCCCCAAAGCTTTGGTTGGTCCATCTTCGCCACTCTTCCAGCCCCTTCACTTTCCAGCCCTGCCCCATACCAGCAGGACTGACTGCTCTTGGGAAGTGTTTCTCCATGCAGAGGAGGCATGTGACAGATAATGAGAAAACCACGTTTGAATCAAACTGACTTCAGTCCCAACTCTCACTCCATGTTTTAGCTGGGTGTATAAGACAGGTAGCTGAGCAAGCCATGGGGAGCAAACCAGTGAGCAGCACTCCTCCATGGTCTCTGCTCCTGTTCCTGCCTCCAGGTTCCTGCCTTGAGTTCCTGCCTAGGCTTCCTTTTGTGATGGACTGTAACCTGTAAACAGAAATGAACCCTTTCCTCCCCAGGTTGCTTTTGCTCAGGGTGTTTTATCACAGCAATTGAAAGCAAATGAGAACACTCCACCTGTGGGAAAGTTATTTAGCTCTCCACTTCTCAGTGTGCTCATTCATAAAATGAGGGAAATAACAGTAATTCACACATCCTACGGTTTCTTGAAGGAGCGAGAAGAAAACACCCACAGGCAAAATAAAGAACATAAAGGGGTTTATCAGTGCCTGAAACAGAGTGGCTTTATCAAACAGTACTAATCACCATTAGATGAATAACAACAATTAACAATAATGCCAGAACCAGAGACAAACAAACTGGGCAGATATGGTACCTAAGCACTCTTTTCATTCATGTGGCCATCTCCAAAGGTCTTTTCTACTGTGGGAGGAATAAGGCACCCTAGCAAAGTTCCTGATCCCATTCATCAGCTTTAACAAGAGCTCCCTGTCAGCCCTGGATTTATTGGGTGTAGGATGCAGAAAATAGGTTGGGGGAGGAGGAGTGGGTTATATAATCAGGTGTGTGATTAGTCATGCTAATGGCGTTTTATTATGCTGTGAGTAGAACCTATTTACAATAATTTAATCATCAACAAAACAGCTGCAGGAAGAGGAAGTGGTATTGTCAGAGTCTGAAATAAGGACTCTCGACTAACAATTCCATCATGACCCTGGACTTCCGGTAATTCTGGAGGGAAAGACTGAGCTTGGGTTTGAGCATGTCCAGGAGAATGATGACAGACTTGTGCACAGTGACTCCAGCCCTCAGGAAGTATCTCCATGTGCAGAATTTCATTTCCCTCAGTCACGCACTTCTTAAATCCGGTCTAAGATGGCAACATGTGTGTGAAACATGAGAAGGAACCACACACAGGCAGGACTTGAACAGAGCCCTCTAACTCCATTCTCACCCCCATCCTTCTGACCCAGGACTCCAGTCTGTTTTTATTAACTCTGGGACATTGGACTCAGAAACACGTTCCAGAGAAAGGACCCCCACTGCTGTGCTGGGACTGAATAGACCCTCACACCCCCTACACACACACTGGAAAAGCAGAGCAGCCCTGCCCAGGTCCCACATCCCTGACCCAGTTAATACCCCCACTGCAGTGGAGGGACTGAGCACCTCCAAATTATCACCTGAAATTGGGGGGAATGGGGGTCACTGCTGTCACCCGCTCACTTTCCTTCCTTTGTGCTTTTGACCCCCGTCTCCCTAGCCCAGGCCCCCAGTTTGGGGCTGGGTGTCCATGGTTATCTCTGTTCTCTTGCTGTGGATCTCAGGTCCTGCCTGGGAGCATCAGGTCCCTCCTGCCTGGTGGGAGTATATGTGGCTGGGAAGCGGCTTCTTAGTCTAGTGTGCCCTGTAGCTTGATTAACCTGAAGGGAAGGTTAGTTATGATAACAGCTACCAGTAGGAAATTCCTGCCCAGAAAACTTTTATGTATTGTTTCAAAGAAAAAACTTCACAAAGGGGAGCTAAGGAGACTTAATTCTGCTTCCTTTCTTCCTTCAGAGAAGCCCCTCTTGGGTGTTCAGTGTGATTACTGGGCAGGGGACCACTATCAGTTCTCCCATGATGCAAATCTCAGTGCCTAAGACTTCTCTCCCAAGCCGCAGGACAGAGCAGAGGTGGACCTTGCCTGGCAGTCACCCTGACAAAGTTCAGACGAGCCAGCCCTGGAGCTCTGGTCCCCTGCTCCAGAACTGTCTCCCCCACACTCTTTCACCTCTTGACTCTGGACTTCTTGCACAGTGCTGTGGAGACAGTTTAGGGAAGCCCCCACCCCACCCACCAGGGGACAGCTGTAGGGCTGAACAGTTGATGCTACACAGATAGTGTGAGGTGTGGGCAATCCAAAATGGACTCAGGCTGTCTGAGGGTCCCACGTGGCTGTTCTGTGATAGCCCTTCCCAGGGTGACTGTGGACATCTTGATGCCTCTTTGCCTTAGTGAGAGATAAGCTGGCTGTATTGTACCCGGGGAAAGGCCATACTGGCCCCAGACTGCTGGGAGCCGTATGTGTCACCCTAGTAGGGCCAACCCATGCTGACTTCCCATCCTTGGTTTGTGTACAGAACCCCTGCCTGCTGAGTTCTCACAGGGTTCTGGTCAGCACCCTCGGGTTCACCTGGCTTGAGATCTGAAGTCAAAGGCCCAAGGACTCATTCACTCTTGGAGCTGAGGACCCATTGAGTTTGTGTTGGTCCTGGCAGGGCCATCTTGGAAAGTCAGGAGAGGTGGAAAACAGAAAGGCAAGCAATCTCTCCAGCTGTCAGCCAGCATGATACTGAGAAAGTGCCAAGAACTGTTTAGTCTCCCACCTGGCAATTGCTCTGGGGAGGGATCCACTTTCCCATCTCTCTGGTCCCTGCAATCAGGTAGACTGGATGTCCTTGCATTGCTGTGTCCACGGCACACCTGTGTTTCTAAAGCTGTGGTGTTTTGAATAAGAAGGCCCCGGACAAAGCTCATGGATGTGAATGCTTAGTCATCAGGGAGTGGCACTACTTGAGAAGGAAGTAAGGTTTGGCCTTGTTGGGGCAGGTGCAGCTTTTTGGAGGAAGTGTGTATTGAAGTTCTAAAAGGCCAAGCCAGGCCTAGAGTCTCTCTCCTCTTCTGGTTCCAGATGTAGAACTCTCAGCTCCTTTTCCAGCACCGTGTCTGCCTTCATGCTGCCATGTCCCACCATGATGACAATGGACTAAACCTGAAACTGTAAGCCAGCCCCAATTAAATGCTTTCCTTTATAAGAGTTATTGTGGTCATGGTGTCTCTATACAGCAATAGAACAGGAAGACAGATGTCAATCATGTTAGCACCACTACCCTTGCTGGGCAGGTATCAGGGCAGCACAAACTTCAGGAGACCTTTCTGTCAGTCATTATTCCCCCCACTTTCATCTTTGTCTACAAGCATCTCAGTGTTTTTCTCATGTTCTGGCATCCATACAATTCATGGTTGGTTGGTTGGCTTGTTCGTTTTTGTCTTTTAGCTAAAGAAACTGTTGTGACTTAAGAAGATAGAGAGGAAGACTGGGGTCCTGGAGGAGGAGAAGGAGGAAGAGGAAGAAGAAGAAGAAGAAGAAGAAGAAGAAGAAGAAGAAGAAGAAGAAGAAGAAGAAGAAGAAGCACGGCAAAGGGAGGCCAGGACCATGAGAAAGATTTGAAGTTGAATGCCAAATTAACCGTCATGGTGTGACTCAAAAGCCACCTCACCTTAGGCCTGTTTCCTCATCTGCAAATGGGTATGATCAACACTATGTGCTGAGAAAAATGTAACCAAGGCCCTGGAAGAGTAAATGGATGTAAGTGACCCTAAGTTCTCTGGACAGCAACTATTTGAAAGAACTCAAGTGTGTGGTAGTTACTTCCTTGATTATCAAGAGCAATTGTTCTCTTGAATTAAAACCTATCATAGATTGTCTAAATACAATATTCAAACAGAAAAAATAGTAAAACAATAATAAAAATAATAATAAAAAGCTAAGAATGGAGCTCTTAGCTTTTCCTATCCAAAGCAGCCACAGAGATCCAGTGGCACTCAACACCCAGTAACTGTAGTAGCTGCCTTGTGGCTGGATCAACTGCCAAGTTCAGGCTTCTCCCCACTGCTGGGGGGCGGGGGTGAGGTGCCAATACTCTTCTCAGCTTTGCTTTGAGAAGAACTAAGAGTCAAATAAAAGGCAATCCTCCCTCTGCTAGGGAGTCCCTGGGAAAGAAATCAGTGGGCCCCTTGCAGCACAGAGGGCTGTACCAAAATATTTTAAATCTCTGGTCCCTTGAGGCTCCAGGAAGGACCGCATTTCCCTTAAACTGGATCTTCCTTCCCAACCTTCCTCCTGGTCTTCAGAGCGGTGTTGTGGCAAAGGCCAGGAGGACCCTGAACAGTAGCTGGGTCCTTTTCAAGCAAGGGGTCCTATCTTCCCAGGCTGACTCTACCCACTTCTCCTCTGGCCAGACTGGTTCTCTGGGAGAGTCAGTCCCAGGAGTTCATGACTCAGCCCTCTGCGGCCCTCTCAGCGCAGCTCAGGCACATCTCATTACCCGATTTTAGGTGCTCTCTGCAGCTCTGGAGAAAGAAATGTGCTGTGGCCAGCCTTGGGAATGCTTCGGCTGTCAAGCGGGCCCTTAATGAGTTGGTGACGGAGAGAAAAATGCCCCGTCGTTTTAGGCTCGGGTTTAATCCTGGCTGCCTAATTGCACTCAGCCATTCTCTGACACCGCCCCAGCCTGCTTCCAGCTGTCCAGAGAGGGGGTTGACTGGCTGGCCGCACAAGCAGGGCACAGGGAAGGCCAATTATTGGTCAAATTGAATCCAAAACTCAACACAGAGAAATCTATGTCATCTGGCTGTGTGTCCACAAACACTGGCCAGTAACCCAGAATCCCACCCTGCAGGTCCTCCAGCCAGGCCTAGATCAGAAATAGTCAATGCATTGAAAAAAAAAAAAAAAAGGTTTCTACAGTTTACCTAATTGTGTAATCCTAGGACATTTAAAAATATCTACTTCAGATTTCACAATCACAAAAGGTAGATTTCTCTTTTCTGCTACAGAGGCCCTGAACACAGTATATTCATGGCCTGTGTCACTAATTAGCTAGAGTTTGGGAACAGCTCTATGGATACAGGGTATGTATACCAGTAGCCACAGTCACCACTGCTCTCTATTGCCCCTGATGCTTATTCCTTTGACACTCATGAGTAAGATCCTGATGACTACTTCCTAACAGTGGCACAGCATAGAGTTTGTGTTCCTTAAGGACTCCTACATAATTCTACAAGCCCTCCTGAAGACACAAGCATGATCCTTGGGGCTTAGGTCAGAGGATCGGTGCAGGTAAATCAGACTGTTCACCCTAGAAGAGCTGGAGAAGGTGCCTGTGCTCTCCTCATGCCCAGTGTGTGTCTGTTACTGCCCAATGGCCCCTCTCCAGCCAGCTGGGGCAGCTCTCACTAACTACAGCCCCAGTGTGGGGTCTCTGCATGGGAGCACTTACGGGCCAAGGACTCCTTGGTTTTCCCCTCAACCACCACTGCCAATGCAGTCACAGCCAGATTTAAAGGAGGATCAAGAGCATGGCATGGCTTGAAAAAGAAAGGGACAAGCTGGTGGGGTGCTTGCCCAGAGCTTGTTAGGGCAAGAATGCCCAGTCAGGACAAGGTGAGGTGCTGCCCGGCTCTAATTGCACACCCCATTTGCCCAGCTCCACTCAGCCAACCCGCAGAGCATGCCGACGTTTAAAGATTACCAAGGCGAGTTTGTAACGAAGCCGCTCCCTCTTTGTCTGTCCTTGCGCCAACAGCAGCAGAAGGGATACTAATTAGAGGGTGAATTATTAGCTTCCCATGGTGCACTGCAGGGACATTAAAAATGAGGGGGCTTTGCTGCTTGCCTTTTAGATGGTTAGTCTTGGTTTAATATATTCGTGTTTCTAGGTGAGCAGCAGGGGACAGTTTTTATGATTATAATTGTTGCATAATTACTGGCCTAAGGTTGCCTATTGTTAAATAAAAATGCTGAGATACTAATGTTTTATTGAACAGTACAAGGAGATAAAATTGTAATATCTTTTCCTGAGCAATCGAAGCTGCTCATTTGCAGCCTGGTGACAACCCTGCAGTCGTCCTGGGGAAGAGGTAGATGGGTTCTGCCTGGGCTGGAAGTCAAATGTGAGATATTTGCTTAGAGAAAAGTAACAGAGGCAGAGAGGAGAATGGGAATGAGGCCTTCTCTGATGTCACTTCGCCTCTCTGTGTTGGAAGAGACGGGGCTGTCTAGGCCTGGGTTGATGCCTCTGTACTTAACATGAAGGCTGACTCCCAGCCCACTGACTCTGGCAGAAGGATGTCACAAATGCTTTCCCTGGGAACAATGCCATCTACACAGAAGAAACTAGAGAGACACTAAGACAGAGTAAGGGTTGCTGAGTCAGAAACACGGCCACCATCAGATAGTCCAGAGAGGCCTGATAGACCTCCTCTGAGCAATCCTTTTCTGGTTTGGGTTTGTTGATCCTTCCTCCTCAGTTTCCCAATTGCTTTGAAAAATATTAAATCCTTGGGTATTTGAGTTACTAAGATGGTATCTGGAAACATGTAATAAATCTTTAGTACTAGTTGAATCCTCATCTCCCTCTTCACCCTATGCTGCCCTATCCCACGAAACAGCCGTCTCTACAACCTGCCACAGCCTTCACAGTGTGCTGAATTTTTGGTGCTTGCTGGGGAGGCAACTCAACTTGAACATTTTTCTGAAACACCTTTTCCCCACCAACCGCCTCCTGAGGGCAGAAGGGCATAGAGGATGGCAAGGCCACTCTAAAGTAAAGCCTGATCAACCCGGGCAAACTCCCTCAAATCATCTCTTCGAGGGATGAAATGAAGCTAGTCTGTTCTTCTGTCTCATTCAGATGTGCGCAGGTGGGCAAACACTGGTAGAAATCTGACTTTTAGAAAACTGAGCAGTGGGGTGGCAAACCTGTCCCCAGAAGATCCCTGGGGCCTTCTTCGGTCTTGTTCAAGACTTCCACACCAAGCGTAAACTAAAAGCCAGGTTTTCACAGCCCTCCTGGCCTCGCCTGAGCGTCTTCCCCAGCCCTGTAACTCCTGGACAAGCCACAGCAGCGCCCATCTTTGCAGCAGAAATCCACTGCCTCCCTTTCGCTTCCTGTGAAGCCTGATGGAGTCCAAAGAACCCAGGACCAGCAGGGCCAGGCAGTGCTTATCTGCCCCAATTTCTTTCCAATTGCAGAAAATCTTTCCAGAGCATTCCTGGTAGATTGCTCATCCTCCCTCTGCATAAAGAATACCCTAGACATGTCAAAGACGTCTTTTACATGAAAGCTCTGACTTTGCCTATTTTGGGGAGCTAAGTTCTTCTGGCCTAAGTAATGGGCTACATCTTGTTCATATGATGGCTCTGTGGGGAACTGAACCCAGTGCTCTGCCTGTCTTTGGTCTGTTCCTCTCCAGGACAGCTACTTCAGCCCACCACCCCCACCCTTCTTCAAGTTTCCACTTTTTTATTATCTTCCTTAGGGCTCTCCCCACTTGGATCTGGTACCAGAAGAGAGAAAAATTCCATGTGCAAGCTGCCCACTCAAGAACTCACAGTGCCCCTCAGTCTGATCACTGAACTCCTACTAATGCATGCCATAACTCCACAAACTTCTCAGGGACACGGAACTCAGATGCCTCATACTAAGCCTGTGCTTAACTAAATCTTATAGACCCTTTCCCACATGGCTTTCATTTAGAAAATAAAAGGCTCTTCATTTCAATTCATGAGACAATTGATTGTTTTGAAACTAAATGTGTAAGTTTATATTTTTGTCTTGTTCAATGTGTCATTTTGGAACTTTCTTTTTCAACCATAAAAAAAATTTATAAACCCTGAGTCTGTCATCTTATCCTAGGTTTGGGAAGCTCAGCCTTACAGTTCTGTAGCATCCATGAGTTTATTAAACAAACCTTCACTGTCTTGGGCAAAGAGTATTGAGTTGACTGCATTGACCTATAAAAAAAAAATCTATTGTATCCAAGCAATGGAGGATATCAAGACCAGTGGAAACAAATTTAGTTGTTAAGCTGAAGGAAAAGTGCTGATAGGGTTTGGATGTGAAGTATCTCCCACAGGCTTGTGTGTATGATTGCTTAGTCCCTAGCTAAAGACATTGCTTTGGGAGGTCATAGAACCTTTTGGAAATGGGCCTACCTGGACGAAATGGATTGCTAGGGGACAGGAGTTAGTAGCTCTGCTTAAGTTATTTTTATAATCTGTGATAAGATCCCATGACAAAGGTAACTTATAAAAGAAAGCATTTATTTGGGGCTTTACAGTTCTGAGGGGTTAAAGTTCATGGCTATCATGACATGGAGGCTGGCAGCAGGCAGAGAGCCATGGTGCTTGGGCAGCAGCAGAGAGCTTATATCTGATCCACAGACAAAAGGTAGAGAAAGCTAACTGGAGATGGACACCCCTCCTTCAACAAGGCCACACCTCCTAATCCTTCCCAAACAGTTCCACCAACTGGGGGCCAAGTATTCAAAATATGAGTCAATGGGGGCCATTCTCATTCAAACCACCTTTGAATGAGAGAGAAGCCTACTCCTTCTTTCTGCTCTCTGCTTCCTGATCTGCTGAAATGTAAGGATGTGAGAAGTCCAAATAACCTGCTCACCCTACTGCCATGGAGCTCTGCCTGCTGTCATGGAACCACCTGCTACCAAGGCTTCCTTGCCATGATGGTTATACACCCTCAGACCATGAACCAAGGTAACCCTTGCAACAAGAAAAGTGACTAATTCCAATGTACAGGTCATTAAAGCCTTACAGATGAAGGTAGACAAACAAGGGATGTCTTAGTCAGTATTCTATTGCTCTAAAGAGGTGCTGGAACCATGGCAACTCTTATAAAAGAAAGCATCTAATTAGGGCTTGCCTATAGTCTCAGAGGTTTGGTCTATTGTCATCATGTAGGCAGACATGGTGCCAGGAAGTAGCTGAGAGTTCTATATCTAGATCCACAGGCAGCAGAAAGAGAGAGACACTGGACCTGGCTTGGACTTTTGAGACCTCAAAGTCCACCCAGTGACATACTGCCTCTAACAAGGCCACACCTCCTAATCCTTCTTAAGTAGTGCCACTCCCTGATGAGTAAGTCTTCAAATATATGAGTCCACAGGTGCCATTTTTACTCACACCACCATTAGAGGGAAAGTCCAGTGCTTGCCTGTGGCCACCAAGTAGAGCACTCAAGATGCCAAGATCACTGCTAGCTTTGTCTAACAAGGTTAAGATTGTGTGCTAAGTCTCTGTGCGATCACTCAGTTTCCCAGGAAGCAGGCAGGGTCCCAGCTGCCAATAAGCATGCAACAGTGAGACAGATTTATTATGCATGCTAAGGAGGGATTCAAGCCCCTACAGTTCAGTCTGGTGACTTGCATGAACTCTACTCCTAGACATAAAGACAGACACTTACGTTACATACATTAGAGATGAAATGAGCAGGCATCCTGCTGAGCCTGCATACCTGTTGCTACCCCAGCGGGTCGAGCTTCTTCCCGTCTATAAATCAGTCACACATCTGTATCTTCAACGGAGTTGCCTAGAAGGACCCTGGATCAGGCACTGGTTGACCTTTTCCTTCTGAGGTAAGATCTTTGAAGATGTGGCAGACGTCCTCACAGTGAGTAGAAGTCAGGATATGAGCCAATCAAGGCTGCTACAGCAAATTACTCCAGACTTGGTGACCTGAGCCAGCAGACATTTGTTTTCCTATAGTTCAGGAGAATAGAAGTCCACAATGAGTTTCACTGGGCTCAAATCAAGATGCTAAAAGGTCCATATTCCCTTGGAAATCTTCCCTGCCTCTTCCAGCTGCTGGCCTACCTCGGCTTATGGCCACAGGGCTCCAATCTCTGTGTTTGTAGCAAGTTACCGTTTCTTTTGGGTATTAGGCCTCCCTCTGTCTCTCTTATAAAAATGCTCATGTTCAAACTTAGGATCCACCTAGAAACTGCAAGATCATCTCTCTAGAGTAAAACCCTTAATTTCATTTGCAAAACTCTTTACCTTTTAAGATCACATTTACAGCTTCTGGGGAGTTGGGCCCTACTCTTTTTTCAGTTAGCTGTTTCTCATCCTTTCACACTTAGAATCAATTTTAAAATGCTGGTCAGGATAAATTTAGCATCAGAACCCTACATGTACTACAATCTACCTTCCTGGGATAATCACTCCTGAGTCAGCATCCTGGGAAAGCTGGTGTTAATATACCCCCCAGATGCCAAGTGCTAACTGGGAGTCACTGCAAGAGCTGGCACTGCTTGCAAAGGAGAGATGACCCAGAGACACATGTGGGGGAAAAGTGTTTAGGTGGCTCACAAGATGCAGTTCTGGTGCTGTATTCCTTCTGAGTGCGCTGAGTTTGGGGTTCTATTGGCATAGGGATAAGCGGGCATATGTGATGCAGATGATAGTCCTCAGGAGGTGGACTCTGGTGTGGAATCTGGCCTCTGCAATGGTTTGAAAAGCCTTCGGGAATCAACACAAGGGGAAGGAAAGGAGGAAGCAGGCAAAGCAGAGGAAGTATCTGGATGCTGACAGCAACTGCCAACAGCAGCACTGGCCAAGCCCACGGGGGCTCTGGGTCTGCTATGGGCAAGACTGTATGTACCAGGCCTTTTACTTTGGGGCCACCAACCAGCTCCCAAATCATGACACAGAGATTTATTATGAGTTTTGAATGCTCAGCCTTATCTTATGCTTGTCCAACTAGCTCTTATAACTTAACCTGTTTCTCTTCATCTATGTTTTGCCTCAAGGCTTTTTACCTTTCTTTCTGTATATCTTACTTTCCTGCCACCTCCATGGCTGACTGGCAGCTGCCTGGCTTCTGGCCCCAGGCATCTCTCTCTCTTTCTCCCTCAATTCTCTCATCCTTCTTCTCCCATTCTTCCTGCCTAGATTTCTCCTACTTATTCTCTCTCCCTGCCAGCCCTGCCTTTCCCTCTCCTGCCTAGCTATTGGCTGTTCAGCTCTTTATTAGACCAATCAGGTGCCTTAGGCAGGCAAAATGGAACAGCAACACTTCTTTTCATAATTAAACAAGTTCAGCATAAACAAATGTAACATCTTTATATCACTAACACATACAACGTAAACAAATGTAGCACATCCTTACATCACTAACAAATGCAGCATAAACAAATGTAACACATCTTTACTCAGTTAAAATAATATTCCGTGGCATAAACAAATGTAACATAACTTCACATAGTTAAAATGTTATTCCACAACACAAGGCAGTCACTGGATGTGGTCCACCCAGGAAGAGGTATGACCACAGGCAATGTAGCTCTCTGAGGTGAGACAGTCCTTGATGAGGACAACAGTAGGGGTGAGCTAATGATGTCTGTCCCAGAGCTAAGCTGCATGAATCATTCCTTGAAGAGGATTCCTGGCCATGCATCAGTCCCCTTTTTCAGAAAAAATGTCCTCTGACATACCTGAATATGGTGGTTTGAATAATAATGGCCCCATAGGCTCCTATAGTTGAATGCTTGTCACCAGGGAGTGAAACTCTTTTATAGGATTAGAAGGATTAGGAGATGTGGTCTTGATGGAGAAAGTGTGTCACCAGGGATGGGCTGTGAGCTTTCAAAAGCCTACACCAGGGCCAGTGTCTCCCTCTCTGCCTGCGGATCTGGATGTAACTCTCGGCTGCTTCTCTAGTGCCATGCCTGCCCCTCCATGCTCTCACCATAATGATAATGGACTATGATAGGGAAATGTCTTTCTGTACACTGCAAATATGTGTTTCTCTGATTGGTTGATAAATAAAGCTGTTTGGCCTACGGCAAGGCAGCTTAGAGTCAGGCGGGAATTCAAAGGGAGAGACAGGAAGAAGGTGGGGGAGAAGCAAGCCCACCGTCCAGGGAGCGCCATGTAATGGCACACAGGTAAAGCCACGGAAAACGTGGCAACATATAGATTAACGGAAATGGGCTGAGTTTAAATGTAAGAGCTAGTCAATGGAAAGTCTGAGCTAATGGTCAAACAGTTTTAATTAATATAAGCTTCTGGGTCAATTTGTAATAAACAGTCACGAAGACCTGGAGAATCTGACAACCTATGGTTTTCGAGGTGAAGCCTTGGGGTCAATTTGTAATAAGCTTCTGTGTGTTTACTTGGGGGATGTGAGTAGGAGAGATTTGTCCCAACCTCAGGCTGATCGGGACACAGGAAATCTTCTAGCTACAGGACTAGAACTCTGAAACTGTAAGCAAGGCCCCAGTGAATTTTTTTTTTTTAAATAAGAGTCGCTTTGATCCTGGAATCTTTTCACAGCCATAGAACAGTGACTAAGACACTGAATATTCACATACCATGATGAATAGACTTCAGGACAGAAGCATCTTCCAAAATAGAGTGAGAAAGTCAGGTTTGGTCATTATTTATATTGCTAATTATAGAATTTCATTTATTTTTCTATTTAAGAAGTCTTCAAGAAATTTGCCATCAACAATTCAGTTTCCTTAATAAAATGTTGGTTCTGAGTAAAACAAACGTGAATTCTCTTGCCATTTCTATTTAGTACCATACTAAAGGTTACAGCTGGGGAATGCAGGCAACAAAATGGAATAAAGGTATCTAAATGATAAAGGAAGAAGCGTAACTACCTCGGTCTGCACACAATCTTGCATGTGGAAAACTTTAAGGAGCCCACTAAAGCCTGTTAGAACCAATAGAGAGTTCACCAAGGTTGCTGACTGTGTGACCAGTACACAAAAGCTGATTGCATTTCTGTGTACTTAGAACAACCGATCTGAAAACGAAGTTAGGGAAAGAACTTCACTTATAATAGCATTAAAAGAACAAAATTCCTTGGAATAAATTTAATAAAAAAGTTTAAAATTCACATTCCATGAACTACAAAATGCTGAGAGTAAGTAAAAACCTAAATAAATGGAAAAACACCCTAAACTCGTGGCTCAGAAAACGATTGTGGTAAGAAAGGTGTCATTATTATTCCCTGTGTGATGAAGACTCAGAGAAATCAGGTCATAATTCCAAAGGGCATTTTTAGAGAATTGGGAAAACTGATCCTCACATTCGTGAGGAATTGCAAGAGGTTCCTAATAACCAGATCAATCTTTAAAAATAAAAAAGAAACAGAGCTGGAGTACTCATGCTTTCTGACTTTAACTTTACTACTAACCCATAGTAAACAAAATGGCCTCTTTGACCTGTATTGTTTAAGTGTAATGAAGATACACTTTATATCACCTAATGGAATACACACATGTATATGTGCACACACAGATACACACATGATGGAATAGAGGCTCCAGAAATAAGCCTGTGTAAGTGTGGCAAAGCTCTTCAATGACACAAGAATAGACTTCAACAGACAGTGCTGGGATCACCGGAAAATCATATGCAAAAGAATGCGGTAAACCCCTACATCATACCACATGGAAACCACCCCAAACCTCACATTGCAAAAGTGCTTGGAAGAGAGTTGGTGCAAATCTTAGTGACCTTGGATTAGCCAATCATTTCTTAGATGTGATAGCAAAAGCATAAATAGGGAACTTGAACTCCATCAAAATTAAAAGCTTATATCCCTTTAAAGATACATAGTCAAGAAAATATCCCAACTCATATATCTGATAAAGGGCTTGTATATATAATCTATACAGAACCAGTACAGGGCTGGGGTGTGGCTCATGGCAGAATGTGTACTTAGCATATGCAAGACCCTGAGTTCAATACCTGCATGTGGGAGAAGGGAAGTACAGCACACTTTAAACGAGCTAATTAAGTGGTAGAAATGAATGATATGGGAATGATATTCTAGTAAAACTGGATTGTTGTTTGTTTTTTCTTAAGATTTACTGGGCACTGGTAATCCAGGAAACTAATAGTTATACAAATAAGAGAGCCTCTGAGTTGTTGGTCCCTTGGTGGATAGGAATCAAAAGCTCATCTTGACCATGCCCTCTCCCTCCTCTGCTATGGTCAATCAAGCAAATATTTCTCCATTTTGGCCACATCTTTCTCCACAACTAAACCTAACTACCTCTACCTGCTCTGCTCTGAACCCGAGGAAGGGTTTCCTAAGCCCTCCAGTCCAGTCTCCTCACTGAATGGTGCCATTTTCTCATTTTTCAAAGACTTCCTACCTATCATAATGACAAGCCCTACCTCCCCAGTGACCTGAATGATGATGGCAGTCTAACTTCCTTCTGCTGCTCCTCTCTCCTCCTCCCTCCTCTCTCTTTCTCCAGCTAGGCTGCCCTTTTCAGTTTCCAGCTGTATGGACCTTTCTCAATGGCTGGCCCATACTCTCCTGGATATTTGACATGCTCCACCCTCTACTCCTGACCCCTGCTTATTTTTTTAGTCTCAGCCGAAAACCTGCACCAGAAGAAAATCAGCTTTAGTCCCTTGCTCCGAAAGGCAGTCAGGTCATTCCATGGCTAGAGCCCAAAAGTCAACTTCCAATGCATTCGTCCTACCTAGGTTGTTACCTGGGCAACCCCGTGAAAACAGGTGTTGTGTCCATCTTACCCATCTTTTTGTTTGCTTGCTTGAAGGTTTTGTTTAGTTGACTTTGAAACTGGGTCTTGCTCTACGGACCAAGCAAACCTCAATGGGTCCCTGCCTCCTAGGTTCTGGGATCACACAGGTGAACCACCACACCCAGCTCTTGTTTGTCCTTTGTTTCTAGACATAATTGTTTTTATTGATTCTTTGGGAATTTCACATTATGCACCCCAATTCCACTCATTCCCCAGTTCATGTCTGCCCTCCACCCTTGTAGCCTCCCCACACAAAAAAGAAAATAGCAATAATAATAATAATAATAATAATAATAATAATAATAATAATAATAATAAACTGACTTGGCTCCTCCATCTTTCTGCCTCTCCATTACGTATCTGTTTGTCATAGTGGTATTGGGAACTGAGGTATGTCTCACAGTATACCCTTTTGCCCAAACAGCTGTCCTTGCAACTGTTCTTTGCAATGAGTTGTTGGTCAGGTTCAAGGCCTCTGGCTCCTGTTACACCATCAATACTGGGCCCTCACGAAAACTCCTCCCAGATATCCTGCTGTTGCCCCTAGTTATGGAGATCCTGCAACTATGGTTCCACAGGACCAGTCCCTTCATGCACTCCAGCAGGTCATAGATGGGGCAGATGTTGGGGTGGGCCAATTCAAAACCCTGGATGTGGGCCTGGGTGGTAACTGAGTTGGTTAGACTGGGCTTCCATGGGGATCTTTGTCCCCTCAGGGGAGGGATGGAGCCAGCTCTTCTACACCCACCCCATTGAGACCAATTATGCCATTGCCCCCCACAACCACCACCAGGGCCAGCTCTCCTGTGCCCAGGCACATGCAGCCACTCAGCAGCCCAACATGTGGTGGTCAATGAAGGGCAGGGCCATCTCTGTGGACCATCTCTGGCCACCTGGGCCAGCTCTCCCACCTGTAGGCCAGATCTCTGGTTGAAGTGGCCATCAAGGGGTGAGGCCAGCTCTCCCAGGGTCGGCGACAGGAAGAGACTGCTCAGCATGGCCCTCAGCCATCAACATTGCTTTAGGTCCAGACCACAGGCATCCACATGGCCCTCAGTAGCACTGGCCAGAGACATCAACACAGACCCCAGCTGCAGCAGGACTCAGGCCTGGCCCTCAGTGGCAGCACAAGCCATTCACATCAGCCTGTTCCTCACGGCTGCCCCATCTCCAGCTCCGCCTCTCTCCACAGCACATGAACCTCTCCCCTTCTCTTTCTCTCCCATTTCTTCACCACACATTCACTCATAGTGGTGGTGCACCACTGTGCCATGGGCAGACCTCCGGCAGCTGTCTTCTGCCTGCCTCTTATTTGTCTTTTCACCCACAAAAATCTGACGTTGTACATCACAGAGAAAGTACTGGATGTTATTTTTCAAGTGAGTAAATAAATGAAGTAAATGCATGCCGGATACGTAAGCAAGACACCTGGGAATTTCCACAGGCAGACAGATAAGAAATCTGTTTCTGTAGCTCTCCCAATGGGACAGCACTTCATTCATTCCCGGGCTCCCTAAAAGGGAAAGCATCTGGGAGCCTGGAGGAGGATAGAACCTTCCAGATCATCTCATCAGGTGCTACACGTTCTCTTATATAAATGGAGGGTAAAGCCTAATGATCTGAGAGCAGAATAAGGATTAACAGAGACTTGGGAGTGTTGAGAGAAGGCGTGTGCTCCACTCACCTGTGACTGTATCACACTGAAGCCCAGCAGTGTGTACAGTTTGTGTGCCAATAAGGAAACTTTAATTAAAATCATCTTGTCCACATTCCCAGTTTCTTGAGCTGATCTCTGAAGTTAGTTTGGAACATCATATTGCTCCCATTTTGCTCCAAACCAAGATTTGTGAGCTAAAACTCAGACTTCTGGGCACAGCATATGACAGCAGATAATAACGGTACTTGTCACCACCACCCACAGCAAATGACATGGCATTTCCCAGATAAATTCAGATTTTTGTTTTTTAATTTCATGCTATTCTGTGCAATGTTCCCTCTGCCTGGGATGACTCTCCCCTGTGTTAAAATATTTAGTAATACTACTAATAATAATGAAATGTCAGACAAACTACATTTAGCAGGGTAAATCTGAGCAAAGGGCTCATGAATCAGGCAGCACTCAGCATCAGGAGAGCCCCACCCAGCATCAGTACTCACAGACAGAAAAAGAAAAAGGCACAGGAGCCCAGCTGGCTTTGCCTCAGCTAAGCACGATGTGGTGTGGTGGAGTGGGTTGGCATCTGCAACTGATTGGCATCTGTGACTGCCTGGAACTCTGCTGCTGTGGTAGACCATTTGTTTTGTTGTTGTTTGATTGTTTTAATTTTTTATTTAATTTTTTTCATTTTACATACTAACCACAGTTGCCTCTCCCTCCGCTCCTCCTATTCTCCCCTCACTTCCCCCTCACCCCACCCCATATCCCCTCCTTGGAGAGGGTAAGGCCTCCCATGAGGAGTCAACAAAGCCTACTCAACATCCTTAGTCATCAGGGAAATGCAAATCAAAATGACTCTGAGATACCATCCTACACCTGTCAGAATGGCTAAGATCAAAAACACCGATCACAGCTTATGCTGGAGAGGATGTGGAGTAAGGAGAACACTCCTCCACCGCTGGTGGGAGTGCAAACTTGTATAACCACTGTGGAAATCAGTATGGTGATTTCTCAGAAAATTGCGAATCAATCTACCTCAAGACCCAGCTAACAGACCACTTGTTAAAGAACATTCTCATCAGGTTCCAGCAAATTTATCCACTGCTATGTTGTGGTTCACTGTGTACGATCTGGAGGTATGGAAACAGCTTAGGTCAAACTTCTGCTGATTTCCCCATACAGTATTACTTCCTCAACTCCTCACAAACTTCTACTTACGTCTTGTGAGGGTCTCTGCATATGCCATAGCCAGCAGAGTGTTACACACCACAGCCAGCAGAGTGTCGATCTCTGTGGAGCAAAGAAGGAAATCTGGTTCAGCACAACTCAGAAGTCAGTGCTGGTTCAAGCTTCCAGAGCCTGACACTGGACACTTTATTTTAGACATATTTAAATAGCTTTAAAATACAGTACAGTTTTGGAAATAGTTTCCCGGTAACAATAAACTCAATCCCATGTGCACAACAAAACTTCTTTCACAAAGTACATGTGACCTCTTCTATAATGATGGGCTCTATGGCTTAAGGGCCTAGAGGAGGATCTGGTGTGGTCTCACATAGGTCACCAACCCACAAAGTACACGTGACATCTCCCATAAGGATGGGTTCTTTTGACTGAGAAACAATGCTCGAGATAAAGGTCTAGAGAGGAAGAGCCTGGGATAAATACTACAGTCTGGGAGATTCAGGTATGAGCTGGCCCTACAGACAGCACAGACCACCAGGCTGTTAACTACATCCATTCCCAGCCTTCTGGGAGGAAAACAGATTATATATCTCTTCTGTTAAGAAGATAACCCTGTGTGTTTAACATCCCTGGCTTTCCTAGTGCTTATCTGTGAGCATAAGGACCTCATGCTGTCTACACTGTCTCTGCGAGTTCAGATCCTCTTGAGTCTTCCTCAGCCATAAGGAGAATGTCACTACTTCCTCAAGAAAATCACAGCATTTTTCTTAGCCTTTCCTAGCATCCAACTGCACAACATGCGCATGGTTAACTGAAATATTAACACACAAAGCAAAACTCACCCAGGGTAAAAATCCCCCTTGAAAAGTGCCTCAGAAGGTGCTATGCTAAGTTGTTAAAATGCTTGCTATGCTCAAGGACATAGCTCAGCTTTCAGCACCTGCATAAAACTCCAGGCACAGTGAGATATGTCTGTAATCCCAGCACTAGGGAGAATTCCTGGGGATGCTGATCAGCCCAGGCTAGCCAATCAGTAACCTCTGGGTTAAGTGAAAGATCCTGCCTCAAAAACATAAGGTAGAAAATCGATTGAGGAAGACCTCACCCATCAACCTCTGACCTCCACATGTACATAAACACACACACTTGTACCTTTCACACAAACACAAAGTGCCTCAGAAGGGTGTAAAGTCATGATGTGTCCCATACACCATTCAATGACCATGTTTTCCTCCAATTTTAGAGAAGATCACTTTTTATTTGGGTGCTAGATAAAAATAACTGGTTCATATTCAAGATCTATGTCATACAGTCTACATACATCATATCTAGAATAGCATCCACTGCAGAAAGTCGCATGAGAGGCACAGGAGAGCTGAGACAGACAAGTGAGCAGAACTTCAGGCCCCCATCTCATGTTCCCCAGGAGCTCTAGGGTAGAAAGGTTGGCAAAATCATTCTCATCAACTAAATCAAAGGAGCAGTTGCCAGGGCCCACCTGCCTCACCAACTGTTATGACAGTGAATTTGTAGAAATAACTCCTGATACATCAAACATGTTACTTCAACCTAAAGATAAGCCAGGAGTCTGTGTAATCCAGTTCTCAGAATTTGTATTAAAGCAAAAACCAAGCAGGGCTGGAGAGATGACTCACAGGTAAAAGTGCTTGTTTCCAAGCTTGCTGACCCAAGTCTAGTCTCCAGGACCCACATGATACAAAGAGAGAAACAGCTTCCACAAAGTCACCTTCTGCACCATGGCAGCCACACCCGCATATACACACACTAAATAGATCAATGTAATTTTAAATTTTAAAACAAAAAACCTGAGGTTGCAGCCAAATAGAAATTCCCCCAGAAGAATGTCTTTTACTGGCATATTGTCTTAGTTACCTTTCTACTGCTGTGATAAAACACATGGTCAAGGCAACTTATAGAAGAAAGAGTTTCTTTGGAGCTAACAGTTTCAGAGGGTTGGAGTCATGACCATCATTACAGAGAGAAGAGCAGAAACCAGGCAGGCATGGTTCTGGAGTAGTAGCTAAGAGGTTCTATTTTGATCTACAGCACAAGGCAGAGAGATAACCGGGTATGGTGTGGGTTTTTGAAACCTAAAAGTCTACCTGTAGTGGCACACCTCCTCCAAGAAGGCCACACATCCTAATCCCTCCCAAACAGCTCCACCAACAGCAAACCATGCATATTCCATTCCCTAGCCCCCATAGACTCACGACCATATCATAAAGCAAAATGCATTTAGTTAAACTTTAAAAGTCTCCATAGTCTTTTACAGTCTCAACAGAGTTTCAAAGTCCAAAGTCTCTTCTGAGATTCAAGATAATATCTTAACTGTAACCCCCTATAAAATCAACATGTAAATTATATACTTCCAGAATACAATGGCACAGAATATACACAATCATTAAAAAAGAGAGGAAAAGGACATTGTGGGAAATATGAGACAAAAGCAAGATCAAAACCCAGCAGAGCAAACTCTACATCCTGGAGCTCCATGTCTGATTTCAGAGAGCTAAGATAGCTTCACCCTTCTGGCTTTGCGGATTACAACACAATTCTCTCTTGGGCTGGTTCCATACCCTGTTAGCAGCTCTCCTTGGCAGTTATCCCATGACTCTGATGTCTCCAAACCCAGAGTTCTATCCAGGCTTCACTTTCACAGCTTCATGGAATGGCCTTTCAGGATCTCTGTGCAAGGACTCTCCTGCTACACATCTGGCCTCAGAATCTTACCTTAACTGCAGAGGAAGATTCTACAAACCCTTTTCTTGTTTATCCTTCATGATTCTAAAATCAGAACCATATAGCCAATGTTGCCAATTCACAACCATGTGGCTGATGCTGCCCACTTAGGACGCCTCCCCCACTCTCTTCTTAAATCACATTTGCCACAGCTTTGTGTGGTGATATTGTGTTCAGCAAATTATTGTGCACCCTAATAAACTTATCTGGGGTCAGAGAACAGAACAGCCACTAGATATAGAGGCCAGAAAATGGTGGCACACACGCCTTTGATCCTAGCATTCCAGAGGCAGAGATCCACTTGGATCTCTGTGAGTTCAAGGCCACACTGGAAACAGCCTTTAATCCCAGGAAGTGATGGCAGGAAGCAGAAAGGTATATAAGGTATGAAAACCAGGAACTGGGGTAGGTTAAGCTTTTAGGCTTTGAGCAACAGTTCAGCTGAGACCCATTTGAACAAGGACACAGAGGCTTCCAGTCTGAGGAAACAGGATCAGCTGAGGAATTGGCGGGGTGAGGAAGCTGTGGCTTGTTCTGCTTCTCTGATCTTCCAGCATTCACCCCAATAACTGGCCTTGGGTTTGTTTTTATTAATAAGTACTTAAGATTCATGCTACAGCTTTGGTTTGATATTGCTTTTTAGGAACATAAAATGTCTCGGGCCTTTTCTTTTCACAAGTTGCAAGTTTAGCCTGATGCTATCTTGCCCTGAGGGCATTTTTCTGTTTCTCCTTATCTCTTTCAGCACAAGCCTTGTCTCCAACATTCAATTTTCTGGTGCCCCTTTTCTTCTCAAACTGTACATTTTATATTTCTTCTTGCCCTGCTTGCTCTTTTACCTTGCAGAATTGCATAAGGGTGATTACTAATAACCACATGACAAAATCAATATTAGATTGTCTTGAAATCCCCTCTGCCAACAAAATTAGTCCAAAACTTTCAATTTAGCCTCTGGCAGACTTTTTGGACAAAGGCAGAAAGCAGCCACATTCTTTGCCAAAAAAACACAAGAATTTAGCCTAGTTGCTAAAATTGTTCGCTTCTGAAACATCTTCAGCTGGCCCTGTGTATTCAACATGGCTCTCAGCACTAGTACCATGCATACATTAAAAGTAATGGAATTGGTAACATCTAGCCAAGATAGACCCGAATCTCCTTACTTCCTGTGATGGTGTGAATGAGAATGCCCTCACAAGCTCATAGGTTCTCAGTTGGTAGAACTGTTTGGGAAGGATTATGTGGTGTGGTCTTCTTAAAGAAAGTGTGTCACTGGGAGTAGACTTAGAGGTTTCAGAAGCCCATGTCATTCCCAGTTGTTGTTGTTGTTGTCTTGTGCTCATGGGTCAATATGTAAGTTCCCAACTACTTCTCCAATGTCACATTTGCTTGCCTGCCCACTGCCCCACTCCCTACCATGATGTCTTGGACTCGCCCTCTGAAAGTGTGAACTCCCAATAAACTCTTCCATAAGTTGCCTTGGTTGTAGTGTTTTGTCACAGCAATATAAAAGTAACTAAGTTACCTGCATTCCAAACATTACTTGCTCCTAACTCCTGTTGCAAAATGTCCTGCAAGCAACACCCAGATCTTCCTCTTCAGAGCCAATGGGCTGTTTCCTCCTCTCTACAGCTCTGGTATTCTTGGACCTTCATTTTGCTGACCAACCTATATTTCTCATCCTCTCCTTCATACTAAATCTTTCCTACTACAGAGATGGCCAGGCAGGTTCAGTCCAACTATCGTGTGTGTGTTCCCCTAACCGTGTTTTTGAAATACTTATTTGAATTAGCTATCAACTACTTTTAAAATACAGGTTTTTAGCTTCTCCTGAAAAATCAGGAGAGATGTTCATCTGAGGTCTCTTCCCTCCGTGAAGGCAGGTAAGAGCTAAGGAATGGTGTCTTCTTTGGGGTGGGTCTCCTTTGCCACACTCCTCACAACTCGACTGGGCTTACTTCATCACTGACCTTCTCTGCTTGGACTTTATGAACAACTGAGCTGGTGCCTCTTCTGGCCACGGCTCCTGTTTTGTGTCTGAGATCTTGAACCCAGGTTTCAGCAAGCCAGAGAACAGCTCAGTCAAGGCTGTACCATGAAACACACAGCAGAAGTGGCTTCACACGAAGGGAAAGGCAGCTTCTGACTTCCCTCTGCACCCCTCAACTGCACAATGTGCATGGCCCAGGGCAGACATGCGGGTAACCATGATGTTGGAAAAAAACCAAAAGCGATTTTCCTCATGTGATTGAAAACACATTTCATTTTCCCTTCACCTATGCCCTTCTGCTCCCCGCTCTACACCCTGCTCCCCACCCCACACCCTGCTCCACCCCACACCCTGCTCCACCCCACACCCTGCTCCACCCCACACCCTGCTCCCCACCCCACACCCTGCCTCCCACCCCACACCCTGCTCCACCCCACACCCTGCTCCACCCCACACCCTGCTCCTCACCCCACACCCAGCTCCCCCCTACACCCTGCCCCCTACCCCACACCCTGCTCCCCACCCCACACCCAGCTCCCCCTACACCCTGCCCCCCACCCTACACCCTGCTCTCCACCCCACACCCTGCTCCACCCCACACCCTACTCCCTACCCCACACCCTGCTCCACCCCACACCCTGCTCCCCACCCCACACCCTACTCACCACCCCACACCCTGCTCCACCCCATACCCTGCTCCCCGCCCCATACCCTGCTCCCTGACCCACACCCTGCTCCACCCCACACCCTGCTCCACCCCACACCCTGCTCCACCCCACACCCTGCTCCCCACCCCACACCCTGCTCCCCTCTAGATTCACCCACTCTCTTCAGACCTGGCCCTGGCTCAGGACTGAACTGGAATGTGAGTTCAGTAAGATTAGAAAGATGTGACAAAAGCTAGCAGGATGGCTCCTGGGTTAAAGTGCTTTCTGTGTACCCAAATAAAGGCGGAAAGAAGTAACCAACCCCACAAAGGTGTCTTCTGACTTCAGCACAATGTACACGTGTCCCCTCCACACACACCATATGTATGCACAGTAAATAAATAAATAAGTAAATATGAACGTAAACACAGACTCATGCATGCACAATTTAAAAATCTTTAAAATAAATAAAAGAAAGTGGTGGGAAGTGAAGTCAAGATACAAGACAAATCCAGGCACAAGCTGCAGCTCCTGCCCACTGCCAAGGACCCCAGCCAAGTGCTGCATCTTCTCCGACCAGTGTGGCTCGGCAGCCAGATGGCAAGGACTTTTCCATCCCCCCAACCCAGGCAGGCTGTGAACAGGCAGCGTCAAGTGTGGTCCTCATCGCCTGAGCCCTAGGGCCCAAAGCTGCCTTGTTCTGGCAAATGATGACTTTTTAATTTCGAGCCTTTGGTCCCTAGTGAGAGAGGTGGAGAGAGGATTGAGGATGGCATCTGGATTCTGCAAAATCAGAGAGACCTTGGGCAGGGAATGACCTTGAAAGGTCATTGCCTGCCTGTTTCTTTTCTTTGTCCAAGGCCCTCTCTCTCTCTCTCTCTCCCCCACCCCCAAGCACTTCTAAAATACTCCAGTGCAAAACTGATTCTTAGAGGCAGGCCTGAGTGAACTTGGGGATAGACAAACACATTCAGATGTATTTAAGCCTTGGCTTTGATTCCTAAAGTGGCTGTCACCTTGTAGAAGTCACTTGGTCTTGCTGGGCTACCATCACCTAAAATGAGGAGAAATTCTCATCCCTGGTCTATAACAGGGTTGTTTAGAGGGTTTAATATAGTAATGAAAAAAATACCTTTTGTAAAGTTGGCACAAGAGAAAAGAAGAGGTTACTATCCTTGTTGACGCCATCAACCTTTTGTGTTGCAAAATGAGCTAGGGAGAGACAACACCATACTCCTGACATCCCGGGAACACTAATGCAGACCCTCAGCCCATGTCCTCATCCAATTTGGTCTGCACAAAAGGCAGTAAGAGAGTCAGGACATGGATGGGGGAACTGAGACCCCAAGAGTGACAGTCACCCATCCCAGCATATGCTCCAAGCTCTGGAAAGAAGCCAGATCTCATAATTGCTAGCAGAAAGCCTCATATAAATAATATAAAGAATATAATTAGTCAGTTGGTCTTAGGTTCAAATCCCAACACAGCCATTTACTAGACTACAGACCATGAGACAGCTCACAGACCATTTCTGACCCTTACATGAAACATGAAGACCATAGAGTCCACCTCACAAGGCTGTCTGTGGACTGGGCCTGTAGCTCAGTGCTAGAGCCCTGGCTAGCATCTGCAAGGCCTGGGAAGAATAATTACGGAAGTGTCTAGCACATTCCTACAGGTGTTCAGAATCTGGCTGTGTTTGGTTATGACCCATTTTTTTCCCAAAGCAAATGCGAGGCGTACTAGGAGTGTTAACAACACACCCCACATTCCCACGTGTCAAGGACGGAGGTCAGTGGAGGAAGGTGCCAACAGTTATGTTCCCAATGCTTTGGTCTTATTAAATTGTCATCATTTTAAACAAAGGAAAATCACACAAAATGAAAGGCAGGGCACACGAACAATTAAAGAGGACAGAAAATAGCAGAGCTAGCCGCCGCAAGACAGGAAGCATGTTTGCAGGTGGACGTAAACCCGGAGTCCACCCCAGCAACCGGATGAGTTCTCACTGACCAGTAACGAGCAACAAGGCAACAAGGCTGCCTGTCCCCAAAGTCGCTGCAGTCTGGTTGCAAAGAGTCGCTGCTGCTGCAAGGACCCTTACATAAGCCAGGTCACAGAGTGAACTGTGATTTAGCAAAACGCAGAGCCATTGTTCAGGAACTGTTCTCACTACAGGGGTCACCCGGGGCTTTAGCTGCCTGTCCCCAGGGCACAGTGACCGACGGAGTAAGCCCTGCTCCACCCAGAAGCACGAGTCCGTGGTCAACTCCCCAGCTGCACACCTTCAGTGATGCTCACCCCTAACAGACCACTCCCTTCGCCATCCTGGGGTCTGTAGTCCCTGTGGCTTTTGGAGCCCTTGGGAGAGCTAAGATGCCCCGTCATACTTCTCTTCTCCCTTCTTTAGCATATCTACTTCACTAATGATGACATTTCCACCAAGTGGCAATGACAAGAAAAATTAGTTCACAGCCCTTGGCAACTGAATACTGAGCATTCCGATTAAACTTTCCAGGGGAAAATGCAATTTGCGCATGCAGGAAATCGCTTGGTATTTAGAAAAAAACTTGGTGGGGGGGAGAGACCCCCCCAGGGTGCACACAGGGAGGGTGCAAGGGCCTGAAACAGGTAGGCCTGCAGGCTCAGAGGCATAGGGCTGGCCACCCAGGGAAGCAGAGGGTCCTTGCCTGCCCTTACCTATAACCAAAAGCTGTCAGAGAGCTGGGCGGCTTAATGAGCCCCTCAAGCTGGGGCACTGACTGTGATGTTTCTGCTGACTGGCTGCTCACAGCTCTTCCACAGCCCCTTCCGGCTCCTCCTCACACCACCCCCTCTTCCTACTCACTGGAAATTATTAAGAAAGCCTGGCATTAGGCAGAACACAGCAAAGCTTACTTCCTGTGCCCTTGGCTCTACCTCTGGTGTCTTTAAAGGCAGGGAACTCAAGCTTGTGAAGATATACCCCACAAGTGGACCGCAGAGGCTCGCAGATGAGACGACAGACTTCCCCAGGGCTCAGGCAGTCTCTTCTGCATTGCTAAGCACAGAGCCAGGTTTCAGGGTCAAGAGAAACTTGGCCTGAGCCCTTGGAGCCATGTACAGCATAACGCTAGTGTGTGCCATTTACATCAATGTCTGTGCATCCTCCCTGAGTTGGGCAGGGAGCAACCCACACAGCCATTTTCTGAAACCTGGGGCCTCTCACATTGGAGTCTATTTTCTCTTACCACTGCACACACAATGCCTGGTCACAGCCCATGTTTGGTTTTCAACATATGCCTGTCACACGTCTGTATAAGCACATGAGCTTCTGAAAAAATGTATATATATTGGATGAATTTAACATAACTTGAGTCCGAATGTCAGGTGGTGTAGGAGTCAGGTTTTCTTATATTCCCTTTTCTCCATCATGGTTGCTAGTCTGGGCTTCTGGCAATAAATAAATAAATAAATAAATAAATAAATAAATAAATAAATAAATAAATAAATAAATAAATAAATAAATAAATAAATAAATAGATAAATAGATAAATAAATAAATAAATAGATAGATAGATAAATAGATAAATAAATAAATAAATAATAAACAAACAAACAAATAAATAAATAAACAAGGAGGCTCAGGCTCAGACCGGCTTTGCTTCTTTCTATGGTTCCCGATCTCTCTGGGCCCTGAGTTCTTCATCTATAAAATGAGGCCACTGGACTCTGGCTTGTAAAAGCCTTGGCAGCCAAGTCCTAGGAGGACTAGGAGGACGAGCCACTCAGACCGAGACCCACACAGTGCTCGGAGAAAGATGGCTGACTGTCACTGCTTCCTCTCTGTTCCTTTTGTTGCTGGATTCATTCTCAGCAGAGTGCTCACTCCCAGGTGGCAGGATGCTACCCCGAGCTCAGGCCCTTATCCATCTGGACAGATGATCTCTTGTCTTTACGGTAGCATAAAGCCAAGCACCAGATGCAGTCTCTGTGTGAAAACTGAGCCATGGTTAAGGGAATCCAGTGTTCTGATTGGCCAACAAGGGTACCACCCATAACACAGCCCCATAGGCTGAGGGTTGGAAAACAATGGTTCTCCAAGGTAGGCATGAGTACATGCTGTGGCAGTATATTATTGTGAAAATACCTTACACTCTAAAAGACTGGGACTTTTGCTGGACCTCACAGCCAGAGTAACTAATACTCCTTAAAGTCATCTAAGACTTAAGACTGCTCTCCTACTGTGTACCCAGCCTGTTTGTTTAACCTGCCTTTAAGAGAACAATGTAAGAGCCAATGTTAATTGCCTTGGATTTCTCATATAATCAGCTTTTACAGCCTAAGCTAATACATAGCTGTAATCTTAAATTATATACTCTCTCATTCCCCTGACCCATGAGTAACAATAACACACTTGTGTGTGTGTGCGCATGCGCGTGTGTGCGCATGCGCGTGTGTGTGTGTGTGTGTGTGTGTGTGTGTGTGTATGTGTGTGTGTGTGTGTGTGTGTGTGTGTGTGTGTGTGTGTGTGTACATGCACATGCATTATGGTGATAAATGCTAAGAGCAACAAATGAGTCGAAAAGAAACTTTACGAAACAAATATCCACCATAAATGTTGGAAGTGACATGGATACAGGTTGATAAGTCTGTGTGCTGTACTATTTGCTGTTGGGATCAGGAAAGTTCAATCCTTTGTTAAAATCCCGTGAAACACTTCTATAAAGTATCCAATCATTCTTTCCCTATTTGCTAGCCCCTTGTTAGGTACAGACACAGGGACAGAGGAGACAAGCAATATTCAGCCAGGCACAGGGACAGTCAAACTCATACAACAAAAGGATTGTGGATAAGCCAGAACTTATAAGCTACAGAACAGGGAGGATGGAGAGAGTGTGAATCTGGGCTCTCACCCCTGGTCAAAGCACTCCAAGGGGAAGTGCACTGATTTCTTTCCATAACATGACACCAACACATTTTGGGTACTCCAGAGTTATCACTGATGCAGTTGAATCGACACAGTTTCAGAGAAAATTTAGTCACATGCTAAGGGGAATCCAATGTTCAGATTGTCCAGCAATGGCCAGACCCATCCATACCACAGCCTCACAGGCTGACAGTTGGGAAGAAATGGTTCTCCAAAGTAGGTGCGATGGTTCACGTCTGTAACCCTGGCTCTTGGGGGCTAAGGCAGGAGAATTGCCACAAATCTGAGGCTAGCCTCAACTAACTCTCAAGACTCCATGTCAGAAAGAAATGAAAGCTGGGCATGGTTCTGACTGTAATCCCAATCACAAGGCTGGGGCAGGAGTATTTCCAGAAGTTTAAGGCCAGCCTTGGCTACAGAGTACAACTCTGTCTCGGTCACCACACCACACCCCCCAAAAAAAGATAGTATGGAGGAAAGAAAGGAAGTTCTCTAATGGCAATTCTGGAAGGATGGATGCTGGACTCCTGAGACAAAGGAGTAACTCCCAGGGTCCTGAGAGTTCAGCAGCATCAGGTAAAGTGGGTGCTGTGAAAGTTCTGTTATATTAAAATACATGAACAACACCAAAAAATAGTCACAAAAAGCATGAGGGGTTTTGCTGTTGCCTTGTTCCCCATTTGGTTTTTGGAATAGAGTCTCACTCTGTCACCAGAGGGTCCCTAGGCTGGCTCAGCACTGTATGTGCTGCCTCAGCCCTGTATGTGCTGGGACTTTAGGCACAAGCCACTATAGCTGTGACATATTCCTTTTCCATTTTAAAAGTTTATTTTTAAAAATTTTCTTCATTATGTTTATTTATTGTGCATACTATTATGTAAGAACATTTTCATCTCATATGTTTTATATTGAATATCCCCCATACTCCTCTACCTTCACCCACCCCCTTTTCCATTCCACCCATTTCCTTAGTTCTCCTAGACAATTCAGCTATTATTGTCATGTCAAATATACATGCATGATTTTATGTAGCTATAAAATCTAGGATTAGGCCGGGCGGTGGTGGCGCACGCCTTTAATCCCAGCACTTGGGAGGCAGAGCCAGGTGGATCTCTGTGAGTTCGAGGCCAGCCTGGGCTACCAAGCGAGTCCCAGGAAAGGCGCAAAGCTACACAGAGAAACCCTGTCTTGAAAAACAAAAAAAAAAAATCTAGGATTGACAAATGAGTGAAAACATGTGTCTCTTGAAGGCTAGTTTCCTTAATAGGATTATCTCCAATTGTATCCATTTTCCTACAAACAATATAGCTTCATTCCTCTTCATAGCTAAGGAGCTTGTGTATGTATGTGAGAGTGTGTGTGTGTGTGTGTGTGTGTGTGTGTGTGTGCGCGCGCATGTGCACATGTGTGTGTTAGACTTTCTTTATCCATTTCCCTGTCATTAGACTCCTCAGTTGGCTCTATAAATCATTTATTTTTCAACAAATACTGAGGTATCCTTGATGCAAACTCTCAATGAAGAAATGATTTCCTACGGAGACGCCAACCTAGTGTAATGCTGCTAATCACCAAATAAAATGCAGAGTGGATCAGAAACATGAATTCACACAGTTCCATCAGAGTTTCGTGAGTGGTGTGCACATTCACACTTGAGAGAGGATGGTATTTTCTCAGTGGTGTGGACAAATCCCTAAATGCAGCCAAGCCGCAGAGCACTGTCATCAGAGCTGTTATAGGGACATCTGGGTTTTGTGACAATTTTCTTTGTTGTTGTTGTTTTCTTTCTTTCTTAAACAGGTTCTCACACAGTAGCCCAGGTTAGCCTGGAATTGTATAGACCAGGCTGGCATTCAAGTTGCAGCTGTCCTCTTGACTGGGCCTCTTGAATGTTGGGATCACAAGCAAGAGCCACCACCCCTGGTTCACGACAGCTCTCTGTCTATTGAATGTAAACTGTGGTGCAAAAGTGAGGCCTTACCGTCGTCATACTAAGTTGTTCTGAGTTTATAGCAGTGTGTCTATGATAACACTAGGCTGTAGAAACAGTACAGTTTGGGGGGTGGGGAGGCTGGAGCAGTGGCTTAGTGATTAAAAGCCCTTAAGCTCTTCCAGAAGACTGAGGTTCAGTTCTCAGCACCCACATGGTAGCTCACAACCATCTGTAAATCCAGTGGGGGGGATCTAGTGCCCTCTTCTGACTTCCACGGGTACTGCACACACACGGCACACAGAGGTAAACTCCTGCAAAGTACCAATATACACAATAAAATAATTTTTTTAAAAATTCAAGTACAATTTCTGAGCCAGAGTGGTAGCACTGTAATCCAAACACTTTGGAGGTGAAAGCAGAAGGATCATGAGTTCCAGGCTAGCCCTGTCTCAAAAGACCACACATGTGGGGGGGGCAGAATCCCCCCACCAAAGCGTAATTTTGTGTCTCTCCTTTCTTCTTTCTTTTGCTAAAAAAAAAAAAAAAACAAAAAAAAAACAACAAAAAAAAAAAACAGGGTTTCACTATTTAATCTAGATTGGCCCAGAGCTTGTGATCCTGCCTCAGCCCTCAGGGTATGGAGGATACAGGTAAGCACCACCTTACACAGCTTTGAGTCTCTTGTGAAAGAAACAAAAGCCGAATGGCCTTCTCACTCCTCTTAGCACACATAGAGATGGTAACAGCTTTGGCTGGTATTAAGAGATGGGGGCGGGGATCTCCTCCGTCTTCTTTCTGGCCAAGTGTTATTTTAGCCACTAATGCTGTGACTCTTGTTTTCCTTTGACTCTTTTTTTCTTTAAAGCAAGGTCAGAAATAAGCTAGGGCAAGATGAGGAAGAAGTCCATAACGTCTTGCTGAGCACAGTGGCGACCCTGAGGGTTGACAGAGGCAGCCTTCCCAGCTAGTGAAGCCACAAGGTTTGCAGATAATGAAACAGATTGATCTAACACAGGGAGAGCCCAAGGCTGCTCCATCTCCAAGAGGAAGAGGCAGCAGCTTCAACAGTGTGTGTTAAGGCTCATAATGGGGACGCATTAGGAGGTGGAGAGCTGAACCTCCTGCATTAATTGCCAGGAGAAACACTTGGTAACAGACCTCTTTCCCCTGAAGAGTAGACAGAGGCCCTGGGTCCTGGGCCCTGGGAGGGGGGCGCTCTTCAGATAGAGTCTGCCAGTACCTGGCTGTTCTGGTATCTTCTTGTGTTTTGTGCAAGTTTTTGGAGGACAGGAAGAATTGGGGTGGGAAGGGATTTGCCAAAGGATAATAAGGTCGCCTCGCCCTTTCCCTTTGAATTTCTGTGTCTGCCTGTGGAGATGGTTCTCTGTGACAAGCCTATTCAACATGCACTCGAATGGAAACATGAACTGAGAGCCTGGGGGTGTCTGACAGTTTAAAGCCCTACCCTTACTCGGGTTCTCTAAGAAGGGGAGGGGGAGGTTTCCCATCTTCCGGCCAGCCCCCACCCTGGCAGCGACAGGTGTCAGAATCAAGCCCCTGGGAAGAAAAGGGACTGCAGTGCGCAGAGCTGGAGTCTTGTTGGAGAGAAGAGGGACCTGGAGAGTCCAAGATGGAGAGGAGGGAGCCGAAGACCAGAAGAGGGAGAGAGGGAAGAGAAGTGAGGGACTAGAGGAAACCGAGTTGAGGGTCCCCATCCCCAGGGGCACCCGATCATCCCATCATTCAGGTCACCAGGGGTCCCGAAGGCGTAGCGACTTGAGAGACAGGTGTCCCTGGCGCCCAGAGCCTGGAGACGCATCGACCGAGTCCCGTGGGGCTGGGGCCTCCGCGGTCGGTCGCTTCGATCTCGGCGTCAGATCGATGACCTGCGCCGCTGCGTACTCCCCACAGGGCCCGCGAGGCCCGGTAAGTGGGAGCAATTGGGCCCGGCGACAACCAGGCACATCCTCTCGGCGCGGGTGCCGGGGCTCAGCTCGGCGCAATTAGGACTGAGTGTCTAAATCGGCCAGGCTCGCGGCGGAGCATGTCCCAGCCTCATGGCCACCGGCCCCACAGCCGCTTGTCGGGCCCCGGGAGGCCACGCACCTCGCCTGGCTTCGGCCTCTCCCTGCCTAGCCCATTGAGTCCCCTCCCCGCTCCCTGCATCCACCCTTTCCCTTCCCAGGCCAAAGAATCCGGTCTCTGTGCCCCTGGCTGGACACTGTGCCTTCTGAGTTTGTTCGGTCCCAGAAATTCCAGGGCAGTAAATTCTGCCAGCTCCTCGAAGCGTGGGAACCTTGTGCCTGTTGTAGCAGGAAGTCATTAGGACTCTGCTCTAGTACCGTCCTCTGTCCTCTGTGAACGAATGGGAACCAATAACGATGCTAAGCCGGTTTTGTTAATGGACACCCGCGTAGCAAATCCCACATGGGTGGTGTTATGCTTATTTCATAGCGGAGGAAACACCTTCTCATAATAATAGTGAGGAGCCAGGGCTTGGGCCTGGCTATCCTGACACCAGGCTCGGCTTTTCACCAGACCCAGGAGAAAAACAAAGTATTCTGTTCTATTAAGTACCTAGGCTAGAGTGATTACTGCAGGAAACTCATACTACTGGCGCTACAACCCTTTTGAGGGAAGCCTGTGGATTTGTCTGCCTGCCCCTGCGAACATCCTCAGTGGATGGAATGACGACCCTGCTGTGCATCAGATAGCTGAGGTGATCACAGCAGGGGCCAGAACCTTGATAAGAGCAGACGCTACACAAAGAGGTCCGAGCTGTTGATAAGCCTTTGGATCCAAATCTAGAATGGGTTAAAGCAGAAGAGACAGCAAGCAGATTGTAGTTGCAATGGGGTTACCTGGATACCGTCATGGTAAATTGAAAACACAGTCAATCTGAAATACGTTTACAATCGCTGCCTACCAAACATCCTAGCCTAGCGTGGCTTCAACATGCTCAGAATGCTTTCACTAACCTGGCAAACTGGGCAAAACCTCTAACAGAAAGCAGGCTTTATAACAACTAAGGTCGCATGCATACTCAGAGATCGGTGTTTCATAGACATGCTGTGCAAAAAGAAAAACAGCATCCAAAGTCCACTGACGGACAGCACAGTGCACTATAGAGCATTAGGTATTTCCTTTAATGATCTCATTGCCTACCTTGGCCTAGAAAAAGCCAAACTAAAAAATCTGAGATAATGTCTTTGGAATGTGCATCACTTTTATAACACCATAAGTTTGAAAAAGTTTTAAGTCACATTACAGTATGTTGAGGATCATCTATCATCCAATCTCATTTCTCAGATGGGGCAATTGAAGCCTGGAGAAATTGTGATTGTGTGACTGGGACAGAATTGTAGGTGGCTGTCACCCTTTTATATGCATGCTGTCACCTGAAGGGAGTCACAGGCGAGGTCCAAACAGCTTTTCCATTTAGCACTTTGGAGAGGCACCCTAATCCTGAAGAAAGAGGAGACTAGAACCTGGAGACTCCTTCTCCTCTCTTCCTTTCTCATCCATGTTCTCCTGGAAAGCGACGTGAGTTGTTTTTTGTTTTCTTTTGATTGTTTTTTGCTTTCTCAAATTGTTTATTTCAGTTACAGATTCAATATGAGTCCATTTCCTAGCTTAAGGACATAGACATTTTCAGATACAATGCACTGGCCTTTCCTCCTTTTCCTTCTCCCTGTGAAAGAGGAGTTACTTTTTAGAGCAGTTTCTGGTTCACAATATTAAGCAAACCACACCGAGATTTCTCACACACCCTCTACTTACACATAAGCAAAGCCTCTCCCAAAGTCAACACTTACCATAGCACTACGTTTCTATGGTTTCCATGGCCTTAATGTTTATGGCCCTCTCCTAAATTTTTATGCTGGAAATTAATCTATAATATAATAGTTACTATTATATATGCTATTAAATAGCATTAAGTAGAGACCTTGAAAGACCAAGGTCATGAGGGCTCCACTCCCTGGCTTTCATAGTACTCTTATAAAAGATTCATGAGAGATCCATGTTTGCCTCATCTGCCACGTGACTTCACACAGAAGATGCCAGCTGTGAAGAATGTGCACTTGCAGACAATGAATCTTATGGGGCATTGGTCTTGGACTTCCCAGGCTCCGGAACAATACATTCCTATTGTCGGCTCAGCAAGTAATTGCCTGAATAGACTCACACAGCAAAGCTCTATTGACACATCACTTGTCACTCAAAGCCTGCAGACTATGGATGTCAGGTTCACTCTTGGCATGCATTCTATGTGCCCAAATAAATGTACTATATGCATCCACCACTACCGTGTCACGCAGAGTAGATTCACTGCCCTCCAAATCCCCCATGATCCTCCTTTTCATTCCTTCCTCCCCTCTGACTCACAGAAACCACCAATATTTTCATCGTCGTCGGCATTTTTTTACCTTTTCCAGATGTCAGTCATATAATTAGAGCAATGGTACCACACTCTCAGGCTGCTTCTTACTTTGGGATGTGTGATGATTCCTTCACATCCTTGCATTGCTCAGTAGCTCACTTCTCTCTTGTGTTAAGAATATTCCTTGTCTGGGTGTACCACAGTTAATTTACCCATCCACCTACTGAAGAAGGCATTGATTCCATCTAAGTATTGGCGATTACAAATAAAACTAGTTTTTGTATTAACCTTGAACTTCACTCTTTTGGGGGAATACCAAGAGGTATTGCTGGATTATATTATATGTCTCAGTTGCTGTGAAAAAAACACCTTCACAGGGTCAACTTATGCAAAGAAGGCTTTTTTTGGCTCATGGCCCATCACAGTGAGGAAGCTGAGGCAGGAGGAGTTTGAAGCAGCTGGTCACGGTTCCTCTATAGTCGGGAAGAACAGGGTGGTGGATACCAGTGCTAAGCCACTTTCTCTACCATATCCTGAGCCAGGGAATGCTCCTTCCCAAAAGATGGGTCTTCTGGGAATGGAGAGATGGTTCAGTCATTCAGATCGCTTGCTGCTGCTCTCTGAAGACCCAAGTTCAGTTCCCAGTACACACACAGTGGTTCACAACCACCTTTGACTCCAATTCCAGAAGATCAGATTCCTATTCAGGCACTGTATGCATACAATACACATAGATACACCAAGGCACACATACACACACACACACAAAATAACCAAACACATTTTTTAAAAGATAAGCCTTTTCACATTAAGATAATCCCTTCACTGACTTCCTCAGAGGCTAACTTTAATCTAAATAATCCCTCACAGGTATGCCCACAGGCTTGCATCCTAAATAATTCTAGATTCTGCCACTCTGTTAGCACTGCCTTTCACATATGGTAAACACACGCTTCCTTCTGTGAGAAGCTACCAAGCTGCTGCTCAGTGTACATGCTAGCATTCCTGAGGTTTGTGCTCCCATCAGCTTTTGATACGGTCTCTGTTCTAGACCTGGTCATCCTAATAGTTATATAGTAGTGTTTCATTAATTTACATATCTCCAAGGACATCACATGGAGTATCTTTTTATATATTCATCATCTTCTTCATATCTTCTTAACTGATTTTAACGGGGTTGTTTCTATCCTAGTTGATGAATTTTTGAGAATTATTTCTATACTTTGGATAATAGTCCTTCATTAGATACATCTTATGAAAATACTTTATTCCAGACTATAGATTGTCTTTTCCTTCTCTTCTTTCCATGGAGCAGAACCTGCTTATCAGTTCTTTGCTTCATAAACCATGCCTTTGGTATTGCCTTTCAAAAGTCTTTGCCATCCATGACTGGGCATGGTAGCTTCTAATCTCAATACTTGAGAGGCTGGGGCAAGAGGATCAGGGGTTTGAGGCCATTTTTGGCTACGTAGTGACTCTGAGACCAGTCTGGGCTATATCAGAACCAGCATTTTATAAAAAGCTATTGCCAAACTCAACATCATGAATAATCTCCTATGAATTTTGTGGTTTCACATTTATGATCATGACCCACCGAATTTAACTTAGATGACAGATGTAAGATATGTGCCCAGATGTGTATTTTGCACATGAATATCCAGTTGTTCGGTACCATTTGCTGAAAAGAGAATCTTTTCTCCACAGACAAAAATCATTTGCTCTTTGTCAAAAATGAAGTGGCTATGTGTGTGTAGCTATTAAAAACTCTCTAGTCTGTCCTATTTACCTGTCTCTTCATTCCCCAATACCTCACTGTCTTGTGACCAGTGTTGTTTAATAATTCATTTTGAAATCACATAGCATCAGTCCTCTGACTTTTTTAACCTTTGATATTGAATTGGCTTTTCTGAATCTTTGCCACTTCAAACAATATTTTGAGACAGGGTCTCATGGTAGCCCTAACTTTCCTAGAATTTGCTATGTAGACCAGTCTGGCCTCAAACCTACAGAGATCTGCCTGCTAGATTTACATTTTTTTAAGGATTTATTTATTTATTATGTATACAATGTTCTGCCTGCATGTATGCCTGCAGGCTAGAAGAGGGTGCCAGATCTCATTATAGATGTTGTGAGCCACCATGTGGTTGCTGGGAATTGAACTCAGGACCTCTGGAAGAACAGCCAGTGCTTTTAACGGCTGAGCCATCTTTCCAGCCCTAGATTTACATTTTGCTAGAATTATAGATGAGGATTTCATTCCTGTGTGTTAATATGTTTTTTAAATGTCAAGGCACATTTGTTCATTAGTAATATGTAGTATATAGCAATTGATTTAACACGTGAAGTTTATACCCCATAACCTTGCTATATGATGCTTTCTTGAAAGATTTTTGTCTATTCTTTCAGACTTTTGATAATCTAGTAATATGTGAACAATTATAGTTTAATTTCTTCTCAATAAGTATACCTTTTATTTTATTGTCCTGTTAAATTAGGTCTATCAGGATAATTTCGAAGAGGAGTGGGTGAGACTGGAAATTCTTGGTTCATTCTGTTGTGAGCAGGAAAGTTAGCATTTGTCACCATTATGTGGCTAGCTGGAGGCCTTGTCGCTCTTCCTTATGAAGTAGACGACATTCTCAGCTCTTTTCCTTTTCTGTGGTTTTGAAAATCATGAATGAGTGCTGGATTTAGTCAAATAACTTTTCTTCATCTATTATACGATAATATGGTGTTTCTCCTTAGCTTGCATGTGGTGTGAATTACATTGGCTAATATTAAAATGTTAGATCGATCTTGCATGCCTAGAATAAATTTCTCTTGGTTTTGATGTAGAAATCTTTGTAAACATCATTGTGTTCAATTTGTTGATATTTTGCTGCAGATTTTTGTGTGACTTCATGAGAAATACTGGTCATCTGTTTCTTTCTCATTGTATCTTTGTCTAGCCTTGGCGTTAGGATAATGCTGGTCTCATAGGATGAGCTAGAGAATATTCCTTCTGTTTCTGCCTTCTGAAAAATTTTATAGAGAATATATTCCTTTTTTTCCTATTATGTTTGGTAGACTTTCCAGTGACCATCTGAGCCTAGTGCTGCTTAGAAGGCTGTTGATTAATGATTCCATTTCTATAAATGATAAGATTCATTCAGTTGCTGATTTTGTACCACATGTGTTTTGCTAAATGCAAATTTATATGTCTAGAAATTGATCTAGGTTATTAAATTTGTAGACAGAAATATTTATGCTATTCTTTCATTTTTATATTCATAGTATCTACAGAAATGGCTTCTCTCTTATAAATGATCTTGGTAATTTATTCCCTCTTTTAGTTACCCTAGCTAGAGGCTTGTTGATTTAATTTATATATTCAAAGAACTAGCTTTTGATTTTACTTATTTTTCTGTATTTTTTGTTTTCAATTAGATTGATCTATAATTTTTTTTTCTTTTACTTACTTTGGACTTAATTTGCTGTTCCTTTTCAAGGTTTCTAAGGCAAAAGCTGAGATGGTTGATTCTGGCTCTGTCTTCTTCCCCGATGCACCCATTTGGTGTTATAAATTTCCCTCTAAACACTACTTTTGCAGCAACCAGTAAGTTTCATGTTTCCTTTCATTTAGCTAAAAATATTTTGAAATTTTTCTTGATATATGCTTTCTAACTCACATGTTACTCAAATACATGTTGTTAAATCTCCATGTATATAGTAATTCTCAGCTATCATTCTGTAACTGACTTCTAGGTAGTTTATTTATGGCTTAAGAACAGGCATCATATGACTTCTATCTCTTAGATGTGTTAATATGGCTGAGAGTGTGAATGTTCTATGTGAACTGGACAAGAATGGCTGGTCTGCTATTTGTGACTTAATTGCTCTATGGATGTTCATTGTGTCCACTAGCCTGATGCTGCTGTTGACTTCAGTGTGTCCTTATTGACTTCTGCCTGCTAGATTGGTGCATTTCTGATGGAGATGCTAAAGTTGTCAATTGCCTGAGTGTGTCCATCCATCTCTCTTTGAAACTCAACCAGCTTTTGCCTCATATAATTTGATGCTCTGCTGTTATATGCATATACATGCAGAATTATATTTTCTTGGAGAATTGTCCCTTTAACGTTATATTATAACCCTCTTCATCCTTGTAACTTTCTTTGTTCTCAAAGTTTCTAATTAAATTGAACTATTTATGTATATTTTTAAAATAGGGTCTCATGAAGCCCAGCTACTTCCAACTCTGTAGCTAGGAATGATTTTGATTCTCTGGTTGTCCTGTGTCCACCTCTGAATGCCGGGGTTACAAGTGTGCACCCTCGCATGTGGTTCTATGCAATACAGGAGACTGATCTCAAGGGTTCAGGTGCATGCTAGGCAAGCACTCTACCAACTGAACTACATCCCAGTCCCCTTTTTTTTTCCATTAGTGTTAATAATGCTTTGTCCATCTAAGTGCTTTTGATCTATGCTCAAATATATGTACAGATGTAAGGCATGTTTACGTTTTCTTGTGTTCAACCCATAGCTGAGTGGAATCCTGGTTTGCTCCAGAATCTGTCTTCCAGTGACCACATTTACATGGATTTTGAAAGTGGTTTGGGCAGAGCTGGCTCTATCCAGCATGTGCGTCCTGTTTTCTGCCGTGGCCCTACTTCTCTCTTGTTTCTGTCTTCTGTTAGTCTTCTGAACTTTGTGGTCTTCTGCATTTATGTAATTTTTTCCTTTCTTAGCAAATACATATTTACATGTATGTGCATGTTCTGTTTTATTTTTGCCTTATTCCATAGTTACCCTACAGTTTTCAGGATACACTGTGGCTAACCCAACTCTGCTTTGAAATAGCCCTACACCACCTCATGGGTAGGATGAGAACCTTAGAGTGATAAAAGAATCCTAATTCCTTCCTCTTGTCTCTGAAGGCATTGCTGTACCAACTTCCCTCGACTCTCAGGATATGCATACATAAACATGAAGGCCTGCATAAGCACATGTGCACAAATAACTCTGAGCTACTATCATTAGTTTAAACAAATTACTAGATCAGTCAAGAGTAAGAAAACCAAGTGGGGGTTGACAAAATGACTCGGTGGATTCGGGCTCTTGACATCCAGTCTGATGACCTGAGTTGGGATCCCTGGAACCCACATGGTAGGAAAGTCGTCCAGCCTCCACATGTGTCACGCATGCACACACACACACACACACACACACACACACACACACACAGAGAGAGAGAGAGAGAGAGAGAGAGAGAGAGAGAGAGAGAGTAACGTAATACAAACTTTTAAAAGGAAATGAGATTGCCTTAGTTGACTTTCCTCTCCACTTCTGACCTAACCTTTGCTCCCTCACCTTTCCTTGTACAAGCTGAGTTCACAGCCTGCATCACATCATTCCCCCTTTTCCCTAAAGAATTTCTTTTGGCATTTTTTGTAAGGCATATCTACAGGCCACAAATTTCCTGAAACATTTTTTTTTCTGAAAATAAAAATACTCTTCATTTCCCCTCTGCTTCTGAAAGATAATTGTACCAAGTGCAGAATTCTTTTTTTTTTTTTTTTTTTTTTTTTTTTTTTTTTGGCTTCCATGGTTTCTGAGAAGTATGATATGATTCTTATCTTTGTTCTTCTACAGAAAAGGTAATTTTTCTTATGTCTTCTTTGGAGCTGTTTTTAACACAAAATTGTATAAAGTACATGACACAATATTTAGATATGCATGCATCCTATGAAATGATAACTACATCAATTATCCTTTCCACATATGTCACCTCACAATTACTTTTTGTGTTTGTGTGGTGAGAACACATATCTACTCTCAGTGGGTTTCAAGTACACAATATACACTTCAGTGTCCCTAGCTTCTTAGTTTGGGTCAGTTTTTCACCACTGTGACAAGTCATGGAAACATTGTTATAAAGATAAGACATTTTAGCTCATGAACCCACTGCATCTTGCTTTCAGGCATGTGATAGAGCAAAGCATGGTAGACTATGGACCAGAAATATGCTCACTTCATTGCATTGATGAAGGAAAGAAAGAGACAGGTCTGGGGTCCCAGTGGGCACTAGGTGCCACCTCTTAAAGATGCTACCACATTCCGGTGGCACCATGGACCTTTGAAGTCATTCAAGATCCATGTAACAGCATATAGACACCATGCCATACAGGAAAACATCAGCGTTTCCTCATCCTACCAAATGGAGACTGCATGCTCTACTCAGCAGCTCCCACTGCCCTCCACTCCCAGCGCTGGCGGCTGCCATTCTACTCTCTGCTTCTCTTATGTTGACTGGTTTAGATACTGTACATAAATAAGTGAGCTCATGTGACATTTGTTCTACTGTTTCTAGCTTTATCTACTTGGCATGATGTTCTCCATGATCATATCTGTCTTTGCATTCTCTGTCATGTTCTGCCTCATGACAGGCTCAGAGGCAAGAGATAGTGGGCTGAAACATCTGGAGCTGTGAGCCAAAATAAACATTTCCTCTTTCTAAGCCACTCCGAGAGTTTGCACAGTGCCGGAAAGCTGGCTAAAACCGGATGTTAGGCTTCTTAATATTCAACTGCATACACACCACACTTCCTATCTGTTAGTGGGGATTTAGATGTTTCCCATCCTGAGCGCTGTCACCAATGCTGAGCTGAGCATGAGCATGCTATCCCTCTTTGGAATGCTGATTTCATTTCCTTTGGGAACATATCCAGTGTAGGGGTTTGCTAGATCATATGGCCATTTTTCTATAGTCTTTGTGTGTATGTATGGTGTGCCTATGGTTTATGTATATATGTGTGTGCACATTTGTGTGTGTGAGTGTGGGCATGCATGAGCCACAACATGCATACATGTGGAAATCAAAGGACACATTTGGGTTTCTTTCTACCTTCTTGAGATGAAGTCTCTTAATGTTGTCCGCTGCCTGTGCCAGGCTAGCTAACACAGCAGCTTACAGGGATTCTCCTGTCTCCACTCTCCATTTCATCATAGAAGTGCCAGGACATCGGACATCCACTTCCATTTCTGGTGTTATATGGGTTACAGAGATTCGAACTCAGGTCCTCACATTTTCATGGCAAGCACTTTACCCACTGAGCCTTATCCCTGGTCTTCATCTGGCAATGCTATTTATAACTTCCTGTGGAAAGTCGATATTTTTTCCTAGAATGGCTACACCAATTTATATTTCCAATGATAATGTTGAAAGTTAGCTTTTGTCTACAATCACACCAACACTTACTGAAATTGGACTTTTTGTAAATAGCCATCTTGATGAATGAAATGTGAGGTGGTGTTCCTCTGTAGTAACCACATACTGACCTTTGCCCATGAGATTTACATCTTCACTCAGGTTTTTATTTCAGTCTGTAGAACTTCTCAGAAGCGTTTCTTAGATGGCAGATCTGGTGGTGGCCATTCTCAGCCACTGTCTGGGACAGGAGTCATCATTATTTCTTTTAGAAAATAGAATTTTGTCCAACATAGAATTCCTAGTTGTCAGGACTTGGTATGGAGGGTTTGGGTAGGGACTGTTTTTGAGACAAGGTCTCTCTAGGTGGCCCACAGTGGCCTCCAACACACAAACCTCCTGCCTCAGTCTCCTAAGTGCAGGATTACAGGTGTGTACCATCCCATCCAGCTCCTTCCAGCAGTTCGAATCTACCATCTACCTGTCTGGGTGGGAGCAAGCCACTGATAGCCTCATGCAGGCCATCTGTTCCGTGTCGCTTTCTCTTGCTGCTCTCAAATGTGCCTGTGTTCCTGACGTCTGTCAATTTAACGGCAATGGGCTCTTCCTTTGTTGGTCCTACCGGTCCTATGGGAGACATTTGAGCTTTGGGAGTCTGGGTGCTGAGTTCCCACCAACACTGAGGACTTCTCAGTCCCTGTGTCTGCCCTTTGCTCTCTCCTCCCTAAATCCCGGTAAGGCATATGTAGCTTCTTCACGGTTTTCATTGCTATTTTGTTTATTCCTTGTCTACATCACTTGACCAATCTGTCTTTGGATTCGGGTTCTCCTGCCAGATCAGCTCTGCTGTTGACATTCTCTGGGCTTTTTGCTTGTCTGTTTGCTTTTTAATTTCAGTAATTACGTTATTCAGTCCCAGAATTTCCTCTTGTTTGGTTATATATTTTTTCTTTTCTGTTGATCTTTCCGTTTTATTGTCACATCTTTTCATGTCACCTGCTTGCCTGTCTGTGTTCTCTCTTAGGTCATTGAGCTTCTCTGGAACAATTGCTATGCAGTCACTCCCGGGTGGATTGTAGACCCTTGTTTCTCTCTGCTCAGTTCCTGCACAGCCTGTGGTCCCTGATGCTGCGCTTCTCCGGTTTCCCACATTTCTTGTAGCTCTGCCTTGTTTTCTTTAGTCTCTGCTTCCAAATGTCACAGGCTGGCCTGGGTAGAAAAAGCCCTCTCCCAGGACTCAGAGTGAGGAATGCAAGCCTTCCAGTCCAAACCCAGATGAGTGTGTGCAGGGATGCTTATGCTGGAGAGCATGGGGACGTCTCAGAGGTACATACAGAGGCTGTGCCTACTGATACAGACACACACAGAGCAAAAGACTCCTGGTCAGGAGCCAGATGTGGTAGATATGGCAGGCACAGCTGTGGTGGATGCACAGTCCCATGGCCACCAGTCTCACAGGTTTACACACAGCAGTGACTAGAGCAGCCCCGTGGCTCACAAACAATGTCATCAGCAGACACTAGGAGAAGCACCTGAGTGCTCTTCTGGAGCACAGATGTGCATAAACTGGCTGGAGTTGATGCAGTGGAGTAGAAGCAGTGACTTCTACTCCAGAATAGGAAGGTGTGCCCAGTAGCTGCAAGGGCCCGATCATGCAATGGTTCTGACTCCAGACAACCTGATCAGTGAAGACTGGAAAGTCCCCTGCAGTGGTCACTAGGGCTTCGAGGATCTTCGGGGGTGAAGGCTGCTGAGATCTGCACCTTCCTCTGCCACCTCAGCATGTGCACAGATGAGGGACCTCAATCTTGGGCTGCTCTGGACAGGGAACTGGACAACACAGGCAGATTGCTGTCTATACTTCCTTCAGCAACCAGAGCACTTTTCCTATATACACACTGATTTCACTGTGATGTGTATGAGAGTGAACGATGGGATTTCATCTTTTAATACTCAAATTAAAGATTGTTTTAATCTTTGTTTCTTCAAATGCTACATGGCATTTGTGGCTTGATGGTCTCCAAGCATCCCGGAGTCAGACATTAATTTGGGGGAATTCCATTAATGTTGTTCTGAAGTGTTTCTCTGCTCATTTCTCCATCTCCTTCTGCATTCCTGATGTGCACACTTACTACACCTTTCACAGCTGTCCCCTAACTTGCTCCCTCTAGTTTAAGACATGTTCTGATGAATGCAGTAGCAGTTACATATCTGGGACCTACTGATGGTGTCATTATATCAACTGCTGCTACAGCTTCCCTCATCACCTCTATTCAACAGTAGAGAACTGAGCTCCCTCATCACCTCTATTCAACAGTAGAGAACTGAGCTCCCTCATCACCTCTATTTAACAGTAGAGAGGACTGAGCTCCCTCACCACCTCTATTTAACAGTAGAGAGGACTGAGCTCCCTCATCACCTCTATTTAACAGTAGAGAGGACTGAGCTCCCTCATCACCTCTATTCAACAGTAGAGACGACTGAGCTCCCTCATCACCTCTATTTAACAGTAGAGAGAACTGAGGTTCTAGCAGACATTAACTTGCCCAAGGTCACAGAAGTATTAGTTGGCTAATGAAAAGTCAAACCCAGGTGGGTCTGACTTCTGACCACAGCCCTCACTACTAATGCTCCAGCTTGCAGAGCTCCTGACGGCACACTCCCCAGTGGAGATAACAGAGAGGAAGTGGAGAAGTGTGAAGATTTGGGATTCTGGGTTCATCACACAGATTAACTCAAGGCTTCATTACTCTGACCATCAAGCCATCAAGCCAGGATGGGTCACACAGCCACCCATGCCTATTTCTGGCAAAGTCAGAGCAGTAGTAGCTGAAGTCAGCACCTGGGGTCGCGTGCCTCTGTGTTCTGAAGCCCACATACTGATTTCGGTACACAGAGAAACCTCGTCCTTCAGTCACTGTGTGCTGGGGGTGATATCCGTCTGCATTACTTCGCTTAGTTGCTTCCAGGTACAAAAGGGGGGCAGCCTTGACTTTGCCAGAGGAGGGAGCTGGAAATAGACTTGACTTCCATCTCCCAAAGGTACATGGCTTTCATCATCTCCCAAGAGATACTCCTTAGGTCAATTGGGCCAGGCTCCAACTCAAGAGAAGAGGAATGAAGGAGTCCATTCTTGTCTGTAGGGCCTTCTGGCCCAGTGATGAGGCCAGGAGCCCTAGTCTCCTGACGTAGCCTGTTTATCCATCAAGCTGGAGCTGAGAGTAAGGAACCAAAGGCCAGTTTCCTTTTCTCTCCCTCTATGATTCCCAAGTCTCTTGTGAACTCTGATTCATCTTGTTCTGTCTCAGGATAATCAAGCGGCTACTTTAGATCGCTTGTATTTTTCAGGCATGTAATAAAAGCTGTCACCCAGCACATTTTTGGTACTTGCTAGATAAAATTTCTAGCTCTTCCAGAGTTATGTCAAAAGTAGAGAAAATGGCTCTTCCTGTAAGCGGCCTAAGGTGAGAAAACCCCACGAAATCATGCAAATCAAGAGGTTCAAATCTTCAGGTTCACTTTAAGAACACCCATGAAACTGCCCAGGCCGTCAAGGGTATGCATATCCGAAAAGCCACCAAATATCTGAAAGATGTCACTTTAAAGAAGCAATGTGTGCCTTTCCGGGGTATAATGGTGGAGTCGGTAGGTGCGCCCAGGCCAAACAGTGGGGCTGGACACAGGGCCGGTGGCCTAAAAAGAGTGCTGAATTTTTGCTGCACATGCTTAAGAATGCAGAGAGTAATGCTGAACTTAAGGGTTTGGATGTGGATTCTCTAGTCATTGAACACAGCCAGGTGGACAAAGCACCTAAGATGCGCCAACAGAGCTCATGGCCGGATTAACCCATACATGAGCTCCCCCTGCCACATCGAGATGATCCTCACTGAAAAGGAACAAATTGTTCCAAAGCCAGAAGAGGAGGTTGCACAGAAGAAGAAGATATCCCAGAAGAAACTGAAGAACCAAAAACTTATGGCACGGGAATAAATTCCGCATAAAATAAATGCCGATAAAAGTAAAAAAAAAAAATTTTAAATTAAAAACAAAGTAGGGAAAATGAGTAGCTTGTGTGTGGTCACATAACTGGTATACTCCAGACAACAACGACCAAGTGCTTCCTCTCCGCCCCACAATCCACTTTTGGGAAGAATAGGATATATTCCCCTCCTTTAGTCTAGACAGTGCCTCTCCTCAACCCCAAACTCCAGCCTCAGCCTGGTCTCCAGTGTCCCCCACAGTCAACGATAAAAATGTGCCCCTCCCAACACCCCACGCCATCAGTGTGCTCTCCTGTAGTGCAAGAGGGACTCAGTGGGTGGGATGAAGGATCCTGAGACAATGAGGACAAGAGTCTAGATTGTCTGTGGGGCCCAAGGTCATCAGAAGAGTCAAGGAGAAGACGTGAAGACTGAAGAAAGATGGGAAATGCTGCAGAGTTGGCGCCAAAGGAGGGCAGGGCCCCATGCCAAAGCTTCAGGGAGCCTCTAGGACCTGAAAACAACAGAGACGAGAATTCTCCTTAGAAACTCCCAGAAGTAACACAGCCCTGTGGGCCCTTTTCAGATAAAGACCATGACTAAAAGCAACTTGGAAAGGAAGTGTTTATTTGGCGTACATGTCCTAGTCACAGCCCATCATTGAGGGAAGTCAAGGCAGAAACTCAGGCAGGTCCCTGGAGGTAGGAACTCAAGCAGAAGCCGTGGAGGATGCTGCTACTGGCTCTGGCTCGTACCTGTGACTTGCTCAGGCTGCTTTTTTATACAACCCAGGGGTGGCACCATCCACAGTGGGCTGGGCCCTCCCACGTCAATCATCAGTCAAGAAAATGCCCCACAGACTTGCCTACAAGCCAATCTGATGGAGGCATTTTCTCAACTGAAGTTCCCTCTTCTCAGATATTCCTGGCTTGTGTCAAATAGACAAAAAAACAAACAAAAAAAAAAAAAAAAAAACCAGCCAGCACACTTGGGAAGCATAACCAAGAGTATGGTGGTGGTCTGTGTCACAGCAGTCACCAGAAACGCCATCCTTCTACTAGGGCCTCTATGTACCCAGGACACTGATTTTTAGAATGTTATCAGGCTACCTGCTTAAGTCATATTTGGTTTCTCAAAATTCCACCTACCGACTACAACCTTCTGAAAATACAGCTCACACAGCATGGCCTGCTCTCAGCTCTTGGACGGAGGGCTGCAGCTTGTCACCTTTGCTAATCAGGCACAAACCCAACATCAGAGCTGACTTTCGCATCTCTGGAATACCAGCCTCCCTGCTACCACAGGGTGCCTTGCTGCTCCTCCTAGCTGGCCAGTGAAAAGGAAGCACCCCCTTGTTTACTGAGGAGTCTTTCCCAAAGATCTCCTCCTCCACATCCCACATCACAAATCTTTGTTGGTGGCTGTAGGTGTTTGGGGCATTATGGCGACACAGACAATTTCCCCCATTATTTACTCCATCTTGCACAAGTAGTAGTTAGCCCCCTCATTTCAGATTACACGTGCCCTGATGTCAGCCATGCCATTCCCAGCCTTTGGAGACTGCAGAGACAAAGAGAATTGTCAACTGTGCATGAGCTGGCTGGGGGTCTTGAGGGAGCAGAAAGCCCTGTGAAGGCTGGTGTTTGTCAGGGCTTTCTGAGAGCAAGGCACTGTTCTCATCACTTTACATGAGTGGTTTTCTTTAATGCTTGCACAGGATGCTGTCATCCTCGTTTTACTGACGAGGAAACTGAGGCAGAGAGATTTGTTCAGGGTCACATAGTAAACAGGGCTAGGATTCAAATGAGGTAGCTCACTCAGCAGTTAGCACCTGAAGACCCTAGTTAAGACCCCAATCTGAATGATTCTTACAATGACAGAGACATCTGAAGAGTGTAGACATCTCAAGAGCTGGAGAAGGAGAGAGTGGCAAAGGAGCTTTTCATCATTGTGGCCAAAATTGCCTGAGAGTGACAGTCTCGGGGACAAGGAGCTACTGTGACTCTTAATTTCACAGGATTTAGGCCATGGTTGCTTGACCCCATGTGTCCTAACTTCACAGTGGTGGGGCATGTGCTGGGAAGAACCCATCACTTCATAGCTGAGCAGGAAGCAGAGACAGAGGGAATCCAGCATGGAGCCAGAGTGAGACACACTGTCAAGGACAGACACAGTTACCTACTTCCTCTAACTAGGCTCAGCCTCCAACTGTCACCAACTCCCAATACTGACCTCAAGGGACCAGTTCAGATGTTCTTAATCTGACTGACTCTGGAAATACCTTCAAAGACACCCCTAGAAGTGTGCTCCACTAAGCCCCTAACCATTTCTTTCTTTCTTTCTTTCTTTCTTTCTTTCTTTCTTTCTTTCTTTCTTTCCTTTCTTTCTTTCTTTCTTTCTTTCTTTCTTTCTTTCTTTTTTTAAGATTTATTGATTCATTATGTATACAGTGTTCTGCCTGCAGGCCAGAAGAGGGCACCGGATCTCAGTACAGATGGTTGTGAGCCACCATGTGGTTGTTGGGAATTGAACTCAGGACCTCTGAAAGAGTAGTCAGTGCTCTTAACCACTGAGCCATCTCTCCAGTGCCCCCTAACCATTTTTTAATGCAGTCAAATGTACACTCAAGCTTACCTATCATGACAGGCTTCAGAGAAGGCTGTTTCAGCCTGTTTACCAGGTGACATCTTAAACTACCCCACCCAAGCTGATGCCTTTGCTGGGGGTCAGGGTCTGGGACAGGTGTTTCTAGCCTATTGACTTCTTAGTCAAAGTATTTAAATAAGGGCTCCCTCACTGATTTGTAAGGAAAGCTTTATTCAAAGCAAAAAGATAGAACAGGTTAGATACATTTAGGGGGTGGCAGTGGGCCATATGAAAGAGGGGACTCAAGGACCCTGGTTATTTGGAGGGCTTCCTTTATGAGGTTCAAGGGAAAGAAGGGTTTGGTTGCTAAGGCATACCATGGGTGGGTCTCCATTTTGATTGACAAGCTTCATTTTGTAGGCTTTTGCTCACTGCATATGTCCCTTCCCATAATGCATCTGATTTTAATCATGAGCATGGCCAATTATATGAAGGCATAAGGTGATAAAGAGGGATTTTCTCTAAAAGTTCACTCAGAGGACATACTTTGCCTTACATGCACCCCAAATCAATTCAGGCTGGAGTGGACCTCCCAGCCTTCTGTGTGGGGGTATTAGAGATAGAATCTGTCTAAGTTTGATAGTCATTAAGAAGAAAAGATATTTATTCTATAATTCAGAGAGGGCTGTGCATATATCTTGATACAGATGGGGTCCTGGTTTGCTTTAACAGACCTCTATTGTTCCAAGAGAGGTTGTTACATTGCATGTGCATGTAAAGTTACTGTGTTGCCAAATCCAAATGGATTATTAGAAGGAAGATGTTAATATAGCCCAAACCAAGTGGAGTCCCAGCTAGCTAAACTATTACTTATGTGTGCCATCTTCAATATTTACCTGGGACCTCAGAATGTAGTCTTGCTTGAAAGCAGGCCTTCATGAGTATAATTAGTTCAGATGGGGTCATGCTAGATTGGATGGTCCCTAGCTAAATCCAATGTTTGAATTATTATAAGAAAACCATGAAAAAGCTAGGTAAGGTGGCTGCATGCCTGGTACTCCAGCACTCAGAAGGCTGGTGATTTTGAGGCTAATCTGTACTATACAGAAAGTTCAAGGGCAACCCGTGTTACAAGAGTGACCCCGGATGGTGAGGAGAGGGGAGCTGTGGAAAGTCACAGAGGCATAGTGGGAAGGCTACGTGACAAAGGACACGGAGATTGGAGGGGTGCATCTACAAGCTAAGGGATGCCAATGACTACGGCGTGAAAGAGAGCCAGGACTAGACTCTCCTCTAGAGCCTTCAAGGGGAACAGCACTGCCAATGCTCAGGACTTCAACCTCCAAAATGCCGGACACGAGACAGTCTTCTGTTTATGTCATTCAGTTTGTGTTTCCCACGGTGGCCTCAGGAAACAAATACAGTTGTTAATAAATGCTGGCCCCTGAACAAGACAAATGGAAGGGCATAGTTACTATTTGTTTCTACTGAGTGAGTCCTTGAACAAATAAGATATAATAAATAAGTAAGTCTATAAACAAATAGACAAGAATAGGTGAAGGTGACAGAAGTCAAGTTTTCACCTTGCTTCTACCTTGGTGGAGGCTGGACAGCTGAGGAACTGCCCACTTCCTCCACTTTCAACAGAAAGCAAGGGCTGCAGCTGCAGTTTGCTTCCTACTCTGTCCTGCTCTGTGTGTGAAGATGATGCTGGAGGTCTGCCCTACCTCTTATCTTTCCCCTAAATAAGTACCACTGGAAGGATACAGCTCAACCAGACCACCAGCTGAGGAGAATCAATGACACTACAAACATCTCAACCTGAACCCAGATGTGTGAATACCCCCTACCGCTCCAGAATTAATGAGGCTGAGACTGGAGGATTATGAGTTCCAAGTCAGCCTGGGATACTTTGTGAGATTCTCTACCCACCCACCCCCACCCCCGAAAGTGTCAAACTCACTGGCAGGAAGAAGATCTGAATGCCTGAGGACCCCCACTAAGAACATACACATTATGTGTGTACATGGTGGCCAGGATCTCTGTCACCCCTTTAGGGGAAGTAGAAGGGTATGGCAGTTAGTATAAAAATAGCCCCCGTAGGTTCACATGTTTGAATACTTGGTTCCCAGATGGTAGAAGTGTTTGAAAAGGATTAAGAGTTGTGGCTTTATTATAGGAGATGTGTCACAGGGGGCGGGCCTTGGCAGCTTTCAAAAGCTATGCCATCCCAGTTAGCCCTCTGTCTCATGGCTGTGTTTCAAGATGGGAGCTCTAAGCTACTGTTTTCGTGCCATGCCTTGCTGCCATGCTCCATGCCATGAGTGCCGTGGATCCTAACCCTCTGAAACTGTAATTCCCAAGGACAATCTTTCTTCTGTAAGTTACATTGGTCAGAGTGTCTTATCACAGCAATAGAAACGTGGTTAAGACAAGGGGATTGCTCACAGCAGTAGAAACGTGGTTAAGACAAGGGGATTCGTCCCATGCATGAGAAGCTGGCTGAGTTTTTGGCCCTGTTTTGTGCCACTTTATACTCGGTGACATTAAATAAATTAAACCTCCTTAAACCTCAGTTTCCCGGGCTGTATAATGAAACAAACAGTGTGTCCGGTTGCTGGCAGCTTTAATAAACAACCCATGCAGCACTAAGTGTGAAGTCTGGTGTAAGCCTACGAAGAATGGTGGCTATTGTGTGCCAGGCCCCCCCTGCACCCAACAAGTAGGTCTCCCCCTGCTTCTGAACGCTGTGTTGAGTGCTTGCTAGTCTGCGGGTGGACCGGGAGAGCTGAGCTGAGCTGCTTCCCTCCCCCTGCACATCCAGGTACTTAGGAGGAAAACAACACGACCAAAGGACACCCACAAGATATGAGAGGAAGAGTGGGTAACAGGGAACGAATACAAACACGGTCACAAAGAGCTCTTCTCGTGATTGAAATGTGTGTGAAGAGGGAACAGAAGATTTTGAAATCCATCTGGATCAAGACAAACTTGTGATGAGCACAGAGCAGGCCGAGCTGATGCTGTCCCGACAGCACAGAGCAGGGGGGAAGCAGGCATGCGCAGGAGTTTGGCTTGGTCCAACCTCGCCCCTTAGAGCACAAGGAGCAAGCACTGTTGGAGGGGCTGAGGCCTAAATAGCCACGGGCGAGATGAGTGAGTACCAACCCCAAAGACATCTGGGCCACCAGAACATCAGTCCTGGCTGCCAAAGCAACCAGTAGATGGGGGGCTCGTGAGGGTTTGAGGAGTCAAGAGAGAAGACACAGAAGGGTCGTAACCATTAAAATGAGTGGTAAGTTTGAAGCTCTGAAGTCGGGGGGTGGGGACTAAATGACAAGGATCTGAACACTGTAGAGTGTACACAGCACATTCTCCAGACTTTGAATCAACTGTGCCTTCAGCCCTGGAATCCTTTTAGTTAAACCCACTTCAACCTCCGTAGCTCTGTACTTGGGCAATCAGGGGGATATTAACTCAGGCTATCTCATTATTATCTACTGGTGTGACAGACAGGATAATGACCCCATGACAGCCACAGCATTATCCCAGGATCTGAAAATGTGTGTTACACAGCAAGGAGAGGTGAAGGTGATGAAGTCAACTTGCTAATCGACCTTCACATGACCTTGACAGAGGGATTTCAGAGAGATGGAATGAAGGAAGCAAAAATTGGAATGATACACCTAGAAGATGGAAGGAGTCATGGGCCAGAAAATGTACACATCCTGTAGAAGCCAGAAAAGACAAGGAGATTCCTCCAAAACAATACAGGCTGTTGCCTTTGCTCTTGATGGTGAGACCTTATTACTGAAGACCCCACACACTTTGGTCACAGGCCACGAAGATATAAAATTGGTACTGACCAGAGAGCTCCTTCCCTGCTGGCCGGTTTCACAGTCCAAGTGCTATGTCAGCCACTAGGGGGGAAATCATGGACAATCTTACCCAGCTAAAAGCCCTGTGAACTACAGCAATAACCAGAATAGCAAGATATGCTCATGAGTGCAGAGGTACCACAAATATTGTGGGAGTAACCAGCTGATTTCTGATTGGGTGAAAGGTGGAAGTTGAGAACCTTCTCCTGGAAGTTGTCCTCTGACTGTTCTGGCACGTGCCATGATGCTCCCTCACACATGAATTATTCGAAAGGCGTTTTAGGGGTTTTGTTTGTTTGTTTGTTTGGAGACAAGGTCTCACTTGGCATGCGCTCATCTTAGCACATGCACACCCACTCTCACATATGCACACATACACACAGAGATCATAATAATTACATGACAGAAAAAAAACGCATTATGACAAATTCAACAACCAGGCTGAACAGAACCAAGGGACGACCTTAACTAGTCCACTGATTTCAAAGTGTTGAACGATACAATATCCAGGAATAAATTTGTGCCCCACTGGACCAGTGAAGTGCTCTTGTGGCCATGCCCCTCTTCAACATTTCTATTAGTTATAGAACGTCTTAGCTTGTGGAACTGATAGTTACTAATATTTCTGCTTTACCGGACAAATGCTTCACTCCTCTGCCAAATGTGCATCCCAGCTCAGAGGCTTTGATGCCTATTCGAACCACCATAGGCAGTGGTTTTTTCCTTGTGTGAATGCTTGCCCCGTCCCCAGTAGGAAACGTATGTCTGGTGCACAATGTGCCGGTGGAGTGCTCGACCACATATGTGACACCTGTATCTCCACCCCTCCCCCAAGGCTCGTGGACCATCATGAAGAGAGGTGAAAAGACAGAAAGAGCCAAAGATGGAGAAGCCAGAGAAGACGGTGCTCTAAACCACTACTGTCTTCATTTGTTGTGACAGCAACAGGCAAGGAACACAGCTGGCCTCTGCGCCTCCTTGTATCTGTTCCAATCGATGAGCTGGATTGGCTGTCTCTGATGATGACCCACCTGCCTGTCTCCTTAGCACACTCTCTACATGGCTTTCTCGAACAGCCTATAACAAAGACTTGGGGCTCCCACCTCCCTGGCTTTGCAGTCAAAGCCTCTGAGCTGGGCTGCATGTGCGGAGGTGCCTGGGGAGAATGGCCCCACCATGACCGCTTGACTGAAAATGAGGGGCAGAGGAGTGAAGCATTTGTCCAGTAAAGCAGAAATATTAGTAAATATCAGTTCCACAAGCTAAGACGTTATTTAACTAATAGAAATGTTGAAGAGGGGCATGAGTTTCATGCTCCCTTGCACACAAGTTATTTCACAGACCTTTCTTTTCTCACTGTGTAGCCCTGGCTAGCATGGAGCTCACTAGGTAGACCAGGTTGAACTCAAATTCATGGGAGATCCACCTATCTCTACTTCCCAGGTGCCGGAGTCAAAGTAACAGATCAAGTACCTTTTTGTTCATCTGGCTCAGGACCAGTGGCAGAACAACTCCTGGTGAATGCTCAATTGAGGTTCTTGAGCAGCAGGCACATGTATTCTGTGGTTGTGCAAATGGAGAGAGTGAGATTTCACACGGAGGAAATCACTGCCTATGCACAAGAGCGTTTCACTGGCATAGCGGGGCCCAAATTTGTTCTTGGACATCACACAATTCAACACTTAGACATCATGAACTAGCTGCAGTCACCCTTCCGTTCTGTTTACCTTGGTTGTTGAATTTGCCGTGTTGGGTTTTGTGATTAAGACAATTTGCAGCCGGGCGGTGGTGGCGCACGCCTTTAATCCCAGCACTCGGGAGGCAGAGCCAGGCGGATCTCTGTGAGTTCGAGGCCAGCCTGGGCTACCAAGTGAGTCCCAGGTAAAGGCGCAAAGCTACACAGAGAAACCCTGTCTCGAAAAACCAAAAAAAAAAAAAAAGACAATTTGCAACTTCACAGATAAATGATAAAAATCTACCTCAATACTCCGCCTCAGCTGTCCACAGTGGCCTGCTCACAGCTGTGGAGCTCAGAGCAGTCCATCTGGGTTTAGTGCATCTCATCACTCACTCAAGGAAGAAACAAATGAAGCAGAACCTGGGTCTCCTGGCCAAGCACATATAGACCAGACAGAAAAGCTGAGGCTCCAAGCCTCACAGTCATACCAAGCACAGTGTCTGAGACAGTAAGGTCTGGGGCAACAGAAGACTGCAGAAGGAGCCCAAGTCAATGGTGCACCCCCCTCGAGGGAAGATGAGGAACACAAATCAGGCAAAGGTAGGTCTAGGCCAGTCCTGGAGGGCATGTACCCAGGCTATAGCCTTTTGCCATTTTGTTGTGGTTTTCCTTTAAAGCAACCCGATACTATAAACAGCTTCTACTGTGCTATCTCCTTTCCCTCCTAGCTGCCTCTCTCTGTCTCTCCTTTATCTCTGGTCTCTCTCTACTTTTCCTCCCCTCCCTCCCTCCCTTCATCCCTCCTGTTCTTCCCTCACCTCTGCCCGCCCTTCCCCTATCTACTGAGACTCTCCTTCCTGTTCTCCCGTGTTACAAGAGGAAGGTTATGGTACTGAAGGCTGAGATTTCTCCTTGAGCAGATGCCCAAGAGTGCTGGTTGTTTAACATTCAGTACCGGTGCACAGCTTGTGAGCACACCATATTTTAGTGTCTGTGTGTTTAGTCAAATACTGAGGACATATGTCTCTTCATAAACCTCCTCCGAGGACTGCTAACAGTAATTCAGAAAACAGTCTTAAATGTACCAGAATCCACCTTTGCCCTCTGGTGGGAAGGATTCATTCCAAAGAGCTCACTAACTCTCCCCAGACCTGCGCCCCCCCCTTAACCCTCTCCTTCAGTAGCCCCTGACCCCTAAGAAGGCTTAACAGCCATAAGCAAAGTGGGCAGACATGGCATTCCAGATGTGAGTGCCCAGCACCCATCCATCTTCAGTGTTTAATGATGATGCTTCCGGGAATGAAGTAAAACGCGCCACCCGGCACGGAAGAAAACAAAGACACTAAAATTTAAGAGTGGAGTAAAACTTGTTTATGGACCTTACTGAAGACAAGTCACTGAGTGCTGCACCTAGAGACCCAGGCTGCCGCTCCTTGGGACTTTTCCGGTGGGAAGCCACCACGGCTCTTTGTCCAGGTTGAGCAGTTACTTGTCGCTGTTATGAGCAGACGATTGTTTCAGTCGAGGTTTATTTACAGGAAGCAGATCATTTAACCACCCAAGAAAGCATAACAATGGAAACTAATTCGACAGAACATTCTCAAAGCTTGAGGCATGGATTTCAGAGAACACTGTAGTCAGACTTCTGGAATGATACATATCAATGTCGTACCACTACAGAGTGACTGCTGTCTTCTGAGCACTTTTCATATCTTGTTTCATTTATGACTTGGAACAGTCCTCAGAGTAGCTATCAGTTTCCCTGCTTTCCAGATAAGGAAGTTGAGATTTGGAAATAAGCAGCAAGATGGCTCAGTGGTTAAAGGCGCTTGCTGCCAAGCTCAATGACCTGAGTTCGATCCCCAGGTCCCACATGGTGGAAAGAGAGAACTAATTTCTCCAAGCTGTCCTCTGATTTCCACATGTGCACTGTGGCATGTGTGTGCATGTGTGGGTGTGTGTGTACATACAATGAATAAATAAATAAATGTAATTTGTTAAGTAACTTCTCCATGGTACTATCATGACAAGTGGTGGGCCAGGACTCAGCTGCAAGTCTTTGTATTTCAGAACCTGTGCTCTGTCTCTGACTCCTCTGCTTTCTCAACTGTGCTAGCCAAGCTTCCTGGGATGTTTCAAAAGGTCACTGAGGAAGAAAGCCACAGAGAATGGCCTGTGAGGAGGATCTGGACCCCCTACAAGGGTCTTTCCACAGAAGACACACAGAGTTGCCCTCTGTTGACATAGAGATACTGGTTCCACTCTGCATCGTGGACCAGTCTCCATACAAGGGAGTCAGCTACAATTATTTGGAGCAAAGTATTTTTCTTTCTTTTCTTTCTTTCTTTTTTTTTTAGGTTTGGTTTTTTGAGATAAGGTTTCTCTGTGTAGCATAGCCCTGACTGTCCTGGAACTCACTTTTTAGACCAGGCTGGCCTCAAACTCAGTGAGATTCACCTGCCTCTGCCTCCCAAGTGATGGGATTAAAGGTACGCACCACTGCTGCCTGGCTACCAAGTATTTCTCTAACTCAATTTCAGCATTTGTCTGTGAGATGATTGTTAATCTTCTATTCTCTCTGGAAAATAATTAACAGTTATTGAATAACATATGCTCCCAGTATCAAAAAGTATTTCTTTTGCTACCCAGTTGTTTCATTTAACAATCTGTGGGGTACACATTAGTGTGTTAATAGAATGACAAATTTTGTCTGTGTACCAACCCATTTTTCAAAGAGTATTCATAGAGTGATACTTCACAGAGTGATTCTTCACAAGAGTGTCAGCTTCACACACGAAGATGTTCCAGGCTTTGTCCCAACCTCTGGGTATGAAACAGACAAAGCAGATGCGTAGCATCATTGCTTCTTTGTATCATTATTGCTTCTGGATAGTGATTCCTCTTTCTCCCTAAACTTTATCAGCTTGTTGGAGAATAATTAAATAACATTTAAAAAATGGAAATGTGTTCAAAGATTGGGAGACTTGAAATTGTTAGTAAGTCAGTTCCCTGGAAGGTGGTGTACAGATTCAATGACAATCCCAGTGGATCTTTCTACAAACATTGGAAGACTGGGTCTAAAATTTATATAGAAAGTAAAGAACCTGGTGAAATCAAAATAATCTTGAAAAAGACGAGTAAGACTGGAGGACTCGGCTATCTGATCGGCTGAATGTGGGGCTGTGGAGACGGCTCAGTGGTTAAGAGCACAGAGGTGTTCCCGCACCCACATGTGGCTCACAAAATCACCTGTAACTCCACTTCCAGAGGATCTGATGCCCCTTCTGGCCTCCAAAGGCATCAGGCATGCATACACATACATACATGCAGCGGGCATGACCATACACATGCATACATGGTGGCGGAACACTCATATACATAAACTGTTCCACAGATTAAAACAGTGAAGGTGCAGCTGCTGGTTCAAGGTTGCTGGTGGGAGGATAGACATACATCAGTCAATGGAGCAGAGTTCCAGAGAGATCCTTATATAGCTAATTGACAAAGATGCTAAAATAACTCAGCAGAGAAAGATTTGTATTAACAACAAATGGTGCCGGACTCCAAGAGAAATGAATGAACCTCAATCCACACTTGCAGTGTATTGGAAAAATTCAAAATGGATCACAGATCAAAACATAACACCTAAATTCCCAGAAAAAAATACTAGAGTCTTTAGATTGTTGTGCTATATAAACACTTCATGTATATAACACCATTAATTATTTCATAAATAATTTGACAAATTGAACTACAACAAAAATATAAATCTCTGTTCCTCAAAAGACACTGATAATAAAATGCAATTGCATGCCACATACACAGAGAATATATCAGGTGTGTCAGGTGAAGGACTTTTATTCAGAATACAAAAAGAAAACTTGCAATTCAATAAAAAATAAAAAAGACTATTAAGTCTTTTGAAAAGCAAAATAGGAGGGTAATTTGAATAACTGCTGGCGAGGATGTGGAGAAAAAATAACCTATGTCTGCAGGTGTGCGTCAGCTCAACCATTATGGATAACAGTATAGAGGTTCCTCAGAAAACTGCTCTAAGCGGGACATGTTGGTGCACAGCTTTCGTCCCAGCACTCAGGAGGCAGGGTTAGGTGATCTCTGTGAGTTCAAGGCCAGCCTGGGCTACAGAGTGAGTTCCAGAGTAGAACAACCATATGATTCAGCTGTCCCACTTTTGTGTGTATAGCCAAGAAAGTAAAAAACAATATATTCAGAGGAGCTGCCTGATGCCCAAACTTACTATGAGTTTATTCACATGATATGATATAGAAAACTTGAGATGCCCAACAACAGATGACTGGCAAAATAAAATGTGATATAAACATGCAATGGAGGGTTATTCAGACATAAAGGAAAATGAAACCCTGCCATTTGCCAAGAAAGAAAGAAAGAAAGAAAGAAAGAAAGAAAGAAAGAAAGAAAGAAAACAATGTTAAATGAAAAACACAGAAGGACAGTACCTCATGATCTCCTGTGCGGTGGAGCTGAAAGTAGAATATTGGTAACTATTCTTGGGGAGGGTGGGAAGCGGAGGTGGGACTTCAACAGGATAGACCACATGCATGTGTGCAAATGCCACACTGAATCCCACTTAATGAACAATGACTACATGCTTATAAAAGGTACTAAAAGAGGACACATAAGTAACACATAAGTAAATGAAAAGATACTGAGGAAATGAAATCAATATCACATCAAGGTGAACTGTACATCCTCTAGAAGAGCAGTTTAATGTGTGTGGATGGGTGAGGGAATGTGTGCACCAAACATCACCCACTGCTTCATCCGACAGCAGCAGAATACACGGTATCCTCCAGCAGAATACATGCTATCCTTCAGCAGAATACATGATATCCTCCAGCAGAATACATGTTATCTTTCAGCAGAATACATGATATCCTCCAGCAGAATACATGTTATCCTTCAGCAGAATATATGATATCCTCCAGTAGAATACATGTTATCCTCCAGCAAAATACATGTTATCCTCCAGCAGAATTCATGTTATCCTCCAGCAGAATACATGTTATCCTTCAGAAGAATACATGACATCCTCAAGTCTGTATGGGAGTCTTACCAAGACAGATGGCATCTTAGGCCAGGGAGTTCACTTTAACAATTTTAAAGTAACAGAAACCACGCAATGTCTAGTCTCAGACCACAGTGGAATTAAACTAGAAATTAATAACAAAAAGATTTCTGAAAAATCCTAAAATACCTGAAAATTAAACAACACACTCCCCAATAATAGGTCAAAAACATCTCAAAATAAAATTTAAAATATTACAACTAGATGAAGATACAACCTGTCAAAAGTCATGCCATTCAGTGGTGCTGAGGGGACCTAGAACAGAGGATGTTGCCTAGAGAGAGAAATTTCTAAGAAGCAGCACTGTAAATACCAAACTCAACAAGCAAACAAAAACACAAATTAAATCCCAAATAAGTAGAAAAAACATAAAAATAAAGCCAGAGCAAAGATTGATGAAATCAAACACTGGAAATTGAGAGGCAAAAATCGATAAAATCAAAGGCTGGAGAGAGGGCTCAGGGGTTAAGGGCACCGGCTACTCTCAAAGAGGACCCAAATTTGATTCCCAGAACCCACATGGTGGTTCATAATCACCTGTGAGTCCAGTTCCAGAGGATCCGATTCCCTCTTGTGACCCCTGCAGACATCAGGCCTGCACGTGGTGCACACGAATACATGCAAGCACAACAGCCATACACATAAAATAAAATAATTTTAACTTTTTCAAATCAATAAAACCCAAAACTGTTCTCTGTGAGGTAAAGAAAGCTGGGAGGCCTCTAGCCACCCTAACTAAGAAAGACACTAAGGTAAAAATTATAAATACCAGAAATGAAAAAGAGATGTTGCTAGATCCCACAGGTATGAAAAGGATATAATTTCAGCACAGCTAGACTGGGCATTACATCACATTACAAGCCAGCTAGACTAGGCTTTATAGCAAATTCTGGGCTAGCTTAGTCTATATAGGCAGACCCTTTGTCAAAAAATTAAAAGGGAATATTGATAAGGTAGATAAAACAGACTCAATACTTAAAATATGCAACATGCAAAAACCCACACAAGAAGAAATAAATAATATAAATATATCTGTCATAGTGCAGAAGGACTCGTGAGGTCCAGCCTCTGTGAGGAGCTGGAGGCAGTGAACGGTTGCTGGGAGACAGAGAGCCGTAATTCTCCATGGTGTAGTCATTGGCAAGTTGTTCTTTCTAAAGTATACAACCCTCCATCCATGCTCACACATGCAACCTTAATTAGACTTAGTTAAGGAGAGCATGCAACCTTATTAAAGCAGGAGTTTGAAATAACAGCCACAAGCAGACAAAACGCCACGGAGGTCGAGGACAACGTGTCAGGAGGATGAGGGAGTTTAGTGGTAGAGGGAGAGAATAAAAGGATGAGGGGAATGTGAGCAAAATGCAGTATGTGTGTGCATGCACATGTATGTGTGCGTGTGTGCATGTGTGCATGTGCATGTGTGTGTGTGTGTGTGTGTGTGTGCGCGCGCTGTGAAAGATTCAAAAATCATGATGACACTGTTTCAAGAGATGCAGAAAGAAAACCAGGACACTCTATTGTGGTCCTCAAAGCTTTCTTCTGAAGTTTAAAAATGGGAGTAAGGAGAGCCCCCTCTGCTTCTTGTCTCCCCACTTCTTGCCAACATTGTTAATGCTTAGCTAGTGGGATAGATTCAGAGAAACAGCCAAGCCAAGCAGTACAGGCCTGTAATCCCAGGTATGAGGGGGCCCACAAGGGAGGTTGAGAGTTTAAGGTCTGCCTGAACTAGAAGTGAGTTCAAGGCAGCCTAGGAAACTTGGTAATCTCAAAATTAAAAGTAAAAAGAAAGCCATGGATAGAGCTCGGTGATAGAGCACTTGCCAGCACTGAGACCTCAACCCCTCTTCAGAAAATGGAAGAAACAAATTGCCAGTGTTAGCAAATGGTATGCTCCTATATGCTGAAAATCCAAAGGAATCCATTTTTAGCCCCAGAACTAATAAATGATTACAACAAGGTATGAGAGACAAAGTTAATATGCAAAAGCAAATTCTTTCCTATAGATTAGCAATGAATAATATTATCTCTATGAGGAAAACCATAGGGTTCTGCCAAAAGGAATCGGGGAAGAATTAAGTAAATTCTTAAGTAAAAAAAAAAAGGGCTACCTAGTGCTCATAGCTAAGAAGACTCGACATTTTCAGGATATCACTTCTTCCCATCTTGATATGTAAAAGCAGTGTGATCTCAGTTGGACCCCAGGGAAACTGATGTAAGAGTTTATACACTGACCCAAAGAATCCAGGATAGGCAACAGAATACTGAAGAACAGGAGCAATGAGGGTTGGATAAGGGGAGGGACTGACAGGACCCAGTTTCAAAACTTGCTACAAAACCACACTAATCAAGATGGCATGGCATTGAGAAAGGAACTGACAAGTGTGGACCAGACTAGAGATGCCAGAGACCAAGCTCCATGAATACAGATAACTGAGCTTTGATGGACAGCAGAGCAAAGAAAAGCAAGTTTTGCCAGTAGACAGTACTGGAGCAGATATCCACATGCAAGAATGAATGAGTAAATAAGTCTAGATACCAATCTTCTGCCATCAGGCAAGTTAACCAAATGGACCAGAGATGGAAGTATGGAAGTCCAGAGGACAGCACAAGTTTAGATTGCCACTATCATCTCTAATGACATTTACAGAGAAGACAAAAACATAATTCCTAAAAGAATGAATTGATGGGGCCCTCAGCCCTTCCAGAGGACCCAGGTTCAGCTCCAAGCACCCACATGGCATCCCACAACTGTCTGTAACTCCAGTCTCAGGGGATCTGACACCTTCTGGCCTCTGAGAGTACCAGCCACACATGTGGTGCATAGACATACATGCAGGCAAAACACCCATACACATAAAAAAGTTAAGAACTGAAAACTTGGGTATTGTTAAAATAAACAGTTCTGCAAAAGACAGTGTCTGTATAGTGAAAACCAATCCAGACTGGGAGGAAACCTTTGCAAAAGGCTTATTTGGTAAAGGACTATCATCCCAAATAAATACCTCCTAACTTGTGATAGGGTTATAGTCTGATAAATTGAAAATATTATACATAAAAGTGCATTTCTGCTGTCTGTGTGGCTAATGCTTGTAATCCCAGCATTCATGAGTCTGATGCTGTAGAGGACCACAAGTTTGAAGACAGTAAAACATAGTAAGACTTTAAAAAACAAACAACAAAATCACCGAACAAACCTGACCTGCTGACAGTCACAGCTTAGCAGCAGAGTGTACAGCAGCGTACTGACTAATAACACTCATGATTGACACTGACAGAGCTACAGTAATTGCTGCCCAGTAGTACCATATGCCATGAGCTCAGGGGAAACAAAGCCCACACATTACAGTTTCTACTCAATGAAAATTCTTTTCTCATCATCGTGAAGTCAAGAATGGTCAAACTTTTTTTAAGTCTCACTGTCCTAAACTGAGAGCCATCTGTTTGTAAAGAACTTCTAGAAGTCAGCAGTAAAAAAACATACCAGAGAACTGAAAAGACAGATCAGCAAAGAGCAAAAAGAGACAGCAGATAAGCCTCTGAGATGCTTCACACCAGAGGTCGCTGTGAAAATGGAAATCAAACAACCAGCCAGGCATGGCATCATTTGCCTAACCCTGGCATGGAGGCTAGGGGAGGCCTCCTAGCTTATAATTCAATAAGGCCATTTCTCACAAAAATAGAAGGAGGAAAAGTGATGAAATACCACTGCACATCTATTAAAATGGTTGAAGTACCCCAAATAACTCCAACAGTAGTGCTGAGGACATGTTTGCCACGAGGTAACTAGCCTGTGTTATATGCACCCGACACCATGATGTGCCATCTCAGACTAACAGAGCCAAACACTAAGGACTGAGTCCTCTGAAGCCATGAGCCCAAATAAGTCCTTCCCTTAAGTTGTTCATGTCAGGGATCTGCCACAGAGATGAAAGTTTGACTGATACAGGAGCTGATGAAGGACCATGAACTGTGCAATTGCAAGGATCTTGTCACTTCTATTAACAATCACATAGACATCTTGGAAAAGACAAGACTGTAAATAATGAAACATTAAGTGTTGCCAGACCTCGGGATAGGGAGTGGAAGGGATAGCTAGGGGAACTGTCATTTGAAATGTGTTCAAACCCGCAGTATGTACACACCAAGAAAAATCTCCAACACTGGCTTTAATATTGAACAGTAATAATTAACTGATGTAGATCTACCAGTTGTAGCAAATGTACCGCCCTGGTAGGGAATACAGATAATGTAGGAGGTAACACATATGTGTGTATGTGTAGTAGGGTAGTATTTGGAGGATCTCTGTGCTCTAGTCTTGACTTTTACTTTGAGCTTAAACAGATTTAAAATTAAATCCTTTAAAACAAACCTGACAGCACAAAAGGCTTAGCAAGGGTGAGAAGCAACCAGATTTCTCATACAGTATTGGTAGGGATGCAAGATGGTAGAATCATTTTAGAATATAGCTTGACAGTTTCATGTGAAATTAAACATTCTAACACCATATGATCCCACATATGCATGTGTCCCACACAAACAAAAATGTTAATATAAATACCTACACATATCACTTAGGGGATTTTTTGGGGTTTTGTCTTCCTGGTTTAATACCATTTTTTTTTTTCTGAGACTGGATTTCATTCCTTTGCCCAGGCTTGCCTGGAACTCACTTCAAATTCATAGTAATACTCTTGCCTCAGACTCCAAGCACCAGGATTATCAGTGTAAGCCACCACATGCAGCTTAATTCCAATTTTTATTATAAATGAATGTATTTGTCATGTTGGGTTGCCATAACAACAACAACTAGGGGGAGAAAAAGAAGATCATACAGTAGGCATCTTAAACAATAGAGATTAATTTTCTCAAAGTTGGGAAGCTGGAAGCTTCAGATCAAGGAATCATGTGATTTAATTCCTGGTGAAAGCTCTCCTCTTGGCTTACAGGTAGTGACGTCTTCATATTCATTCATAACAGAGAGAAAGACAGAAACAGAGACAGAGAGACAGAGGAAGATCATAAAGTCACTAATCCTAGCATGACCACCCCACTCTCATGATTCTTCCAACTCTAATTATCTCCCCAAAACTCCATTAATAAATACCATCACTTTGGATTCAGGATTCAACAGATTCATTTTAATTCTGTAGCAGTAGCTATTGAGTTTTTATTAAATGATTTTTCTCTACCTATTGAGATCTTCATGAAAATTTTCCCATTTACTCTGCCAATGTGCTAGATTAAGTTAAAGATTTCCTAATTTTAAATCTTCATTAAATTCCTGAAATAAGGTCTACTTGGCTATAATTTATTTTGTTATGTACTTATTGCTTGATCTCAGTTTTATTGCTAATAATTTGCTCATAATTTCTAAATAAGTATAGTTTGTGGTTAAATTTCTATTCATTTTCTGCCTGTAAAGTTTTGACTCTGTTCTGGGGAGTACCAAAGTAACAAGGATGGATTTTCATCTGGCTATATTGGACAAAAATTGGAGCCAGGCATTCTTTAAAACTGTACAAAATTAACCTCTACATACAACTGAACTACAAAAAAAAAAAGTTTAAGTGAGTAGATCTCCTGCAACTTATTTCAATCTCCAATGGTTATGTCTCTCCAGGTTTCTCTTTGGCCTTCAGTCTATTTCTGTAACGTCTACTCTTGTACATTTTCAAAGGCATAAATGTTGCTCATTCTTGTGTTTTGTTTTTTTGCCCTTGGCCTATAGTTATTCACCTGCTCTGGAAGACTTTTCACTTACTCAGTTTATATTTAATCAAAATTTCCACAGTCTCTCAAATTCTTAGTATTTAGCTTTTTATTTTTTATAATTTTGATCTTGTCTTCACCAATTTTTATCTATTTGCTTTGTGGTTTCTTTTCTTGGTAAATACATTTTATTTGATGATTTCTTTCTGTAAGTGTGATGATGATCAGCTACTTGTAGCTGGTTAAATGAATAAAGACAATTTAACGGGACTATACATCTACAATGGGGCTGAAAAGCAGTAAGATGCTATCCTTGCTACTTGGAAGTAAATGTGACCTGGTGTTAGAGGCTATTTGTAAATGTTTGTTTCTATACTTTCACTACATATCTATATGATCATGGCCAATGTACAGTATTATTGCATTTGATCTAAATTTACTATAAATGAGGTGTAGTCGTTGGGATGATAAGAGATTCTAGCTCCTGTGTCCTTGCAGAAACAGCAATCTGAAGGACCATCCAAACAGAAAAACAGCTACAGAACCTCAATGAGATGTTAGAGCACCCGGTGTAGCACAGAAACAAGGAACGGTGATCAAAAGAGGGTGGAAGGAGTGTTTCACATTACCCACCCTGCCCACTCGAGAACAGGGAGTGCAGCATAGGAGGAAACAACCCTCCATACGAAGACACCACCAAAGCAAGCACTCAGCTTAGCCACAAACCTCAACATCAGACCAGCCCAGGTTCAGGCTAGAAGCCATGGCCTTAGGCTCCAGACTAATCCCCTGGATCACAGCATCAACCTTACCCCCATCCACAATTCCAGACTCGAAGCCCAGCCCCATAGATACAAGCTCCAGATTTGCTCTGATGGACCCAAACACCTGGTTTTCCCCTTATAGACTCAGGAATCAAGTTTACCAGCTACAGGACACCCCAGAAGATGACTCCAGACATAAGGCTATCTATGAATGTATCTGGCAGCCAGTCCACAGCCTCTGGGTGGTTCTACTGCTAAAGGACTTTCCTTAAAACACCCAGTTGCCGGGCGGTGGTGGCGCACGCCTTTAATCCCAGCACTCGGGAGGCAGAGGCAGGCGGATCTCTGTGAGTTTGAGGCCAGCCTGGGCTACAAAGCAAGTTCCAGGAAAGGCGCAAAGCTACACAGAGAAACCCTGTCTAAAAAAAAAAAAAAAAAAAAAAAACACCCAGTCTATAAAAACTGAAAAGTACTCATATTTCCTCAAATATGCAGACACAAAGCTACAAGAATCACACACACCAAGAAAACATCACCGTGAGGCCTGAGCTGGCAGAGGATAGAGATGGATCCCCCCCTAGACCTCTTGGTCTTGGGGGGGGGTAAGGAGGCACAGTCAACCAGGAGCAACATCATACCAAGCATGCTACCCATGGTTTCTAGGCCTGGGCACACAAGAGAAGAAAAGCAACAACTCTGTGCCATGCCTTGCAGCTGGGGCAGGCGGGACTCTATCAGGAGCCCTGGCACTGGGCAGTCAGGCATCACTATGGTGAGCAAGTGCAGGGTGGTGAAATGGAAGAGAGAAAGGGCCAGAATAGCTCATGGGCTGGGGAGAGAGGCAGATCTGAAGAGGTGAGGTTGGTGAAGAACAGGTTGATGTGAATGGCCTGCTAGCCACCCAAGTCCAAGACGATGTCTAGTCCTGGGCAATTGCCAAGGGCCAGGTCTTGGTCCAAGACCCTGAAGCAGCCAAGGGGGACTGTGTTGATGTCTGTGGCTCCTGTTACCACTGAGGGCTGTACAGAGGCCTATAGTCTGGGCTACCACCTGGAGTCATGTTGGTATCTAAGGGCCATGCTGCCACAAGGACCGTGCTGATCTGAGTGGCCTGTGCTGCCACCTTGGGCCATGGTGACATCCAGGCCCAGGCTGCTGCTAAGGACCATGGTCCTACCATAGCCAGGGTCAGTGTTGACATCCCTGGCCCATGTTGCCACCAAAGGCCGTGTGGATGCCACCTAGACCACACAGGTTTTGATCTAGGCCGCAACCTGCAACCATGTTGGTTGTCAAGGGCTGTGCTGCCACCAAGGCCAAGCCAAATTGAGTGGCCAGCACTGTCACCTGGGGCCATTGTATCATGCAGGCCAGGGCTGCTGCTGAGGGCCATGTCTGGGTCCATGACCCCACTGCAGCCAGAGTCTGTGTTAATGCCTGTAGCTCCTAATACCTGGGGCCATGTTGGTGTCTGAGGGCTATGCTGCTACAGGAGCCGTGCCAATCCAAGTGTCCTGCACTATCACCTGGGACCCTGGTGACATCTGAGCCTGGGCTGCTGCCTATGAGCATGTCTAGGGCCATAGTTCTATCACAACCTGGGTCTGTATTGATGTTCAAGGCCCATGTTGCCACCAAAGACCACACAGATGCCCATGGTCTAGGCTGCAACCTGTGGCCATGAGGGTGTGAGGGCCATGCTGATCTGAGTGGTCTGTGTTGTCACCCGGGGTCATAGTGTCATCGAGGCCAGGGCTGCCACCAAGGGCCATGGCTGGGTCCATGGCCCTACAACAGCCAGGGTCTGAGTTTATGTCCACGGCTCCTGTTACCACCGAGGGCCATGTGGATGATCAAGACTGGTCAGCCACCTGAGACCATGTCAATGTCCAAGGACCATTCCACTGCTGGGGCCATACTGATCTGGGTGGCCTGTGCTGCCACTTGGGCCATGGTGATGTCTGGGCCCAAGCTGCTGCCAAGAGCATGTCCAGGCCCATGGTCCCACTGCAGCTGGGGTCTGTGATGATGTCCACGGCCCACATTAGCACAGGGGGATCATTGGAACCGTGTTGTGCCGAGCCAGCCCCACCCTTAAGTGACCTTTGCCCCTTGCTGGATACTGCAGTAGGAGAGCTGGTTCCCTACTCAGGAAAGATGACCCCACCCCTCACCATAGGCATGCACCTCACCTGGACAGCACACTAGAGCTGACCCTGTGGTCAGGGATGCAGGTGAGCATGAGCACATGAGAGCAGGAGAGCTGACCCCGACCACATCCTCCTCCATGTGGTGGCATGGGTGAGAGAAAGATGTCCTTTCCCCCCTTACTCCCACTTAGCTGTGGCAGGGGAGAGAGCTGGCTCTGGGGTCATGAGAGCGGGAGAGCTAGTCCTGACCTCACCAGCTGCAGCACACAGGACAGCAGGTCCTGCACCCCGCCTGGGCAGCACACTAGAACTGACCCTGTTGTGGGGGGAGCAGGTGAGCCAGCCCTGAGTGTGTGAGAGCAGGAGAGCTGACCTTGCCCCCCCCCCCGCCTCATATGCCCCCTGCAGCTATCAGGAGAGAGGGCCCTGCACTTCACCTGAGCAAAACAGCAGAGCTGGTCCTGGTGGTGTGAGTGAGGGTGGAGATCTGAGGACCTGAAAGCTGGAGAACTGGCCCTGCTCCTTGCTGCAGGCTGCATTGGGTGCAGCCCAGGCAGTGCTGGAGAGCTCGCCCAGGTAGGGATAATGAGGGAAAGCTGGTGGGCTGACCAACCCAGCTACCATCCAGGTCCAGAACCAGAACTATGAGTTAGCCCACCCCAACACCCACCTCATCTATGAACTGCTGGAGCATGTGAAGGGGCCAGTCTTACAGATCCAAAGCTATGGGATCTCCATGACACAAGACAACAGTATGTCCAAGAGGAGCCCCAGTGAGAGCCCATTATTGGTGGTGTAGTAGCAGAACCCAGAGGCCTCAAGCCAGATCAATGACCCCTGGCAACTACCTTGCAAGTAAAGATGAATGGACTGAAGGGTAAGCTGTGTGACTACAGCTTCCAGGACAAGATTCTTCTCCTTTTTATTTATTTGTTTGTTTGTTTTGGTTGTTTGGTTTTTCTTTTAAATTTTGTTTGTTTGGGGTGAGGGAGATTACAAGGGCAGAGAATGGATGCAAGGGGACAGGAGATAAGTGGGATCAGAATGCGTGATATGAGAATCAATAAAAGCTAAAAGAATTAAAACAACAAAAAAAAAAGAATTTCATACAATGCATTTTGAGCATTCTCACCTCCAAATTACCCCCTTACTACCCTCTCCACATGTCATTGGTCCTTTCTCATTGCTGAGTAACATTTGGTTCAATGAATAAGCCACAATTTGTTGGGGGGGGGGACCCTCACCACTAAATGAGTGAAATAAACAGAAGACACCAGTAACTGATGCCAGACAGAAATTTATGAGCTTCCTACAAGAAATACAAAATAATTGTCTTCTGGAACCCACAGACAACTAAGGAAATCAGAGAAACAGCACATGAACAAGAAGAGCTCAATGAAGGGATAGAAACCATTGAAAAGAACCAAATTAAAATCCAGAACTAAAGAATGAAAGAACTGAACTTAAAAATCCTATATTTAGCTGCAGGAACACGCTCTATCAAGGACAGGGGTCAATGACTTCAAAGACAGATCGTTCTGAAATTACTCAGGACATAGAAAGAATGAAAACAAGTGGAAAAGAGCCTACAGACATTACAGGAAACCCACCAAACAAACCAAAAATCACATGTGGCATCCAAAGAAAGCAGAAAAACACAAAGGTTATTTAGATAAGTAATGACAGAAAACTTCCCTGCTCCAGAGAGGGAAATGAACGTACAGATCCATGAAGACAGAGAATGTCAAATATTAAAGATAAAGAGATTCTCACCAAGATACAGCATAGTCAAATATTCAAAAAAAGAATTTTTGAAACAAGGGGAAAGTGACTTGTTACGTACAAGGGGACCCCCACGAGGCTATCTAGAGATTTCTCAGCCGACATCTTGTAGGCCAAGAGTGAGGAATGATACATTCAAAGTTCTGCAAAGAAAGCTATGTGTTGAGAATAATACTATCTGACAAAATTTTGTGCTTCAGAAACTGTGATGGCTGTTCTTGGTTGTCAACTTGACTACATCTAGAATTAACTAAAACTCAAATGATGGGGCATAACTGTGAGGACTTTTGTTTTAATTAAATCACTTGAAGTGGAAAGACTCATTTCTAATTCAAATCTTTGAGAAGTGAATGATCAACCTTTAATCCAGATCTTTTGAGGTGAGAAGACCCACCTCTAGTCTGGGTCACATCTTCTGGGCTGGCATACTATATAAAGGTCATGGAAGAAGGAAGCTTGCTCTCTCTTTGCCTACTTGTTTTCACTTTTTTTTTTTTTTTTTTTTTTGGTTTTCCGAGACAGGGTTTCTCTGTGTAGCTTTGCACCTTTCCTGGAACTCGCTTTGGAGACCAGGCTGACCTCTTAACTCACAGAGATCCACCTGACTCTGCCTCCCGAGTGCTGGGATTAAAGGCGTTCACCACCACCACCCGGCTTGTTTTCACTCTTGATAGCAAGTCCATTCCTTCACAGGCATCAGAGCCTTCTTCTTTGGGATTCCAGTATATACTGAAGACCAGCTGAGACATTCAGCCTTGTGGACTGAACAACCACTGGGTTCTTGGACTTCTCATTCAAGACAGTCATTGTTGAATTAGTTGGACCATAGTCTTTAAGCTATTCTAGTGAACCTTTTCTATATAGAGAGATTCATTCTATAAATTCTGTTCCGCTAGAGAACCCTGACTAATACAGAAATGAATAGAGAATTTGGCAAATAAAATCTTCAGGAATTCATTATCAATCACAAAACCTGCCTTTAAAGAAATGCTAAAAGGATGTTTTCAAGCTGAAGCAAAGGGCAGTACGAAAATATTAGCTGAGTATGGTGTTGTGTAGTGGGTAGCTGTTCCAGCTTTGACCTTGAAGCATTGCTCCTAGTGAGGCAGCTGGTAACTGCCACGCCTACCTACAAACTGCCCCTGGGGTGCGACTGAGATGGGACCCCTTAAGACTCGAGATCCATAAGTGCCAGCCCTCTTGGTTCTTTGTGACCCTGGATGCTGGACTGCAGACCAAGTCAGAGTTCTCCAGAGAACCCCACTGGACTGCACCTCACCTCTCCTGATCCTGTAACCAACTCCTTTACTGGCTGTAAGTTACCCCCAAATATACCTCCTTTTAACTACCAGATAAACTACGTGGAGTTGCCTTGTTAAATCCCCACTTTAGTGCTGCATGCCTTTAATACCAGAACTCAGGAGGCAGAGGCAGGCAAATCTCTGTGAGTTCAAGGCCACCCTGGTCTACATAGAGGGGTCCAGGACAGCCAAAGACACATAGTAAGATTGTCCCAAAATAAACATGAAAATATAAAACTTGTAAAGAAAAACACATGGCTATTATTCCTTTGCACATAGAGGTCTTAAGGTATAGGTACAAAACAGAGTTCAGTTTGAAAACTCTATTCCGAAAGTAGTCTTGACATCACTTAGTAACTTACAGTATTTGACAAACTACTTGAGATTCTACAATTAATCTCACTTTTGCATAAATTGCCAGGATTATTAACATTTCTTATTTTGATATCTTAGGTAATAAATGCAATTCACAATTACAGCAGCTGTGGTTGCAAGGCTGGTGTGAGCCTAACTGCTGCAGAGAGGGTTCTGGGGAGGAAGGGGGTTGCCAGGGCCCGAGGGAGATAAGAGAGACTGGGGCTGGGAGTAATTAGAATGCATTACATATATGCATGAAATTATCAAAGGACAATTTTGATTAATAATAACTTTTATAATACAAAGTCTATGTATTTTAAAGAGTAAAAATAAAAATGAAGTTACTGTTAATAGACTCACACCACACATCCTTCTAAAATAAGCCTTTATTTTATTCAACATTAAGCAGCTGAAATTCAGCTGAATAAACCACATCTATAGCTGCTGTATCATGATTCACCCACTAACTTATCATTCGTTTGGTTTGACTTTTTAGTTTTATTTTTTAGTTAGGATACAAAGTGACAGGCTTCCTTCCCACTCCTTTATACATTGGTTTGGGGGGGCTCTCCCTCCCTCCCCAGCCCCGTCTCCCCTTCCTATTTGTTTCCTTCTGCCCCGGCCAGCACCCCCTTTCTCCTCTCATGTCACATGTGTCCTGTAACCCTTCCCAGCCCTTCCTTAAGACCTCCTCTCCATCTCAGCATCCTCTTTCTAGTGCTGTGACCAACACCGACACTCATTCCCACGTACTGCACATCCATAAAACGAAAAGTTAGATGCGGCATATGAAAGAGAACATGAACATTTGTCTTGCTGTGCCAAGGTTAGTTCACAATATAATATTTTCAACTTCCATTCATTTTCCAACAGAGTATTTTGGAATTTCTTTTTTGTTTGTTTGCTTTGTTTTGTTTTAAGAAAGGATCTTACTGTATAGCTCCTTGAACTCATGGAGATCTACTGGCTCTGTCTCCCAACTTCTGGGATTAAAGGTATGTACCACTGTGCCCACATTCCTGTAAAGTTCTTAATTTTGTTTTTCTTTATGGCTGAATAAAATTCAATTATGCACATTACCACACTTCCATTATCCATCCATCCATCAGTTGACGGAGGTGTTGATAGAATGTAGGCAAGTTCTGTTTCCTTGCTTTTGTATAGATGTTCTTCAAAAGCCTGTCTCAGTGTTCAATCCCAACTTTCTGCCTCATCCATACCCAAGACAGTGTTTCCCAGCCTCTCACTGATTAAACCTTTGATGACCCGGCGACTACCGCGCTCGACCCTCAGTGCCCTCTTCCTCTGGGGACCGAGGCATCAGCTCACCTGTGCTTTTCCACTCGCTCTGCTCTGGCACTGGGCACATTTCTCCTCCTTCCTACGCTCCTCAGTTGACCTTGGTGGTGTGACACAGCTCACATTCATAAACAGTCCAAGTTCTTCCAGGGATCTCACCTTGCTACTGGAATCAGAGTACTTCTGAGGGTTTGGAGAAAGTCGTGACATTGCAGATTTATGTTTTAAGAAATCCTCCCAGTGCATTAGTAGGGCCTGACTGAAGTAAATGAAGAATTCTAAAGCCATGCATGGCCCAACTGTGGAAAAGTGTCTCTCACCCATTAAAAATGTCAAGACACAGAAAGCAGAATGATGACCCACTTAAACCTTAATTCAGCTCTCATTTTTGACTTAGGGAAACTGAGGCAGGGATGAATTCCATGACTCACCCACAGCTGCTTAGAATGTGTCAGATGCCAAAAGTGTCCCCTTAGCTATTCACTCTGCAGCTGATTTTTCTTCGCTATGCTGGTGTGATTGAGGATGTCATGGAGAGTCTACAGTAGAATCTAATTGATTCGATGTTTCTGGGCATAGAGCTTTCCCCAGATCCCCAGAAAGATTAATAAGAAGTGGCCCCTGCCCTTGAGAAGCCCACACTCTAGCAAGAGTGGCATTAATAAAACCAAGAATAAAAGCTACCACAGCTGAATGCTCGGGGTGGTCTGGAAAAGCACAGATGCCAGTGCTGAACTTGATTGGTGAGGTCAGAAGGGTGACATTCAATCTATGCAAAATCCATTCTGCTTTGTTTGTGTATCTACTCCAAGAGTAGAATAAGAAAATGTTCTATTTTTAACTCTATTTATTCATATCATTCCATAAATATTTACTTGAATATTTGCTGAGTTCTTGCCTCATATCAGATTCCTTGTGGCAAAAGCCAATGGAGAATGACTAGGGGAAAAGCTACCCCTGGCGGGGGTGGGGACACTCCAGGACAGCCTCAAAGATGATAGGTACTATGCAAAGCAAAGCCAATAATGAAAAAATCTAAAGGCTTGAAAATGTGATTCCCAATCACATTAGACTCTGACAATTGCATACATCCTTCTTCCTCTTCCAAAGCCTGCTTTGCGAGGGAATAAATACATCTATCATTCTTATCTGGGTGCAAATTTAAATTTCAACACATAACTCTCCGAGGTCATTGTGGTTTAATTTTTATGAAAACAATCTTTTAATATAGACAAGATATTTTCAGGGCTTGGGATGCATGTGCAAGGTGTTGGGTTCAACACAAGGCAGGGATCGGGGGAGAAGACGATATTCTCATATTGTAGGAAGTGTGGGCATCTGTGGAGGGAAAGAGCCTAGCAGCACGTGTGCCCATGCATCATACACCTGCCATCCCCTGACCCCACACCCACAGTACAGTGAACACAGACGTTGTTCCACACCTCACCTCCATCTCCAAACCACCACTGCAGAAGTGTGTCTTCTGTGTTGGCCCCCTCTGCAGGAGCAGTCAGATCATGTGTCTCACCTCAGTCTTCGTGGCTTATTCTTACTTCCTGCCCAGGGTGTCTCCGATGCTGCAGCTTGGAGCAACCACTCAAATGTACTCTTTCCTCAACACATGTGACCAACAGAGTTAATTCCCCTGAGATCATCTTGATCCACGGCGAGGCAGGGAAGCTAGTGGATTCATGCTTCTGTCTTGGTCTTTCGGGCAGACACTCCATAGAGTGCCTCGGGACTCCGAGATGAGTAAAGTAGCTGTAGCAGCTGGCAGTTCAATAACCCAGTTTGGCCTGACTGCCTTCCTGAAACCCAGCTCTCTAGGATCGCATTCCTACAAGCTTCAATGACAAGCCTGTGTCTTAGGTCCTGATTTCTGTGTAACTAAAACTTGGACTATCTCGATCTATTACTTTATTCTTTCCTTTAAGAATCCTTCTGGAGAGCTTTAAAAAGAAACAGTCTCCGTATTTTTCAATTATCTAAAATTCTGACATTTGACGAATCCACAGATGTGACTGTCACCTCTTTCAGGAGGCAGCCACTTCAAGTTAGTGAGTCACAGAATTAGTCAAAGCACACTGATGCCAAATGTGTGCTTCTTCTTCAGACGTGGCTTCTTTCAAAAGTTCTTTTTACGTCTTATTTCTTGGATTTTCTGGCTACACATCGGCCTGGCAAGAATGCCTAGGTCACGGATGGAGCTAGAGTTTTCCTGCCTGGCCCACAGTCAGAACAAATCTCTGTCACCCACAAGTCCCACAGCTGCTCAGACCCAACCAAGTAAACCCAGAGACTTATATTGCTTACAAACTGTAGGGCCGTGGCAAGCTTCTTGCTAACTGTTCTTATATCTTAAATTAATTTATTTCTATAAATCCATACCTTGCCATGTGGCTCATGGCTTACCGGCATCTTCACATGCTGCTTGTCATGGTGGTGGCTGGCAGTGTCTCCTCCCACCTTCCTGTTCTCTCAATTCTCCTCTCTTTTAGTCCCACCTATACTTCCTGCCTGGCCACTAGCCAATCACTGTTTTATTTATTGACCAATCAGAGCAACAGATTTGACATACAGACCATCCCACAGCACACGGATGCTGTTTTCATTTTCATATTTTGTTTCTCTTATGTCTAAAGTACAGAGAGCTCTGCCCCATGGCACCCAGGACCATGACTGCTGAAGGCCAATGTGAATAAAGTCCCTTACACAGCTTGTAAATGGACCATACTTCACTGAATATCAGCAACCTGCTCAGGTCCACGCTGGTTGGAGCAGAGAGAAAGCTAACAGAGGTTCCTGGCTAACTCTTGCACAGAGATACCCAGCCTGACCAGGTGGTGATGGCCACCTAGTGAGGTGAAGATGTGTTGTGCTCTTCTTGCTTGTGCCTTCCTTGTTTAATGCAAGAGTCAACCCTTGCATGTTGTTGGTACTGGAAGTCTAACTCAGACATCTAAGGAAGAGTCAGCATGTGAACCATCTCACTTTCTGATTTGGGGGTTTGTGTTATAGTTTATTTGGCTGGTTCACTGGTTGGTTAGCTGCTTGGTTGGCTGGTTGGTTGGGTGGGTGGATGGCTGACTGGCTGGCTGGCTGGTTGGTTTGTTGGTTGATTGATTGGTTGGTTGGTTGGTTGATTAATTGGTTAGTTGGCTGGCTGGTTAATTTTAATACAGGGTTTCACTATGTATCCCTAGCTGGCCTGGAACTGCTACATAGATGAAGCTGGCCTCAAACTCACAGAGATCTTCCTGCCTCTGCCTCTAAAATGCTGGGATTGGAGGTGTATACCACCATGCCAAGCCTCATCTAGCTTTTCAAAGCATGGTTAAGTTTTCAGATATTAGTTTGGCTGGCATCTCAGAATCTATTGAGGGTCAGTTTCCTGTGTAGTTAACCTATGAAATGCAATACAAGTGGGAAAATGTGGCCAACTCCGTTAGTGACAGAGGATTGGAGGATGAATAGCTTCCTTGATTTTGACGCCTAACTGAGCAGTGTGGACCCAGACATCACCCTGCTGCATAAACCCTTTGCTTGGCTTACCTGTGACTGCCAGAAGGATAACTTCTTCACCAGCCTTCCCAGGATCCCAAGATTGTCTCTCATGGAAACTGCTTACACTGGCAAGTCTTACAGGTTTTATTAGATATATTAATTACATAAAATAATGGGCTTCATTATGACATTTTCATATATGTATAAAATGCACTTGAGCATATATCTTCTCATGCTCCTCTCCCCACCACTGCTGGCTATGTCTTTTTTCTTCTTTTTTAAATTGAAATAGAATTGTATCATTTCCTCCCTTGCTCTCCTTCCTCCATCCCTGCCCCCCCCACAATCCCTCTCAAATTCATGACCTCTATTTTAATTGTTGTTGTTACATATGTGCATATTAATAAATACATAAATACAAGCTGCTGAATCTGTTGAGTGTTGCTTATGTGTATATGCTTTAAGGGCTGACCACTTGGTATTGGATAACCATTTAGATGGCTGAATCCCTGAGGAGCACTAACTCATTCTCTCTCTCTCTCTCTCTCTCTCTCTGTGTGTGTGTGTGTGTGTGTGTGTGTGTGTGTGTGTGTGTGTGTGTGTGTGTGTGTGTGTCCAGTTATTAACTGACTTTATTTCTTCATCCAGGAGTGGAGATTTCTCACCCTGTGAGATCTCTCCCATCTGCGTTGGCATGTCAACTGGTTTTGCATTGTTCAGGTCTTGTTTAGGCAGCCACATGGTTGAGATGTCATGGGTGTGGCTTCCTTGGCATATCTAGAGGACACAATCTTGTCCAGAGTTCCTGGTCCCCTGGTTAATCTACATTCCACATAAGAAAGGAAACATGTGATTGCTTGTTTTTCCTGGGTCGCCACATGATCTCCAGCTCCATCCATTTTCCTGCAAATGGCAGAATTTCATTCTTTGTAGGGCCGTACAAACCACCATTGTGTATGTATGTTTGGGTAGGTGTGTGTGTATTCACACTTTCTTTGTTTTTCTGTTGGTGTCGTCTAAGCCAGTTACATGTCTTAGCTGTCTAAATGACGCAGAAAAGAAGGAGAATTGGTCATTCCAGTGTGCTGACTTTGATCCCTTTGACTATACACCCAGGGCTGTTACAGGAGAGGCACAGTAGCATTCATAGCAGCAGGAGTGAGGGTTAGGGGCATCACTATGGTCTGTCCCTGAAGCACGCAGAGCTAGGGTCCCACGGTCACCTTTAAAGTCACACCTACTTCCACCAGTCACGTCCTTCCAGCTAAAGGGTCCATAATCTGACAAAACAGTGCTACCACCCGGGGAAAAGAGTTCAAACCTTAAGTCTGTGGAGGACATTTCAAGTCCCCACAGTTGGGCAGAGTTACGGTAACCCCTCTCCACTCCAGCGACCTCTGAACATCTGCTTTCTTGGGGATTTTATAAGTAATTCAGGGACATACTAGCTGTTCCTTGACCTGGTTGTACTCTGCAACAACCTTGACAATACCTCCCCCAGACTGTCTGCCTTGGCTCCCCTGTACAAGACTCTTGTTGCCAATGCCCCTCAGCTGCCAGGACGTCTGTATGAGTGAACAGAGCTGCAAACCTCCAGGCCCAGTTGGCCTCTATGGCACCCATTGAGCTCTTAGGAAGCACAGCCTTGCCACACCAAATGGTACCCATTTCACAACCTCTGTGCCACCTCTCACAGCTAGCACAGGCTAATCCCACTTTCCAAACACTCTAGGCAAGAACTGGCTCCAGTTTCTCCTTTGCTGTGTGACCCCAAAGTTCTGTAGCTACTTCCAGGACTAAAAACTCCCCTTCCAGCCATGGTCCCAGAGGAGTCCACAGTCTCCTCAGTCCATCAGTGGCCTCCCCAGTGGGAGTTATCTGACTCTTCTCTCAGCAGCGTTTCCAGATTCCCCCTTATGGGCACCAAGAAGGTGTTGCCTTGATAAAATGGCGTGTCACCCTCACTAGCCTTCTTACTTGGAGTCCCTACAGATTCTTTCCCACCAGGGAGGAATTGAGTAAAAAGGTTCTGGAATGTCTGCCATCTCCTCCTAAGCTGATCTGGAAAATGAATCTGGGGCTCACTTGCTGTTCTCTTTGGGTTGCGGAAGCTCTTAGAGACAGTGTTTCTGTGTAGGGGCTTCCATCAGAGTGTCAAGACAGTGGGATAATGTCCCACCACAGGAACAGTGGCTTGGTTTGCTTTCTGTTGCCATAATAAAACACCATGACCAAAAGCAACTTGTGTGTGGGGCGGGACCATTGTAGTCCATCATGAAGGGAAGTCAGGGAGGGTACCTGGAGACAAGACCTGAAGCAGGGGGCATGAAGAAATACTGCTCACTGGCTTACTTCTCATGCCTTGCCCAGCCTGCTTCCTTATGCCCTCCATGTCTACCTGCCCAGGCGTGGCACTGCCTCCAGTGAGCTGGTTCCTCTCATATCATCACTAAGAAAATGTCCTACTGGCAATCCGACAGAGCCATTTTCTCAGCTGAGGTTCTCCTTCCCAAACATGTCCAGGGTTTTGCTAAGTTGGCAAAAGCCAACCAGCACAAGTATTTATTGCAATTGCTACTGTGACTTTACTCTGTGTGGTCGGTGCTATTACTGTGCTTATTTTATAAGTGAGAACTCTATTTCAACTTTTATCTTAGGCTTGTATTGTATGTTTAAACACTTAGCAGGTGATGGAGAGATGGATGGGTGGATAGTGAGTGAATGGATGGGTAGTGGATGAGTGGATGGATATAGATGGATAAATGTATGTATGTGTGGATGGATGGATGGATGGATGGATGGATGGATGGATGGATGGATGGATGTGGATGGATGGACAAATTTCAGCTTGTTCAAATAAAACTAATTCTCATTCTCAGACTAAACTCTCTGTCTTAAAGTTACCATTTACCATCTCAGTGAATTTTCAGAAGACCCATGAAGAAGGAGCAAAAGGCCAGAGATCCCATTTGCTGTGGTCTCCATTCACCTGTGAGTAAAGCTGGACTCCAAGAAACTCAGTGCTGTTTCCCTGGACCAGCCGCTGGCATCATTATGGACATTATGATCTCCCTCTTAGTAAGTCAGTAACACCCTGACAAATTGCTCAGGGATGAGACCTGTGAGACCACCTATAAATGTCTAAAAAGAGACAGGACCACTGCACAAGGCATCCATGTACAATCAAAGAAGCCATGGTAGGCAGTAGGAGGCAGCCAGCTTCAGCTTTAACTTGGTTGCCTGGAGGACAAGGGAGGCATTTGTGTGCCAGTTAGATGCCACTGGGTCACAGCAGATGAATTCAATTTGATAGAGTTCTTCTATACAGTCTCCAAAGAGCTGGGCATGGTGGTACATACCTGATATTCCAAGCATCTTCAGCGGGAGTTCTTGAGTAGATGGCTTCTCATTCGCTGGCTCATGTCATGTACCAACTGTTGTGGGTTAAATAAGAAATGCCCACACACAGCAAGAAAACCCACAGAATCAACTAACCTGGGCTCCTGGGGGCTCACAGAGTCTGGACTGACAACCAGGGAGCCAGCATGGGATGACCTAGGCCCCCTATTATAAGTGACAGTTGTGTAGCTTCGTCTTTTTGCGGGACTCCTAACAGTGGTAGCAGGAGCTGTCCCTAACTCTTTAGTGGGCTTTGGGAATCTGTCCTCATCCTGGGTTGCCTTGCCCAGCCTTAATCCAAGGGGAGGTGCTTAGTCCTGCCACGACTTGATATGCCATGGTTTGTTGATAGCCTGCCCCTTTCTGAATAGAAATGGAGAAAGAGTGGATTAGGGGGTCAGGGGACAGAAGGGATGTGAGGAGTGAATGGGAGGAAAGAGGAAGGGGAAACTGTAGTCAGGATGTAAAATAAATAAATTTAATTTTAAAATATTTTTAAAAAAGAAAGAAATGTCCCCTATTGACTCATGTGTTTGAACACTTGTCCCCAGTTAGTGGTGCTGTTAGAAGAGGTTATGGAGCCTATAGAGGTGCAGCCTTGCTGGAGGAAGTATATATCTGGGGGTAGGTTTGGGGATGTATAGCCTTTCCCCACTTCCTTCTTGTGCTCCTGGCGTCCTGTGTGCAGCTAAGATGTGACCTCTCAGCTGTGTGCTCCCACCACCGTATTATCCCTGGTATTGTGGACATCTAGCCTTCTGGAACCCTAAGGCAAATAAGCTTTTTTCAAGTTGCTTTTGGTCATGGTATTTTATCACAGCAATAGAGAAGTAATATAACATCTCACAAGCCAATCCACAAATGCAACAGAAATATGTTGGATTATACTATTATCACATACTCAACCTAGAGCTTAGGAGGGGTGGCTTTTACCCAAGTCATGTGGGCCAAAGGGAGAGAGAGAGCTGCTAGGGCCCCTTAAGGAAGACAGCTGAAGCAGGTACCCCAGGCAGCCTTCTAACCCTGGTTCTCAAGTCTCCACAGAGGATATAATTTATCTAGTTAACAGACAGAGTAGATCAGCCCCAGGGGCTGTCATGAGTACATGTAAAACTGAAAAATGCCAGAGGGAAAAGAAACAGAGATCTTCTCATCCTATTCCCTCACTTACTGATGAGGAGGCTGAGGCCTGGAGAGCCCATGGAGTCAGACCCCACAGTCTCCTGCCTCAGGCAAGAACTGTACTGGCAAAGCCCTGGAGCGGGGAGTGTGCCCTGTCCTCTAGCCTCCTCGAGAGCAAATTGTTCTTAAACTCTCTTTTACAATGTCTTCGCATGGCCTCTTGTGATGTTGAGCTGTGGTCTCACGGAGGAGCAGGCCACTCACTCTCAGCCCCCACTCGTGCATGTGAATCCACACCTGTCCCAGGGGAGATGTAAGACATTGTGAGGCTTATGAAAGCGGCTGGGGGGAGAAGATGCTGGGGCTGACTCCCAAACCACGCTCTGGGTCAGATGGAGAAACACACCATTGTAGGCAGATTTTTTTTCTTTGGACTGTCAGCTCACAAAAAAAATGACACAGAGACTTCTTATTAATTATTAAAGCCCAGCCCTAGCTTAGGCTTGTTCCTAACTAGTTCTTGTAACTTAAATTAACCCATATTTTTTTAACCTACATTCTTTTACATGGCTCGGTTTACCTTTACTCCATACTGCCCATCCTGCTCCCTCTGCACTTGGCCAATGGCTCCTCCTTTCTTCTTCTCTGACTCCTCTCTGTCCAGAATTCCCACCTTTACCTCCTGCCTAGCTATTGGCTCTCTAGCTTTTTATTAAACCAGTCACAGTGACACAGCTTCACACAGTGGAGAGGAATAAACCCCAAAACACCACAGGGATAGGAAGGTGACTAAAAAATGAACAAACTCTACCCTTAAACTGTGTGGAGAGACAAGGGCAGCCGGGAGGGGAGGGTGTGGGGCAGGGCGAGCAAGGGGAACTGGGAGGGTTCCATATGAACAAGCACAATGATGGATACGGATGAAATTTTCCCAGGAAGCCCATGATTCTGGATGCTAACTAAAAATAATAATAAATAAACAAATCTCTCAAAACAAGTTCACCAAAGGGACTGAAAGCCCCGCCTCCAGGGGATGGGTTGATATTATTCTCAACCTTGTGTCTGTTGCCTTTGGAGTCTGAGGTAGGAAGTGGGCGACAGACGTGGCCATCCATCACAGGGGGGCCAGAGCGCTCCCATCAGGACAGCACGGACACTCACACGAAACGAGGGGTAGGTCAGCTTCTCATCCACAGTCGGCCAAAATTCAACCCACACGGAGGGGCTGGCAACAGCCAAAGGCTGGCCAGTCGCTCAAGCAGAAAGCACCGGCCCCGCTCACTGGCTCAGAAGAGTATCTGTGGGTCCCAGACAGGACACAAGTCTGAAGCCGCCAGCATAGGAGCTGGTCTGAGCCACTCAGCTAGCAGTAGAGACTGACGCAGAAACAGGAAAAGGAAAGGGGCCCTGGAAGGCCTTCCTCCCCTGTCCTGCATGCCCTTCCTCCCCTGCCCTGCATGCCCTTCCTCCCCTGCCCTGCATGTCCTTCCTCCCCTGCCCTGCATGCCCTTCCTCCCCTGCCCTGCATGTCCTTCCTCCCCTGCCCTGCATGCCCCTCCTCCACTGTCCTGCATACCCTTCCTCCCCGCCCTACATACCCTTCCTCCCCTGCCCTGCATGCCCTTCCTCCCCTGCCCTGCATGCCCTTCCTCCCCTGCCCTGCATGTCCTTCCTCCCCTGCCCTGCATGCCCTTCCTCCCCTGCCCTGCATGTCCTTCCTCCCCTGCCCTGCATGCCCCTCCTCCACTGTCCTGCATACCCTTCCTCCCCGCCCTACATACCCTTCCTCCCCTGCCCTGCATGCCCTTCCTCCCCTGCCCTGCATGCCCTTCCTCCCCTGCCCTGCATGTCCTTCCTCCCCTGCCCTGCATGCCCTTCCTCCCCTGCCCTGCATGTCCTTCCTCCCCTGCCCTGCATGCCCCTCCTCCACTGTCCTGCATACCCTTCCTCCCCGCCCTACATACCCTTCCTCCCCTGCCCTGCATGCCCTTCCTCCCCTGCCCTGCATGCCCTTCCTCCCCTGCCCTGCATGTCCTTCCTCCCCTGCCCTGCATGCCCTTCCTCCCCTGCCCTGCATGCCCTTCCTCCCCTGCCCTGCATGCTTGTCCTTGGCTCTAGAGTCCTTGCTCTTTGCTAGGCAGGCGACAACTGCCGGCAGCTCTGCCCTAAGGTTACAGGCAGAGCAGGTTGCTTTGTCACTGCCCAGGACACCTCTGTGCCTCTTCCTCCAAGAAATCCATTAGTAGGTGTGTATGACAAGGTCCTCGCCGTCTGCAAACAGCCATTTTTCTCTGGAAGTTAATCAGAGTAGACCTCTGCCCTGTGTGCCCAGAGGCCCCAGGATATTTATCACAGAGGGAAAGGCCCTAGCCCCAGCCTCTAGGACCCATGCTTCCTTAAGGTTCCTGTCTCCAAGGATTTGCCTCAATTGTATTGCACATCCCTGTTTCATTTGACCATAAGACACAACCATAAGGTACCAAGCCAAGGAGTTGTCTTCACCTGAAAAAATGAGCAAGAACAGAGAGGCCAAGAATTTCTAAAGCCACACAGCCAACCGGTCAGTGTGTCTCCCCAGTCTTTTACTCAGATGCTCTCCACTAGACCTCAAAGCTTCCTTTTGAATAGAGAGTAGCAAAGTAAAATCTTCGCTCTATTTCCTCAGAACTTACCTAAAATTAAGGGACGACTAGCATTGCGTGATAACATATCCTTCATTTCTCAGCTAAGAAACAAGTTCATTGGGAAAAAATTTGTTCTAGTTAGTGTCAGCACCTAGAACTCACAACTGCAGCAGCTGCTCACCCGCAGGCCAGGCGTGGCACCCACAGGCCAGGCGTGGCACCCACAGGCCAGGCGTGGCACCCACAGGCCAGGTGTGGTACCCGCAGGCCAGGCGTGGCACCCACAGGCCAGGTGTGGCACCCACAGGCCAGGTGTGGCACCCACAGGCCAGGTGTGGCACCCGCAGGCCAGGCGTGGTACCCACAGGCCAGGCGTGGCACCCACAGGCCAGGCGTGGCACCCACAGGCCAGGTGTGGTACCCGCAGGCCAGGTGTGGCACCCACAGGTCAGGTGTGGTACCCACAGGCCAGGTGTGGTACCCACAGGCCAGGTGTGGTACCCACAGGCCAGGTGTGGTACCCACAGGTCAGGTGTGGCAGCCACAGGCCAGGAGTGGCACCCACAGGCCAAGAGTGGCACCCACAGGCCAGGTGTGGCACCCACAGGCCAGGTGTGGCACCCACAGGTCAGGTGTGGCACCCGCAGGCCAGGTGTGGCACCCACAGGCCAAGAGTGGCACCCACAGGTCAGGTGTGGCAGCCACAGGCCAGGAGTGGTACCCGCAGGCCAGGCGTGGCACCCACAGGCCAGGTGTGGTACCCGCAGGCCAGGTGTGGCACCCACAGGTCAGGTGTGGCAGCCACAGGCCAGGAGTGGCACCCACAGGCCAGGAGTGGCACCCACAGGCCAGGTGTGGTACCCACAGGCCAGGAGTGGCACCCACAGGCCAAGAGTGGCACCCACAGGCCAGGTGTGGCACCCACAGGTCAGGTGTGGCACCCACAGGCCAAGTGTGGCACCCACAGGTCAGGTGTGGCACCTGCAGGCCAGGTGTGGTACCCACAGGCCAGGTGTGGTACCCACAGGCCAGGTGTGGTACCCACAGGTCAGGTGTGGCACCCACAGGTCAGGTGTGGTACCCACAGGCCAGGTGTGGTACCCACAGGCCAGGTGTGGTACCCACAGGCCAGGTGTAGCACACACAGGCCAGTCATCATGTGGTTTAACCTTCACAGTAGCACACATTGAGAACCTTCCTTTCATCTCCATCTGTGGCTGCTGGCTTCCTGACATCTGGAGGCTGGCAACAGAAAAGTTTATTGCTTTAAGTGCTGAGCTTTGGAGTTGAACAGAAATACACAATGAATACACCTCACCTTACTTGGGGGACAAGGGAGTGGGGGCTGTGGTTGAGTTACTGCTGTCCTGGCCAGTTTCCTCCCGACCCTTCACTGCCTGATTAACATCTGCCCCACTTAATCTACCGTGTGTGCCTTCCTGTCGGCTGCCTCATTGGCTTCTGCATTTAGAAGCTACTTTTAACTGTCTTTAAACAGAAACCTGTCCAAGCCATCAGGCAACAAAAGCAGAGGTGTTTGCGGTGGGAGGAATAAAGGAGCTGTTTTTATTTATGTAGCAGCCATGAAGAACAACACGGAAGCGTTTCGCAAGCTTTCTCAACTTTGAGTTTTGATTTTCATTTTTCAAAAGTGCCAATCAGTGCCTGGGCCCAAAGCGGGGGGGCAGCAGAAACTTAATTAGAGCACAGAGTGCTCTCCATAAATACGTTCCTTTCTGCCATTGTCCTAGGCTGACGGGGTCACTCATCTGCTCAAATATAATTGAGTGCAGAAGTGAGAAAGGAAAAAAGACCAAGTCTGTAAACTTAACTCCAACCCAGATGCCTGGGGCTAGCTGCTGCCGCTGACTTTGAACTGGGGTTTCCCTTCTCTCTGCTGAAGAGACATTGAGATGGCACCAAAGTTAGCCTGACACTCTGACCCTTGATGAGCTGAAATCTCAACTACCCACACTAAGCACATAAGAGGAACTATAAATATATTTTCTTAAATTAAACCACTGAGATTTGATGACTAAGGAGGTATTTGTTACACAGCATAATCCCGTTTATCTGACTGATAGATCTGAAATAACACCTAAATTCTAACTGTACCAAACATCTTGCTATATTCTGTGGGCATTGTCTAGGATAGTATCAGGCACGAATAGTAATGAATAACTGTTGAATAAATAATCATAACAATTCTGTTATAAGAGTATTCTCTAAATAGAGTAAGCACTCAATAAATTAAATGTGTGTTTGCCTAAGCAAGCCTAGGTAGTGAATACTATCACTATGTCCATCCTTATAGACAAGAAACGTAAGTTTTAAAGAGATGAAGGCATTCATTGTATGTGATATAACAAGGGACCAGTCTTCAATCCCACGTTATCTCTGAACTCTGTTTGTGTCTTAACCACTGTGTAATACTACCTCTAAACAAGTAAATAAATAAATAGGAATAAAGGTCTTTCCTTGAAGATGCTACAGTGGCAGAGGTTGGCTGAAATATGCAAACAGTTACAAATTCTAAGAAATTAGAGCCTGGTGGAACTGGGAAGATGTTGCTTAGAAAGTGATATTTGAGCTGGGTATTGAAGAGAAGTTCAGATAAGCTAACAGACAAGAAGACATTCCTGGCATGTTCAAGGGCATGGCAGGCAGTGCCACCACATTGCAGGAGTGAGAAATCTTTGTCATCTCTATGCCTGTAACTTGGCAAAGAAAGACCTTGACTGTGACAAAGAAGTCGACAATGGAAAAGAGAAAAGCAGGCACCTTGCTGACTTCATGCCCTCTCAAGCTGAAGCCTAAAGCAGGGAGGCATCTTGGTGGTGGAGAACTTGCCTAGCATGTACAGGGCCCAGGGTTCAGTCTCTAGCATCACAGAAAAATCAAAACTAGCATCCACTCTCAAATGTTTGTTTTGTTCAAGCATGTCCAACAAGACTGCCATAGCACTGACCCCGAGCCATCACAATGAGAAGCTGCTGAGCATTGCAGATCAACACAAACTTCACAGGCCAATCTGCTCCGCTGATAAACTGAACTGAGCCAGCCAAGGTTCAGGAAGAAATCCGAGCCTGATGACTGACCTTTGGGAGGATTTTGAACAAACAGACAAAATCCCTAGGGCAGAAGTTCACCGCTCACAGCCGCTGTCTGCCCTGGGGGGGCAGCCAGCATGTGCATCGAGTTGCTTAACTGGGCTTTGGAGTCTGTCCAGAAGAAGCTGAGGCAGCAGACAGTAGTCCAAAGGCAGCTTTGCTCCTGGCCCTTCCCGGCCTCTGGGTACTGCTGTCATGATTGCAGTACCTTGGAGAGCAGTCTAAATCACCCTAGCGGCATTTGAGGGCCTGCTGTAAATGGCTTCTGGGGCTTGCAAGAGGATCAAGCTTCCAGGAGCTTGGATCTGTTTCAAAGGCCACAAATTCCCCCTGGAATTAAGGAACAAGATTCTTCGGGAGCCTCTTCACTCAAGGTGTGGAGGAAAGGTTAGGCAGCATGACCCATCTTCCTTCACTCTTTCCCTCCCTGGGGTTTAGAGGAATAGTCCAAGGTGTCTTGTCCAACTGCAGAGGGACAATTAGATCCCACGGTCTGCAGAACACAAATGTTCACAGCTTTCAGACCTGAACTGGCCCTACAGAACAGACCAATCTGCTAAAACTGGCTTCATCAAAATACAACTTTCAAAATAGCCAGTTTCCCAAAAGTCCTATAAAGAGGCAAATACATCGAATTAGTACTTTTTTCCCTAGGTGGCTCCGACACTTAACCCTGCCTCTGCCTCTGCCTTTGAGTATTTATCTTAACTTTTTTGTTTGCTTGGTTTTTATTTTATTTTATGTGCATGGTTATTTTACCTGCATTTACACCTGTGCATCCCTTGTGTGCCTGGTGCCTGGGAAGTTCAGAAGAGGGAACAGGATCCCCTAGAACTGGAGTTACACATGGTTGTGAGCCCCTGTGTGTGTGCTGGAAATTGAACCCAAGTCCCCTGGAAGAGCAGCGAGTGATGTTAACTGCTAAGACACCTCTCCAAGACTCTGTTTGTTTAATGAGACAGAATCTTGTCCCCTAGCCAAGCTGGCCTCAAACTAAGTTTTCCTTCCTTAGCCTTCCAAATTCTGGGATAGCCACTATGAGCCACCACGTACAACTCTGACTCAAAATTTTTATCAAAATGATCAAACACAATAAACTGGCCATTCTTTGAGTTAATTCTCAGCTAAGCTATTTCCACGAGTTGATCAGCAGGCCCCTCTCCCCTGGGGGTACAGTTTTCCTGTCTGCAGACAGAGCTACGGAGTCTATATGTCAGGAGTTCATAATCCTGATCCACCTATCCAGAAGGTCTTAAGGAGGATGCAGCAGCCTTCTGCAATGAGAAGGATACCTGATGTTGGATACATGCCTGCTGTTTATTTACTTCATCTTGGGCACTTTCTCTGACCTCACTGCAAAGTCATTATGGGAACCAGGCTCTTGGCAGGTGTGTGTATTGTAAGTGACACACTTTAAAAAACACCTCGTGTAAATCAGATATTGCCATAAAATGGAAATCACAGCTACAAATTACATACTTATTACCACTGTGTCTGATATACGAGGCAACGTTGACACTATATAATAGGTAGCCTGAGAGATAGAAAGTTACATGCGAGACATAAAAGATCATTATTTTTCAATTCGCAATGATACAATCTCTCTTGCTTTGACATCACAGGCTCCTACATCAAAGCCAGGGTGATTCCTAGGCCATTATCCAAACCCTTCATTTCACAGTCTAGAAGGCTAAGGATGAAAAACTCAGAGCCAGCCAGAGCTCTTGTGACTGACAAGACACAGCCTTGGATCTCCAGAGCTCTCTGTTCTCCAAGGTGAGTCTGAGAAGACAGGAAGACCACTTGTCCTGCTTCACCTGGGTCCTGGAGAGCTCTGGGGAGACACTGAGCTGACCGTGGTCCCTGCCACTGAGAAGCCCGCTTTGGATTCAGTGGAAATAGCACACATGTGAGTTTTCCTGTCCCTTTCTCAGTGTGTAACTCAGGCAAGACACTTAATCTCACTGAGTTTCAGTTTCTTGGTCCACAAAGTGGGATTGATTTTACTCACCTGCCTTACAAAAGCATCACAAAGAATCAAACATTTTAAGTGGTACCATTAAAGGAGGCATTTAATGTAACAAGAGGCATGTTTCTGGAAGGCTCTACAAAGGGCCAGCATTGCAAACAGTAAGTGCTGTCCCAGCTCGGGGCCAGAGACGTGGCAAAGGGACTCTAGAACTATAGCCATTTCTGGTAAGCATCTACCCTCCTGACATTTCCCACTTGTGTCCCCCATAACTTGGACACATCTGCCATGTGACAGGATCACTCTGTCCCCCAACTTAGAATTACCTCCAACTTCACAGGTTCTCTGATTCCAGAACGTGGATTTTGAGGCTATGCTGTGGTCCATGCAGACAGCTCTGTAACTGCCAGAGGACTGGCATGTCTTCTCTTCATTCAGCAGAAACTTACAGAGAGCCTATGTCAGGACAGATGCAAACATAGGCACTACCAATGTCACAGTCTGCAGGGGACAACCCTCCTTTGTAGAAGGGTTGAAGTGTAATTAAGAAAATTGGCAAACAAGCTGGGCATGGTGGCTCATGCCTTTAATCCCAGCACTTGGGAGGCCGAGGCAGACAGATCTCTGTGAGTTTGAGGTCAGCTGGTTCCAGGCCAGCCAAGGTTACAGAGTAAAACCCTATCTCAAAAAAGAAAAAGAAAAGAAAAGTGGGAAACAAAAGAGTAATAAAAAAAATACCAAGACAATAGGAAGAAGCCACAGAAACCCTGCAGATCACAAGTGTAAATGGCTGAGTCCTGGTTGGAGAGGGGTGTGTGATCCAAGTGACATTCTGTTTGCACAGAATGCTGTTCCAGTTGTGAGTGGGTAAGATCAGTCTGGTGTTAGAAATGGGCACATTTAACAATGCCATACCTCTTTGTAAGTCAAACAGGCCCAGAATGTGTGATCCTCCTGCCTCAGGCTCCTGAGTCCTGAGATTACAGGTGTGACACCTGTCAAGGAAGGTGTCATTAATGGCACAGTTTTGAGCAAGTTCTGAACAGGAAGTCAGGCTCAAGAAGCTCTGAGCCAGAGAGGAACACTCCAGGTAACACCAGCATGTGCCAAAGACCTAGGGCAGGAACAGGCTTGAAGGAGAGAGATGGCTGCTATGATAACTAACAGGGGGATCACTGTGGCCAGCCTAGGAGCAGGGAAGGACAGCATGGTGAGGTGTGCCAGGGCCATCTCCAGAATGTGCTGGCTTCTTCTACACGGGGCAGGGAGATGTAGACACATTCGAAGATGGACTGGGATTTTCACTTTTCATTCTTTCTTTGGCTTTTTGAAATTAAGTCTCATTATGTAGCCGAAGCTGGTCTAGAATTTGATCCTCCTGCCTCTGCCACCTGAGTGTGCCACCATCTCAGGTGGACTATGACTTTCCAAAAGCTGCTTTTCTAGAACAAGAGTGTGTCCCTGGTTGGCTAAAAAGAATCACAGTGGCCACAGCAAATGCTCGATGATCAAACTAGTACGTTGACATGTCCACATTTTCCGGGATTCTGGGGGAAAGCAAAATGTCCTCCAGGACCTTCCGCATTTAAGGATGGCATTTAGGCTGATATGATGATCCCAGCTTAGAGGTGGGCCCTGGGGCAGGCTCAGGACCCTATGCATGAGGTGCTCTCCCATGCATCTTGCTCTGCTTCAGGCAGACTCGAACACCTCAGCTCTCCCACAGACCTCAGCACAAAGAAGCCTAGCAGAGAAATGCACGTGTGTACCTCTATCATCTCAAAGGGTTAGACAAAAGTCAAGTATGGTGGTGAGTGCCTGAAATCCCAGCACTCGGGAGGTGCAGGTAAGAGCATCAGGAGTTCAAGACCAGTCTGGGCTGTACACATATAGAGCTTGAGACCAACCTGTACTACATAAGATCCCTGTCTCAAAATCCAAAAAAAAATATGAAAAAAAGAATGTGCTCACTTGAGACTGCCATTTAAACAACTGATTTTTCAGCCTGGGTTCTCAGGTGATTTTTCTCATTCTGTAGAGTGTGTGTGTGTGTGTGTGTGTGTGTGTGTGTGTGTGTGTGTGTGTGTGAGTCTGTGTCTGTGTGTGTATCTGAGTGTGTGTGAAACTATATGTATGTGCATGTGTATATGTGTGCATGTGTTTTTTTTATCTGTGTATGTTCATGTGTGATAGTTTGAATGAGAATAGCCCCCATGGACTAATATAGTGTGAATGTTTGGTTCCCAGTTGATGGGATGCTTAGGAAGGATTAAAAAGGTGTGGCCTTATTGCAGGAGGTGTGTCACTGGGGGTGGGCTTTGAAGTTTCAACAGCTCTTGGAGGCCCAGTCTCTGCATGCTGCCTGTGGATCAGGATGTAAGCTCTTAGCTACTGTTCAGTGCCACACCTGCGTGCCTGCTGCTACACTCCCTGCCATGATGATCATGGATTAACCCTGTGTGTGTCTGTCTGTCTGTGTGTGTGTGTGTGTGTGTGTGTGTGTGTGTGTGTGTGTGTGCGTGCACATGCTCAGGAGGTGGGGGATATAGAACTGAAAGGGAGGATGAGAAGGAGGAAAAGACCAAAAGGCCTACAAGAAATGTGTACAGATACACAGGACTATGACTCATTATGAAATTTAACTTGCACTTGAACTTCTAATTCCAACAGGGAACAGAAGGAACAGATAAGTGCATTTCTATTATAAAGACATACTGTGGGAGACTGCTTCCACCTTTTGAAGAGTTCTCAGGTGGTGAAGAGAGGAATGAGAAAATATCAGATAGAGAGACTTAGCTGATGAGAAGAAAGACAGAAACACAAGATAGCTTTGAGTGGGCCTGGGTCAATACCCAACAGCCACTTTGTTATTCAAAAGGATTTTTATAACAATGCCAAGGGGCAGAGCAAAAGACCTCCCCTTGCAAGATCAAAGCATACTGTATAGCCAAGTGTAGACCTTTCCAAACTAACTAAACCCATGGCCAAATCATCCCATTATGCAGCCCTGCTGGATAAAGCAAGCCCAGATTCTCTGACCCTGAGTAGGTTCTCATTAGGAAACCTCTGTGGGTTACCACAGCTCCTCCTTCTTAACATTTTAAAGGGCTCCTCAGGCCCCTCAGATAGACTGTGCCTGTCTTAGGTCACCTTCTACCGCTGGACAGCCTTACCTATCTTCAAGATACACTTTCAGCCAAGTGCACTCTGTCTTAGGTTGACAGCTGGCAAGAAGGACTTACCCATCTCTGACTACCAGCCTCTGGCAGGCGAAGGTACAGAGCTTAACTCTATGCAGCTCTGAATCAGGTTCCCACTAAGAGCTTACAAATAGCTGGAACAATCCCAGTAATACTCCTGCTCCCTATGGCTGCCTCCTAGTAAAGGAGCAGAGGATGATAAAGATAGAATGTCCTTTTTAAATTGGTCTAAGATGTCTATAGCAGTCTTAGATGTACCAAGTCCTTTTTTAAATCAGTAAACTCCTAATGCAACCACATCAAATAAATCAGTAAACTTCTGATGCAACCATATCAAATAAATCAGTAAATTCCTGAGGCAACTGCATCAAATCTAAGAACTCCTTAGCATTACCATTAACATTAACAGGTTAGCATAATTCTAGCATGAATATTACTATACACAATTACAAATCTTAAAAACTTACATCCAAAAGCAAACTCTCAATAGAAGTATTTATACTTTGCAAACTTTAGCAAACATACAAAAGCAATTTCTTAATAGAACTACACAAAACATAGGGTACATTAACATGAGTTAACATTAGTCTACTCAAGGAACAAGAAAATATATTTTTTTAATTAAAGAGACTGAGGAGTATTAACTCCTATTTTTCTTTATAATTTGTTAAGCTTCATCTTCAGCTTGGGTAGAAAAAACAAATTTTTCTGTACCTACACCAAACAGTTCCATTTTTACACAAAAGTTTCATTTATACACAAAACAATTCATGAGTCACCACAGTTAATAAAGCATATATGCATACACAAAAAATTCTTAAATCATCACAATTAATAAATTCTATATTCATAAGTGAATTCAAAATTGTCCCATTGTAATCGAATCACTCCTATCCATCTCATTTCTTAAGTCTGAACAGTTCAAAAAGATAGTTCTGGTACCAGTCTTAAAGTTCCTCTGAGCACTCAAAAACAGGGCCTGGCTTGTTAGCTGCCCTGAAGTCCTTGTATAACAGTCCAAGTCATAATGACTCTGAAGCAAACAGCTCCAAATATGAGGAGTCCCATAACCAAAACTTATTGCACTTCTCTTGCCTGTAACGCAGTTCAGACAAGCATCTCTGAAGCCTCACTCTCAGTCACAGAGACACTTTCAGTTAGCTTTCCCTTAGGCAAAAACTGCTCAGGGCAAAAGCTGCTGACTAGGCTGGTGCAGAGTCTACTCTGAGAAAGCACTCCTTGCAGACAGCATTAACCACAAAGCTGTCTCTCAAAGGAGCCACATACTGGCCCACCACCAGCAAACAGAAACTGTGTAGCTTTTGGCTCCTGGCTCCATTCAGTTTTCATAGTCCCAGTCTGTCTATGCCTCTCATAATTGGATTGTCCTCCCAAAAGCCCTGTGTCCTGAGGCCCTAAGGACTCTCTCACACCTTCTCTCACACCTTGTGCTGAACAGCTGAATGCTGACTGCTGCTACGACCTCTCAAGCAGCACCTCGGGTTCAAGAGGAAACCCAGCCACTGCCAGTTATGGCTACTGCACCCTGGCTCCTTTACTTGCTTTGCTGCCTTGTTTGCAAGACCAAATGCCATCTCAGGGCCCCCAGCTCTACTGTATTGTGCTACTGGGAGCTCAGGCTGTGTCATTCTCAGCAGTTCCCATAAAGGCCCAATCTGACTGTTCAGCCTGGAGCGCAGCTCTGCCTCATCTGAGCAGCTTCCTGAGCACCAGTGCATCTCAGCTGCTCATCTGGCTGCTTCTGATTATGCCAGATACCACTTCTCTGCCTGGGGCAGCAAACTCTCCACAGGGCTTCTGCTGCTCACTGCTGCTCACCATTAGCCTCTCTTGTGGTGTCTCTACTGGGCTCTGGTGGCCAGGAACTCTGGCTCTGGGTGACAGAACTACTCTGGACTCTGGGGTCCGAAGTTTCTGCTGCACTCCAAGCTGCTGCCTGCCATTCACCTCTCTCACTGTGTGGCATCTCTGCTTGGCTTGTCAAGGTTGCAAGTAGCCTCAAGTCATGTCCTCTGGCTGACTAACTACATTCTCCTCACTGCAGCTCAGCCACAGCAGAAAGCATGCAAAATCCCACTGCTTGTGCTGGCTCTCAGATTCTGCTGCCTATGAACTTGTTGATATCCCACAGGTCTCAGCTGCCAATTTCTGGGTGCTGCTGCTGCTTTTGGTGGGGGCTTCTGAAGCTGATAGTCTCTGAAGTGGCTTTCATTCTCGGACTGCAAGGTTCACAGTGTCTGTTCAGTCTTGGATGCCACTTTCTGCATCCTGAGTCCTCTCTGTGCTTGGGGAAAGGCTACTCTACCCTAAGTTAAACCTTCACCAAAACTTCTTTACAACTTTAATGAGATACTTGCTACAGCCAAACTTTAAATACTCTGCTTTATATTTACAATTTTACTCACGAAGATTAGAAGATCACCACCTCCTTTAATTAGTTACCAGGCATGCCCCCTTAACCTGCAGTGCTCCTTTTCTTTGTCCTCCTTACCTAAGTCCCACATTCAGAGCACCATCTGTGGGAGCCCACTCCCACCTTTCAAAGGGTTCTTAGGTGGAGAAGAGAGGAATGAGGAAATATCAAATAGAAAGAGACCTAGCCATCAAGAAGAAAGACAGAAACACAGGATAGCTTCAGGAGGGCCTGGGTCAATACCCAACAGCCACTTTGTTTATTCAAAAGGACTTTTTATAACAATGCCAAGAGGCAGAGCAAAAGAACCCCCCCTTGCAAGATCAAAGCACACCATAATCTGAATGTAGACCCTTCCAAACACCTGGTAACCATGCCCATGGTCAAAGCATCCCATTATTCAGCTCTGCTGGATAAAGCAAGCCCAGATTCTCTGACTGAGTAGGTTCTCACTAGGAAACCTCTGTGGGTCTCCACAGCATACTCATATTCCATATTGCCAAGTAGAATCTGCACATACATGTTATTAATAGCTTAGCTGTATCCACTGTTTATGCTTTGATTGTTCTGAATTCAGCCCCTTTCTCCCAGCTCATGTTCCTGGAGAAGTACCGGATTGTCTAGATACTAACTAGACTCAGTCTTCCAACAAGTGCCTGAACCCAGACATCCAGAGAATAAGGGAAGAATGCATGGGATGACAAGAGAGCCACAGTCATCATAAGTCTCAGACACATGACTGACCACCTGAACCAGAGGGGTGAGATAGAGCTCCCAAGTGATTGGCTGACTTATTCCCTAGTTCTCCATATAGAGTCTGCTGGTTAGAAATGAGATATGAATCAGTCGTTTTAGAGGTTGAGCTGCTGCCTTCTCAAATGACTGACTTTCTGAATTAAGCTTAACCTGAAGATGCAATTCCAGTCTCTGCTCACTGGCCTTCACAGTGACAGGCAACATGAGCTCCAAGTTCTGGTCTTGCAGTTTGTGGATCCATATACACCTTACTGTTAACTCAAAGAACACTGAGTTTTCTGTTCTAGTTGACTCATCAGCATCCCTATATGTCAGCTATCATGTTGCCCCCTCAGTCTGCTGTGGCTCCATGAGCAAGCTTTACTATTCAGAAAATGATGTCATTTACTTTCTGAGGTTTCCATGGAGTCCTCAGGCTGTGGCATCTGCAGACTGTCAGAATGATCATCTCTTCCTCAGCTCTTGTCCATAAATTCACTAGTCACTTAGGGAGCCTTTTAGTGGGCCTTGCAATGTGCTGCATGTGGACATGACCAGCCCAGCCCTCAAGGAATTAACATGTGCAAAGAAGAGATCTGATGGTTACATGACACTAGACTAAGTGCTAGTTTTCTTTTTGCTACTATGACTTGGATGTTCTTGTTTCTCCAAAACTCATGTTGAAATGTGATCCACAGTACAGTGGTGCTAAGAAGCAGAGGGGTGCCATGCACCCAGTGCTCGAACATCTCTGTAGCATGCATGAAGCTGTACAGGGCTTGGATCCCAAGTACTATCAAGAACAAGTCAGAGCCTTTGGGTGGTCGGGATTGTGACAGTTTAAATTATTTGAGTGATTTTCCTTTTTATTTTTGCCCCACAGGGGACAAAGGCATCATCTCGGAAACAAAGAACAACCCTCGGTGAGATACTGGATTCATGCATGGTGTTTTGATCTTGGTGAGATACTGGATTCAATGGCATGTTGATCTTGGGCTCCCTAACCTTCAGAGCCAAGCATAGTAAACATGTATTCTTTTCTTCGGCTTTTTTTCAACCACGTATATGTATGTGGGTATATGCAAATGAATGCAGGTACCCATGAGGCCAGAGATGCCAAAGGCCCAATGTGGGTCCTGGGACCTGAAGTCAGAACCCCTTAAGAAAAGCAAGCATAGGCCGGGCGGTGGTGGCGCACGCCTTTAATCCCAGCACTCGGGAGGCAGAGGCAGGCGGATCTCTGTGAGTTCGAGGCCAGCCTGGGCTACCAAGTGAGTTCCAGGAGAGGCGCAAAGCTACACAGAGAAACCCTGTCTCGAAAAACCAAAAAAAAAAAAAAGAAAAGCAAGCACTCTTAACCACAGAGCCATCTCTTCAGCCACTGGACTTCTGTTCTCTATAGATCATTACCCTAAAGCATAAGGCTAGAGAAGCCAGAGCAGACTGCAGCAGTTATCAATGTCTAGAGTTAGGTTCTAGTTACAGACAATGAACTAGACTATAAAGACTTCTCCATATTTTTTAAAAGACAAAGAAATGGCTCATAACTAAGTTGATTTGACAATGAATATCCAAGACACATCATTCCAAATAAGCATGAAAAATGTTTCATAAAGTTAATATTGTAACAAAAACAGTAGTCCTGGTGCCAATGTCAGCTGACCATTTCCAATCCCACCACACTACATGTCTTTTGGATTTGTAGTGCTACAGCACTATGTAGATCCACCTAATCTAGAACGAGAGTTCTCCATCCTGTTTCACCTCTGGTTGTACATGAACCTGCTGACTCTTCTCTCGATTCCTTAAATTCTTTCCTAGTTCCAATGAGAGTGCATTTGAGGGGTCCTCCTATCTCTCTGGAAGCTATGCCCTCTCAGCCACCTGACCTTTCGGCCCCCTTAACTGGTGGTCTTTACTCTTCCTCAGCTTCCTCAGTTACTTAGCGCTGCCTTTAGGTCCTGTATTCATGCTCACCTGCCTTCTCCCATTCTCCTTCAGCATCTTACATTATGACGAAGTCCCAGGCCTGTGTTTCCATAATTGTTCATGATTCGTACACCACCCCATTTCATCTCCATGACTCCCACTCCAGCTATGACTCACCCATGCTAGGTTCTTCAAAGAGAGAGAAATTAATGTGAGCAATTGTTACTCCCTTGATAGAACGGAGGCAACCCAAAGATCAACCACAGTGGAGCAGCAGGGGGAGGTCGTGCCACCAGGTCCTGTAAGCTGAAGGTGTCCAGAACCCTCTACAAACAGATGGGGCAGAAACTGAGCCTATAGGAAGAGAGATCATCTGGCTGCAGGTGGACTTGGAGCTTAATACTGCGGACATGGTACTAGAAACAGAGAGAGCTGGAAGGGGAGCTTACTGATTTCTTCTTGCCTTTGCATTCTGCAATCTTCTGGCTTTTGTCTCCCTGAATTCAAAATAAAGGGAATCTAGGGGACAGAGAATCCTGTGACACAGGGGAGAACAGAAGTACATGCAAATCACCTACCATTGTCCTCACCCAGGAAACTTCACCTCCCAGTGTGCATGCTCATTCTGTGGCTTCATTCCTTCCCACACTAGGCCCTGAGTCACGGACAGAGTCTTCATCACACAGCCTGCCTTCCCGGCAGAGTGTCAGCAAGTCCTACCATTTCTTCTCTGAAACAAATGACTCTTTCACAGTTCTACAGCCAGCACTGAGGACAGACGTCCATCTTCTGCTCCACCAAGTCGTCCCCCTGGCCATCATCAGCCTTCTCCCTTTGGCCCACCTACCACATCCCATGCCAAGAGGAAGCTTCTGTTACAGAAGTCTGGATTTGGAGTCTCTTTGGCCAGAACTTAGTCACATGGCCCTCCCTAAACCAATCATGGTGGCTAGAAGTTCCAGAACCCAGATTGACCGACATCTTAGTTACATTGAATTCTAAGGAGTGAGATTTCGGCTATATAACCTCTCAGCCACAAAGTATGCCTGGGCATAAGGAATTGGTTCTGCCATAAAAGTCACAGAGAATGGATACCAGGGACTTGCTACCAGCCTACTTGTTATATCTCTTACAAAAGAGATCGACAGACTTTTCAATCTGTTTCAAGGCTGTATTCCTCTGATTAAATCCAAAAAACCAGGGACTGGAGAGATGGCTTGGTGGTTAAGAGCACTGACTGCTCTTCCAGAGGATGCAGGTTCAATTCTCAGCACCCACATGACAGCTCACAACTGTATATAACTCCAGTTCCAGGGGATCTGATACCCTCACAGATATAAATGTTTTTCAGAAATGAGAAACCACAAAAGTCTGTACCAAAATCCAATGACATGAGATGTTCCCAAGCCTCGTTTAGTATAAAGCAAAGTAGAAAACGTGGCACTGTTTTTTAGTTTTTTTTTGTTTGTTTTGTTTTTGAAAGAAAAAAGTAAGAGAGGGAAACTGGCCTGTGTCTTGAGTTTTAATTCTCTGAAAGAAAGCACAAGGTAAGGACGGACTCCAGGAGGCAGCCAGGGACCAGAGGTCAAAGCAGGAGACAGTGGACTTTCCGCTCTTTCTCCTTTCACAGCCTTTAAACTCAGTGAATGCGGCTGTTACTTTTCCAAGTAGATAGATTTAAAAAATAATCGAGACAGGGTCTCCCTGTGTTGTGTAGCCCAAGCTGCTTCAGTCTCCCAGGTGCTCAGATACAGGTTTGTGCCACCATACTCAGCTTAATGAAATTTAAAAAAAAAAAACCTACTAAACTAAGACGGACACAAAGGAAAGCAACAGTGACCCCACAGACCCCAAATGCTTTTGTTCACTGTGACCCCTCCCCCTAGAGTCTTGTGCATAAACCCTGGCCCACGAGAAATGGTAGGGCTTCTCCATCACCACCGCCGCCACCATTAAAACCTTTGTAAGAGTTTATCATGTGCCAAGTGCAATAAGTACCCCACACCCCACATGTCGCACGCATTACCTCTTTGAATCTTTCTAGAAACTCTAGGCTGTATCTAGTACCATTATAAATAGTGTGCCTAAAGCCACACACTTGGTGGGAAAATAATGAAGCTAAGATTAGAACTCCATCAATCCAATTACAGAAGCAGCGTTCTCAACCACGGCATCCCACTGTCTTTAAATAAGGAAGTAGCTCATGGCTGAGGAGCCCAAGTCACACAGAGTCGTGTGTCCACTTTCCCAGAACTTGGGAAGGGGCTCACCAGAAGCCACTCATCTTAGCCCCCTTTTGAATTTCAATTGAAATTTTCAGAACGCCAGGACTCACTGCACATGACCTCGAGCCTACCGATGCCTGTGGGAGGTGAGAGGCCTGCCAGTGTCAGCTAAGCAGGGGAAGACAGAAGGCTTATCTATTTATTTTGATGAATGTAAATGCATTCTATTACTTGTCAGAATGTTATCAAGACCCTGGTGAAACGGGCACCCCTCCCCCTGTCAGGGTGCACAGAGAGTGAAAGCTGGGAGAGAGAAACGTTCAAGACAGATTGCTTTGATTTGAAATGAAAACAAACAACTTTAGGGGGGAAAGGCTGGTGTTATTTTAGAGACCTTGGCATCCTTGCATATACATTCATGAATTAATCATTAAAATCCTGAAATGTGGAATAAATCATGTGGCTTTCAATGCCAGACCGCAATAAAGGGGACCTCAAACAGTTATAAAGACACAACGTTTACGCTGACACTGCCTGGAATGGCTTTTCTCTAGGAATAAAGTGAATAAGGTGAGTGTGTGTGCGTGTGTGAGTGCGTGTGTGTGTGTGTGTGTGTGTGTGTGTGTGTGTGTGTGTGTGTGTGTGTGTGTAAGCCAGCTCCAACCGTGTCACCACAGATTAGTGCTATTTAATATCTGCTAATGGAATGGCTCTGTCTGCCTTCGACAGCAGGATCAAAAGAGGGCCATGCAGCTTTTAAATTATTAGCGCTAATTAGGCAAATCAAAGAGGAGGAAGGTAAGGAGACCAGAGAACGCATTAGCAGAAATGCAAGGGGATCACTGCCTACCTCACACTGTCAAGACCGAGCCACCAAACAGCCAATTAGTGTTGAAGACCCTTCCAGCGCAAAGAATCGTCAGACCTGCTCTGGGTGGAAGCTGGATGGCTTCATTACAGTGACTCACTAATTAAAATGTAAAGGTTGCTGATCATTGCATAATTAAATAAGGTAGCAGGCTACAGCCCGAGTACCCAGAGTTCCTAGTGCTTGTGGATTGACGCCACCTCCAGGGCCTCCTCTGTGACATTCCCAGTCTGTCTGGTACTGTCCTTCGTCCTGAAAAGCATGCTGCCTTCTAAATAGCCTAAGAGCAAAAGTGTTCCGAGGGGTCATTCCTCCTGACCACTGCCACCACACATCACCAATCCCGAGAACCTTCCTGCTTCCTTGAGAGCCCCTTTTCAAGCTAATTAGTCAAGGCAAAGAAGGTGAGTGGTGTTCAGTGGGAAGACAGACAACCAGGCCTAATTAACTCCAGGCCACCACAATCTAAATATAAAATCGCGGAAGCTGAGGTTGTGCCTGTTGATGTAACCTTTATCTCTCCTCTTTTTTACCTGCCAAGCGGAAATACTATTTTCCTAAAAGTTTGACTGGGGATGATTCCCATGTTTTACACAGGGATCTAAGGCTCCTGAACCATGGTCATCTCCAAGGCCTTATGAGGAAGGTGACAGGGTGGGTGTGCCAAGTTCCTCAGTCCCTGACCAGGAAATGAGCATCTTATAACATGAGGTTGAATGTAAGAAATCTGTGCTAGGAGAACCGGGTGTTCTCCAAACTATAGGAACAATTGTGTTTGGATTTTGCCCCTTCAAGCAAGGATACATTCCTTCCTATTCCTCCTTTTCCCTACCCCCTTTTGAAATAGGATTTCAGGCAGCCCAGGCTGGCCCCAATCTAGTGATGCCTCCATTTCTCACGTGCTGGAATTATGAGTGTCACAACGTTCAGCTTTCTTTTTTCACCTCTTCTTTCTCTGTTTCTGTTTCTCCTTTTTTTTAAAAAAAAAAAAAGGCTATTTTTTACAAGTTACTGTATTAGCACTAAAATGAGAACAAATGAAGGTTTCCTCACCCACTCTTTGACTTTTATCTATCTGTCTATTGTGTGAGACTTTCCTAAGGAGACATGAGCAAACACCTACCCACCGCGGATAGGGCACGAATGACAGGCCAAAGTGAGGATTCCACCAAAGTCCAACTTGGTGAACCAAGGAATTTATCAAACTTACTTGCAAGAGTATAATGTGAGGAACAAGGACATCTCAAAGACAGCTGCATGGCTGGAAAGCCCACCCCACCATGGGTGATGATCACAAAGTCCAATCCGGGAGCTCTCTGTACAATATGCAGGAAGCTCAACAGGTCTGAGAGTCAGCTCTTCTCAGCTGCCCATACTTCTATAACCTTTCGGAAGGAGTGGCTTGTGAATCTGGTCAGTTTCAGTAACTTATTGAGACTTGTATATTGTTTTCTTCCAAGGGGGGTGTTTTGTTATGTTTTTTTAACTTTCTTATTTATTCTTTGTATCTTTCACATCATGCATCTCGATTCCATTCATTTCCCTTCCCTTTGTATCCACCTTCTGTACTTCCAACCTCCCCCACAAAATAAAATATAATAAAACAAAATTTAATAGAAAAAAGGAAAAATCTTGTCATGGAAGCTGTAGCGTGACACAGTGAGTCACGCAGTAAACCCTTTTATCCATATATCTTTATGTGCAAGTGTTCATCACAAAGAGTCATTGGTTTGGTTTGAGGCCTCTGGTTTCTGCTGCACTGTTGATGCTGGGCCTTCAATAGGACTCCTCTTGGATATCCTGTTGTTGGCCTATGTTATGGAGATCCTGCAGCTTTGAGTTTGCAGGACCAGACCCTTCACATGCTCCAGCAGATCATAGATGGGGGTGGATGTTGGGGTGGGCCATCTCATAAGCCTGGTTCTGGGCCTGGGTAGTTGCAGGGTTGGTCAGCCCACCAGCTCTTTGCTGGTGTCACCTCCAGGGCGAGCTCTCCAGCATTGCCCCAGCTAGTTCACCCCTTGCAGTGATGAGCAAGGGGTAGGGACGGCTCTCCTGATTTTATGCCCTCAGAGTCAGTACTCCCATACCTGGATCGTTAGGGCCAGCTCTACTGTGTTGCCCAGGTGAGGTGTAGGGGCCACTCTCCCAAGCGCTACAGCTGTGAGGGGCAGGCACAGCTCTCCTGCCCTTTTGACCTCAGGGCCAGCTCTCTCACTTGCTATAGACAGTGGTGGGGGAGGGACATCTCTCCCCTGCCCACACCACCACAGGGCAGATGAGGGGTGTGGCCAGATCTCCCATGCCCACATTCTCATATCAGTAGCTCTACTGTGCTGCCCAGGTGAGGTGCGTGGCTCGTTCTCCTGAGTGCTGCAGCTGGTGAGGGGTTGGGTCAGGTCCCCCACCTGCTGTAAGTGTCAAGGGGCGAAGGGAGGAGAGCATCTTTCCCTCACCCACGCTACCACATGGCAGACAAGAGGGGCATGACATGATCTCCCATTCTCATGTCCTCAGGGCCAGCTCACCCATGCCCTTGCAAACAGGGTCAGATCTATTGTGCTGCCCAGGTGAGGTGTAGGACCCACTCTCCTGAGTGCTTCAGCCGTGAGGAGCAGGACCAGTTCTCCCTAGTGTTGCAGCCAGTGAGGGGCAGGACTCTGTACAGCCCTAACCTCTCAGCCTTTGGTGGTATCAGGAGCCACAGACATCAACCAAGACTGCATCAGTGCCATGAAACCAGACATAGGCCCAGGCAGCAGCCCAGGCCCAGACATCACCATGGCCCTAGGTGGCAATCAAGCCACCCACCTCAGCCTGATTCTCACTGCTTTCACCTCTTCATATATGCCGCTGTCCACAGAAAATGATCCATTCTGTCTGTTTCTCTCTCTCCCATAACACATTGTACATTTGTTCGCCATTATAGTGCCCTGGCTGCCCGTGTTTTCTCCTCAAAACCTGGGACCAGCCTGTGTGTGGGTCTCTTGGCCCCATCCAGTCCATCATGGCGCTGGGCAGGAACATGCTTTTTCCCTAGAGCCCAGGACAGTCTGCCCTGGGCCTGCATGTGGGTCTTCTGGCCCCACTCAATCTGTCATCAGTTTTTTGGGGTTTTCTTGAGGTTTCTCTGTGTAACATCCTTGGCTGTCCTGGAACCCTCTTTGTAAACCAGGCTGGCCCCAAACTCACAGAGATCCACCTGCCGCTACCTCCCAAGTGCTGAGATAAAAGGCGTGTGCCACCATACATGCTTCTTCCTGAGTTCTAACAAGCCTCCTTGGGATGGAATACTCAATTTGGAGTAAATTACTGCACAACCATCCCCTAACTTGTATAATTTTTACTGGAATGACTCAAATTATCATTTTCTTTGACAATGATCTTAAATTATGGAAAACAAGTGTATAAGTTACTGTGGGCTAGGCTAGAGTAACAAATAGGCCTAATCATATAATGGTTTAACAAGATTTATTTTATCCCTAACTCAGAAAGTTATCTCAAGATAGGTCTGGGTTAGGGAACATTCTCTCCCCTACACAGTTATGCAGAGGTTAGGATTGGCTCTGTCGTCTTCAGTGGTAGCTTCCAAGTCAGTCAAAGGGGATTGAGATTTATAAAGACTAGATGAAAATGCCACTGTCCTAGTTTCCTTCTGTCGCTGTGACAAAACATTCTGAGGGGAGGGTTTATTTGGCTCACACTTCCATGTCACAACTCATCAGTAGGAGAACTCAGCACAGGACCTCAAAGCCGGAACCTGCAGGCAGGAACCAGGAGGAACACCGCTTGCTGGCTCCTCTGGCTTGTCTCTAGCTCATGCTTAATTAGCTTTCTTATACATCACAGGACCACCTGCCTAGGGATGCTTGGACTGGGCACTCCTGCATCAGTTAATAATCGTGACAATCCCACACATGTCCACCGGCCAATCTAAGTAACTTCTCAAGCGAAGCTTTGATGCTCAGGTCTCTCTAGGCTGTGTCAAGTGAACAACCAAGGTTATGCAGGACAGCCTCCCACCACTTCACTCACACTCTTGGCCAGAAATCGTTGCATAACTAGGATGTGAGGAAATATATTCAAACCACATCTCAAAAAGACAAGGAATCTTGTCTGGTGAGATGGCTCTGGGTAAAAGCGCTCGCTGCATAAACCTGACCACCTGAGCTCTGTCCCTAGAACCCACAGTGGAAGAAAAGATCTGACCTCTGCACACATGCTGTCATCACACACACACACACACACACACACACACACACACACACACACACACACCACAGCGGGAAGAGTGAAAATCAAACTTAAAATAAAAAAAGAATTTTAATAAAATGAGGACTCTGATCGTGGTGAATTAACAGGCTCTGGCAAATGGGAGACAGAGCTGATGAAGACAGAAGTGTGGGCCGAAGTTGGCACAGTGACACACACCTGTAATCCAGCACAGGAGACCGGGCCATGAAGATTTCCAGTTCAAGAGCAGACCATGGCAGCTGCACCACAGGACCAGTCCTGAGAGAAGTCTGTCTGCAAAGAATGTCTACCTGTCTGTTCTTGGCTCCAGCATCTGCTGGGAGCAAAGGAACAGAGATCTGAGTGAGTCCCAGGCCAGCTTGGGCTGCATAATGTGACCTTATTTCCATAAGGAAGAAAGAAAAGAAGGAAGGATAAAAGGGAGGAGGAAGGGGAGGAGGAAGGGAAGAGGCAGAGGGAAGGAAGGGTCACAAGCCGGGAAGCAAGGGATGAATCCAGAGCTGTTGTCTATGTCACCGCCAACACCAAAATCTTGCTGCAGAACTCATCCTGGGAGTCGGATAGTGAAGGGCCCTTCTGATCAATCCTCCGTGGTAGTCTGTGCGCCCTCCTACTCGACATCCATAGCAGCGCTGGGTCTGAGGGCACAGGATTCCATTTCTGAGTCAGATATGGAAGGAAACCTAGACCCACCTCTTTCCAGATATGTGACCTTGAACACGCCATTTCTATTCGCCTCAGTTTCTCCATTTGGAAAATGAGAGAAAAACGCCCGTTGCTTCTAAAGTGTCTCTGAAGATAACATGAACTCAAACATGCTAAATTCTCAGCATGGCTCCTGGCAGGCAGTGAGTGGTCAGTAGATGGACAGTGCTGACGTGTCCCCATGCCACTCACCTCATTTCTGCTCCCTGTCCTTTCCATGTCTCGTCTTCTCCAGAGAGCACCATCCTTCTTTATAGTGCCCAGTGCCCTGATTCATTAAAGTCTATGCCACCCAACTGAGTAGTTTGAAATTCCCCTGTTGTGAATGGGTTCTCGGTGATGACTCCTTATGTTGCTCATCTTGTTATTTGCTGTATCTCCGAGTCTGGTACAGTGCCTGCTATACACTAGATGGTCAACTATTCTATTTGCTTAATAAATGTTCAGTGACTACGAGATCTTCCTATCAGCTCGGTGCAGAGCCCTTGATAGGTACAGAATCAGGGAGCTGTGGGGTTAGTCTCTGATTTTCTGTGCCAGCCTGTCTTATCTTCCTGATGAAAATGAATGATCTTCAGTAGCCAGGAAGATCTTCCCATGTGCTGGATCCCTCCAGAAACTTCTCCTTGTCTTCAGAATTAAATCTGAACTCATCAGGGATAGTGAGGCTCTACCAGAACTGCTCACCACCCTCTTCTACCCAACCTCAAGCCCCACAGGCCTTCTTTCTAGTCCATATCATCCCCTCCCTCTGTCTTCATACTCATTTGCCCTGGGGACATTCTGTGAGCTGGGCCCTTCCCATCATTCAGGTTATAGGTCACATGTCACCTGCAGCCAGGCCTTATTTGGCACCGCTGTGGAATCATTTCCTTCCACCAGCCACTCACTGGCCGCCCTAGCTTGCTTTCTGGTGCCGTGATAAGCACCATGACCAAAAGCAACTTGGAGAGGACAGGGTTGATTTGGTTACATATCCCAGAGTCACAGTCCATCAAGGGAAGCCAAGGCAGGAACCTGGAGGCAGCGGCAGAAGCGGAGGCAGAGACAGAAGCAGAGGCCATGGAGGGGTGCTGCTCACTGGCTTGCTCCTCATGGCTTGCTCAGCCTGCTTCCTTATAGAACCCGGGACCACCTGCCCAAAATGGGCTGGGCTCTCCCACATCAATCATTAAGCAAGAAAATGTCCCGCAAACACACCCACAGGCCGGGGGAGAGAGGGAGGCAGTTCCTTAATGGAAGTTTCCTCTTCCTGGGTGGTTCCGGCTGTGTCAAGATGACAAACCTGACCACCCCACTCACTCTGGTCTGTTGTAACCTTGACTCCACACACCATGTAAGGACTTCAGAGTGAGTAGAAATGTGTTTGCCTCACAGCTGTGCAGTCTGGGGAGTCCAAGATGGAGGCCTCGTGTGATGGAGGCCTCATGTGATGGAGGCCTCGTGTGATGGAGGCCTCCTTGCTGTCACAGTCTGGCAGATGGCATCCGACGGAGGCAGAGAGAGGAGAGACACCAAACTTTCTCTTCTAGCAAACCTACTCCTGAAATAAAATGCTGATATCACTCAGAGCCCTTGGACCTCTCAAAGGCCCTACATTTCAACACTGTCGTTTGGCAATGAAACTTTCTCTTTGTTAAGCAAATTGTCTTTATTTCTAAAAGTTATTGTTGTGTTTTACTTATGTGGGGGTTTTGCCTGGTATAAACATCTCACTTGCATGCATGTCTGTGTACTACATGCATGCCTTGGTGCCCACAGAAGCTAGACAAGAACACTGAATCTCCCGGAAATGGAGTATAAACAATTCTAAGCCACCATGTGGCTTCTGGGAATTGAACCTGAGTCCTCTGGAAGAGCAGCCAGTGCTGCTGTTAACTGCTGAGTCATCACTCCTTCCCCAGAAATATTCAACTCAAGGCTTTGGGGAACACACTTAGACCACAGCAGCTGAGCCCCAGGACCAGCTCTGAGAGAGGCCTGTCTGCAAGGAGCATTCACCGGCTGCCTTGAGATCAACAGCTATGGACAACAAAGGGAGCAGGTCTGAGCACAGGAAGGGTTCAGCTGAGACTCTGCCCTACAGATGCCTTACTGCCCCACTGGGGGACTCTGCAGCTGAGGTGGCCCTGTGACGGTCCTTACCCTGAGGCAAGGATAGGTTAGGCCAAGTGCATTCTCTCTGTATTTCTATGTGTGTGTGTCTCTCTCTGTCTCTGTCTCTGTCTCTCTGTCTCTGTCTCTGTCTCTCTCTCTCATACACACACACACACACACACACACACACACACACACACACACACACACACACGAGATGCAAGTTGACCATGTGGACAGGGTGAGGCCTTGGTTGGGGCATATCCCTTCTCACTGAGGGCAGTTTCTAGAGGTTGGTACAGCCTTGCACTGACGTACAGGACCTGGGGTAGTGTGTGAGTCCTTGGGGGTGCGTTCAAGGGGACATCACACATATGCTGCACCCACCCTGGAGCTTTCCAGGCTAGATTCCTACATTTGTTCCATCCCATGAACAACTCTGGGACATGGCTGAGCTTTTCCTGGCAAACTTATAAGAGGAAACTAAGTGAAAAGACTTCATCCCCGCACTGCACAACCCCTAGACTGGACGGGCACCTCAGGCACCTTCTCCACCATTCTAGAGTCCATCGTCTTCAGCACAGACACTAGTCTTTAAGGTGGACAGATTGCTGAGAGTTAGCTACAGACACTATGCCTTACTCGAGCCAGAACAGTAGCGTTTACTGACAACACCAGGCGAGAAATGTCACCACAATGACCTCGATGGCAAACGCACTCTCCGTGCCCACGTTGTCCAATAGCAAGAGCTATTTTGTCCCACCAAGAGTTGTGAGCGAGGAGGTGGCAGCCACAGCCTAAGATGCGGTGACTCTTTCTGTGCTCCCCACTGGCAGCACCCAGCTCTGGCAGCCAGCACCTCCAGATCCACCAAGCCCCTGACAAATTCCCCAGTCCTAGAGGGAGAGACGCGGATAGCATACTGGCTACACTTGTGGTCACACAGAAGTCTCTATCCTTGGGCTGGGGAGATGACTCAGAGGGCCACAGAAGAGTGAGGACCTAAGTTTGAATTCCCAGAACCCACATAGAAAGCCAGATATAATAGCATATAGCAGTGTGCTCTGTGCTCTTAGCACTCCTATGGGAAGATGGGAGGTAGACGCAGGAGAATACTCAGAAACTTTGGGGTCAATTAATTTGACATATGCAGCAGGAAAAAAATCAAGAGACCTTGTCTGTCTCAAACAAGGCAGAAGACAAGGGCTGACACCTGAGGTTGTCCTTGGCCTTTGCGTATGCACACCTGCAGTCACACATACACATAACACACATGCACACGCATGCCCACGCGCACACAAAGAGGGACGGGGTGGAAATACCCTGTTCTCCCTCATGATACACTTCTCACTTTTCACACTAGCTTGTCCTTTTTCTCATGTGCTGTCTCTGGCTCTCATGCGCTGTCTCCCTTCCATGGGAGCAGGAACTTATTTGGCTTGATCACTTCCGCATCCCGGAGCTCCGCACAATGCCTGCCGCATAGTAGCTGTTCAGTCAGTATTTGTTGAATGAATGCGTGAGTACCATGAATGACACAGTTGTGAAGTCCTCAAGGGCAGGCTCCATGCCCTGCTGTTCTTGCAGCCAGAGCAGTAACTCTGTGAATACTTTATAACCGCTGCCCTCCCCCACCCCCCGCCCCATCCTCTCTAACCAGCCACCATGACTGAATTCAAGAGGCCTCCCCAACATAATCCTGGGCTATTTTTGGTCTGTTTTTCCCCACTCTGCCCTATTAAGGTAGTGAGAAGAAGCTGGCTACCTGGGGCTTGCTGTAGCTCTATAGAAAATCAATCTCCCTCTCTCTGCAAGCCACTAGGAGGTGTTCTCTGTACCGAGCTACAGGGCGACAGCCACCCAGGCTGTGTTTGCAGAGAACCGTATGATTACATTTTTAGCTTTCTGGCTGGAGGTAGCTATGAAATTGATTACAGAGACATACACAAGACATGGGACGACAGGCCCCAGCCACCTCCTCAAAGACCCCTCCCCTCCCTCTCCAACACAGAGGCATGAGCTTCTCTCTCCCCTTTGATGGTCTGTCTTCTCATTTGAGATGACTCCCCAGGCCTCAGACGCTCTCCTGTGCAGACTTTGAGAGGGCTCTCCGAGCTAATGAGATTGTGAGCTGGAAGTCAGGCTGCAGCCTGCTCTAATCATCTTCTGCTCCGTGCTTAACATGTTCATCTAATTTGAATGCTGAAGAGGAAAATCTTTTCTTTTTAGGAGAAAGGAAGCAAGAGCATGGGAGGAAGGATTTCGCTCTCTGAGACACTATAAACAGAGAAGACCTGGGTAATGGCGTCTCTCCATGGCTGACCGTGTGGAAGGGACGAAGCCTTGGCTGCGGCAGCTCTCCTTTACAGACAGCAGTTTCTAGATGCCGATGCAGCCGACTATGGACACACAGGAACTAGGGAAGCAAGTGTGGGCATCCTGTGGGATGTTCAAGAGCACATGGTGGAGAAGGCAGCTTCATCGTGACCTTTGTCAGTTTTGAGAGGTTCCCATGACTCCCTGGAACAGGAAGAATGGCAAGGAATCATCTTCTCTTTTTAGGAGAGGAAAAGCCATGGAGAAGAAGGCTGGGGTGGAGGCTGAGAGAGCAACAGGTAGACACTGGCATTTGCCCAGCCGGTCTTGTCCATTTAAACACAGAGATCTGAGCACCCGGGGTTTAAATCCCAGCTCTACCCCCAGGCCTGTGGATCAGATATAATCTTCCAAGGCATAATATCCAGTGGCCTGTTTGCTCCAGCAAAGCCCTACCTCTGGAAGTTTCCGGGACCTCCCAAGCAGCGCCACCGCTTGAGGGTCAAGCCTGGGAGGCACACTTCACGTTTAAACCATAATAAACCCTTCTCTAGATGGTCACACTGAGGTTAAAAGCTAACTTGTGTTTGTGGAGAGAACGCGAGGTCCAGCTAAGCCTGCAGCAGGGTGTACACAGCAAGCCTTAGCCTACGCTGCAGTAATCACTACTACACTTGAGGAAGCACGGGCCAGGGCTATGATCAAACTGGCAACTCATCTGACATTTTGATGTTCTTCCCACGTCTGAATCACGACACTGGTTTCACAGACCCATCCTGGCTCAGAGTCATGCTGGCTGCCGACCAGCCAGCACCATGGAGGCTCCTTTCCAGTCAGTATTTCTGGATCCCTCCCCCCTCAACTCCGGTGGGTTTCAGCTTCCAGTGGCCATATCTGCAGCCACTCTTGGTTTGGGTTTGGATCTTGGTTTTGATTTCCTAAAACAGGATCTTGGGGCTGGAGAGATGGCTCAGAGGTTAAGAGCACTGGCTGTTCTTCCAGGGGTCCTGAGTTCAATTCCCAGAAACCACATGGTGGCTCACAACCATCTGTAATGAGATCTGGTGCCCTCTTCTGGCCTGCAGGCATACATGCAGACAGAATGTTGCATACATAATAAATAAAACTAAAAAAAAAAAAAACAAAGGAAAGGCGCAAAGCTACACAGAGAAACCCTGTCTCGAAAAACAAAAAAAACAAAAACAAAAACAAAAAAAACAAACAAACAAACAGGATCTTGCTACATAGCCCAGGCTGGCCTCAGATTCACTATGTGACCTTGACATCCGTATCCTCCTGAGTGCTGGGATTACTGGATCTGACAGTTCTTGAAAGGACTTCCCTTGACCTACTGGGATGTTCCTTAAGCTCAGGCAAAAACACCACACATGTCTGGCAGTTTATGTTCCCTCACAGTCACGACAACTTGTGGTATCACAAAACTGCTCAGCAGGGTCCCTGAATCTGCTTCTGGGGAACCCAGGCAAAACTCCAGCTCTTCCCTCAATCCCACCCCTAACCACACAGTACTTGACCCTCAGGTATTAACCTAGTAATTCCTCATGGCCTCCTTAAGAAGCAGTGTTTTAATGATCCCCATTCTGCAGATGAGGAAATACGATGCAGAGAAAGTGCTGGTAACTTGCCCACCATCACCTATCTGTAAGGGACATGGATTGAATCTGCTTCCCACCATTCTTTTGCTCCAGTCCTGCCTTGTATTCAAGATATCACACTCTTTATGGAAGAGCTGTTGCCCCCTCCTTTGGGCACCCTAGCTCTTTACTGATCAGGCAGCACCCATCAGGAGTGACTGACTGACTGAATGAATGAATGAATGAATGAATGACCTGACTACTTGTTCAGCAGCTTCTTAGATCTTTTAGATCTAGGCAGGTAATTTATGCACCTGCTTGGGAACCTCTTTGTTTCCCCCACTAGGTCTAAAAAATGTACATTACAGATTTCATTCATTCCCACCAAAACCTCCAGAGGATTCTGAACCAGTGTGTCCACAGTCTCGTTGAGCTGCTCTCCCCTAGTGTCTCCAGACTATTTCTAACCGCAAACCCAAGCTCCAAGCTGCCTTTGAGAGGTAAACAATAGGAGCAATGAAAAATGAGCCCTCTGTGTTAAATACACTGACCACAGCTCCATGCTGTATGTTCTATTATTGCCTCCATCTCATGAAAGAGGGGACAAGATCAGAGCATTCAGGTCATCTTCCTGACAAAGCAAAGCAGGAGAGAAAAATCTGAGGCTTGGACCTAGTTTTGTCCAGCTCCCAGATACATGCTGTTAGCTCATAGGTCAAAAACTCGGGGCTGCAGGCCAAGAAGTCCACAAGCTCTGTCCCATTTCACCTTCACAGCATTTTTCCTTAATTTTGCATTAAGTTGCCTACATTTTAGATGTCCATTTCACTGGTAAAACCTGAGTTCCCAGCCTCTTCTGAACCTGGTGGTAACTAAGAGCCGTGTGCCCAGTAGATGTGATGGACAGAAGCCAGTAGCTCTACATAATGGAGCAGGCACTCCCGGTATGAATTGCCTCCACCCACCGCTCCTGTGGGTGCACATCAGCCTTGAGTTACCCACTTGTTTCACCTTCCTGGCCACCCCCACCACCCACTGTGCCAGCTCCCCGTCTTGTACCTAAGATTGCTCCTCTCACCAGGAGAAACGATGACAGCATCTAGAGGATGGCGTGGGTGATAATGACATGGTGGCATTCCACACTTCACAAAGCATTCCTGCATCCACGGGCTTATTTGATCATCAAGACAACAGACATTTCCTGGCAACTGATCTGGGCCAAGGTCTGTCAATAAACGCAAGAGAAGCAAAGGAGGAAAACAAGAGAAGAGTCTCTGCCTTTCGAAAGGCCACAGCCCTGCAGTGCAGAGAAGCCACTGAAAATAGAAGCAAATGTGGTTACAGAAGATGTTTATACTCGGAAGAGAGAAGCTGGAGAGGCAGCAGTCAACTGGCCAAGTGTCTGAGCTCAGGCCACCATAACAAAGAGCCGGGGGCTAAACTGAGATTTGTTTATCACAGTTCTAGAGGCTAAAACTCCCAAATCAAGGTGCCTCCGAGAATCTTCTAGTGAGGTCCCTCTAGGCTCTATCTCTCTCTCAATCTCTCTGTCTCTCTGTCTGTCTGTCTCTGTCTGTCTCTGTCTGTCTCTGTCTGTCTCTGTCTCTCTGTCTCTCTGTCTCTGTCTCTGTCTCTGTCTCTCTCTCTCTCTCTCTCTCTCTCTCTCTCATGGGTCTATAATCCTGGCTAGCCTGGAACTCACTATAGAGATCAGGATGGGCTTGAACTCACAGAACTGTCTGCCTCTGCCTCCTGAGTGCTGACAGTAAGTCTGCATCACCGCACCAGGCCTAGGGTCTTTCAAAGGGTACTATTCCCATTCCTGAGGCCTCTACCCTTGATAGCATGGTTACCGCCTAGAGTTCCACCTCCCGACTCCATCACATTAGGGGTTGGTATGCCAGCATACGGGAGTGACACGAGCATTTGGTCCACATACCTGGGCAGCTAAGATATTTCACCAATTCCTTGATACACCCGGAGGGGTGAATAAGACTGTATAAGGAGGTGGGCAAGTATGTTCCTGGAAAAGTCATAACCATGGCAAGAAGCCAACACTCTTCGTTTGTAAGACATGAGCTGTTCTTGGCAGAGCCTCAGGGGCACAGGTGACCTTGTCCCTGCTGGGTTTCCAGCTTCTCCCTCACCCCTTACCCAGCCCTGCCACGGCACAGCTTTCTCTTGACCTGGAGACTTCACACATGAGGTTCCCTTGGTGTCATTCCTTGCCCTGTAATCCTTCAAGTCTCACCCTTGATATCATTTCTTCAGGCAAATCATCCCCAATGCTGTAGTCAGGTCTGTTTTGTGCTCAGGGAACTTCCCTTCAATGTGTCGTAGTTAGTAATTATACATTTATGGGACTGTTGGATGAACAGCTGTCTCCCTCTGTGACAGACTGAACTATTAGCCCCAATTCCTTACACTTCTGTTTCTACTCTTTCTGCTGTGTGACCCCAAGGTCTTCTCCTGGCTTTGAGCTCAGGACATGACTTATTTAGGCCATTGCAGTGTGGATGGAAGTGGCAATGTGCTACTTCTGAACCTAGTACTTCGGTGTTCTGTGCTTATACCATCACCATGAGAACCTAGTCCCTGGGTCAAAAAGAGTGAAAGTCATGTGGACCAGACCTAAAAATCAATCTACCACTTAGAACCACCCCACAGAACCCAGCTAGTTCAGTCAGTCCACAGCCAAGGCTCAGATACATGAACAAACTACTTGCCTTGTTCCACTGAGCTATGAAGGCAATGTGGTGTTGCAATGGCTGAATGACGTACTTCTGCTCACCCTAAGCATCGTGAAAGCATGCATCAACTGTTCATACATGCTGAGTCCTTACCACCCACAGCTAGATGTTGCACGCTAGCTAGGTATTCGTTGACGAAGAATGGTGCGTGACGTAGACAATACCAGCAGGGACCAAGCCCTGAACTGCCAGAGACAAGCGGACCTCACCAGGCACAGCATCCTTCACTCGGTGAGAACAGCCCAAGCTCCCAGGAGACAAAGAAGGAATGAGTGAGTTGCTTGCTCTGCACCTGCTCTCTTTGGAATGTCTGCTCAGAATCTCGAGGCTGACAGAAGACACCTATGACAGAATGAGTGTTTGGACCCTCAGAAATGTTAGATCCTGTCAGCCAGCAAAGTCTGACTAGGCTAGGAATTTTCTCCCATAATGTTCATTTTTATTTCAATCAACTCAGAGACCAGAAAAGTTGATGCCATTAATAATGTTAGATGTTTCTAACAAGAGGCTAATAAGACTGTACTTGGCTAGATCACACCAGACTGTCTACTTCATTCCTCACAACCACTTGGGAACACATAAGAAATCTGAACTCCAAGGTCTAGCACACACCCACGCACTCAGCTACCAAGGATGCAAGGGAATCTGGCCAGGCAATTTGAATTTAGAGGTTGTGTAATGAGTCTTTTTCTGTCCCACCAGCCAGCTCCCAAATAGTGACACAGGGACTTCTTATTAATTATGAAAACTCAGCCTATAGCTTAGGCTTGTTTCTGACTAGCTCTTATAACTTAAATTAGCCCATTTACACTAATCTACATTTTGGTTTTTTTTTTTTTTTTTTTTTGAGACAGGGTTTCTCTGTGTAGCTTTGTGCCTTTTCCTGGATCTTTCTCTGTAGACCAGGCTGGCCTCGAACTCACAAAGATCCACCTGCCTCTGCCTCCCAAGTGCTGGGATTAAAGGCGTGCGCCACCACCGCCCGACTGGGGTTTTGTTTTTGTTTTGTTTTTTTTCTAATCTACATTTTGTCACATGACTTGTGGCTGTTACCTCTCCTCCTGCACATCCTGCTTGTTCTACATCTCCTCGTGTCTCCACCTTTCTCCTTCCCAGAGTCCTCTCTGTCCCTGGAAGTCCCGCCTAACCTCTTCCTGCCTAGCTATTGGTCATTCAGCTCTTTATTAAACCAATGACATGGTGCCTTGGCAAAGACATATCTTCACAGTGTAAAAAAATATTCTGCAACAGCTGTGTCTCTAATCACTGAGGTATGCTGCCAAGGCAGTGACTCAGAAGCCCCAAGATTCAGTCCAAGCTTGAGTTCATGTGATCAGCATGCGCTCAAGCAAGACTCTTTCCCTTGCTGAGTGTGGTAAAGAAGTTTGAAGAACATGTCAGCTCAAGTGACCACCAGCCTGTGGTTTCAGCTGCTCTTCCTATCCTTACACTCATCCCTAAGGCTGCCATCTCGCAGGAGTCTCCTCTCAGGAGCATCAGGTACCAGCCTTGTCAGATGAGCACAGATAACTGGCACAACTTTTCACTGCCAATGTGTAGCGTGGATCAGATGTCTCAGTTAGGGTTTCTATTGCTGTGAAAAGACACCATGACCATGGCAATCATGCAAAGGAAAACATTTAATTGAGGTGGTGGTTTACAGTTTAGAGATTCAGTCCATTATCATCATGGTGGGGAGCATGGCAGCATGCAGGCAGATATGGTGCTGGAGAAGAAGCTGAGAGTCCTACATCTTGCAGGCAACAAGAAGTTGACTGAGACACAGGGCAGTATCCTGAGCATAGGAAACCTCCAAGCCAGCCCCCATAGTAACAGTGATACACTTCCTCTAACAAGGCCACACCCACTCCAGCAAAGCCACACCTCTTAATAGTGCCACTCCCTATGAATTTATGGGAGCCAATTACATTCAAACTACAACATCATGAGTCCCAAAAATGCTTATAACATGCATTTAATAAAAAGATCAAAAGTGGCCAGTTGGTGGTGGCACACGCACTTAATCCCAGCACTTGGGAGGCAGAGGCAGGCAAATACCTCTGCGAGTTCAAGTCCAGCCTGGGCTACAAAGTGAGTTCCAGGAAAGACTCCAAAGCTACACAGAGAAACTCTGTCTCAAAAAAACAAAATAAATAAATAAATAAATAAATATCAAAAGTGAGCATTAAGCCAGATGTAGTGGCACATGCTCCCCAGCATTCAGGGAGCTGAGGCAGGAGGATCATCCATTCATGGACTGTCTGGACTACCTAGTGAGTATGAGGCCAATCTGGGCTGTAAAGCAAGACCATGTCTCAAAAGAAAAATCAAGAGGCAAAGACCGGTGGAGTTCTCTGAGTTTCAGTTAGCTTGGTCAACACAACCAGTTCTAGGCCACTCAAGGTTGCATAATGAGACCCTGTCTCAAAAAAGTTAAAATTAAGCTGGGCGGTGGTGGCGCACGCCTTTAATCCCAGCACTCAGGAGGCAGAGCCAGGTGGATCTCTGTGAGTTCGAGGCCAGCCTGGACTACCAAGTGAGTTCCAGGAAAAGGCACAAAGCTACACAGAGAAACCCTGTCTCGAAAAAAAAAAGTTAAAATTAAATGGTGAACAGTCAGGAATGTAGGTGTGGCTCTGCAGCAGGATACCTGTTTGGTGTGTCCAAGGCTCTAGATTCTATCTCAAGAAATAAATAAAAAGAGAGAAAGAGAGAAGGGGAGAGAGAATGGGAGGGAGGAAGAAAGGGAAGGAGGAGGGAAGGATGGAGAAAGGAAGGAAGGAAGGAAGGAAGGAAGGAAGGAAGGAGTAGCTCAGAGCTGATGGGCAAAAATGTTCACATAGTATCATTAAGGAAAAGCCCAAGAAACACACATAGAAGAGAGACACATATTTGCACACACAGGAATCACATAGAAACACAAAACCAGAAGCCATGCAAAGGGCCTGTAAGGCTAAAGAAAGGGGGGTTGAGGTGAAAGGAGCCATGACCACCCAGTCCACAATACATCCACTCGACAAGAGAACCTCACAGTCTCCTGGACGTGCAGAACTGATCTGGCACATCAGTGCATATGGTGGTATTTTATTTGTACTGAAATGTGATTTTAATTATATGTTAATAAATAAAGTTGCCCGGGGGTCAGAGCTATTAGAGCCATAGCAAAAGCTGGGCGGTGGTGGTGCACGCCTTTAATCCCAGCACTAGGTAGGCAGAGCTAGGTAGATCTCTGTGTGTTCAAGGATACAGCCAACAGACAGTGACGAGGCAGTCGTGTGGTTGGTTTTACAACCAATGAGAAGGCAGAACAGAAAGTCTATATAAAGACAGACAGGAAGTAGGTCTCTTTCGGAGAGGTCTCTTGGCTAAAGAGGCTAGCTGCAGCAGGTGGGTAAGGCTCTTAGCTCTGATCTCTTGGCTTTCTTCTTTGCATTGGTTCTGTGTTTCTTATTTAATAAGACGGTCGGTTACATCTACATTTGGTGCCCAACAAGTGCATATCTGTCATCCTGGCACTCAGGAAGCAGAGGCTGGGGGATTACACATTCCAGAACAGCCCAGGCTCAACCCTACCCCCAAAATTGCAAAATAGCAAAAATGACTCATTCATGCTTTTATTCATCACAACATTATTCAAAAGAGCAAAATATAGAAGAAAAGACTCAAATGCCAGTCAATAGCAAACCGGTTAAACAAACCCTGGTTGTTTACATCTCTAATGCCGGCACTCAGGAAGCTGAGTCAGGATTGCTGTGAAGTCAAGGCCAGCCTGGGCACACAGTGAGTACCAGGCTAGCCCAGGCTATCTAGAACGACATTACCTCAAAAAAGCAAAACAAAACAAATAGAGAAGTTGTGAAATCAATCACAGTACAGTTATTAAAGAAGTGCTGTCTAGTGGTGAAAGGAAATCCTCCATGTCCTTGCCAGGAAAAACTCTCCAAAGTACACTGAGAAGCAAAGCCGCAACCTCCCATGACCCTGTGGTGTGAAATTGTCAACAGCTGTCTAGGTGGCTGGGGTGGTCTCACACTTCATTTTTTAGTCTGTTAGGTTTAAGGTCCCTCTGCTTGGTGATGGAAATAGAACACTCTCCTTGTGGCTATGACAAGGGTTTCCATCTTTTCTCAGTGATTCTTCTCAGGTATTCACTAGTCATGTTTGTTCACGGCAGGCAGTGGGTTCTGGGATCTGTCTGAATCGCTTACACGTGGGGGGCTATCAAAACAGGGCACCTTTCCTAATCTTTCACCTCCTGACCACTTTTTTTCTTTTGAGACAGGGTCTCACTATATAGCCCAGGCTAGCCTCAAACTCTTTGCTGCTCCTGCCTCAGCCTCCCAAGTGCTGGGACTATAGATGTACAGTGAACCAACAAACTCTGAAACACTGTATACACTGGTTTGTTTACATACAAAATAACATGACGGTGACCAGCTTACACTTTCTCAAGATTAAGTGAAGTAATTCCTATAAAGGACTCAGGAGAATACCTCTCACCTTGCCAGGAGTGTTAATGAATAAAAAGCTCTCTTTGCTAGGCCTGCTGGCTCATGCTCATAATCCCAGCACTCTGGAGACTGAAGAAGAAGGTGGCAAGTTCAAGGCCAGCCTGGGCCACATAGGGAAACAGGGGCTGAAAATAAATAAAAACAAATAAGGAGCTTGAGAAAGGGAACCCCTTTCCTATTGTCCTTCCACCCTGTCTCTGGACCCAGTGCCCCACTACAGCCCGCAGCATTCAGAACACCAACGTGGAAACAGTGGCCTTCGTCAACCACCTTCCTGGCTCCTTGATCTCAGATTCTTCAGCCTCTAGAACTATAAGAAATCAAGTTCTTGTGTGCATGCGTTTAAAGCTGACCACTCAGGATTGGATAACCAATTGGGAGGCTATCCTTGGGGACTGGTGCTGGCATTGTTCCAATATTATTTAGACAACCACACTACTATGGCTATAACTTTATACGAGCACTTAGTGGACTCCGTGGGTTGGATTTATAAATCTACCCATTTCCATATATATGTATGTGTGTATTCGTTACTTTTCTGTTGCTGTGGTAAGACACCATGGCCAGGCAATTTCTAGGTGGCTATGTTGTCGAGGTGCTTCCTCAGGGGCATGAAGACCCAAGTTCAACCCACATGAGGCAGGAGGTAGTAGTGTATGTAGAAACACACCAGTGCTTCTATCGTGAGATGAGAGACAGATCTCTGGGATCCCTTGAAGGTCTTGGAGTTAGAGACCATCCTGGACTATGTGGCAAGATCCTGTCCCAAAAAATACACATAAACGCACATATACATATATACATGCATGCATATATACACTGAGTTTCCAGAATACTTCAGTCTATCTACAGTTGAAGCTTCTTCACTAGTAAGGCCCACGTCAGTCTTCATATCAGGCTTTCATTAAAGTAGTTTTAAAAATAAACATCTTAAACCAGTCACAATGGCATATGTCTATAATGCCAACATTCAGGAAACTGAGGCAGGAACATCCCAGAATCATAAGACCTGCTTGGGCTACATAATGACCCTGTCCCAAAAACAAACAAACAAAAGCCTTCAGTGAGGTCAGTGAAGTAGTTGAGGATGCTGAGCACTCCCCTACATCTCCCAGGAGCACCAAGAGCGAGATCTGGACTCCCAACAAGAGAGGCAGGAGACCTGGAGACAGTCACATGAGTTACCAGGGAAATGTAGCTCTCAGAAGAGGGCAAAAGGGCTGAGAACAAAGCTCAGGAGCAGGCCATTTGTCTAGTATGACCAAGCTCTAGGTTCTTGCGTGTGTGTGTGTGTGTGTGTGTGTGTGTGTGTGTGTGTGTGTGTGTGTTCGAGTGCACACGTGTGTCCCGAAAGGAGAGGGAAGGAAATGGTTTCCTGCCCTTGGAGACAATTCTGGAAGATCCAGGCTGTGTCCATTTCCCACATGCTCAGCAGAAAAGCTGGATGTTCCCATCTCCGCAGATCCTCCCCATTCTAGGCTCTCAGCACCTTCTCTCCAGCTACCCTATGCTTCCCCCTCACACTCTGCGCTTGGCCAAGAGCAGTCCTCAAATCCCAACCTGCTCTGGCACCAGCTGTCTCCCTGGTGGCTCTTGACTTGGCCCACCATTGGTAGCCCCAGCTGTAGCCACAAAGAAAACAGGGAAGACACACTTCTCCAATGTCTGGTTGCAGATACATTCACTCAGCCAAGAAGAGTAGCCTGTGGCCAGGGCTGGACCTGGAGCCTTGAAGGCTCATGGGAGGTCATGTAAGCTGTCATTAGTTTTGCCCTCAAGTTTAAACAGTCTAATAAATTTGAAGACTTCATTGTTTACATGCTGATTTACTTGATGAAGAGTTTGTGTATGTGTTTTTACTTTGCTATGTCTTGGCAGAAATGTCTCTACCATTATTATAATGTCTCCTAAACCAAGCAAGAAGCTTAGCAATCTCCCTTCTCCCTGGAGCCCAAGGTTCCAAATACAGCATAAGACTTGGAGTCCTCTACAGCCCCACTGAGACATTTATTATAATCATAGTGTTCCTTTCTCTGTCACCATCCACAGCAGCAAGGTTCTGCCCGCTCTGTGTTCAACAGGCAGCACAATAGGGCAGCACTTTAGAGCAATGCTTCTTGACCCTATGGCTTACCAGACCTGCCCAGGTACCTTCTCCACTCTTCATCTCTGGGAAGTACTGCTGTACATCCACTTCATATATGGGGAAACTGAGTCTCAGTCAGTCTCAGATCCAGAACTCAATCTCACATTGACAACTGCAATCTCCAATTCTCATCCATTCCACCATGTTGCCAGGGAGGTGCTTATAACTTCTGGGTGTAGACCATGGGAAAGTGGGTTGGGTCTGTAAATCCAAGTGTTGAGAGATTCAAGTGAGTTGTGATAGGATAAACCACAGGCATTCCTTCCCCCAGGGCTGGGGGGATATGAAAGATGGTTGCTTGGAGGCACTTACAGTCTGGATATGAGCAAGAACCAGAGACAGCAAGGAGGCATCACAAGTCATCCCTGGAAAGGCCTGGAAGGTTCAGCATACATGCATCAGTGGGCTGAACAACCTCAATGGAAGGCTCTGCTTCCCAGCAAGTCAGCCCCACATCAGAACCCCTGCTTAGGGAGTCAGCAAGTGCCTGTCAATAAAGCTATTCTGGCTGAGACAGGGGTGGGAGGTACTATGCGATGGGAGACAGGATATCTGATTAACTTCAACCATTCCTAGGCTCCCTTAATTGCATGGGTGGAAAATTCAGTATGTGCAGTGTTGATAGGCACATTAACCAAGCCAGATAAGGGTCCCTGTGCTTGCAGAGCTTGCATTCCAGTGGGAAGGTGAGCAGGTTAGTTTTTATTGTCAAATCGATACAAGCTACAGTCATCTGGAAATAGAGAACATCAGTTGAGGAGCTACCCAAATCAGATTGGCCTGTAGCATGTCTATGAGGCCTTTTCTTAACTGCTAATTGATACAAGAAGGCCCAGCCCACTGTGGGCAGTGCCATCCCTAGGCAGGTGGGCCTAGGCTGTATAAGAAAGCTAGGTGAGCAAGCCAGGGGGAACAAGTCAATAAGCAGTGTTTCTCTATGGTTTCTGCCTCAAGCTCCTTCTTTGGGCACCTATCCTGGCTTTTCTTGACGATGAAATGTAACCTGTAAGATGAAATAAACCCTTTCTTCTACCAAGTGGCTTGTTTATCACAGCAACAGAAAAGCAAATTAGAAGAGGAGACCTACAATGATTCTTCAGAGTATGAGAGGAATTGACAAAGACTTAGGACATAAGAATGAGGAGTAATGTAAAAAGATGATTATTGGAACAGTGTGTGGAGACTCTGAAGACACCCCCACCCCCAAGGCTGACACAAAGGAAGGCCTCCTTCCCCCTGGTAGAATTTTGCTGTTAAGAATTGGGAATAAATGAGAGACAAGAAGCCAAGAAGCTCCAGGCGACCCCTCACCTGGATAAGTCTGGGTAGCTGATGCTAGAGTTGACAGTGATTGATGCTGATGATGAAAGCACTAGTCCAGGCTGCCGAAGGATCACTGCCTCCACTGCCTCAGCCTTCCTCAGAAGACACAGGGGAGTGCCCAGCTCTTCCCTCACTCCCTCCTGACTGACGTGACTGAGAATTCCAGGGATCCTGTGGAGTGCCAGGCACAAGGAAGCCCGTAGTCTTCCAGTCTGTGGAAGCAGATGGTGCTGCTGAGCCTGCATAGATAACATGCCTGGCCCTAATCTCAACTGCAAGCATCTTGAGAAAGGACCAAGTCTTGAGCATCATTTTGGTCCTAGCACTTCCCTTAGCTTGTGCATGGTGGATGTTCAGTAAATATCTGTTGTCTAGAAAGATGGAGTGATAGAGGGATTGACAGAAAAATACATCAAATACCCACCTCCAGTGAGGGCTAGGCACTCAACAGATATTAGAATTAATTGATTTCAACAGGTAAATTGTAAATTCCAGGAAAATATTATGCATTGTTGCTGATGGCAGTGAGGATAGACTGATAACAGTTTCTGTAAAATAATGATTAAAAATACCTTGTAGGGGTATGTGGGCTAGAGAGATGGTTCAGTGGCAAGAGAACTTCTTGCTCTTGCAGAAGACCCTAGTTTGATTTCTAGCACCCACATGATGCCTCACAACTGTCCATAACTCAAGTTCCAGGGCCTCCAATGCCCTCTGCTGACCTTCTCAGGCACCAGGCATGCACATGATACACAGACATGTGTGGAAGCAAAACACTCATATACATAAAATAAAAAATAAATAATCCCCAGCTAAAAAAGAACAAAATAAGCACAAATGATTAAAAGAAGAATGCCTCAGGAGAAGAATGTCTTAGGAGAGATGGCAGGGACAATTGCCTGTAACTCCAACTCTTAGGTATTTGATGCTTCTGAATTCTGTAGACTCCTGTACTCATATGCATATGCATATATACAAAAAAATCTTTAAAAAAATACATTAGAGTCAGTCTGATGGCATTCAGCTCAGCTGGATACAAGATACCCACAGGCCAGCCTGGGTCTTGAGGGAGACATCCACCAGCTTGTCTGAAGCAGTTCAGCTCAGGTGGGCAGGTCCCATTATGATGAGCAAGTGTATGGTGGAGAAATGGGAGAGAAAGAGAAGCAGAGAGGTTGACATGCTGTGGAAAGAGGTGGAACAGAAGACGGGAAGACAGTGAGGAATGGGCTGATGTAGGAGGCCTTCTTGCCATCTGGGGCTGCGGTGATATTCAGGCACAGGCTGCTGCTAAGGGCCATGTCTGGGTCTATGGTCCACCACAGCCAGGGTCTATGTGGCCATCCATGGTCCATGTTGCCGCCAAAGGCCACAAGGATGCCCAGTGTCTGGGCTGCCACCTGTGGCCATGTAGATGTCTGAAAGCCATGCAGCCACTGAAACCACGCTGATCTTGGTGGCCTGTGCTGCCACCTGGGGCCATGGTGTCATCTAGGCCCGGGCTGCTGCTGAGGGCCACTCTGGGTCCATGGCCCTACAACAGGCAGGGTCTGAGTCACCATCTGTGGCTCTTATTACAACTGAGGACCGTGTGGTTGCCTGGAGTCTGATCAGACACCTGGCACCATGTTGCTGCTCAAAGGCCATGCTTCATCTGGGGCCATCCAGACTTAAGTGGCACATACTGCTATCCGGTACCACGGTGATGTCTGGGCTGCAGCGGGAGTCAAGTCTGGGTCCATGGCCCTACTGAAGTTAGGGTCTATGTTGATGTCCAGGAAGGCCATGTGGATTCCAGGGTCTGGGCCACCACCTAGGGCTGTGTTGGTGTCCAAGGACCACGCTGCCACTGGAGCCATGCTGATCTGGGTGGCATGCACTACCCTCTGGGGCCTTGGTGACATCCAGACCTGGGCTGCTGCTGAGGACCATGTCTGGGTCCATGGTCCTACCACAGGCAAGGTCTGTGTTGAAGTCTGAGGCCTATGTTGCCACCAAGGGTTACATGGAAGCCCAGGGTCAGGGTCGCAACCTGTGGCTTGGTTAGTGTCCAGGGGCCAGGACACCACCAGAGCTAGCCTGATCTGAGTGACCTGTGCTTCCACCCAGAGCCAGGATGTCATCTGGGCCCAACCTGCTGCAAGGACCATGTCTGGGTCTGTGGTCCTGCTGCAGCTGGGGTCTGTGTTGATGTCTGTAGCCCATGTCACCTCAGGGTGGCATAGGAACCATGTGTGATGAAATCAGAGGGCCATGCTGAGCTGGCCCTGCCCTTTGCTGGCCATGGGCTAGCTGGTCCTGCCCCTCACTGGACACTGAAGCAAGAGAGCTGTCCCTGACCCTCGTGGGAGAGCTGGCCCTGGGCACTCAGGAGAGACGGTCCCACCCCTCACCATGGGTGAGGAAGAACCAACACTGATGGCGAGCACTGGGCATAGAGGAGCTGGCTCTACCCATCGCCTAAGGAGGATGGCCCCAGTAGCCTAGACTGACCAGCTCAACTACCACCCAGGCCCACAGCCCAGCCTGGGGCTGGCCCACCCTAATATCTACTCCATCTAGGGCCTGCTGGAGCTCCTGAAGGGACCGGTCCTGTGAAACCATATCTGCAGGATCTTCCTGACTGAGGTGGCTGCAGGATATCTGAGGAGTGATGATGGTGTACCAGAAATCAAAGGCCTTGAACCAGACCAACGACTCATTGCAATGAACATTTGCAAGTAAAGCCAATTGGACAGGAGCTGGAGAGATGGCTCAGCAGTTAAGACCTCTTCCAGAGGTCCTGAGTTCAATTCTCAGCAACCACATGGTGGCTCAGAACCATCTACAATGGGACCTGATACCCTCTTCTATCTGATGCTCTCTTCGGTCATGTAAACATACATGCAAATAGGGTACTCATATATATAAAATGCAGGAATAAATAAATCTTTGGGGAAAATGCTGATTGGACAAAAGGGTACACTGTGTGACACACTGCAGCTCCCGGTGCCACCAGGATGGATGAAGAGGTGTTGGAGAGGCGGGAAAGATGGCGGAGTGAAGAAATTTTTTGTTTGTTTTCTTCTTTCTTTTGTTTTTATTTTGTTTTAGTTTTTGGTTTCTTTTTGTTTTTGTTTGCTTTGCTTGCTTGGTTTGGTTTGGTTTGGTTTGATTTTATTTTTAATTTTCTTTTGGGGGCTTGCTGTAGGGATGAGGGGAGGATATGGAGGGACTGGGAGGTGAGTGGAATTAGGGTGCATGATGTGAAATTCCCAAAGATTCAATAAAGAAATTATGATACATTTTTTAAAAATACATTAGAATAAGGCTGGAAAGATGGCTCAGCAGTTAAAAGCACTTGCTGCTCTTGCAGAGGACCCCCACATAGTTGTTCACAACCTCCTATAACTCTGGTCCCAGGGGATCCAACACAGGCATGCACAGGGTACACAGACATACCTTTGGACACACATACATACACATAAAATTTTGTTGCTGTTTAAAACACCTTCCAAGACATTTTATCAAATTTTTAAAAAAGACACTGTTTTCATTTGAGTCTTAAATGTCCCCCAAAGGCCATGTAAGAAGAGACCTGGTTAGCAGCCTTTTGTGTTTCAGGGAAGTGGCCGACCCATTAGGATGTGGGGCCTAGTGGGAGAAAAGGGGATTGGTGGAGGCATGTGCATAAAGGAGATAAAAGTACCCTGGTTGGTCTGTCTCTCTCTGGGTTTCTCTCTCTGTCTGTCTCTCTGTCTGTCTGTCTCTCCATCCATCCAAGTTAAAGTGAGCTAAGCAGATTTGCTCCCACCACAATGCTCTCTCTGCCTTCCCACAAACTCAGAAACAGCAGTCAGTCAGCCAGGAACAGAAATCTCTGAAATTATGAGCTAATAAGCCTCTCCTCATTTAAGCTGGCTTGTCTCAGGCCTTCTGTAATGGGACAGAAAACTGACCAATACAAGTGCAGAAGACAGACACGTAGGAGCCGGAGTTGGCTGAGTTCTGCTACCTCTGAAGTTCACCTTCATGGGTCTGTTCCCCTACATCTCTGTTTCTTTACATGAAAATGGAGGTGAGCATGCCTACCCCAGAGACGTATGGTAGGAATAAGATGGGATACTGTTTTGAAAGCACTCTGGGGTTTTATTTTGTGCAGACCACATGCATTTACTGAGAATCTGATGCGTATCTCTGAGTGAGAAATAAAAGTGTTCATCTTCTCAGGGTTCCACAGTATAACAGTCAGCCAGACCCAGGGACAGGAATGACACAGCTAATTTTGTGTTAATTTGGCTACCCCATGGTGCTAGTGTATTTAGTGAAACATTATTCTGAATAGTCCTGTGAAGGAGCTGTTGGTTTTGGTGTTTTTGTTTTTGTTTGATTGTTTTTGAGATTAGCATTTATATCATCAGACTTTGAATAAAGCAGGTGGCCCTCCATAATGTGGTGGGCCTTGTCCAATCAGGTGAAGACCTGAGTAGGGTACAGAATTGCTGCAAGCCGTGAGGAAATGTAATGGAATTTGGCTACTGTCACAAAAGCTACTGCTTGAGAAAGTCCAAGGTCAAGCCATGGCTTAAGAAGTCCTGGTGATATTTTAGCTTTTGTATATATATTAGCTGGTTCCTAAAATGATTTTCTTGTGTGCTTCCAAGAACTCCTGACAGTGTATTTATCTAAAATACCTATCAAGCATCCAAGGCCAAACAATCTCCTGAACTAAGGTAACACTCTTATGGAAATGACACCTGTTCCCTAAGTCAGGCGGATAGCTTTATTTCTTGTGCAATCTGAGAGCCTCCTTTTCTATTACTAGCATTACAGACTCCTAACTTCTTACCTAACTACTGCTAGGAATGTAGACTGAGCACATAGATCCCCTTTTTGATATACTAACCGATCATTAGCTCTCTGTTGACCTCCTCCTTTAACCACTCCATTTCAGGTTGTAAAAGAAAGCCTGACAGTCACTGCCTGAGGAAAATTCTTACCTGCCTTTATGACCCTGTAGGAATTCAAGCCTAATGACCTGATTGGAGGTGGAGGATTGCTATTGCTTGGGTTTATAACTGAATACCCTAGAGAATTTGCAGACAGAGAACTGAGAGGTATAAGGGATTTTGACCAGAGAGAACAGGTGGACAAGATGGAAGATGAGGAACAGCCAGATGGGAAAGTACTAGATGGGTAAGAATGAGATGAGAAGGACCTAGATGAAGCAGAATTAAGATGAGAGAATTAATATAAAGCTTATAGGAGACAGCAGATAAAGGTAGAGACAAATCAGGCAAGAAAAGAACTAGGCTTGGGTACAAAACTGTAGCTGTGTAGATAGGATTTTATCCCAGAGGAATAAAGTAGATGGACAAAGAGCTTAGATTCATTTCCTGAAAATAATTCTCACCATTCGTAGTTTCTCATCTGAGCCCCTGGGAAGTATATTAGTAAGGTTGGTCACATAATAATATACAAGGCAGACCAGCCTCCACAAGCCAGGGAAAGAGCTCCATGGGCAAATGTTATCTGGACTCAGCTCCTCCTGCCTGTGTGTCCAGCCACCAGTCCATCACCTCTCAAAATCTTGAACTCAGTTTCCCTAGTCACAGGAGCCATTTCCTTGAAATCTGTCTACACACACGGCTGTGTCTCTGTGTGGAAGCCTGGCTAGTCAGTCTAGGAATGGTAACACCAGAATGAGCTGGGTCCTTCAGTGTGGTTCTCATGTATCTAGTGTCTGAGAACATGGAAGGGTAGCAGTTAGCTGCACCTGGAAGAGTGTGAAGACAATTTCAGTTGCAGGAGCTGTGCCCTGTACACCAAGTTCTATCAAGATCTGAGAGAAGATCTCCCAATCATCACTACCTAGACCATGCATGCTGCCTCCTGAAGAACCAAAGCACCCCCATTTCAAGCAAGCCCCTCACCCCAGCTTGAAACAGGCCTGAGTTTCAAAATTCCCAGAGCTGCTGACATAGGTCCCAGGACAAAGTCAGGATGTTTGAAGAGACATCTGGTAGCAACTGATTAACCATAGAATGCCCCAATGCTGGAGATGGTAGAAGTACAAAGTCAGGATGTTTGAAGGACTATCTGGTAGCAATTGATTAACCACAGAATGCCCCAATGCCGGAGGTAGTCTATAAAGTTTAACAAACAACCGGTTAAAACTACAAAGTAAGATAACACAGAAATTCTGAAAAGCCCCTAAAACTTGAGCCAATCAGAATTGTACCCGTACTAGCACCCCTAAATGATGTAACCTTGTGGTTTTTGCCTTTAAAAACAGAGCTTGCAGAGGGGCGGGCACCTCCTCCAGCCTCCACTGTGTCGGGGTGCTCGACCAAGGTCCCTGCCGTGGCTTGAATTGAAATAAACCTTGCTTTTGCATTTCGATGAGTTTGTGTCTCTGGTGGTCTCTTCAGGGGTCTCGTGCCCAGGGCACAACACCTCCTCTTCTTAATACTTGTGTGGATTTTGACTGGTTCTCTCTCTCTGGAAAACTCTCTGCCTGGCCATTCTGAGTATTACTTGAGCATTCAGCATATCCCTCGGCTTCTCTAAGCCTCAGCTCCCTTCTGCTAAAAGCTACTTCAGGGGACAGGAGAGCACTTGGTCCTTGCATTATTTGCTTTGTTGTTGCTGTGATAAAACACCGTGACCAAGAGCAACTTAGGTAGAGAGGATTTATTTTGACTTATGGTTCCAGACAGCGTCCAGAATAGCAAGAGAGGCGTGGCAGCAGGGACAGCAAGCTGAGAGCTCACATTTTGAACCATAAACACAAAGCAGAAAAATCAAACCGGAAACGGCCAAAGACTTTTAATCTCTAAGTTTTCCCCCAGGGACACACTTCCTGCACCTCCTAAACCTCCCCAAACAGTGCCACCAAGTGGAGCCAAGGGTTCAAATACCCAAGCCCCTGGGGAACATTCACTACTTTTCATGGGACCTTCCAATTCTCTGCTATCAAAATGTTTCTGAGACTTGTGCCCTAAGGAACTTCAGTGACTTTATCCAAGAAAGGAATGGGGAAATGGGTCGCATTTACAGCACATACTCTTTAAATGGTTGTAAATAAAGACAAGCATTGAACAATTTTAAGTAATCAAGGGGAACTGTAATATTTACAAAATTGTATATGCTGGAGCTCCTTAAAGAGATGGCATCTTGCATTCTCCCAGGGGCACAGCTGGATACAAAGCCTAGGGAACAGACTTCAGAGAGATCCCTAGGGAGGATGGCCAGGTGGCTACTGGGGAGTGGGCGGCTTGGTTAGAAAGTGCTGGCCTGGAGCACTGGAAAGTCCTCTGGCTTCTTTGATGCTATATAGAGAAGCAAGGGTTAGTAAACAGAAGGCATCAGCCTGACCAGAGACCAGAACAATGCACATAGCTGGGTGGCCCTGCAGCAAGGCACGTGCTGTTATTCGATTTGTGGAGCCTGAATCAGACATCTGAAAATCAGGGTGGTCCAGTCAAAGCCAGGAACTAAGACAGACCACTCATCCTGGGGCTAAGACCCTTACCCAGGTCTTTTCACTGACCCCAGACCTTGACAGATCAAGGTTTGCTTTCATAGGCAGCTTTATTGTTTACAGTAAAGAAGAATGCCCCAGGGACAGAAGAAACTAAATCCCTAAAGAATTCAAATGGCTGCTACATCCATTTAGAAGATTAAAAATATACTCCACACATATTGTTTCCCTCTTATGGGGAGCAAGCTGCTAACTAGACTTCTCCAGGGCTGCTCTGTAAGTCTCAGGCCAAATTAAAGTTCACACTCACACTGGGGAATCAGAAAGTTCATATATCTAGTCTCAAAGTGGGAACGGGGGGAAAAATAGAAGACGGAAAGGCAGGATACTGTGGGCTGGGGAGACAGCTCAGCAGATGAAGTCGTCGCTCTACAGCATGAGGGCCAGAGTCTGGACCCCAGGACCCACAAAAAAAAGCCTGGCAAACACAGAGGCAGAGCCTAGAACTCAGGAGGCAGAGACAGGGAATCCCTGGAGCAGGCTGGCTAGCCAGACAAGCAAAGACTGCTCCGCTCTGGCTTCAGCAACAGGCCCTGCCTCAATAAAGAAAGTGGAGAGTGACTGAGGGAGCCATCCTGTGTCAACTGCAGGCCTTTACATGCACCCACACGCATGTGCACACACACGCATGTGCACACACACAAACGTAAATGTACACCACACAAAAAGCAAACAAAGATATCCTTGAGCAGTCAGGGCTCAAAGAAGCCCTTTGAGGCTCAGAACCTGGCTTCAGACCTCAGCTCTACCCTTCCATTAGCTCTGTTCTCCTGTCTTCCCTAATCTGACCTCTTTTGCTATTAAAGCCAGTGTTTTTAGGAAGACAGACTATAAAGATTCTGGAACAGAAGGTGTCACGAGAGAGTAGAGGGTATGGCACATAGTAGGACTTCAGTAAACAACTGTAGACAGTGTTGCATCACTTTCACACAAAGAAATGACTCACATTTGCACTAAAACACGGTGGATAATCGTTTCGTAGTGCAAACAGCAGCTAGATTGAAGTCAGAGGAACAACACAGCACGCACCATGGAGAGCCCCTCATTCCGTGCTACCGTTTGGTTTCAAATTCGGCAGAAATGTCTCAAGTTTATTTACCAACTTGACGGTAATGGGAAGTCTAAGGGAGATTATCCTCACCAGGATCCGATTTGGTTGGAAAACATTAAATAACAAATCACTTTGTGGAAAAAAATTTTGCTTTTAAATAAAGATGAGGAAGACAGTGGAGTTCATAAAACACCCCAGTTGGACCTGTGCTTTGCTCGCACAGATCACTGGAAGCAAGGGTCAGCTCATCTCCATTTATCTCTTACTGATGGAGCTTGCCTGGCCTTTGGAAATGATCGATTACGTGTTGGTGCACAATGCCAAAGGTTAAATGTATTATTGCGCAGCACAGGCCAACCCTAACCTCAGGATGAACGTCATAAACAAAAAGAGGAAAGTATAGTGAGGTCTGTGGAGGGACTGACTGGCTTTAGTCTCCAAAGAGTTACAAAAGGGAAATAATGCCCCCTACCGTCGGGAGCCCAGACAGCAGCAGGCCTCTGGAACCGGAAAGCAGCTTTATGAGGTGGAGTGTATTCTGGGATTTGACAGGTCCCTTCAGTTACTTCAGGCAAGCTGAGTGACACAGTGTGGCTTCCTTCCTAATGGCCCCTGAGCAGTGAAGACCTCTGTATAGAGTTGGAGCTGGGAAAACAGATAGGGGATGAAGGTGAAGGGAAGCTTGAAGACCATGGCAGAATCCTGGGGCACAGATTGGCCCATCCTGGCCTCAGCTCTACAAAGTCCACTCTGACAGGGACAGACCACCTCCATACCCATCCCTTACAGATTGTGCCACCTTGATCTTAAACCTGGTTCTGAAGATCCAGGGTACATTGTAAATCCCACTACAATGAGTTTTTTTCACGTGCAATTAAGAGGTACACTCCACCCCTTAAAGAGAAATAAATTACCTGGGCCACCCTTGGGATCCCAGCATTTAGGAAGTGGACACAAGAATACCACTAAAGCAGGTAGGTAGGTAGTGAAGCCAGCCTGGACTACATAGCAAGACCCACCTTAAAAAAAAAAAAAAAAATCCATGGCTCAAGGACTCCACCTCTAGACGACTGTGGATGTGGCCACCTGGAATAGAGAAGACAAAGCTGAGGGCAGCCATCACCAGAATGACTCAGAGTCACATCTGAGGAGTTAAGGGTGCTTGTTTACCAAGTACCTCTGGCTGTCTGCTGCCTACACACTCGCGCTGGGATTGTGCATTCTGTCTCCCGCCCCTGTGATTGGCTGAGAGCTCTAAATAGCTCCAGCCTATGCTTGAGCCGGAGTACGAGCCCTGAGAGCATTGAATGGTAGTAAGAGACCTTCCACAACAAGCAGTCCCAAACCCCAACCCCAAGCACCATGGGACATCGTAGAAGATAAAACAGACTTGGAGGATGCTGTGGTACAACATAACCTTGTCCCTCATGGATGATTCTTCATTCAAGGGCGCAGCATTCAGAGCCCTGTACTTAAGAGAATACTGAAACGCAAATAGGCCTCATGAGGCTGCATCCGGTAAGCCAGACCTTAGGCTGTTTATTTGTTTGTTGTTTGAGATAGGGCCTAGGCTGGCCTAGAACTCCCAAACGTCCTGCTTTCTCTGGAGTGCTGGTGGGTCTGTGCCACCATGTATGGCTCTTTAGTCATGCTGACATTGGGGTAGGTCTAGGAGGACACTGCCCTGCTCTTTCACATCATGGCACTTAGAGAAAATGCACTTAGAGAGTCACAAATCCTACCATGGGGCAATAGCCTGCAGTTTCCATATAGGATTTAGGGACAAATCCTTCTTTAATATTTTGCAATATATAAAGCACAATGTAGCCAGGTGGCAGTGGCACATACCTTTAATTCCAGCATTCAGGAGACAGATGCAGGTGGATCTCTGTGAGTTCAAGGTCAGCCTGGTCTACAGGGTGAGTTCCAAGATGGCCAATGCTACACAAAGAGACCCTGTCCTGAAAGACGAAAACAATAAAATAAAATAAAGTACAATGTAAAGCTCCAACAGCCTTGTCAGTTGCTGAATTTGATCTCTCTCCACGGAGTCCGTCTCCTGTTGCTGTAATAGAACGCCCGGGAGCGTTTTATGCAGGAAAGAAAGTTACCTAGGCTCTCAATTCTGGAGGCTGGGGAGTCCAAGAGGATGCTCAGCACTTGCCTGGCTCCTGCTGAAGACAATGTTCTGAATCCCATGTGACATAGCAGCAAACTGGAAAGATAGTAAATGAGCTGGGTGCAGCAGCATAGGCCTGTCATCCCCGCCCTCAGGAAGCTTGAGGCAGGAGACTTGTGAGTTCCAGACCAGCCTGGGCCACAAAGAGAGACCCTATCTAAAAACCCAAAAGAAAGGCAAGTGGGTTTGTATTCGAGAGCCAAAATCAGGAGCAGCAGCCTTGCTTTGTAACACCCATTCTCGTGACAAACCCGCACCTATGAGTGTGAGCATTCACTCCGGCCACCATTAACCAGCCCAGTTTGTCTTAGGTAGGGTTTCTACTGCTGCAATGAAACACCGTGAGCAAAAAGCAAGTTGGGGAGAAAGGATTTATTTGACTTCCACTTCCACATCACTGTTCATCACTGAAGAAAGTCAGGACAGGAACTCAAATAGGGCAGGATCCTGGAGGCAGGAGCTGATGCAGAGACCATGGAGGGGAGCTGTTGACTGTCTTGATTCTCATGGCTCAGCCTGCTTTTTTTATAGTATCCAGAACCACCAGCCCAGGAATGGCAGCACCCACCATGTGCTGGGCCCTCTCCCATTGATCACTAATTGAGAAAATGCCCTACAGCTTGATTTCATGGGGGCTCCTTCCTCTCTGATGACTCTAGCGTGTGTCAAGTTGACATGCAACACCAGCCAGTACACAATGTGAGAAAGATATGAATTCCTCATTGTGAACTAACCACTTCATGAAAGGTCCACCTCCAACTCCGCTGTCATGATATTACATTTCAACCAGAGCTTCAGAGGACAAGCCCTATTCCACCTGTAGCACTTCATTCAAATGCGTGTGCGTGTGTGTGTGTGTGTGTGTGTGTGTGTGTGTGTGTGTGTGTGTGTGTGTGTGTGCACCATATACATGTGCCCACAGAGGCCAGAAGAGGATGTTGGATCCCTTAGACCTGGAGTTGCTGGTGATTGTGAGCTACCATGTGGGTGCTGGTAACCCAACCCAGGTCTTCTGCAAAAGCAGCAAGTGTTCCCAATCTCTGAGACATCTCTCTAGTTTCACTTTTTGATTTTTAAATTGAATAATGTGAGCTTGCTTTGGCAAATAAAACTTTTCGTATCATCTTATACACTTGAAATGGCCACAATGACCTCTTCAGACCTGGTTACCATCCTCAGAAGAAAAAAAAAAAAAACTTATACACAGGTAGTAATGAAATTTTTTAATATTTTTACTCCAGTTCCAAAATCGCTAAAATTACCATTAATGACTCTAAGGGACTGGAGAGACAACTTAGTGGCAGATAGCCCAGTGTTATGGTTAGTTTTAATGTCAGCTTGCCAAAAACTAGAGTCACCTGAATAGAGACCCACCGAAGAACTGTCCTGATTGCTTTAGCTGATATGGAAAGACCACCTCTGGTGTGAGTGGCACCTTCCTGAAACAGTCCAGATAGAAAGGGCGCGGCAGAAGGAACCGGCCCGGCCCTTTGTCTGCTCGGCATCCCCTCTTGCCCTGGAGCTGACTTACCTCATTACTGCTTCCGTCAATGATATCAGAGCCACTGTTCCCAGTTGTCAGCCTCCCAGAGAGTGACAGCCACTGTGCGATGACGCCAACCACTGAGGCACCAGCCTCCAGGGCGGAGCAGTGAATGGGCTCTCAGTCTCTCGGGTAAGAGTCAGCTGTTGCTGCTATTTGAACATAATCTGACTTGATTAACTCATCCATAACCCACGTCGTGGGTTCTGTTCCTCTAGAGAACCCCCCCCCCACCCAGTGTGTACAAGTGCTGAGCCCTAGTCCCAACACCAGAGAAAGGAGGAGGGAACACGGGAGAGAAAGCTCCGTCATTCAGTCTGAGTGTTGTGGCACACACCAGTTATCCAGCCCCTAGAAGGCAGGATTGTGACTTGGAGGCTGACCTGGACTGTACAACAAGACACTAAAATGGGGAAGAAAAGTATCTAATATCTGTTTGATTGTTTAAATTACTTATAATTTGGGCATATTGTTTTAATTCAATATATATTTTTCATATTAAGAATTACAAGATAATGATGAAACTCTAATCTGCAAAACCCAGTAAGTTAAGGGTTACCTCATGACCAGCTGGGATACCTTGAAAGAGTCCATCAGGCAATAATAAAGATATCCAAACCTACTATGTTTCTGTTGGGGTTTTCACCTAAGCTGTCCCTTCACAGATTTCTGAACTGCCATCCCTCTCTTCCTAGAGTGAAGGCCTCTCACTCTCATTCGAGCCTACAAGACCCTCTAGTGTCCCAATCCCAATCACCCATTCCTTTCCAGACACCAACTAACCAACTTCAGCTTTCTCTGTGGCTGTTTCCCACCCCAGGACTTTCACACACTATCACTTCTGCCTAGAACCTGCCTCTCTTCAGCTTTCAAGTAAATAACCCTCTCCATGCACACCATGTCAGCTTGTCCTCTAACGGGCCAGTCCGGAAGGGTCTCTGCACCTGCTGCCTTATTTCTGGGTCTCCTCTGCACTAACACCGTTAGGACAATGCTGGGTGCTGGTAGTGAATGCTCAGTAAGCCATCATCATATCTGCTACTTTCCCCTTGCGGCTTCCATCACAATTACAAATAGTTTCCTGTGTGCATTTGCCCCACAGGACTATGAACTCCGTGAAGCCAGACATCACATTTTGTTGTTTGTTTGTACTGTATACCGGATTCCTACCACCACCCTGGGGGTGTATATTTGTTGAACTTGAGTACAAATTCTGCCCTGTGAGAGCACACACGGCTGTGGAAACTTTGCACAGTGGAGAATCCACATCAAGATATTGGAAGCTGAGCATGAATGAGTATAAAATGCTGGTATGGGAATACATTTGACCTACTTCCTCTTGATACTTGCATCCCTAGGCCCACCCTGCCATCTGCCATCTCCCCTTCCCATACCCCTTTCTGTATCTGATTCTTCCTATGGTCCTCTGTGTGTCTCTGGTTCCTGTATCATACATGTGCAGCATCTGATACACAACGCGATGGTTAGTTAATCTTTTTCCCCTCTTTGGATTTTTTTGAGACAAGGTTTCTCTGTGTAACCCTGGATGTCCTGGAACTCACAGAGATCCCCCTGCCTCCGCCTCCCGAGTGCTGGGATTAAAGGCGTGCACCACCGCTGCCCGTGATAGCCTTCATTGTCAACTTGAGTGGATTTAGCATCTCTAAGGAGACTGGTGAGGCCCACTTCTGGGCTTGTCTGTGAAGGTGTTTTCAGAAAGAGTTAACTAAAGGGGAAAGACTCACCCTGAATGTAGGACATATCGCCCATGTGAGGGCCCCAGATAGAATAAAAGGGGGAAAGAAGAATGCCATCATTGTGCTGGTATCCCCCTTTCTCTTCTGCCTGTCCACCATGACACCGTGCTTTGACCTGTTCTCATTTACTACACACACTCCCCTTGATAGACTAAGACATCTGAAATCACAATCCTGCCTTAAGTTGTTTCTCTCGAGCATTGTGTTGAGATGATAAGAAAGCTAGCTAATTCATTAAGGGCATAATATATCTTATTCAGTAAATTCCAGGATGGATGGATGGGTGGGTGGGTCTGTGGATGGATGGGTGGGTGGGGTGGATGAATGAGTGGGTGGATGGGTAGATAGATGGATGGGTGGGTAGGTAGGTAAGTGGGTAGGAAGGTAGGTGGGTCTGTGGGTGGGTGGATGGATGGATGGATGGATGGATGGATGGATGGATGGATGGACAGATAGACAGATGGATGCATGGATGGATGGATGGGTAGGTGGGTGGGTGGGTGGGTCTGTGGATGGATGGGTGGATGGATGGATGGATGGGTGGATGGATGGATGGATGGATGGATGGATGGATGGATGGGTAGAAGGATGGGTGGATGGATGGGCAGACGGACAAACAGACAGACAGATGGATGGATATAAGGTGAATAAGAGAATACATGTGGCACTCCTTCCTTGACAGGAAGGAAATTCCTCCTTGTGAGTTCTTGAGCACTCCCAAATATCTGAGCTGATGTTTCCCTAATCCAGTGAACACAGAAGCAGCCTCTCTCCTTGGAGCTCATTTACAGCCTCCACATGGCTCCAGCCTGATGAGCCTGTGACCCTGGAGGCCACGTCTAGGCAGCTTCTCCATTACACCTAATAGCCAGCCTCGAAATGTAATGACTTCACTCTTCAGAGGAAAGTGCAGGGAGTCTTTCCCTCTCTGAGCAGCAAGCACACACTGCCAAGACACCCTGCTTCTATAAATACGCCTTTCTAAATGTTAAAGGGCTAGAACAATTTCCAAAGGTCTCTGCCTCGAAGGAGCCCTCAAATGATATTTAATTGAACTACTTTTGCTTTGAGTAGTGAGGGAACTAAAATGTAAGAAGTGGAAATGCTTCTCGGTTTTATGTCAAAATACAGGATTCTAGATAAAATAATGGAAAAAGAATCTCCTGTTATTAAACCTGGGAAAATGAACATAAACAGCTCAACCAAGCAGAGCCAAGTATAGGATTTTGTAAGGTGATTGGAAGAAAAAGGATCTCCTTTTAAACTCTATTTTCAAGCCCTTAACAACTGTTGGAGACACTTTTGTTGATTAAAAATTGCTAGTAATCTCTCTCCTTTGGCACTGAACATTGGACATTAAATAAAAGCATGTCTACTACAAGTTTAGTATTAACTTCTTGCATAAGACCCACATAGTGTTTTCTGAGCAGAGGAAAAAGGGTTTTATAAAGGCTTAAAGAGGAAGGAGAGACCAGTGCCTGGGGAACACAAACTCTAAAATGAGCAAATGATCAGTTCAACACTTTGCATGTGTGAAAACATGCTGATGAAAATTGGCATGCTCTCCATCGAAGTCACATCAAGAAGGCACCAGCTAACTCCTTTGCTGTGTCCAGAATGCTGGCGTGATTCTACACATGGTCCCGTAGGCTCCGAGGATGCCCAGCGCAGGGGGCTGCCAGGCACTGAAGAGAAAGGGCAGGTGCACAGGTGGGGTTCATTACCCCAGAGGCAGCTGCTGTGCTCACAACCCCTGCAGCCCCCAGTGTGAATATCATCCCCTGGAGCTCTGCATGAGCAGCCTACACATCTCTTGGTACACCTGGACTGTGCTGTCTTTTGTTGAGTTGCACAGCAGAGAGATAGCTCTCCAGTTTGTGGAGAACCCAAACCAAAGAAAGTCAAGAAACCAACTCCCATTACAGAAGACAAAGGGGATGTATGGTTCCTCTTCCCACTCCATGGATCTGGCCCTAAGTGACACCAAGTGAGACACAAAGGCAGCAGTAATGGTATTGACAGCCATCAGTGGTTAGGTGGGGCACAGCTGCTATCCACCTCTGTTCCAGGGTACCTCAGGAGAGAGGGGCAGAATCCAGTCCACACCGTTGCCCACAATCATACCCCAAGCATGGGAGCAAAAAGGATGCTCAAGTCCTGTGGCCATGGACTCAACCTTCTGAAACTCTTAGCAGAAATAATCCCTCCTTCTTCCCTTAAGATTGTTTCTGTCAGAGACTTAATGCCAGTCACAGCTTCTCAGCTGCACTGCTTATGTGGACACCATGATGAGGCAGGAAAGAAATTGCCTACAGCACTGGGCACACACAGGGTGATTAGATAAAGTCAATGTTGCCTTCTGCCTTAGTCACTGTTCTGTTGTTGTGAAGAGACACTGACCACAGCAACTCTCACAAGAGAAAGCGTTTAATTGGGGCTGGCTTACAGTTCAAAAGGTTTGGTCCATTGCCATCATGGCGAGGAGCATGGTGGCACACAGACATGGTACTAGAGAAATAACTGGGAGTTCTGCATCTGGATCCACAGGTAGCAGGAAAAGAGAACCACGAGGCCTGGCTAGGGCTTGTGAAACCTCAAAGCCCACCCCCAATGGCACACCTCCTCCAACAAGGCCACACCTACTCCAACAACTAATCCTTCCCAAGTAGTGCCACTTCCTGATGACTGAGCATTCAAACAAGGCCACACCTACTCCAACAACTGAGCATTCAAACAAGGCCACACCTACTCCAACAACTAATCCTTCCCAAGTAGTGCCACTTCCTGATGACTGAGCATTCAAACATATGAGCTTGTGGAGGGCGTTCTTGTTCAAACCACCACACCTTTCAAACCTTAATCATAGCCCAGAAGTGTTGTGGAATAGTCTTTTTGTACATTGCGAAGATGTGTCTTTGCCAAGGCACCTTCTGGTTGTTTTAATAAAGAGTTGAATGGCTAATAGCTAAGCAGGAAGAAGTTAGGCTGGACTTCTGGGCAGAGAGAGAGAAGGAGGGATGAATCTAGGCATGGGAAAGATGCCAGAGGACACCAGGAAGAAACAGGAGGTATAAAATGGAAGAGAGGTAAAAAGTTACAAGGCAAAATATAGATTAATATAAATGGGTTAATTTAAGTTATAAGAGCTAATGGGACAAGTCTAAGCTATAGGTCAAGCTTTCATAATTAATAATAAGTCTCTGTGTTGTTTTTTATGAGCTGTCAGTCCAAAGAAAAATCTATCTAAACAGAAGTATTACACTGACTTGTGAAACCTTACACTAATGTTATGGAACATTTGGGCATGGTGGCTCATACCTGTAATTCCAGCATTCAAAAAGTGGAGACAAGATAATTAAAGCTAAGCCCAGCTACGTAGTGAGTTTGAGACCAGCCTGGACTGTGTGAGACCCTGGGTCAAAAAATAAATAGATGAGGGCTAGTGAGAAGACTCAGCAGGTCAAAGGGCTTGCCACACCTGCTGGTTAGGACTGTCAATTTGACACAACCTGGAATCACGTGGAAGAAGCGCAGCTGAGATCCTCTGTGGGTTATCATCCTGGGTGTGTCCATTGAGGTAGGAAGACTTGTGCATTGTGGGTGGCCCCTTTCCCTGGGCAGGGAAATACAGGATCCTGTAAGGCTGGAGGACTAACAAGCATGGATGCATTAATTCCTTGCTCTTACCTATGGACGGATGTAACCAGTTCTCTCAAGTGCCACGATCTGTCAGTGTGACCTCCCTGCCATAATGGACTCAAGCCAGAAACTGTGAGCCAAAGAAATCCTCTCTCCTATAAGCCATTTTGTTGGAGTATTTTACCACAGCAACAGGAAAGGAAATTAAGCTATCATGCAAGGCTAACAATCTGAGTTCGGGCCCCAGAACCGTCTGTGGAAGGAGAGATTTGTCCTCTGACCTCCACATACACCTCCACACAGGCACATGTGAGCCTGCATCCTCACACATTGACACACAGACACACGTAATAAATAAAATTAAATTAAAAGGAAAATTAATAGATAGAAATTTTAAAATGATTTATAGGGTAGAGAGCCTGCTCTTATCCTACAGGGAGAACCAGGGTATGGTCAGAGCAGCACAGCACAGTAACTGCCCTCCCCAGCTCCTCCACCTTCCCCAGCTCCTCCACCTTCCCCAGCTCCTCCACCTTTCCCAGCTCCTCCACCTTCCCCAGCTCCTCCACCTTTCTTAGCCCCTCCCCTTCTCTGCCCTGACCGCCCCCCTTCACCCTCCCCGGCAGACCACTCTTCTTCTCCCAGAAGAAAAGGCCGCTTGGTCCTGCAGATGACAAAGCATGTTGGTGTGGAGTAGTAATGGGAAACAGAAGTGTCTCGTCTAAGCTACGTTCTGTTTCGGTGACTCCATCTTTGCTCTTAGCACAGAAAACATCAAGGACAGAAGAAAACTATCTTCCTTTTTCCTATTACACAGTATGTGCTTTTAGTGAAACACAAAATTTATTAGAAAAATTTTCTGCCGCAATGTCTCAACTAAACACAGAGAGGGGAGAAAGTTTTGCTTCAATCCACAGAACTGGCAAGGAGGCCTAGAAAGAAGGCAGCAGACGCCAAAGCCAATTTCTCAGAGCTTTGTCCAGTACACCACACTAAATCAAGGGCAGGGGAACGTCTTATATAGAACCAGATGCCAACCGCAGTCTTAGCTGCCGTTGTGATGAAGGCTGCCAAAGGCAACATGTAAATAAATGGGAGAAATGGTTCCAATGACACCTCACCATCGTAACAGGCTGTGGAGCACTTGACCCACAGAGCACAGTGTGCCCACTGAAGGGACACTAGCATACTTGAGCATGTGGCTCTGGCAGGCCTTGCCCTTCTCCCCAATTACCTCTGCCTTGCTTAAAAAAAAAAAAAAAAACTGTTAGATTACATTCCTAAAGCTAGCCCCTAAGGTCTATTCCCTTATTTGGCCACTTCCTCCTCCTGAGGCTGACTATCAAGGTTCAGCTATCAAAATATTGAAGTCCCCTTTGACTCACCTAATTAACATGCCCAATTAAAATTAAACACCTCATCCTAACACAGGGTTTCCCCTAGTCCCTTTATAAACCGCCATTTGCCTATGTGCCACGTCTGTCTCCTCTCTATCCAGAGGCAGTCCTTTGTCCTCCAAAACAAATACCCCTGCCCCTCTCCCTTGTTCCCTTCCCCTTCTCCCTCATCCTCTGTCTCCTGTCTTTGTCCCTTATCTATGCCCTGTATCCCTCTGGGGCAAAAAAAAAAAAAAATCTCCTTTGTGCTGAGAACTCGTTCTCAGGGGTCCTGAGCCCACACTTTCCCTTTCACCCACCTCTCTGTCCTCACCCTCTGACACCCACACATCCAATTATCACAGACACTTTCACCTCGGCCTGGAACATCTTTCACATGGCAACATTGGCACGCAAATCCAGAGGTGGTAATGACTTCAGGAAAAAGCAACAACGCCAATTTTTCATGACCTGCTGCAGAGAGGTAAGCCTTTCCGACTCATCCACACTGTCAGGACAATCTCCACTCACCAGAAAGACAAAACCTCACTCACTCCCCGCAGCATCCCTCTGAATAGCAGGTATCAAATGCAGTCCCAGGTACAGAATTAGCATGCAGCAGCCCATCACCTTCACCAGCATCTCTGTCCCAGACCAACCCAGGCAGCAGGCTCACTGTGACAACATGAGAATAACTTGTCATTCCGGTAATGGTCTAACAGCAGATAAGTGTCTGTCATAATGAAAATTGGTCTCTTCCGTTTCAATTTATTTTGTCAACAATCTGAATGAAGCCTGGATGTATCTTCCGACACCACTGCTTGCACACCAAATAGGAACAAAACTCTAAAACGAGCCTCATCATCAAATGACTAAATATTTACATTAAAGAAGAGTCTCTTCTGGAAGCTGTCCCAGGTCCACTGTGTGCCTGCCAGAACACCTGCAGCTTCTTGTAACTAATTAAGGAACTCCAAAAAAGCGCATTAAAAAGGGTCTCCGCAAACAGATGCACACTCCATTAATTAAAAGCCGGAGCAATCACCCGGACTGTAATTGGAAAATGTGCTTCTCTCCATTTTAAGGCAATCATGGTTGTTTGCAGATGCTTTCTGATGGCTTCTCAAAAGAGCAAGAAGACTAGCAGCAGGCTCTGGCTGCCCCTGGCCGGCAGGGCAGATGTTTGGGAAAGGTTGGAGATTGGGGCAAACTCATCCAAGCTCCTTAATTAGTGCCTCCTCCTCTTCCTCTCTCTCCAGAGCACTGCTAATGAGAAAAGGAAGTTTAAGTGCTGAAAAAAAAAGGAAAGGGCCTGCTTTTCTGACGCTGAAGGTATAAAGATAGACCCCTGGGGAACACTCTGGGTCTCTAATGGGGGAACACACTCGTTCAAGTACACGCAGAGCTAGGTAGCATCTGAGCGCCCTATGCCGGCCCTTAGTGGAGTTTCAGGGTCTGCAGAGGCAGTGTTGAGAGTAGGAAGCTGGGAAAGAAGGTGAACTGGGAAGGGAGGAAGGAAATAGATTGCCTGGTGTCTCTCCTATACCCTTCTCTTTGGGTTCCGGGCAAAGGTTTAAGGGAACCACCAGGTTGGATAAGGCAGGTTACCCTGGTGTCTCAGTCAGGGCTGATTGATGCCATGACCTCAAAGGCCTAGGATTTGGGTGATTAAGCTGCTATTTCTCACCAGAAACCTACCCTCCGGTACACTTCCCTCTGATGCGAGCCTCTCCAAATGCCTTTTCCTTCGCAGGTGCTCTCCTGCTGCTGACAAGGCATGGAAGGGGCCTGGAAACTGAAGGATGGAGAAAGGATTCTGCCTCGGTGGAGGGAGTTGGTCTTCAAGAGGCGGTGCTTGTACAAGGTCGCTTGCTATGTGCCTTCAAAGGTTGTGGGACTTCAGCCTCCCCGGAGCCACTTCCTGTTTTTCAGGATGTGCTCTCTCCTTTCCCTCCACCATAAAGTCCTCACCAGAGCCAAGCTAATGATGGCACAATACCTCTCACTCTCTAGAGCTATGACCTAAATAAACCTCTTTTCTTTGTAAAGTAACCCTTGTGCCAAGTGTTGACGGTGCATGCCTTTAATCCCCGGGGTGGGAGGTGGAGTAGGGGGAGGTGTGCAGAGGGAGGTGGATCTCTGTGAGTTCCATTCCAGCCTGGTCTACCAAGCAAGTTCCAGGACAGTCAAGGCTTCACAGAGAAACCCTGTCTCAGATAGATAGATAGATAGATAGATAGATAGATAGATAGATAGGTAGGTAGGTAGGTAGGTAGGTAGGTAGGTAGGTAGGTAGGTAGATAGATAGATAGATAGATAGATAGATAGATAGATAGATAGATAGATAGATAGATAGATATGTATGTACTTTGGGGGGGGCAGTGGTTTTTTGAGACAGGGTTCTCTATGTAACAGCCCTGGCTTTCCTGGAACTTACTTTGTAGACCAAGCTGGCCTCAAATTCACAGAAATCCACCTGCCTCCCAAGTGCTGGGATTAAAGGCATGCACTACCACCTGGTATATATAGTATCCTTGCAACCAGGTATGGTAGTCTGCACCTTTAATTCCTGCACTTGACTGACAAAGGCAGGCAGATCCCTGTGAGTTCGAGGTCAGCCTGGTCTATACATCAAATTCCAGGACAACCAGAGCTACATAGTGAGACCCAGTGGTGGTTTGTAAGAAAATGCTCCCCCATGGGGAGTGGCACTATGAGGAGGTGTGGTTTTGTTGGAGTAGGTGTGGCCTTGTTGGAGGAAGTGTGTCACTGTGGGTGGGCTTTGGGGGTTTCCTATGCTTAAGCTACACCCAGTGACCAAGTTTACTTCCTGTTGCCTGTAGCTCAAGATGTAGAACTCTCAGTTCCTTTTCCAGCACCATGCTTGCCTGCACACCACCATTCCCACCATGATAATGAAATAAACCTCTGAAACTGTAGCCACCCCAAATAAATGTTGTCTTTATAAGAATTGCTGTGGTACTGGACTAGGACCTCTGCATACGCAAGACAGTTGTGTAGCTTGATCTGCTTTAGGGGTCCTCTGGCAGTAGGATCAGGATCCATTCCCAGTTCATGACTGGCTTTTTGGAGCCCACTACCTATGGTGGGACACCTTGAACAGCCTTAAGACAAGGGGAGGGACTTAGACCTGCCTCTACTGAATGTACCAGGCTCTGTTGACTCCCCATGGGAGGCCTGACCTTCTTGTAGGAGGAAATGGGGGGTGGGTTGGAGGGAGAAGGCTGGAAGGGCTGGAGAAGGGAAGAGGGGGAATCTGTAATTGGTATGTAAAATGAACAAAAAATTTCTTAATTAAAAAAAATTGCTATGGTTATGGTGTCTTCACAGCAATAGAAACCCTAAGACAGACCTTGTCTCAAATAACTTTGCTCCAGATATTTCATTATAGTTCCAGAAAGTACACAATATCTTAGAGTTTACACTCTCATACCCATTGGCATCTGCCCGTCATGTTTCCCTGCATAAGTGGGATACCCTGGCCTGGCCAGCTGGGGTCCCCCACATGATATATCATAACACCCTGTCCAACTCCAGATTGTGACAATAGCCTGCAATTGGAAGTAAATGTCAGCTTTTCATTTACCACTTCCCTTCCCTAGGAATCCTAGGAAAGCAGAGTAGGCGGACTTGGGGTTTACTGGGATCTTGACCAAACTTCACCTTATTACCATCTTTTACTCAAATTTCTGACAGAATAAGCAAATAAATAACTGTAAGACAGTCCCATGGGAGCTGGAGAGATGCCTCAGCAGTTAAGAATACTTACCACTCTTCCAGAGGTTCAATTGCCAGCACCCATGTCAGGCAGCTCACAACCATCTGTAACTCCAACTCCAGAGGATACAATGCCTCTGGCTTCCATGGGCACCTACACTCATAGGTACATACACACACACACACACACACACACACACACACACACACACACACACACACACACATGCAAACATACATGTACACGTTCGGGGGAGACACTACAGGTAACCTCAGAGGCCTGAAGAAGGTGTTAGATTCCCTGAAGCTGGAGTTACAGGCAGCTGAGAATTACCTGAAGTGGGTGCTGGCACCCAAACTCCATCCCTCTGCAAGAGCAGCAAGTGTTCTTAACTACTGAGCCATCTCTCCAACTCAATCTTTTTCTTAATACACTGTCTCTGTTTCTCCCACATCCCATGTGTCCCTGCTTTCATTCCTTGCTCTAGGACACAGTAACCTGAAAATGGCTGGGCATGGTGGTACATACCTTTAGTACCAGCATGCAGGAGTCAATGCAGGTGAATCGCTGTGAGGTTAAGGCCAGCCTCATCTACATAGTGAATTCCAGGCCAGCCTGGCCTACATATCAAGAGCCTGTCTCAAAAATGAATAAATAAATAAAAGAATCTGGAAATTCCAGGAAGTGCCCTCCAGTCTCCAATATCCACCAGTAACAATATCCAAGCTTCCACGGGCGATGAGATGTACATCTCTAAAAAATAATCCCTTAAGAGCCTGAATTTAAGGAGCCCTGAAATCTTCTCCTTCTGTCTCTTCCTCAGTGAGTACACCCATCTCACCAGCCAGTTTCTTTCTTCTGTCCTCCTCCTCTGCTCTTCTCTGTCCTCTGACTGTGGGAACTGGGCTTCGAAAGGGCTGACAAGCCCCCTTAGGAGCCATAACCACAGCCCAGCTGCAGAAGGTCCTACCCACTCCAGCCTCCTTCATAGCCTATCACACTCCATGGTGGGAAGGTGGGGAAGAGTCAAGGGTGCAAACAGGCCCCACCCTGCTAGTACAACAATGGTCAAAGCATGCACCCTGTAGCTGTCGGGCAAGGCCCCCACTCAGACTGGGGAGTCAACACAGATCTACAGCTGCCAAACTGATCCCATATCGAGCCTGAGGGGCCACTGGGTTCTTCCAGGCAAGCAGTTGTGGGTACCCCACAACATACTCAGGAGGTATCTTGAAGGAAGCTGTCCTAGGCTTTCTATTGTTGTGGAGAGACACCATGACCATGGCAACTCATAAAGGAAAACATTTAACTGGGGCTGGCTTACAGTTCAGAGGTTCAGCCCGTGATCATCATGGTGGAAAGCATGGCAGCATGCAGGCAGACATGATGTTGGAGCAGGAGCTGAGGGGTCTGACATCTTGACCAGCAGGCAACAGAAAGTGGTCTGAGATACTGGGCATGACTTGAGCCTATATAAGACCTCAAAGTCCACCTCCACAATGATGTCTTTCCACCAACAAGGCCATACCTACTCCAACAAAGCCACACTTCCCAGGACTACCATTCCCTATGAGCATATGGGGCTAATTACATTCAAACTACCACAAATACCATAATGCCCAAGTCTTCCAAAGATGTTGGCAGCCATGTGGACAGCCAAAAAGGGAACACAAATATGGGAGCTTAGAACAGGGCCTGAGGAGGGAAGAGATGCTGGTGCTAGGCAAAGGCTGACCAGGTTTTGAACAGCCTTGTGATGGTTTGAATAAGAATAGCCCCATACACTAGTATATTTGAATGTTTGGTTCCCAGTTGGTGGGCTGTTTAGGAAGGATTAGGAAATGTGCCCTTATTGAAGGGAACGTGTCACTGTGGGTGAGTTTTGAGGTATTAGAGGCCTACAGCAGGGTCTCTCTCTCTCTTTCTCTCTCTTTCTCTCTCTCTTTTCCTCCCTCCCTCCCTCTCTCCTCCCCTCCCTCCCTCTGTCATGTGCTTGTGCCTCAGATGTGACCTCTCAGCTACTGCTCCAGCACCATGCCTGCCTGCCACCATGCTCCTCACCATGATGGCCATGGACTAACCCTCCAAAACTGTCAGCAAGCCCCCATTTAAATACTTCCTTTTATAAGCTGCCTTGGTTAGGGTGTCTCTTCACCATAATAAAACAGTGACTAAGATGGTCCTGATGCTGATGGTTTCTGTATCAATCCCGCCTGGGCCCTGAGACTCACGTCCATTTTTCATGCCTAAGCCTTGGCAGTGGCCCAGGAGTGAGACATAGGTAGTGAGAAGCCAGGCTGAGCTCTGCCCAGGGGCCTGGATGAGCCAACACTGGGAAAGAGGGTGCAGGTGAGGCCCGGGCGGCTGGTTCTTGCCTTTCTCTCAGCCTCCTCAACTTCCCTCCACTTTCCCTGCACTGTGACATGTCTCCGCACTTCAGATACTTCTACTTCTTCTGTCATGACTGTTCTCAGACCCTCCAGCTGAAAACATCTGTACTGTAAGCAAAGCCATCCCTGAGCATTTATCCTGAATTTCGTCTTCCAGATGGTAGGAAATTCCCATGCAGTCAATAATAATAGTAATAAATATATACATAAATAAACAAAATAGAATAAATTTGCCAAATTACACTTTTAATCTGGATGGCAAACTGGGGGGAAAAAAAGGCAAGATTTTTTGAACCAAGTGACCCATAAGCTCAAGTTTTTTGTTTTTTTCTTTAGAGTTTTTCAGAAGAGATCTCACTTTACCAAGGTAAAAGAAATAACCTCAGAGGAGCTCGTAACAGGGACTTGTATTCCAGTATTGCAGGACTTGGTCCCAGGGGAGAAACCATGAGCAATTGGCTCAAAACCCAACTGAGGAAGGACTCAGCCCAGCTGGGGCTTCAAACCTGTGTTTTGAATTCTCCTGTAGGCTCCACCCTGAATTACTAGGCAATCCCTGGAATTGATGGGCACATCCCCAAACCATAACATCTGAAGAGCTGACTCAGGAGTGGGATACTTCCCTCATTCCAGAGGCCCTCCATGTCTTGCCCCTCCCCTTTGAATTATCATGGGAAAGTCAGTTCCCTCCTATTATGATAAATCTTCAAGACCTGGAATAAACGCATCCCTGCTGCCTGACCATCCAGCCATACATGTTAGAGGTCTTAGGCAATCCCTGTCCCTCCCATGCATTCCTACTGGCCTGCACTCACCCCACCCAGGTAGGTCAGAGATCTTGAGACCTCCCACTCATCCTTCCACCTCTCTGTGATCTCACCCAGGCTAGACAGGTTAGAAGTTTCAAGAGACCCTTATCCTGCCATGTCCCACTGTCCTGCTTACCCTAGCTAGACGGATTAGTGGCCTTGGAACCTCCTCACTCTCGCACACACTTTGACTGCTCTCCATGCTTATCCCAGCAGAAGGCCCTGTCACTCTCTGCTGCTGTGTACATCCACCACTCCATATCCGCCCCCAGCCAGTCACACTAGAAGTCTCAAGACTCCCAATACCCCTGCAAATACTTTTGCTACCCTGAACACTCACCATGACTGAAGAGGGTACAAGACTCAGGACTTGCCATGTGTACCACATACTTCCGTATCCCAGGCTCATCCCAGCCAGGCAGGTTAGATGCCTCTTCTGCACACTTCCTCCACCCTGTCCTCAACTGGCCAGTGAAGCCAGAGGTGTGCAATCCCCTCCCACACTCCAGTGCATACTCCTGCCTGAACTGAAGCCAGAGGATGTTCAACCTACCCACACCTGGCATACATGCATAGCAGTCCATGAGCACCCTGACTTATGAAGTTAGGGGTCATGGTTTTCGCACACACTCCTATAACACTACTCAGCCCAGGCTGAGGAGATCAGAGACCCTGATCTACCACCCCTAGCATAAACCCCACCACAATATACTGACTCTGGTTTATGAGGCCAGAAACCATGCCACACCTGTAACTGAGCCAAGATACCTTCTATTACTCCATCCATGAACCAACACTAGTGTCTCCATGACCAGAATTTCAAGTAACACTGAGCTGAACCAATACCCATCAAGCAGAGGAAATACCAAACACTGAAGGAAATGCTCACTCAACACAGGCATGACAGAAAGACTTAGCTAAAAAATGGCTCCAGGTAGGTGAGTCTCAACAGAAGTAACATGAGATGCCAAGATACATCTCCTTCAAATCTGCCACTCCAATAGTAATAGTCATCAATGACAGTAACTTAGATGAAATGCCAGACAAATAACCATGGGAATGAGTTTATAATCTCTGGAATGAAGCAAACACAAACTACTGAATGAAATCCAGATGTGAAATTAGGATATGAAAATAGAATTCAGCAAAAAGATAGGAATACTGAAGAAAAACAAAACTGATACAGCACTGGAAATGGAAAATTCAGTAAGTCAAATAACACCTCAGAAGAAAGCCTCACTGATGGAATGGACCATGTAGAAGGCAGACTGTCAGGACCCAAATATAAGGTGGAGGAATTGGATCATTCAGTCAAACTCAATGATAAATTTTTGAAAAAAAATTATGAAAGGAGCATGAGAAATGTTTGAGAAACTATGAAAACACAAATTTGTAAATTATGGGCATAGAAGAAGGAGAATTCTGTGCCAAAGGAATATTAAATATTTTCAATAAAATCATAGAAAGTGTCCTAAGTCTAAAGAAAAAGATGCCCATCCAGGTAGAAGAGGCTCACAGAACACCACATACACAAGATGAGAAGAGAAACTCCCCGTGTGGTTTTATAGTCAAAACACTAAACATTTGGAAAAATAAAACATACTGAAAGTGAGAGGGCTAAGTGCATGTAAAGACATCACCCATCAGAACAGCTCATTTTTCAATGGGAACTCTAAAATCCAGACAGATGAGAGGATATATGTCAAAGTTTGAAAGATTACAATTTCCAACCCAGACTACTATATCCAGCAAAACTATTTCTCATAGTGGAGAAGAGGGGAAAGAAAAGCTTTTCATGATAAAAGCAGGCTAAAACAATTATGAACATGAAGCCAGCTCTAAAGAGAATACTGGACGGAATATGTGGAATGGAAAAGAATGATAAATCCAGGAAGGTACAGAGAAAAATATGCTAACATATTTTGTTAATAAATGAAGACTAAGAAAATGCCAACCACCACAAAATCACTGGAATCAACACACATCTTTCAGTAATAATTCTGAATACAAATGGCTCCAACTCACCAGTCAAAAGACAAGGACTAACAGATTAGTAAAACAGGATCCCTCTTTCATGCTGCTTCCAAGCAACACATGTTCCCACTAACAGTAGACACCACCACAGGGCAAAATGATGGGCAAAGGTTTTCGAAACAAATGCTGTTGTAGACAGTTGTCTTCTCTTGGAAGAGTACTGAGGATAAAGCCTAGTGTCCCAAACTTCAGTCTAACAAACAAAGGTGACACCTCAACCACTACAACCTAGTCCCTCCCAAACATTGAGAACACTTCTCCTGAAAGAAAGTAACTTAATTTTTTTAAGTGAACAACTGATCTAACACAAAAGCACAAGCAACATAAAAAACAAACAATATGCCTCATCCAGAAACCATCAGTCTACAAGTAATGTCCCCACCAGTCAGAGAACCTTAGATGAAATGCCAATGAAGAATTCAAAAGAATGATAAGTGTGAACAAAGAAATCAAAGAAGACATAAACTCCTGAAAGAATTGCAAAAGAACACAAACAGATGAATGGAATAAGGGATCCAATAATAAGATAGAAATACTTGAAAAAAATCAAACTGAAATCCTAAAAATGAAAATTTCAATAAGTCAAATTAAAAGCTCGGGGGAAAGTTTCATGAATAGAATACAGTATGGAGAGGATAGAACAACAAAGCTTGAAGACAAGGTATATGAATTAGGACATGCAGTAAGGACAATGAGAAATTAATATAAATATGAAGAGAATACACAAGATCTTTGGGACATCCTGCAAAGACCAAAATTGTGAATTTTGAGCATAGAAGAATTCCATTCCAAAGACATAGAAAATATTTTTAATACAACCATAGAAAATTACCCAAATCTAGGGAAAGAGTTCCCATCTAGATTTAAGAGGCATATAGGACATCAAACAGGACTTGAAAAGAAACTCCTCACATCATACTATGATTAAAACACTAAACACACAGAACAAAAGCTGCAAGAAAGAAAAGCCAAGTCACATACATGGCAGAGGGTATGGTCTGGTGTGTCTCAAGTCCTGTAAGAGGAAATCTATGGATGCAGACCGCTATACATGAACTGGTGTGTCTCAAGTGCTATAAGAGCACAACTGTGGAAGCAGACCACTGTACCTGGACTGATACATCTCAAGTGCTGTAAGAGTACAGCTGCGGATGCAGACCACTATACCTAGCAACACTGTCAAGACTGATAGAGAAAGAGAAACATTTCATAACAAGAACAGGCTTAAGGAACTTATGCCCACTAAGCTGGCTTCACAGAGAAAACTGAGAAGAATTATTCAGAAGGAAGAAAACTACAAATATATTCAAGAGTCTACAGGGAAAAAATATATTTGTTCAGCAAGTGAGGATTAGGAAAACACCAAATACTTCTAAATTAACAAAACAGCAGACATATTAACACAAATCTTTCAATAATAACTGTTTATTAGTAGTCTCAGTCTCCTCAGTCAAGACACAGATCAGCAGAATGTTTGAAGTTAGCTGGGCAGAATGTGAAAACTCCATCTCAAAATAAAACATCAACAACAACAATAATAATAATAATAATAATAATAATAATAATAATAATAATGGGCTGGGGAGATATCTTGTTGCTCTTCCAGAAGACCTCAGTTTGGTTTTCAGCGCCCACATCGGTTGACTTACAACTGCCTGTAATTCCAGTACCAGGGGATCTGCACCCCTTGGCCTTAGTAGCTACCTGCATGGATGTAGTGTGTATACACTCATATAGGCACACTCATATCTACATAAATGTGGATAAATAAATAAAAAGGCAGAGAGTAGAACTGTGGTTGTTGGTGGCTGGGGGGCAGTGTGAGAGTGGGGAAGTATTCGTGAAGGTGGACAACTGCTGGTGGCCGTGTCAGAGGAGCCAGCAGGTAGCAATTGAAGTTCAAGGTGTCAGTCCACCAGGAGGAAACTCTCTGATGGGTCAATTTCCTTTAAGCAAGTCTACAAGACTACAGACCTCACAATGTCTTTTGCTTCTGCTGTGCCTTTATATGTTTGCTTCTACAGTCTTTCTTTGGTATCTGGCATGGTGTGAGTAGATGTGGAGAGATCCCCACTGCCTGTAATGCAGTGTGTTTATCTCATGAAAACTTCCCAATCTACTGGGCATTTTTATCTGTGGATTGTCAAGAAGGTGATTCCTCCCTAAGCTGTACTGTCTAATTGATAATGATAGCCTATACAGAATTTTGATGAATAAAAATAGATAAAAGGGTATGTTTCAACCTAGAAACTACCTTAGATCATAGCTCAGGTTTACTATAAAGGTAAACAACTGAATTTACCTCAGGAGCCAGGCTGGCTCTAATTCTCTTTATACTGAAAAGATGCAGTCACAGGTTTCAGTGTACAGCATTAACTGAAACAAAGTTTCAAAATAACTCAGGTTAAACCAGATGCCTTGCTAATGGTTTTTAAGATAAATGACCCCAGAAAAACAATCTGAAGTTCACAAGAATGCATAAGCTGAGCTGTCTGATTCATTAGGCTAGGGTCATAAATATAAAACAGCCCAATTATTACTAGCTGATGAATAATTAATTCCTTGCACCCATTCCTGATCTCAATTTGCTGATATGGGTATACACCCTGAAAATTCAAAGTACAGCTGACTGACTGTTTTTATGCATGAGAGTGTTGGGTCCTGAAATTGTGCATATAACAGGGAGTAGAACACCAAAGTCTAGAAACAAAAGCAGCTTTTATTCAAATACACTGCCAGAAAAAAAAATATGACTAGTCAGAGCTACAGAGAATAACTTGACTCGCTAGCTCCAAAAAGGGGCTACGGGTTTCATTTCATTATCAGGGGCTGCACACAGGGCAGAAAGCACATTTTGAGATTTAAAGCATCATGTTGTCACAGTGTCTTGGGAGTGCTGACTAGAGCTGAAGCTAAGAGACTATGTTATCTCAGGAATGTTGACTTGAGCCTGAACTAGAGAATTTATGACATCCTCAGGCATCTCCATGTCCCAAGACACTTTCCCAAGGCACTTTCCACCTCTGAGGTCTGAAAGAAATCCAGGATGTATGACTTCTGGTTACAGGGTGATAGTTCAAAATGTTGACATAGTCATGGGTTCTGTAATCATTCACTTAAAAATGGAATGTAACCTCTTTGTGACTCCCATGTTGCCTGAGTTTGTTGGGGTGTATAAGCTGTGGAAAGACATGAAAGAACAGAAGAACAGAAATGAATGGAGAATAAAGAAGAAAACCATCAACTTACTCAGATAGAAAAGTCTAGTCCATGCTGATGCTGTGGCTTTCCCTTTGAGCCCTGTGCTGCCTGGAGGCTGGTCCCCCAGGTGGTGATAGATAACATTTCAGTTACATAGGAAGAAAAAGTTCTGGAGTCACAGCAAGGTGACTGTGGTAAATAAAAATGTACAGTATTGGCCGGGCGGTGGTGGCGCACGCCTTTAATCCCAGCACTCGGGAGGCAGAGCCAGGCGGATCTCTGTGAGTTCGAGGCCAGCCTGGGCTACCAAGTGAGTCCCAGGAAAGGCGCAAAGCTACACAGAGAAACCCTGTCTCGAAAAACAAAAAAAAAAAAAAAAAAAAATGTACAGTATACTTGAATGTTGTTACAGGAGTCCATTCTAAAATGTTCATATCATATAAAAAAACAGAATGTAAAATGTTTAATGTATTAATTTTCCTGATTCTATTTTATGTGTTTGTATCAAAACATCTCCATGGAGGGAGCAGAGGAAGCTCTGAGTAAAGTCCTAAGTAAATGTGAATTTTGACATGGACATGGCTGTGTCCAGGACTCCCAAGACCTTGGACTCAAGGAGCAATTGGTCATATGGGCTAGGCTCAAAAGGAATGGCAAAGCTTTCCTTTGGAGTCTCGAGTATGAGTGTTTGTGAATGATTGAGCAGTGTATGAAAAGACTAGCAACTTTAACTTCCTCCTCCCAGATGTTTACAGCCGAGACCGATTGCCTATGGATACCTCCTATGGAGACTAGCTCACCCCTCCCCCTATGCTGTACATATTAAATACAATGAGGTACCAGGTTGTGGCCATATGGTAACAGAATCCCACCTGATCCCAGCTTCACTGTATGTGTGTCTGTCCTTTCTTCATTCCCATACTGTCCCTAGTCAGGGTTCCAGAATCCAAGCCTGTCAGGTCACAGCAATACTGTACATCATAAACATATAATTTCCACTTGTTGACTAAAATAGTAATAATAAAAATAACTTCTAAGTAGCAGTAGCCCCTGGGCTGAGGAAACAGAAGCTCATCAGCTTTTCACTCAACTGGCTGGGCAAGGACATCAAGGAAAGCCCTGGGTTCACACCAAGGCACACCATGCACAAGAAGAAGGAGAAGGAGAAGCAGGGGAGGAAGAAGAAAAGAAAGGAAGGAAGAAATGAGGGAGGGAGGGAGGGAGGGAGGGGGAGAGAGAAGAAGGAAATAAGAATGAAAGAAAGGAAGGAATAAAGGAAAAGAGGATAGGAAAGAAGGGAGGGAGGGAGGAAAGGAGGGAGGAAGGGAGGAAGGGAGGGAGGGAGGGAGGAAGGAAGGAAGGAAGGAAGGAAGGAAGGAAGGAAGGAAGGAAGGAAGGAAGGAAGGAAGGAAGGAAGGGAGAGGTAAGTGTGGTGGTACCAGCACAAAAGGATGTGGCTTCAGTTTAGAGATCATGAGTCTCTTATCTGTGATATTGAGATCATCACAAGAGCCCTGATTGTTTTCAGAGAGCAGTTTTTTGGTGTGAGATGGCAGAGCCAAGCCAAAAGGGAGGTTTTATGTTTTGCTTCATTTTGTGGTGCTGAGGATCAAGCCCAGGGCATTTTGCATGCAAAGCACACACATGCTTAAACTGAGTTACAGCCCCAGCATACACAGGAGATCCTGAAATGGGCTCTTGGAGGTGGGCTGCTTCCTGCTTCTGGGCTAGTCTTTAACTACAGTACATAGTTCAAAGGAACCAAGATGAGAAAGTTTCTAAGCCCATTCCTGACTGTAGCTAAGCAGACGTAAGAGACTGGTATTTGTCCCACATGTGACCTTTTTTCTCATCTCTTTCCCCAGGCTTTGTGACAGGACTGTCCTTCCTCCCCATACACACCTGCACAAAGAACAGAGACAGCTCTGCCTTCTGATGCCTGTGTCCAAGTCCTCTCCCCTGCCTGTCCCTTTCCTGGGATAAATGAAGGCCTGTATAATGCAGTCTCACACTGGGATTAGCAGTTTGGAGTCACTGTAATCACATTCTAGCAACTCGGATTTTTTTTTTCTTTTTTTTTGTTTGTTTTTTTTGTTTTGTTTTGTTTTTGGTTTGTTTGGTTTTTGTTTTATTTTGTTTGGTTTGGTTTGGTTTGGTTTTTTGAGACAGGTTTTCTCTGTGTAACCCTGGCTATCCCGGAACTCACTATGTAGACTAGGCTGGCTTCGAACTCAGAGATCCACCTACCTCTGGCTCCCAAGTGCTGAGATCAAAGGTGTGCACCACCACCGCCCGGCTCCTGTCGAGTCATTTTAAGATGAAAGTTCATAAGTCTCCTGAGAAGGAGGATAGCATTGCTGGGGAAGGCTCAAAACAGAGGCCTCTCCTGGTATATACACACTGGCTGTGTGTGTGTACACATATACACACCGGCTGTGTGTGTGTACACATACACACACTGGCTGTGTGTGTATACACATATACAAACTAGTTATGTGTGTATACACACATACACACTGAGGGAAGCCATCAATTCCTGCTTCTCAGCCACTCACCAATGTGCAATATAGATTCCCCCCCCCCCCCCGACTATAACTTGACCATTTTATCTCTGTCATGAAACAGAGATGACTTTGGCCATAGCTGTGGCAACAAAATAAGTGGAACAAGACAGTGACGGGTGTGACAAAGCTTGTCCCAGGGCTGTTTTCCCCTCAAGGAAGCTGTGAACATTTCTCTCCTGCAAGAAAGTATCTGGGGACAGAGAGCTGGCTCAGTCAATAAAGGTGCTTGTATTACAACCTGATTACGTCGATTTGAATCCCAAGGACTCATGGAGAATCTGGACCCAGGAGAGGGGGGCTGGAGAGATGGCTTAGGGGGTTAAGAGAGATTGATGCTCTGCCTGAGGACCTGAGTTTGGTTCCCAATGCCCATCTATATCAAGAGGTTCATAGCTGCTGTAACGCCAGTTCCAGGGAGTATGATGCCCTCTTCTGGCCTCTGTGGGAACCTGTACACATCACACACACACACACACACACACACACACATACACACACACACACACACACACACACACACACACACACACACACAAAGTAAAGTGTAATATAAAAACTTCGCTGGTTCGGTCAGGTTGAGAATATGCGTATCATGGTAATGATGGCTTGATTGTCTGGCTGTCTCAGTGATATAAAGCACAAATCCCCGTGTCTAACAAAAGGGCAGCCTGGGACTGGTGAGGAGGGCCAGCAGATTAAGGATCTAGCTGCCAAGCCTGGGTTTAATCTCCAGGACTCACATAGCAGGATGACAGAACCAACTCCTGAAAATTGCCCTCTGACCTCCCACTGGCGCTCACAATAAATAAGTAAATGCAACCCCAAAAAAGCCCAGCATGAACTCCTTTTTAAAAGTTCGTCCTGGAGGAAGGACTAAGTGTGTGGTAAACTTGGAGCTGATACAGGATCTTTACGGTGCAATAGGAAGGAAAATGAGCCAAGACTGTTGAGTCTTGAATGTGAGCTTGGTGAACAATCTCTTGAGTTACACTGACCCTTTCAGCCTTTCCGGAAGATTGATAATGCCAAACAGCATGGAGACAGACTTCATTTTGAGAGTTTTACTCACTTCCTGAGTGATATTAGCAATGAAAATGGACCATTCTCAGCCTGTAGAGACCAGGAGAGGACCATTTGTTCTGTGAGGACAGGAATTACCTGACGCTCTTTCTGCTTAAATGGGAAAAGATTTAACTCAGTGAAGGTACCGAAAGGCACCTGGAGCTGAAGGGAACAGTGGGGAGATTTTCCCCTTTGTTAAGAGTTCGTTATAAGACTTTTATTAATGTCACGGAAAGATGGCATTGTGGAGGTGCTGAGGCACCACAGACAGGCAGTATGGTGGAGGCTGTGAGGAGGTCCAGGCCTCAGCACCACAGACAGGCAGTATGGTGGACCTCTGAGGAGGTCCAGGCCTCAGCACCACAGACAGGCAGTATGGTGGACCTCTGAGGGGAGTCCAGGCCCCAGCACCACAGACAGGCAGTATGGTGGACCTCTGAGGGGAGTCCAGGCCCCAGTATCACAGACAGGCAGTATGGTGGAGGCTCTGAGGAAGTCCAGGCCTTAGCACCACAGACAGGCAGTATGGTGGACCTCTGAGGAGGGTCCAGGACCCAGTATCACAGAAAGGCAGTATGGTGAAGGCTGTGAGGAGGGTCCAGGCCCCAGCACCACAGACAGGCAGTATGGTGGAGGCTCTGAGGAAGTCCAGGCCTTAGCACCACAGACAGGCAGTATGGTGGACCTCTGAGGAGGGTCCAGGCCTCAGCACCACAGACAGGCAGTATGGTGGACCTCTGAGGAGGGTCCAGGCCTCAGCATCACAGACAGGCAGTATGGTGGAGGCTGTGAGGAGGGTCCAGGCCCCAGTATCACAGACAGGCAGTATGGTGGACCTCTGAGGAGGTCCAGGCCCCAGTATCACAGACAGGCAGTATGGTGGAGGCTCTGAAGAGTGCAGGAATTAGGTAGACTCGGGAGGTCCTCTTCTTGTAAGTGAGCTAAGCCCCCTCAGGATAGGAACATGGGGATCTTGTGTGGTCTAGCATCACAGGTGAAATCCAGTATTTCTAGGCTCAACAATTAGGATCTGGCAATAAGGTAGCTGGGTGAGAATCTGACTGGGTTTTATAGTAAGCTCTGGAGTTGTTGAGAGTCAAGTACTTGCTGGTTTTGCTACCTGAGACCCCATGGAAGACCCTCAAGTCGCGAGTTTCAGTAACCCGAAGGGCATGTAAGACATATCATCAGTTGCAGGATTATAAGGGAGCCACAGCTACTGAGGCAAAGGAGACCCCACACCACCAAGTGTAATGGCTTGGGAGGGTAAGTGACTGACTGCTGAAATAACTCCAAAGTTTTGCTTAAAACTCCCAATGACTCTCTTTTGCTCGTTTACATACAAAAAGGGCTTTAGTGCCTTCAGGGAGAGGGAATGCTGGGGCAGAGATGAGTGCTTGTTTCAGGTCTGAACCAGTGTTATTTCAAGAGTCCTAACCCAGCCCTCCCTCCGCTCCCCCTCACTCAACACAGCCATCTTGACAAGAGTGAAGATAACTCTAGAGAGCCACCTGCGCCCTTCCCCACAAGTCTCAGATTATTGAAACAATGGACCTCTCAAAACTGGAACTTCCCCAGAAGTGTCCTGCTGGGAGAAGGAAACACAGCTGCCCGTCAGTGATCAGAGTCCAGCCAGCAAGGTGAGCACTTCCGTTTCCTGTGCTGTGTCTGCCTGCCTCCTGTTGAGCTGGTTGACTCTGTTAATGGCCAACTGCATGATGATCCACCTTGTTGTTGGCTTGACAGGATTGAAGATCACCTAGGAGATGCACCTTTGGGTGTATCTGTGAGGTGTTTCCAGAGAGGTTTAATGAGAAAAGAAGACCCACCCCGACTGTGGGTGGCACCATCCCACATCTGGATGAAAACAGGCAAAGAGCTGGCTGATGGAAAACAGAATACTAGCCAAGCACCAGAGGCCTCTCAGCTTCCTGACTGTAGCTGCATTGTGACAGATGGAATGCCTCACACTCTCAGAGCAATGCCTCCCTATCTCAAGGACACATTCCTCTCAGTTCCCAAATGCATGTGACTGATCAGAGGCGGGGCCTCGTAAGGATGGTTGACATCTTGAGGATGGGGCATGCTGGTGGCATTAGTGGCTTCTAAGTAGTGGCAGAAAGACAGGATCTAATAGGCTCATTTTGTCTCCCAGGCCATACCCTCTGTCATGTTGAGACATCAGGACCATGCTTTGTGACTTCTCCACCCAGCCTGTTGAAAGGTTTACAACAAGCCCCCACAGTCGGGCGTGTTCGCATATGCCTGGCGGACACTTCCGCCTAGCCAGTTCCAGGTCAGGATAGCCATTTCCGGGTCAGGGCATCTCGCGTGACCAGGATGCCTGGCGGACCTGGACACTTACGCCTAGCCAGTTCCAGGTCAGGATGGCCATTTCCGGGTCAGGGCATCTCGCGTGACCAAGATCCGTGATGTTCCATTGGTCATGTAGGTACACAACGTGGCCATGTGATCTACGTGCTTGCGTGAAGTAGTGACGCTGATCTGTCCACGCCCAGCCTTCAAAATCTGGCTCCATGTTCCTGGTTCCTTCTTCTCCACACACGTGCTTCCCGCAGGCCTGTTCACTCTCTGTCCCTTTACCTTTAATAAAACTCTTGTTAGCGGATTCTGTCGTGTTTCGTGACATTTCCTTGCATGGTAAGAACACAGCGCAGCCGAAAAACCAACACCTGTGGATTCAGTTGTAGCCTTAGAAATGGACTATTTCATTTAAATCCAACTTGGGGTTTTCTAAGCTCGTCCTTGGAGTCTATAAGGATACCAGAAGATACTAGAAGGCAAAAAGGTCAATATTACCATCCTGTCACCTGAAAATTCAGAAAAGTGACATGAAGTACTGAGGTCTCCTGGCTCAGAAAGAGGAGCTGACACCTGAGCCCGGTTCTCTCCCTCCCACCTGCGGCACATTGCCTACTAAAAAATAAAATTACATAAGTCTAGGAAGAATCTAAAACTGGAGTTGTGCCCCACTTGCAACAGAGGTAACATAAAAAATGATTACAGTTGTGAACGTTGGAACAAGCTGCTGCAGGCTCAGTTCTGAGTTCCTTGACTGTGAGGAAATTGCTTACTCTCTCAGCCTCGGTCCTCTCAAGAGCCCTAGAAGGGAGATGCTGCAGCACCTACTTTGTACTCCGAGACTTCAGCAAACTAGGCCATGCGTTAGGAACGTACAGCCAGGATCTGGCATAAAAGACTTGGTTAATGCGGTCCAGTGCCCTGCCTTCCGGGATGGTAATGCTGAGCTCTTGCCACAAGGTGGCACTGTTGCCTCTGTCCACCTTTCTGATTCACTAAAGTTTATTTTCTCAAAATAGCGAGTTGTACAAGGACAGGAAGACTCAGAAAATAAAATGACAGTCTGGGTACTACAGCCCCTCTTCATCACCTCAAAAATACTGAAACTCAGGCAAGCAAGATGGCTCATAAAAACACTTGGCCCATAAGCTGACAACCTGAATTCCGTCTCTGGAACCCACACAAAGGTAGAATAGGACCAACTCCACAGAGTTAGCCTCTGTCTTCCACACACATGCCATGGTGAATGTACACACACACATACACATACACACACATACACATACACACACATACACAGAAAGAGAGAGAGAGAGAGAGAGAGAGAGAGAGAGAGAGAGAGAGAGAGAGAGAATACATACACACAATAATAATAACTAAAATAAGTATTTAAAGTTCCGGAATGAGAGCAAGGTGTGGTGGTACAGAACCCCAGAACTTGGGAGGATTGGGCAGGATCATGAGTCACAGGCCAGCCTAGGTTATGAAGAGAGACTCTGTCTCAAAAATAACTATGACAGAGGCGGAAGAGACGCCCAGTAGTGAAGAGCCCTTGTTACTCCTGCAGAGGACCCGGATTTGCTTCCCAGCACCCACATGGCTGCTCGCAACCATCTGTAACTATAGCCCCAGAGGTTCCAATGTTCACTTCTGATGTGTGTGTGTGTGTGTGTGTGTGTGTGTGTGTGTGTGTGTGTGTGGAGAGAGAGAGAGAGAGAGAAAGACTCATTGCCTAACAAATGCTGGTGCCCATGACCCAGTGTTTACTGTATGAACCCAACAGTTTGCCTTCACTATAACCCCCAGGAAATTGTCTCTGTTATGGGTGAGAAACAAACACATTAAGTAACCAGTTCAAGGGTATAACAACTACTTATCTACAGAGCCAGATCCCAAACACAACGCAGTTTTATTGACCTGCAGGTTGTTGTTTTACAATAAATTGAAGTAAGCCTATAGCGCTCTTCCCTCCTACTTTCTAAGAGTGGGAGAGTGGCGAGGGGAAGCTCTAGAGTCACCCACATCAACAGTCTGCCACTGAGTTGCTGTGTGACCCAAATGAGTTGTTTTATCATTCTCTTCATCTCAAAACTAGGAGGAAGCCAGGCGTGATTCACACCTGTAATCTCAACATGCAGAAAACTGAGGCTAGAGAGTTGTGAGTTCGAAGCCAACCCGGACTGTAGAGTAAGACACGCACCCCCATCTCAAATAACAAGACAAAGATCAATCAAACAAACTAAAAAGAAGCCCGAGGGTCCTCCCAGCCTCCACTACAGGGTGTTAGGAAGACGAGGTACACTAAAGAGCTTAGTGGGGTATCTGGCACGTGACGAGTGTTCAGACACTGTCTGTTTCACAGCATGAACCCAAGGCTGTGAAAACCTCAGAGACAAATGACCTCCATTTTAGGGATCTCCTAATCCAGTGAGAGGGAGGAAGAAAAGGCTAATGGGTAGGCTGCTAGCATACCCATGGGGGAGATCTCCACCTGCACAGAGCAGACACCCACTTTCCCACCTGCCACTTTGTCAAGTCCGTCTGTCAGCACCTGCCCCTTCCCCCAAGGGCCGCAGAGAGGGGATGGATGAGGGCTGGGACTCTGACTCCAGCCTCACAAGCTGACTGCACGTGAACTGCGGCCACATGACGTGACTCTCGATTCAGACTGTAAGGCCTATAAGCACATCTGTTACTTTCCTATAGGGGTGCAGCCCCAGAGGAAACAGCAATAGTTCCTGAGAGACGGTGGCCAGGCTAGGCTGCGGGACCTGCCCATCTTCAAGGATGAATGTATAACACGTTTTGCTGCATGGGTGCATTTTAACCCCTGAGCTGCTGCGCCTGTTCCTTCCCGCTGTGTGTAACATGTCTGCCACAGACTGAAGTGTCTAAAGGTCCATCAGGAAGGGCTGATGAAAGAGGTGGCACTGTTTCTTTGGTTTTGTATTTATTTCTTTGTTCGGGGTGGGGAGGTGTACATGAGCCAGAATATACCTGTGGGGGTCAGAGAACAACCTTCCAGAGCCTGTTCCCGCCTTCCATCACTTGGGTTCCGGGGCTTGAACTCATCGGGTTTGGCAGCACACATCTCTACCCGCTGAGCCATCTCGCCAGCCTTTGTATTGGTTCTTACATAAAGAGCGTCTATATTAGCCAAGGAGAGAACATTCGGGATCCTGATGACCAGTACCCAAAGAACTCCAAGACACGGCCCAAAAGGCAGATGGGAATAATTTGTTACTCTGTGTGAAAAGAGAGAGGAGATGTATAATAGCTGAAATTCTATGTGCTTTAAGATTGGGAAAAGGCCTGAGGCCAGTCTGGTCTACATGGTGAGAATAAATAAAATAACTTTTAAAAGAAAAGTATCTGTGCACATAAAGGGGGGGTGGAAAAATGGCTGGGTGAGTGGGAAAGGATGCAGACACTGCTCTTGCAGAAGGCTTGGGTTTGGGTCCCAGCACACACATGGTGGCTCACAACCATCTCTAACGCCAGTTCCGAGGGATCCAACACTCTCTTCTGATCTATGAGGGAACCAGGCCTGCACATGGCAGATGGACATACATGGACATACATACATGTAGGCAAACACTCACACACATTTGAAAAAAACAATTTTTAATGTGAAAAGATCCATCAAGAAAAACAAAACTAAGAGAAACAATGAACCCTGTTGGGGTGGAGTCCACTAGGCATGATGGACAACCAGAGGAGGAGAGAACCCTGCTGCTGAATTTCTTTTTTTTTTTTTTTTTGATTGTAAGAAAAAGCCACACATTATGAAAGCCACGTTCACCATTGTTAAGTGCATTGAAGCTATGGTACGGCAGCACTAAATACATTGTAACACTCTGAGTTATTTGGGGTTTTGTTTGTTTATTTTGTGGGATGCAAGCCAGGCAAGTAGCGCATCCCTTTAATCCCAGCACTCAGGAGGCAGAAGCAGGTGGGTCTCTGAGTTCGAGGCCAGCCTGGTCTACAAAGCAAGTTCCAGTACAGATAGGGCTGTTACACAAAGAAACCCTGTCTCGAGAAAACGTTTTTTTTTTGGGGGGGGGGAGGGGAGTGTTCCTCTGTGTAGCTTTGGAGCTGGTCCTGGAACTCACTCTGTAGGCCAGGTTGGCCACGAACTCAGAAATCCACCTACTTCTGCCTCCTGAGTGCTGGGATTAAGGGCATGTACCACCACTGCCTGGTCAGAAGGAGCAGTTTTGAAATCAGACTGGCATGATCAAATCCTCCCTTTGTCCTTAGGAAAGTCAAATAACTTCTCTAAGCTTTAGCCTCCCCTTTCTTTAAAATGCACACACACACACCCTCAAGAACCTGCAAGGAACACTGACGAGTTTCAGACCCTGGACCAGTTCAGCCGGTGGCTGCTTCCCAGGAGCTTGGAAGAAGAGTTAGGGGAGGGGTGCTTCTCAGCCTGGTGATTCTTCCTTAGAGGCCCAGATCCAAAGGGCGCGTGTTAAAAACGTGACCTAGGCCCCACTCTAGGCCAGAATCTATTGAGTGACACCTGTCGTTACCTGGGGCATAAGTGCCCGGAGCTCTGGGCTGCCTCAAAACAGAAATCGCTGTAGCTAGAATTTTCCTGCCTGGCCCACAGTCATTACAAATCTCTCTTACCTTCCAGTCCCACAGCCGTCAGACCCAACCAAGTAAACACAGAGACTTATATTGCTTACAAACTGTATGGCTGTGGCAGGCTTCTTGCTAACTGTTCTTACAGCTTAAATTAATCCATTTCCATTAATCTATACCTTGCCACATGGCTCGTGGCTTACCAGCATCTTCACATGTGGCTTGTCATCATGGCGGCTGGCAGTGTCTCTCTTGCTCAGCCTTCCACTTCCCAGTTTTTTCTCCTCCTTGTCCTGCCTATACTTCCTGCCTGGCCACTGACCAATCAGTGATTTATTTATTGACCAATCAGCAACACATTTGACATACAGACCATCCCATAGCAAATCGCCTCTGACATCCTGGCTCACAGTTTCACCAAGTCCTCAGTCATGGACACAAAGGGAAGTTCCTCAAAGTCTCTTCTCCCCACGCCCGGCGCAGGGAAATAGCTGTCCTGCACTGACTCTGATGGCCTCTTGGCTTGAGGCAGCAGAGTTCCACCTCCCGGTTAGATCTATGGCAGAAGAGAGGGTGCCCGTGTAGATCATAGGTGTCGAATCCCCTGGATCTGGAGTTACAGGTGGCTGTAAGCTGCCTGACATGGGTGCTGGGAATCGAACTCGATTTCTCTGCAAGGACAGCAAGTGCCCTTAGCCTCTGAGTCATTTCTCCAGGCCCCTACTTAGGGCCAGCAACTCTCTTCATACCCAAGAGACCAGTGGGGACCAACCATCTCGGGTGTGAAGATGCTGGAGTAAAGAAGGCATAGCCCACGCTTCGAAGCTCACTAGTTTTCTCCGGCTTGGCTCAGAAGCCAGGCCCGGGTTCTCACTGGATCAGAGCTGCATTGGTGCTGTGACAGCAGCAGGTGGCGCCAAGGGCGTAGGTGATTCCAAGCAGAAGGGTCTCGCTCAGCTGCCACTCTGTAACGGTAAGGAGAGCCACAGTGCGCAAAAACCTATGAGAGGTTCTCTTTGTCCTCTTGCCCCGAGTCTGAGCACCACATTGGAGAGAGAAAGAGGAAGAGGGCTGAAATATCAATCCTTGAAGAAACTGTCAGACAAACGGAGTAGCTCATGCCTGTAATCCCACCACTTGAGGCAGGAGGATTTCGGTAAATTCAATACCAGCCTGAGCTACCTAGTGAGTTCCAGGCCAGCCTGGACTACAGAAGAAAACCTTGTCTAAAACACACACACACACACACACACACACACCACAAAAAAAAAAAAAAGCCTCCCAAAAAAATGAAGGGCTTGGCTTGGTCTGGCCCAACTACCCACAGCACAGGACATGCAGAGCCAAGCCTCTTACCATGCCAA